>NC_139027.1:12199140-12804896 GCF_964662115.1 Mustela nivalis
GATTGGCGCCCAAAAGTCTCCAAAAGGGCAGGGCCCATACTCCTTGGTAACCAGGGAGACAGTATGCATCCTCCCACTGATCAGATGTCTCCACCTGGCCTGACCCACCCCTGTATTTGAGCTTTGTTACCTGAGGCTGGTTTCTGGGACTTGTCTCCAAGTGAATCCCCTGGGGGAAGGGGAGCAGTGACAGTTTAATGAAAGCCTCTTGCTAAATAGGTCCTTACACTGACTGTGATTTTTTCTCTGCATTGTTCCTTTGTAGAATTTGTTCCACTTACCTCCCCAATCCTGTTAGTGACATATTACTATACTTTACCTACTTTTACCAAGCCAGTTTGGCCCATTTGTAGCACCACCAAGTAGCCTCTATTCAAATATTCCTTTATAGATAGTTTAATTCTCCAGCTCCCATATTACCTGAGGCATTTTCTCTAATTCAACCTCCTTTCTATCCCTAACAAATCCATTATTATCCTAACAACCTAAGTCTGTCAATTGTAGTCCAAAATATACCATTGGTAAGATCAGAGCACAAAAGAAGAAATCTCTGAGATGTTCTGATCTGACCCAAGCTCTTTCCTGTCTTCATTTTACAGATGAAGACACCAAGACACACAGGTTAAGTAGGTCACCAAAGTGAGCTAAAGGCAAATTCAAGACTAAATCTCAAGTCTCCTGACAACCAATTTAATACTCCAACATTTTTAAAGAAATAGAAAAAATAACAAAAAAAGATTTAAAAAAAAGGAAAATAACAGAACAACTGATAGCAATTTGCTATTATTGTATAGAAGAGAGTTGCCAAACATGATACAAATTTCTCACAGACCAATGCCTAAAATCCAAAGTATTTGCAAATTGAAGATTGATTTTCAGCAGTTTTTATGAGATGGATATTAAACTGTAACACACAACACAGTTGAACTGGATGTTCTCCACTCCTGCAAGACCAACAATTCAGTCTTTTAATAGTAGACAATTACAGTAAGAGAAACTCTAGAAGCCTCTGAGGTCTAATATCCCATTAGAAATATAAATAGCAGTTGCAGAGCTTAAAGCAAAAGGACTTCACCATAATATTAAAGGGAGAAATAATCCACAAAATAACATCAAGTCAGTTTAATAAAAGGTATGACTCCAAAGAAAAAAATCTAAATCCATAAACTTAAATAAAAATGTAATGTGTTCCTAAAAGTAACACAAATCCTGTCTCTACCATAATAAAATCATTGTCATTAATTCAAAGAAAATATCTGTCATCCTCCAATACAATTTTACAGACATAGTCTATATTTGTGATGACAAATGGTAAGATTTATACATTTACCAACATGATATAAACCAAAAGGTACTAAGATCAAAAATACATCTACACTAAGACTCCATATTTTTGCTATTAATTTTCCACCATCAAACCACAAATTGTGTAAATTTGTTTTAATTAACTCATCTCTATGTTTTTATCAATAAATGACCCTTGAAATATATGCATATTTAATAAAATTTTCTCCATTAATTTCACATTGATAGGTAATGTTTCAACTCACATCCATAACTATTTGTTCTATATGCAAGAAAGAGACAGAGACAGAAGGAGAGAGAGATCTCTTCCAAGTTCAAATACAGCCATCCAATTCCTGAAAATAATTATATATTGCTCCCTGTAAGATGTCTGTCTTCCTGAAATGGTAGGTAATGACAACACTGTTGGGAAGTGACTGGGAATTGATGCTTATTAACATTTGGAGGAATGGGTACGCTGAGTCACTTGAAAAGAGTCCAGCAATTCGGGGTTCCTGGGTGGCTCAGCGAGTTAAGCATTTGTCTTCACTCAGGCATGATCTCGGGGTCCTAGGATCCAGCTCCATATTGGGCTCCCTGCACAGCAGGGTATCTGCTTCCAACTCTGCCCCAACCAGCCTGTGTTCTCTCTCTCTCTCTCTCAGATAAAAACATTAAAAAAAAAGAAGAAGAAGAAGAAGAAGAAGAATGCAGGGGCCCCTGGGTAGCTCAGTCAGTTTAGCATTTGCTTTTGGCTTGGATCATGATCCCAGGGCCCTGGGATCCAGTCCCATGTCAGGCTCCCTGCTTAGTTGGGAAGCCTGTTTCTTCCTCTCCCTCTGTCTGCCTCTTTCTCTGCTTGTGTTCCCTCTGTCAAATAAATAAATTAAATTAAAAAAAAAAAAAAAGAATACAGCAATTCATCAGGCCAATAATCATACTGCAAAGGATCCTGTGCATGCTAAATAGACTCTTCGAGCCGAAGCCACCCGAACCAATGAGAAATAGTCTCTCACTTGATCCACTCACTGAAGAGGGTAAAGGTGGGCTTGAGTTCTATGTTTGTAAAGGATACTATTTAAAATCTCCTGCATTTGCATTTGTTGTAAGATTTTGACCTTGTTAGTTACTGATTCCTCAACAACTATGGTAGAATAATAATGCTTGACACTCTTTTGAGTGCATTGAATTACATTGATATATTCAATCCTCATCTAATCCTCAAATGAGAGAACTGAGTCACAGGGAAGCTAGGAAATTTGCTTGACAATTGGCAGAATTCAAATTCCAATCAAGCAGTCTCCCACTTTAGATGTTTTCCCCAACAAAATGTGTTCTCTGTTACTCAGTCTTCCTATCTGTAAAACAGGGAAAACAACTATTCCACTTTGATTTATAGGAGACTGTAAGATTCAAAGAACATAAAATATTTCTCTTAGAGAAATAAGATAGCATGAAACAAAAACAGGTTTATATGCTAACATCAACGAATCAGTGTGGAGTATAATACTTCTAAGAACTGTTAAATAAAAATCATTTTAAATTAAGAATAATAATAAATAGGTCACATCATGACCAGTAATGTACTAGTAAATATACTCCAAAGAGAAGTAAAATCAAGGCTGATGATCCAAATCCAACCCAAAGATCAGCACTGATGTGATCATCCATTGACACAGAGATCTGGACAGAACAAAGGACCAGGAGCCAATAACAGAAGCCTCACCTCAGTTCCCCACTCCCACCTCAAGATGCATGACTTTGAATATATCACTTCCTCTCTGTTGCTTTCAGCTTCCTCATATAAAAGCTTTACCAGCCACAGTTCTTCTATATCACACCACTTTGCTGAGTACTGAGGCCCAATGCCATTGCAAATACTCTACAGGTCTACAATTTTGAGCATCCTTCATCTCCTAAGCCAGGTGCTTAGTTCTATAGAGTAAAATCTTAATAATCTGGAACATAGAGTAAGGAAAAGACAGGGTATGGTTACTATGGATTCAACTTCTTAGATTCTATGCTATCTGTTATCCCTAATCCACATGTCTACAGCTACAACCCTGATTCAGTTCCTCTTCATTTTTCATAGGGATTCTGCCAAGAATATAGAAGACTCAAGCTGATCTCTTTTTCACCAGTTTCTTTAGACTAAACAAAACTTTCACCTTGCCTCCCATGATCTTCTCAAGAAGCAATTTCATCAGATCAATGCCTGTTCTGAGGCATTATAGCATCAATATAAGGTGATGGTTAAGCACCTTTTGAGTTTGTAGATAAAATGATCTTCTGAAGTAAAACGAATAAAATGTTTCTATTACAAATGAGACTGATCCTCTCCACTAGATTTAAGGAATAAGATAAGAGTAGGACAATCAGATAGGACTGGTATTTTGAGCAGATTTTGAGGCAAGAATTTGGGTTCAAGAAGTATATTTGAAAGGTGGTTTCATAAATGATAAGAGAGATGGATAAATGACTAATAAATGAGAGAAAGACCAATAAATGTGCACTACTGAATATCACAAGGCACAAACCCACTGGGGACCTTCTACGAGAATGTAAAACATATCTTAGAATTGCCCCATCGACAGGCAAGGGAACCCGAATATTAATCCACCAACTCCTGATCCTCGTTGGCCAATCATTCTAGAGATTTTAACTCCTCAGGATTCCCCAACTACTGAAGGCCAAACATGTTCTCAGAGAACACTGAATAAAAAAGGAAGTCATAATCCTTCAGTAGAAGGAAGAACATCAAGAGAAAAAAGGAAAATGGAGAAAGGAGATCTGTGTGAAGGTAGTAAAAGAGCACCAGAGAGCAATATACAAGTATTTGGCCAAGTATTTAAAAGCAGCAGAATCTACAATTTTGATAATTCCAGTGAAGGTAAAGGCCTCTCCTGCAGCAGTTTACTGATAATAACATCTATAACCTGTCATCTACTGTGTCAGGGGCTTTGTTTGACACTGAGTACTTGATGTCCATCACCTTCTTACAACATCCCAGCAAATGAAGTAACTAATATTTGGGTGAATTCACTGAAGGGTCAGAGTCACAGAGCTAGTAATGTCAGCCCTTTACTCAATGAGTTTGGATAGATTAGATTTAAACTCTCTCATTAAGTTTGTCCGTTTTCCATGTATTACAGAGCACGTCAAGTTTTGACAGAACATTTCTCAAAATTATCTTGTTTCCTTTATTCCAATTCCACATCCATGTCATGTTCACCACTCTCTGATGCTAGAAGGAATCTGGATATGAAATCTAGTTTATCTAATTCAATTCGATATACATTTACTGATGTCCAGTTGTAGGAACCAAGCTATATGCCAGACATACTGGGCACCACAGGGATGAATAAAGCCTGATACCTGACCTCAAGAGATTTATAACACTGTGGTGGGAGAGGAAACCGATATTTAAAAAGCTCTTTCTCAGAGTGCCTGGGTGGCTCAGTCAGTTAAGCATCTGACTCTTGATTTTAGCTCTGATCTTAATCACAAGGTCGTAAGTTCAGGCCTCATGATGGGCTCCATGATGGATGTGGAACCTACTTTACTAAAAAAATAAAATAAATAAATAAGCTCTTTCTCACCCATTATTTTTAATCATTACTAAGATCCAATAAGATAATAAATAACTATATATTATGGTGACAACTATAGGTTATTTTCCCTTGATCTTTTATTCAAATAGAGTTTTACTGATGCCCACCTTATCTCATGGTCATAAGTTTATATTTGGAATAAATATTCTCAACAATGTGTAGATCCCAATACTTATTCCAACTTGCAGAATCCTTATATGGATCTTGACCTATCAAGAAAGAACTACTTGATTTGAAGGAGCAAATGAAAGTATTGACATTACTCCATCTCTACCAAAATATAACTCAAAAGAAATATTTGATCCCTGAGGGAACCATAGAGATGCCATAAAATATTGAAAAGACACATGTGTAATGATTCCCAACATATCCCCCATTTAACTCTAGTTTGGCCAGTGCAAAACATTGATGGAGTTAGGAACTCAGTGATAATGCCTACTGTAGCTTCTTGCCAGGTTATTCTGTTAGTGGAGTTATCACTATCAAATTTGCAGCAATTGATAAAACCAATGCTTTTTAATCCATTCCCATAAACAAAGAACACTAAATGTAGTCTACTTTCACTTGGTGGGAGACAAAAGTATAGCTCTTCTAGGTTGTCAACTCCCCAGTTCTGTGCCAACACAATTCATTCTGTATCAACTCCCCAACATCCCACAATCCTGTTGGACATCATGCTGATTCATTCCATCGAAGACATTATAGTGATGGAACAGAGAGAATCAAGTTGCTTAGGAAAAAAAAGTGTATTGTTTGATAGATACAGTTAGATAAAGAGGAATATCGCATATTATAACCACATATGGAGGTTCTGCTTAGATCATTTTACCAAGTAATTTGAAAAGCTGATGGCTCTAGATGGGGCCTGGAACAACAGAAGGGACTCAGATAAAACCTACCCTCAGTGAAAATGGCTCTGATATATGCCCTTAAACCTCAGCCCCTTAGAACATGTATCAGAGCAGAAGTCCCTTCTAATTTTGGAGAATAACCACATACCTTCAGATAAGTAAGCTATATGCTTTTGAGAAATAATTCCCAACTTACCACACAGCTTGAAAGAAGACTGAACTCACAACCATGAGAACATGAGACTTCCTCCCCCATAAATTTGTGAACATTTCAGCAGGACATTGGATCATCACAAGCATGAAATCAACACCAAGATTAGAGAGGACACCCTTGCTCACCACTGAATTACACATAAAAGAAGGTCATCTCTTAAAGGACGTGTTCACTACATTCCTTTCATTTTCTAGGCTTGTGTTTCATATCTGGTGCCAATTTGTTGCTTAGATAAGAAAGCATGAGATGTATTGTTCAGTATTCTGCACATGATGCTAAAGCTCTCCTTCTCTCCAACCTCAGGATCCTGCCCTGCAACTGCGTTTTCTTTGCAGCTGCACTGTCTCTTTAAAATCAGCATCATCTGCTCATTGGAGATGAGAACAATGTTATTAAACACTCTTTGGTGGATTTTTTAAAGCACACACTTTCTTTTTGGAATTAAACAAAAACCAAAACCCCATTTCACATCATTATGACAGACTCCTGTGAAGCCCTATTAAATATGATGGCACAGAAGCAGGAGCTCGTGGTAATTGCTGTTTAATGGCATTGAGTTCAGTTCCCTTGCAAAGAATACCCTCTGGAAATTATATCCTGAGCAAAGGGAAATATTTGAAGCTGCTACCATTTGTAGATAAAAAATAAAGATAAAAAATAAAGATAAAATTGTTAAATGGCAAGAGAAGCAGCAAGAGTCACCTTAATGCTCTAGTATCTTAACCATTTTGTTAAGTTTGCTGTTTTTTTTTAAATCTTGGAATGCTTTAATTATATCCACTGTCTAACACAAAGGAGAGAATGTGACCAGCCTCATAGCCTGAGGATTCTTGATAATGTTAATACTGACATTACTAATAGCCAATAGCATAATTATATATATATATATATATATATATATATATATATATATATAATTTATTTATTTATTTATATAAATAATATATATAGTATAATATTATATGTATAATATATATATATGATATACAAGCCTAAGCATGGATCCTGGCAACATCCTGGATGTGTGATCCTGAGAAAGTTTCTTAATCTCTCTGACCTTCAGAGTTTGCTTATGTTTTAAATGAGATAATATAATATAAATGCCTGCTGAAGCATCAGAGAGCAGTTAAACTTTCAACAAACTCCACCTGTTTTTAGCATCCTCTGTGGTCATTCTGCTGGCAAAGCTGCCTCTAAAGGCATCCTAAAATAGTTCAGCTTAAGCTGGGAATAGGAAAATAATGGGAAGAACTGAGACATCGTAATGGTGATCCGCATGCACTCTCCCCTGCCCATTTCCCTAGGGAGATCGAGAGCGTTCTTTCCTAACTGCTGGTCAATCCCACAGAATAAAAAGATGGAACTATGCTGAGAAGGCTTAGAGCCTTCCAAGCAGAAGGAGGAAGTCTGAGCTGCTGAAGCTGCTGCCTAAATACCAAGCAAGCCAGCTGGTGGGAGAGGAAGAAGTCAGGGGAAGTCAAAGAATAATACATACTGTGAAAATCTGATGTGTGTGCAGCCACAGTCTGGAGAAGAGTTTCCAGCCTCTTCTGTGCCCGTTCTAATCACCTGGGGTTTGACGAGAAAAACCTTTGCCCCGGTAAATTCTATAAAAAGGTCCAGGGAATGAATGTTCTACCGTAGCTCTATAATGACTTTTTCTCTGAGGCCATGGTCAAAAAACAGTCTGGACTAGAAGCAAGTCTGTTTTCAAGGATAAGACTGAGTGAGCTCCAGAATCCCCCGACTATTTTTCTGGTGGAAAAAATAAAGGCCAAGGTATTTTTCATCAGCTCAGGTGGAGACAGATTGGCACAGCGTTTTGCATTTAGCCCCATTGTGGAGACAATGTTATGTGCTTCCACCTTAAGCCTGTGGTGACCAATGTGAACAGCATTTAGCTGCTTCAAAATAAAAGAGTAACATTTACTGAGCCCTTCTGATGTTCCAGGTCCAAAACACTTTAAAGAAACAGGGCAGAATTTGTATCTGAGTGAGAAGTCAAGATACAGTGAGCTTTCCAGGAGACTCTGCAGTAACTGTTTTCTCTTGTCACGTGTCCATACATGCAAATGTCTTTCAGGTTCTCTTAGGGCCAGATGCAGACAGGAAGGATTCTGCAGCTCTACCTTCACAGAGGCCTCCAGTAGCTCTACCTTCACAGAGGCCTCCAGTTACTCAGATTCTTTCAAATTATTCTTTCCTTAATGAAGACTTTGTTCCCTGACCCAGCCTGCCGACATCCTTCCCTTCCCCAGCAGTCATTAGCTTGATTTTCCACTCTTGGGCTAGCTGCAGTGTGAGTGTCAGCAAATTCTGTGCGTTGTAGAGCTCCTGAAGGGACTGTCACTTCACCCTATAGACTTGCTCCTCCTTGCAACACTGACAGCTGACTTAAGTCCTCGTTATGATTAATGACAACTTGGTAGTGGCTTTATATAGCATATTTCATCTCCGGATGACAAAAGCCTCAGTAAAAATTCTCTCACAGTCCCTCCCAGCAGGATGGAAAGATTTAAGAAGACAAAGAGGTTAAGTTACATGCCCAGTTAAAAGTAATGAAAGAAAAAATAGAAATCTGGGTTTAAGCCATTGAGTCTATTCATGAAGCTAGGATGCCTCCCCATGAAGGATGAGTCATGAAATCTCCATGTGTAGAAGCTCCTAGCAGAGATGGGGAAAATTGCAGTACTGTTGCTTCACAAACCAGCTCCATACACAAAGGGCAGGGAGAGACTCAAGAGGCAGGCCACTCCAGACTGTAAGCTGGTGGGTTTAATAAGCAAGGAAACTTACATCACAGGCTTAACATGGGTACCACAGGATGAAATCTCTGCATCTAGCTGCCAGAATCTTGAAAGTTTACATAGAGGCATTAGTGGGCTTTAGTCATATATACCATGCAGATGGTCTCAACGATACATTGGTCTCTTAAGGCTGCATCCTTGAAAAGGGCTCCCACTGTGGGAACACAGGGCAGAACATATATTCCAAGGACAGCGCAGGAGGTAAGAAGCCTCAGATTGACGAGGTCCAGCTCATGGATCAAATGACAGTCATGTCCTCTCAATGACCTCCTCCAACAAGTACTCCTTTTTTCTTTGGTCTCTGAAAATCTGTCTGTGGCTTTGAAAGAGATGCATTAGTCAGGTGGGACTACTATTATTCTAGTTATTGATCAAGGATATTAAAAACAGCATGGAGAGTTGTTACTACTTTTGAGTTTTGTGGTTTATTTATTACCAGGCAGTTTGTCATCCTTTTTTCAAGATAACAATGATCAGAGAGAAACACTCTTTGTGTGTGTTTGAATTGAGAAGAAAATTCAAGACCTATGTCATAAGCCCACCAAAACCACAGTGACTCCAAACTCTTCTTCTTAAATCCCATCAACTTGTTCTTCAAGATAAAGAAGAGGCTCTTGAAGACTATTTCTGACACAGTCCTTTGGTTTATGAAGGCCAAAGAGTTCAGTGTAAAAAGCTTTGAAGTCTCATAAGAGTTGACTTCAAACCCCATCTCAGACCCAGATTTCTGTGGAACAGGTCCTTTAATCTTCCAATCTTCTGTGTTTTGGTAGCTGAATGAAAGTTCAGTTCTAAGAAAATTAAGAAACACATTTAAAAAAAAAGAATTAAGTTATAGCAAAGTTAACCAGAAGAAAAAATTCCTGAAATGTAGGATATCTAAATATAAATACAGATGCACAGATATATGTAGATATAGATATATAGAGATATGATCATTTGGGTACTATTACTTTATTGATAAAGATAATCAGGGGCACCTGGGTGGCTCAGTCAGCTAAGTTACCCCACTCTTAGTTTCGGCTAAAGTCATGATCTCAAGGTCACCTAGGGCTTCAAACTGAGCGCAGAATCTGCTTGAGATTCTCTCTCTCTCCCTCTGCACCTCCCCCCACTCACACACACACACATATACTTTCTCTCTCTAAAATAAATCATCTTTAAAAAGAGAGACAGAATCAATTGAACATCAATACTAAGTACAACAAAATTGGTCAATGAAAAATTGGTAAATGAATTATACATAGAAAGAGAGAAAGAGGGGGGGAGGCAGGGAGGAAAGAAGGAAAGAAGAAAGAAAGAAAGGAAGAAAGAAAGAAAAAAAGAAAGAAAGTTCTGTTTAAAACTAAAACTTAATTCTGTTTTAGCACCTAAGGGCTGTTATGCATATTCGATTACCAGGGTAAGAATATATCAAGCTCTTCCAAGGAAAGTGATAGTAAACATCAAAATATTTGATGAAGATGAATGGATCAATTTTCTTGAGTATATAGTATATACAAAGCATTGGGTACTAAGAAGAAAATAAAAGTGTGAAATACAGATCCTGTTACTCTGTATTTTATAGGTTTGCCTTAGATAATAGACAAGCACTCCCTAAATAAGTAACCTAAAAGAAACTTATGCTGTATAACATGCGAATAGAGATGTAAATGCTATAGAAAATATGTGTGGAAGAGAGGACACAGGAAGAGTTTATGAACTTAATGATAAAAGAAAAGAAAAAGGAAAAAAAAAAAATAGAAGGGATACTTAAGACATGTTGAGGTATTAGGAAAACATAGGACTCCCTGGAGGAAGCTGTAGACCATTTTGCTAAATACTAAGATGGCTTGCACAAGAGAAGTATAGTAAATAAAATGGGAAAGAGAAAAATAGAAGACTAGAACATCAGATGATTCAGGCTGTATTATGCATACACAAACAAAACTCAGTGAGAAGAAGTAATAAAAGGGAAAACTGACCATTTATGATATAAGTAAATAACCTAGGCAAAACACATATCAATAAATGTTCATAATCTATTGAACAAAACAATGAAACTATAAAACACTATTGAGCATAAAAATAGACTTGTATAAACCGAAAGACGTATCATGTTCTTTAGTAGGAAGAGTAAAAAAGATTCCAATTAACGCTAAGTTAAATTATAAATGTAATGTGATCTCAGTAAAACAGACTATTTTCCTGAAGCAACATAAGGTGATTATAAAGTATATTATTTAAAATAATAATATGCAATAATAACTAGACTGTCTCCAAAAACAAAAAAGGGAAACTAGCCCTATCATATAGTAAAATATAAATCCTCTAAGAGTAAAACAATGTAATATTGCTTCATGGATTAACAGACATATCACTAAAACAGAATTGAATATCTAGAAACAGGACCAGTTGCATATGGATATTTAGTGAACTTAATAAGCAAGTCAGTGGAGGAAAGAAAAATGCCTAATGCGTGATATTGGGGTTACTGATATTCATATCATTTTTTTAAAAAGATTTAAACTGGATTGTTTCTCACACTGTAAACCAAAAAAATTGCCAGTGGATAAGATATTTAAATGTAAAAATTAAAACATGCAAATATTAGGGGGAAAGCATGGATAAATTCTCTGTAATCTGAAAGAGGACAAGCAAGAGACAATAAAGAGATTAATACATTTGATAAAAAAGCATTTTTAAATGTTATGGCAAATATAAAGTATAAGCAAAATGAAAAAAACAAATGACAAATAGAAAAATATTTGCACCGTATATGACAGACCAAGGTTGGTGTCTCTAAAATAGAAAGACAATACATAGGTAATTACCTAATATGGAGAAGAAAGGCTCCAATATCCCTATTGAAAAATAAGCAAGAAATTATGAATATAGGTTTAACAGAAAAAGAAATGCAAATTTCCCTTTAACATGAAAGTAGCTCAACATTATTCATAATAAGAAAGCTGCAGATTAAAACTACAGAGTTACCATTCTCACCCATCAGACTGTCAAAAATTCAAAAGTTTAACAACATAATCTCTTAATAAGGGCTTGGAGAAATAGTCTCATACATGGCTGATGAGAATGCCAAATGTACAACCACTAGAGAACAGAATTAAGAAGTATCTAGTAAAATTACAAATACATATGCTTTTACCATTTGAATCAGCAATCTCATGTCAAGGATTATAATGTAATTACACTGATAGTCCTCTACCCCCATATACACAAGGCTGTTCATTATGTCACTATTTCTTTTTTTGTTTGTTTGTTTGTTTTGTTTGTTTGTTTGTTTGTTTGTTTTGTTTTTTTTTTTGTTTTTTTGTTTTTTTTTATCAGTATTTAACTTTTTATTTTTTATAAACATATATTTTTATCCCCAGGGGTACAGGTCTGTGAATCACCAGGTTTACACACTTCACAGCACTCACCAAAGCACATACCCTCCCCAATGTCCATAATCCCACCCCCTTCTCCCAAACCCCTTCCCCCCAGCAAGCAAAAGAATGGAAACAACTCAA
Organism: Mustela nivalis; assembly: GCF_964662115.1. Lineage (NCBI taxonomy): Eukaryota > Metazoa > Chordata > Mammalia > Carnivora > Mustelidae > Mustela > Mustela nivalis. The sequence continues at coordinate 12,211,414 of NC_139027.1, forward strand.
ATGCTCATTCAACAGGAGATGGCCTGAATAAACTGTAGTACATCTACGCACTGGATTGCAAAAAGGGGCAAGAAGGAACAAAGATTATCTCAAATATTGCTATGCTATCTTACTGAATCATATAAATGTTTCATAAAACTGGGAAACAAAATTATTCAAAAAATAAAAGTGATTCTTAGGAGTTGAAAATAAAATGAGACTAACTTTACTGAGTTCTTAACACAAAGAAAATTAAAACAAAACCAAAACCAAAACCAAAAAAAAAAAACCACCAACAGTAACTCGACTATTCCATAAAAGGATAGGGTCTTAATAGAGAAACAAAAACAAAACCAAAAAATCCTGTAAAGAAATCTTAATCTGGGGGCGCCTGGGTGGCTCAGTGGGTTAAGCCGCTGCCTTCGGCTCAGGTCATGATCTCAGGGTCCTGGGATCGAGTCCCACATTGGGCTCTCTGCTCAGCAGGAAGCCTGCTTTCTCCTCTCTCTCTCTCTTCCTACTTGTGATCTCTCTCTGTCAAATAAATAAATTAAAAAATCTAAAAAAAATAAATAAAAAATAAATAAATAAATCTTAATCTGTTTGGGGTAGTAATGTAGGTGTTGTTATTCTGAACTGTTGTATGTGTAAGATATAATAAGTGGACAGTAATGTTGGTATTGGGAATAAAATTTTTGCCACTTGAGGAGACACAAGTGTGGAATCCAAGTAGTTAGGTAAAAGCCCTATAATAATAAATTTTAGCTGAAGACGTCAGTGTAAGTTTCTGGCATACTTTCTTTAAAATTATGCATTTTTTACTTTTGTCCACAAAAAGATCTAGAAATGATGACCAGTCAAACAGATAACCTTATTTCCCCAAGTATCTCTATGGCACTTCCCACCATAGCAAATCTAGGAGAAATTGCTGATTCTGTATCTGGGGCAATAAATGTATAACATTTTTCATTTTGGAAAATCAAGGAAGTTATCAAAGCTTGCTGAAGTTGTATGAAAAAAAAAACCTCAAAAGCGAACTTGAAGGGACTCTTAACAAACTAAATGCAGGACAAGTGGAGTACCAAAATTAACAATTATTTTCATGAAGTTTAAGGTTATCATTTTAAAATAATTCTAAAATTAAAGCTAAAACCAGCTCATTGGCCACTATTGGAAGACACTAAATAAAAGAAATACAAAATTCCAAAAATTATTAACTAAATCCAGAGAACTGAGCATTTGTCTTGCCGTTCAGGGTAACCAACTAGTTGATAATGGAAAGTGACTCTTTCTCAAAGAAATACAGTTAATTAATAAATTATAACACCACTTTGCAGCCTGTAATGAACCATGGATCAAAGCAATGATCATCAATGGTTCTGAACCCTTTAGGTAAAAAACTGATGGGGAACTTTATAATGGCTACATTAAGCTCATGATCCACGAGCCCACTGATTAATCTCAACATTACAAAAAGAAAGAAATTAGCCACTTAATTGCATCTAAGGTAATGAAATAATGAAACCCTGACCATTAGGAAGCATTCTTATCACAAGTCTGAAGATAAACCTGATCACACCCCCAAATCTAGTTAAACTTCCCTACCTAATTATTAAGTTGAACCACATAAAATTGCAGTGCTTGACTATCCTGATCTACAAAAATATAATTTCATTTGTCTCAACCTAATACCTAAATAAAGGGGGCAGAGACTCATGGTAAGTTCAATTCAATGGTGAGGCAATTGGCAAAATTCAGACAGTATAAATCATCAAGTTTCTGCAGTAACAATAAAACAACAACAAAAAGTTTGTTAAGAAAATTTTTAAAGGAGGGGAGACAGTACTTATAGACTAAAAAAGACTTGAGATTTATTGATGAAACACATAGTGTGGACCTAATTAGGATTCTGATTCAAATAGTCCAATTGTCAAAAGAAAATGAGCCAAGAAAATTTTAGAACTGTTTGGATATTTGATGAAAATAAAGAATTATTGATGATTTTCATACTTTAGTGGCATTGTGGTTATTTTACAAAAAAGTACTTATTTTTTTGGAGCTATATATGAGAGTACATTAGAGATGAAATTCAATTAGCCTGAGATTTGCTTTAACATAATATAAGACTTCACTGTGGAAAAGAATGAAGATATGTTTATAAATGAAAAAGGTTGATAAATGTTGGTAATTATGGAAAAAGGGTGTTGGTAAATGGGCATTTATTAAACTATTCTCTATACATTTGTATAATGTTATATATATGTTTATATATTTATATATTTTATATATATAACATATCATATATATTTTATATATCTATATATAGATGTATGTATATAGAGATGTGTATAGATATTTACATATCTATATATAATTTACAAACATATAGACACATGTTTATATATATAGATATCTATGTCAATATATATGTTTATATATAATAGATATCTATATCTATCTATATATATATATATACCATTTTGCATCACTTAAAAACTAGGGGAAAGAAGATTTAGACACTAGTTATTGAAGGGTCATTGAAAGTCCCTCATCAGGGACTAACAGATTCATCAAATTATAAAAAATGATACTCATTCTTGCTTGGCATTTTTCTATGAAACACATAACAGCCCAATATAACTGCAATTCCTTTTAACCTGACTGTTTGAAGCCCAAAGTAAAGGTATCTCCAAAACGAGTGGGTGGCAGACACAGTTGCCTTACAGCTATTTTTTTAAAGAGAGAAATGAAAGAAAAAAGTCAACAGGCAGGTCAGATCTTTATGATCTCTAATGCTCCAACAGATCAGCAAGAAAAAGGTTTTCCAAATAAATTGATGTTGTATAACTCAAAGACAGGAAAGGTTGTGCAAAGTTTGTGCATCCTTTTTTGAACAAAACTTTAGAAGTGAACCAATTTAAGCTACCCGAGCAGAAAGTTAAAATGATACATTTTTCTCTCTCTCTCTCTCTAAAGGAAATAGGTCTACATTTTCAGTAATAGTTCTACATTTAAGTAATGTAAGGCATATTAGCGCATTCTCTGTACAAACTTACTTATACTGTTAATTTTCTTAAGAAAGCTTTTTTTCCCAAAGATACATAAGACTTAGTGTGTCTTTGTTTTTTGTTTTTTGGTTTTTTTTTAAGCCTTAATGTGTCTTTAATTCTATTTATTTTGGATTTCACACATGGCATCCAAGTAGTTTCAAGATCTGATTCCTGCCGCCCCTGAAAACGGTAGATTCATTCTCTGTTGGCTCATTACCAACCAGCTCGTTCATTGTGGTGAACACACCTGAAGGGGGCCCTCAAGGATTTCTGCACCCTGGGGCCCAAACTCTTGTGGAATCCCCCCTTCCTTTGAGCCTAGGCAGGATCTGTGACTTGCTTCTAAGCAATGTCATATACCAAAAGAGATTGTATGCCATTCCTGTGACTAGGTTACTTTTTATGACAAAGACGGGGAGATTCATCACTCCCGTGATTATATTGTGAAATAGATGAATCTGTCTGATTAGCACGCACTAGAGAGGCTTTCTGGGTGGCCTTGAAGAAGCCAGTTGCTACGATGTGAATGGAAGAGGACACATGGCAGGGCATCCAGGTTTTCAGGGTCTTGATCTTTCAACCATAAGAAGATAAATTTTGCTAACCACAACATGAACTTGAAAGGGTATCCCAAGCTCTGGAAAGAACACAGCCCAACTGACACTTGGATTAGTCTTGTGAGATTCTGAGCAGAGAATTTAAGTTAGTTGGGTCCAGACTACTGGTCTATGGAGACTAAAGTAATAATAACATGATGTTTTGGGGCACCTGGGTGGCTCAGTTGGTTAAGCATTTGACTTCTGCCCAGGTCATGATCTCAGAGTCTGCTTGTCCCTTTCACCCTCCTCCTACACATGCTCGCTCTCTCTTTAAATAAAATCTTTTTAAAAAAATAAATAAAGTCATGCCATTTTAAGCTGTGGTTCTGTGTTAGGCAGCAGTAGAAAATAATATACTTGTGATTATATTTTCATGGACCCCTTCCACGTTCAAGTCAGTATTTCTGTTCAGAATGAGCTCTCTCCCTTATTTACTTTTTATATGATTTTTGCAAATACACATAGTATACTTGCAGATCTTGTTTGAATATCTTCTGTTATGTCTCCAATCCTTGCTTCTACCAATGCTTCCACCAACAGCAGTTGCCTTAGACATACATCTAATCTAATTACATACAATCTAATATTGCATCAAACACTATAATTAGTTTTGGCCTGGATCCCCCATCAGACATTAAGTTTCTCATTTTTCCGTTCATTTATTCAACATCTATTTCCTGTTCACAATATACTAGATAGTATGCTAGGCTCTGGAGAGACGGACTAGAAAAAGACTCTTCTCAAAGACAAGGCCCATGCCGTATTTATCTTTATGATTCCTGATGAATGTTGCATCTGGAACATAAGAAATGGGGAGGAGAGTGCTCTAAGCCAAAACATCAGTTTCCAAAGATAGTTTGCTAAATAGCCAATTCGCCACAAACTGCCAAGCACCTAAACCTGGTTTTTCACAGCCATTTCACTTTGAAAAGCAGAGATAGTTTCAGGGTGTAAGCCTGCAGAAATTGGGAAAGATTTAAGAAAAAGGCCACCCTTTCAATTTTGAGCCTTGTTTGCATTCTATAATAAGAATCCCATGAAACACTGATATTCAGTCAAGTGAAACTCTGTGGGGAGAAAACTCTAGCAATGCTGAGCAAATTGATCATCTGGTGAATTTACTGCAGTAAATTGAATTGCAGTTTATTATTCTTATCTCTTTGGTAGAAACAATAAAAATAACAATAATTTTCAGGAAGACAAGATCCTTGAACTGGAACAGTTGGAGAGAACATTGTGGAAGGGATAGGAATGAACTGATACTTGAAAGAGTAGAATCTAAATGAATGGAGAAATCCAGAACAAGCTAATTTACAAAGGACAGTGAGGCTACATTTTCACCAAAGCAATTAGGTCTAAATTTAATTTACTACTTATAAATATTCTAAATTATTTTATTAATTTACTCATAGGACACATAATAATTAAAAACAGACATTCACAAAAAGACTTATGTTTCAGAATGTTGTTTGAAGGGCAAAATGCTGACCTTGAACAGAACTTCATTTCTCTGACTACCAACTTTGGAGAATTTAGAATAGGACACTGGGAGACTTTGTAAGCCACATGTTTACCTTAAAAGCAAAAGCAAAGGCAAAGATATTTTCCTTAATAACAATAACAAAAAATACAACAATATATCCCCTTTTTTGTTGCTTGGTCTTACTTCTGTGTACTACACGTGTCTCTGATGAGAGTATCACCATTGTTCTTTGCTGTTTCTTGATTTCTTACCTATTATCACATAGCTGTCGCTTCACAAAATGAATTCAAGCTATTCTTTCTTTGGTTTTATTTTGTGTTTCCTTCCTTTTAAAGTTGTTTGTGAAGTTTTGGAATGATTTCTTCCTTCAATGAGTAGTAGAAATCATGACATAACCATTTTGGCCTGGTGTTTCTCTATCGCTATAGCAACATTCAGATTTTCCATTTCTTTCTGGGTAAGTTAATTTTTTCTTTTTTCTATTCCATCTAGGTTTTAAACATATTGGCATGAAGTTTTTTATAATATCCTTATATTATATATTTGATTTCTACAGTATATAGAGTTATGATCACTTTTAGTTCTAATGATATTTATTTGTACATTCATTCTCTTTTTATTGGTCAATCTTGTCATGTTTGTTTATCCATCTTATTTTTGTCCAAAAAAATGACTATTTTCTTTGTTGATTCTCTCTACTGCACCTTCATTTTCAATTTTTATTAATTTTACCTCATCATTTGCAGTTCTTTTATTTTACTTTCTTTGGGTTTATTCTGTTTTTCTAAATTTTGAAGTTGAGTACTTAGCTTATAATGTTTACCTCTTTAATGTATGAGTTATTTTAACCTCTTCTTTTCTGAATTCATTTTTTCTAATATGCTTTGATTATTGATTTCTAGTATTATGTGGTTTGCTTAAAATTTATTGACTCATGCTTTATGGTCTAGTATGTGATCGATTTTCCTAAATATCCTGTGTGTACTTGAAAATAATTTCTGATTATTATGTACAATATTCCATCTATGTCCATTAGGTCAAAAGTATTGTTTGTAATGTTTAAATATTGTGTATCCTTACTCATATATTTTAGTCTGAACTCATATACTGAGAGCCATATATTATAGCCTCCCTCTATGATGATACATTAATTCCTCCCTTGAATCCTACCAAGTTTTGTTTTAAATATTTTGAACATGTTTTTTATAAGCATGTGTGTGTGTATATGGTATACATATATGTATATGTATACCATATATATGTATATATCGATATATATGTCTTGAAATATTTGTTAAATTTATATTTTGAAATGTTTGTTAAATATTTTGAACATGTTTTTATAAGCATGTGTGTATATATATATATATATATGTATACCATATATATGTATATATCGATATAAATGTCAATAAATGTTCAGTCCTTCAGAAAGGCATTTTATATATATATATACACATATATATACACACACACATACTTGGCCTTGAAGTCTTTTGGTTTTAATATAGCTAAATCAGGATCTTTGTGGTTTGTTTTTGTCTTTTATATCTTACCAATTTTTTATTATTCATTTCTCTAAATCCTTGTGCTTTAGGTGTGACACTTATAAAAGCATACCTACCATCAATGCACAAAGAGGATAGCATCCTGATTGGCTAGTGGGACACAGACCATCACTGGCACAGGATGGTAAAAAAACACTAACCCAGTATTTAGTAGACTCAGCAGCACTGAATTCGTCTAAGGGCTCCTATACTGACCTCACAACCAAATTCTAGCAGCTTTACTTTTGCTTTGTCAATACTATTCCCTTCCTTTTTTTGTAATCCTGTATTTTTTTTTTCTCTTTGCCTAAGTCATTGCCTTGATAGTCTGCCATAATCTTATTTTTTTTTTTCTAACACTGAGTCCTCTATTTAGCTCTAGCAAATCTGCTCACAATCTCTGATGATATGGTTTCCATTGCTGAGAAGCCTACCTACCATCTGCCTGGTGTTATGTTATCTCACTAATCCTCACAACTCTGCCAGTAGTTATTATTACCACATCTAGGCTGAGACTCAGTAATATTCAGTGAATGGGGTGAAACTGTAGCTTTACCTATGTTCCCATTTACATAGGAGATGAGTGACTTCAGGGAAAAAACCTTAAATCTAGACTAGTATGAACATATACAAGATGTGTCCAACAGACTGAGAGGTCATGTTGACAAAGCCAGTTTGCAGAAGAGATTATAAAGCCACTGAAAGAAAATTCACCAAAAGTAAAGAACAAATGTGTGACAGAGAACCCAACTCATAAACAATGCACAAAGATCTCAAGGAAGAGGTCAGAGAAGATAGAACATGGTAGCTATTACCTTGCCAGTTCTTTTGGAAAGACGCTGGAGGGATGAGTGCTCTCTGAAGAGTAATAGAACTGTAGACGTTCATTGAAAGAGCTGGCACAATCATTGCTGAAGAATTTGGGAACCAGGCAATCTTCCTGTGGATTTCTACCCACAGCCCCCAGCCAAGCAGAAAATAAATAATACAGAAGGAAGCACTAGTGTCTTTATTTTATAAAAAGCTTGGGAAAGGGGGAATGGGCTAGGGAAATGCGCACAGAAGGAGTAGGAAGAGTAGTGGAGTTTCCTTAAGTCAGCACCAACGCATTGGCAGGGAATTGAATCTGCTGGTGGCCGCGGCAGAATTGCGTCTCTCTGGACAACAGAGACATACCAGAAGCAGACTTCCCACTAGCATGGCACCAAGAGGTAAAAACTGGGGAAGCGTTCATTCATTTATCCAACATTAAGGAAGTACTGCATGTACTTCAGTCAATAGAAGACTGGCAGTGAGGCGGCATAGGTGTTTGGGGCTATTAGTAAATAGAGTGAGAAAAAAGCTGTTGTCTCACTAAACTCAGTAATACATTGAGCCCAAATGTCCTATTGTAAAGTCCTACGTTACCGACTTCTTTCCTTGCATATGTTCTTATCATAGTCTTGTTCCATTTACCCAAAAAGTCATTTCTTTACTAATTTATTAGAGACTTACCTTCAAGGGATACTAACCTTTTATAGATTGTATAGATTGAAACTATTCTCATTTTGTCTGTTGTTTGCCTTTTACATTTATTTTTGGTGGAAGCAAGCATTTATTATTCTGTGATCTGAGAATTCTTTATACATGCCTTTGTTGCAGACCTAACCTCTTTGCTCACAATGTCTCTCATTTAAGGTTATGGGAACAATGCTAGACTGGAATCAAGGTATCTGGATTACAGCAGGAGTCTTCTAAAATTTCTAGCACTGTAATCTTGGATAAATTCCTTTGGACTAACATTAAACTCTACAGCATCAGGCACTCTGCTAGGTGTTTTATATATGATATCTGATTTAATTTTACAACCATTTACCTATTTTTCAGATGAAGAAATAGTCTCAGAAATAAAGTGATTTACCCAGTTATACACAGCAAGGTAATGACAGGGTTGGGAATTATATTCAGGCGTGACTCCAAAATCTATGTTACCGTCTTCTCCTAATATGTACTTCAGGATCCTCATGTGAAAAATCACACATACACACAAAAAGATAGTTAAATTGAAAGATAATTCCCAAATCCCTCAATGCACTGGGATTCCATGATTCAAAGCATCTATTGAAAACCAGCAACCATGAGACACCCTGGGCAGGGACTGACTTTAAATCCACTGGTTCCACAGAGTAAAGCAATTAACAACAAACAGCAATGGAGCAACTGGTATCTTGATTTTAAAAACCATTCAATACTGACTTTGAAGAGGATTACCCCCATAGAGACTAGAATAAATTATTTTTATGACAAACTGTGCAATTAGACTGTGAAAATTACTTAATGTATAGTGGATATATTTTATTGAAATTCTACTGTGCACTGAGAAGTTTACCTATATCATCTCCTTTAATTCTCAAGAGAACCTTATGAGGTAGACATTTTACTCTCCATTTTATAGGTGAATGAATTGAGACAAAGAGAGGATACATGGTCCCGCAACTACTAACACCCATGCCTGTCTCCAAAGCTCCACTCAAAACCAGCCAGTCGTGAACTTCCCCTTATTAGAAATCACTTCAGCATAAAATCATTATCACCTGAGGCTCTTTACTTGCAGCAACTTAGTCTTTTATGACATTATCATTGTTGAAAAAACTCATTAGATCTTCAATATTTGAGGGTTCTTCTGAGTTACAAAGTGAAAAAAAAAAGCATATCAGAGAGAGTTATGGGTCTTTCCAAGACCGGAAAATCTATAAATAGACTGGCTAAATGCTTAAGGAAAACTTTAAAAATATATCTATTGCTGGCTTTTTGAAAAGTAACCTATGCTGATAATTTAAAACTGACACAACTTGTTGAGCAAATAAAAATCTATCTTTTGCCTTTAAAATCTGCACTAGAAAATTCAGGTGTTTCCTACTTCTCTATTAAAGTTTCTGAACCTCACTTATTATGAATTCCTATGAAAAATAGACTTACATGTTCATGACATGGTGTCATTTAAAACTGCTTCCTTAAGGACTTAGGTCTCCTACAGGCTGGTGAGCTATTGAAATGGAAAATGGTTATGGAAAACTTACAGAAAGTCTACATTCCAGGAAACAAAAGGAGAAGGAGGAAAACAATTAGTCACATTTGTGTGCAGTGTAAATTCTAGAAGAGATTCTAATTAAGACTTTTAAAATTATTCCTTCGAGAAGCCTAGACCATGTATGTGATATGATTGCTAGCTTATGCTGTTTATACCATCGCAAATTCATCATTGCATTTGAAGACTTCCCTACAGCAAGATGACCACATGATTTTTGAGGTAAGTGTGATTGGCTTTAAACACCCTTCTGACTGAGGTTTAGAGTAAAAAGTATAGCAACTGATGTCTTACATGTTGCTACTCACTGCTCAACTGTATTTGGAATGGTATTTCTCTTTCATTAGGTTATTTTGGAAACTGTCAGAAAATCATCCTGATTTTACTTCATGAACCATAGTCACAGAGTTGCTTTTGATCTGTTATGACATTCGGTTTTATGAATTGGACTTTTTCTAACTCTACTTTTTAAAAAAAAGTCTGTTGTGGTTCTCCCAAATGCCAAAAGGGAAAACACTTATAAAGATGTTGCATAACATTTACCTTCCAAATATCAAACTTAGAGTATACACAAACATGATAGGGCATAAAGTACCTTCCTATTATATGTGTGTGTGTGTATTTCATATTCTTTTAGGAAATGTCACGAGATGATTTTCATTGCATATTCAAATACTATTTCCTAAGAAAACATAAAATTCTAAATATAGAAAAGTTGACCCCTGAACAGAATTCATCTCTCTGAAATCAAAACACCTTTCAAAACACAAAAGGGCTAACCTTCAGTCATCATTGGCTCCTCCCTCTCCCTTCTATCCAATAAAGGATATTTTCAGTAAAGAATATAAGGGAGAGGCTTATCTTATTTTACCTCAGAAATGTCTAGTGGCCACGTACTCTTTCTTATCTTTTATTAGAACAATTTCAAAAACTTCCTTTCTAGTCTTCTTACCATCTGTTTCTCCCACTTTAGTCCATTCTCTTTATAGTACCAGAATAATCTTAAAACTGATTGGTTTATATCCCTGATTGACACCACTTGCTAATTCCTTATTGTCTGTACAATAAAAAAAATACAAAATTCATAGTACAGTGTCTCACAAAGTGTGATTCACAGAACAACTGCATCAGAATCTTTTAAGGTTCTGGGGCACCTACGTGGCTCAGTTGGTTAAATGTCTAACTTCAGATCAGGTAGTGATTTTGGGATCCTAGGATTGAGTCTCTGGAGTCTCTTGTGACCTGCTCTCCACTCAGCTGGGATCTGCTTGTCCCTCTCCCGATGCCCCTCCCCCTACTTATATGTACATATTTTCTTGCTCTTTCAAATATATAAAATATTCAGGAAGACTTTAAATGTAGATATGTAGAATAAGAAATAAATGTTTACAATTAACAAAATGATTATGATTTGTAATTATTATTTCCCACTGAAAAGGACAAGGGTTACTTGGAGAATTGTCTGAGCGAGACCTGAGAAAGAAAAATATCAATGTGGATCTTAGAACACATTGTCATATCAGAAAGCAATGAAGCTAGTAAAGACTACTGTGGCCATGTCAAAAAGACTCAAGGAACAACAGAGGATGTCCAATATTAGCCAAAGATGGGAAATTGGGCACAAAAAGAGTAACTGCAATGAACATATCAAATAGTTAAAATCTATCAGTTCATAATATTTAAACAAAAATTCATAGCCCACCTAAAGAGGCTTCTAGGCAACAAACACATTATACTGAAATCTGTTAAATAAAAGAATCAAGCATTTATTCCAGAATGTAAATTATACATCAGATAACCAGAGAGTTAATACATTTTTTAAAAAACTCTTTTTAATAAATAAAAAAGCAGTAATAGATTAAACAGATCACCATTTTGCAAGGCTTCATGAAATAATGACTATGTAATGGTCATCAGAGGTCATGGAATCACTAGACAAAAAACATGGGAAACTATAAAAAGGAGGTATCATGTGTTTCATGATATCTCAGCCACTCCTTTCCCATCATCATGCCCTGGAATTCATTACTAACAATTGAAGCTGTTCATAATCTCAGTTTTATGCATTCCTCTGACCACCTCTTCCTATCTTTTCATTTCACCACTCTGCTGAAACAGTTCTCTTCTAAGTCACCATTGACTTCCACATTCATAAGCACAATGATCAATCTCCATTCTTCTTTTGGGTTTATCAACAGTATTTGGTACAGGTGATCACTCTCTCCTTTATTTGTTATTTCTTTCATTATATTCTATTGAATTTCCTCATATTTCACTGGTTGATCTTTACAAGTCCACTACCTACTTGACCTTTTAATTTTGTGCCCAAGGACTCAAACTTTTGCAGTCTTCTCCTTTCTATCTGTTCTCACTCCTTTATTGGTCTCATTCCTTTTATAGCTTTTTATTTTTTAAGATTTTATTTACTTATTGGGGAAAGAGAGCACAAGTTGTGGAGGAAGGGAGCCATATGCAGGACTTGATCCCAGGATCCTAACACCATGACCCAAGCTGAAGGCAGACATTTACCAAGTGAGCCACCCAGCAGCCCACCTTTTATAGCATTAAACACACTTTTTGCCAAGAACTCCTATATTTATATCATCAGCTCAAATTGCTCCTTTAAACCTCATAATTACATATAAAACTACCTATCTAATGAAAACTTCACTATCATCTCAAACTTATCATGTCCAAAATGAACTCTTGAATCTTCCCCCAAAACTTCTCACATATAAATTAATGCATTAATCCTTCAAATTGCTCAAGTCAAAAATCTTGGAATCATCTTTGGAATTATTCTTGACTTTTCTCTTCTCATTCTGTATGCAAATTCCTTTTCTTAAGTAAATTCTTTACAAAAAGAAATTCATAATCCAATGATCTCTCACCACTTGTACTACTACCACTGATCCAAACACTATGATCTCTTGCCAAGGTTATAACAACCCTTGTCCATTGCAATTTATTAGTCCACTATTAACCAAAATAAAAGTTGGAACACATACAATGGCGTAAAAGATCTTACCCATTCTGTACATTCTTACCTTTCTGGCCCACTTTACTCCTCTTTTCCCCACTTATGCAATTCCATACACATTGGTCTTTTTCTTTTTTCACTTAAGGCCTTTGAACGGACTATTTCTCTCCCCCAGGAATGGTATTCTCCCAGTTATCTCAGGATGAATCCCCTGCCTTCTTCAAGTCTTTGCTTAAAACTCACTTTCTCGATAAGGCGTACTGATATCCCCTCCAGCTTCCAATCTTTCTACTCTATTCTTTTCTTATAATACTTAATTAGCTTCAAACATAATCTATAATTTAGTTAGTGCACTATTTTTGTTTGTCTTCGTTTATTGAATAAACTCACCAAGAGCAGGGATTTTGTTTTGCTTTGTTTTCCAAAGTGCTCCAATATTCAGTAAATGGCTATTTAATGAATAGATAAATAAACCAGTGAATCAATGAACACATAAATGAATAAGAACTTCCATTCATCAAAAAACATCATAAAAAATGAAAAGACCACAAAATATGAGAAGATATCTACAACCCATGTAATTAAAGAAGGCTTTATGTCATAAATACTATGAATAGATAAGAAAAAGATAAACATCCTAATAGAAAAATTGGCAATAATAATAAGTTTTTTCAACAGAGGATATGTGAATGGTCAATAAATAAAAAGTTTTTAGCCTAATTAGTGATCAAGGAAATATAAATTAAAGACATAATAAGATATTGCACACCTACCTACCAATTAGTAAAAAGTATTGTTTGTTGGCAAGTTTGTAGAGCAATAGGAACACTCATGCACTGCAGTAGAGAATATAAACTGGTTGCTTATAATACTTTGGGAAATAATTTGGCATTACATGATAGACTGAAAATATACATACCTATGATTCAACTAGGAATATCCTAGACATAATTCTCTACATGTGCTCTAGGAGACATAGCAGAATTTTCATAGCTTTATCATATAGAATAGCTTCACTATCCAAAGACTGTATAAATATCAATATTCATACCATGAAATATTTTACAGCAATGGAATGAATAAGCTGTGGCTTTATATATTAATATACAGAATAGAAAGAAGTGACATGAAAATTAAATTTAAATTAATTATTAATTAATTAAATTATTAACTAATAATTAAATAAAAATTATTTAATTGAAATTAATTAAATTAAAATTAAACAATTACTTAAAGATAATTACATAATGCAATATTTTTAATAAACATGAGAATGATCAAAAAATTAGGGTAGTAACTATTCAGTTAAGGAGCAGGTGATATGATTGGAATTAAATATACAATTAGCCTCAAATTTTATTGGTGATACTCTCCTTCACAAACTGGGAGGTCTTTTAGGTTCTAGTACCAATTCCAGGGGAGGGGGTTGGTGGAAGTAATGAATAGTTTTCCCACACCAACAATAAACAATTCTCTGGACACAAGCTGGGTATCCTACAATTTAACTCAATCCTGATACTATCTACCTGGGGATAGAATCAGATTCCACAGGCTCAGTTCTATAAGACTTCCCTCCCCCATTTCAGATGCCAACTGAAAACCCAGGTTTTTCCCTGTGTTTCTGACCAGTTGGCTGCAGATTTGAGGTTCCCACAACCTTCTCCTTGGGTTGGATTAACTTGCTAATATGGCTCCTAGAACTCAGAGAAACATTTATTTTAAAAACACATTTATGCCCATTTACCAGCACCCATTTTCTATAATTACCAACACTTTGTCAACCTTTTTCATTTATAATCATCTCTTCTTTCTTTTCCACAGTCATGTCTTAGATTATGTTAAAACAAATCTCAGACTAATTGAATTTTATCTCTTCTTACTCAGTCTTCATTAAACACAAATAATAGACCACGAGTTTGCCCAGAGAGGAAATCATCTCCTTAGAGCTAATAGTACTTTGTTACTTCAGGTACTGTGCTGAGATTTGCTTTACTTTCTATTGAGAAAACTGATACAGAATATTTAAGACCCAGTGATCTAAACAAAAACCAACTTTAGTTGAGGCAAATGTTTGCAGTGAGATGAAATACAAGCATGTTTATCATAGATTATAGATATTTTCTGATGTGTTTTACTGATAGTAAAAGTAAAAAATGATTCCTTTGATATCAAATTATGTTTATACAAACCCTGTATTTATCCAACTGGTATAAAACCCTTTAACCCCAAGTCTTCTGCTATTATCAAAAATTTGTAAATATGTTTAGAGAATTGCATGACTCATAAGGCATATTTATTGTAGAAAGCACTGTTTTTGAGATGTACCATTATTTACTCTGTCAATTATCTATTTTTCTTCTCCCCTTTCCTGGAAAGAAAACAAAAACAAAAACATTATTCAATGGACTGAGAGTCAAATAAAGTTGACTCTGGCTATTTCTATTTCAACCAAAATGCAAACTTTGTTTAATTTTTTTCCCCCATTTGAGATGACGTTTAAATACATTCAGTTTGATAATAATTGCTTTGGTATAATAAACAAGATCCTTCTTGTTCTGGACCCTCTTACTGCTGCAACTTCACCCATACCATATGCCTTCATGTACCCTTTATTCTAGTTTAGGGTTTCCATTTTGGACTCCCCTGTCTCTAGGCACATTCATTCCCAATATTGAATTCTTTATCTTTCACCCATCTGTCTTCATTTACTAATCCCTGACTCAAAGCACATTCCTGCCACATTTAATTTTCATTGTTTCTCAAATCTAACAAACATTCAGTTATGGATTGAATGTTTGTGTCTCTCCAAAATATATATGTTAAACCCTAATCCCCCATGGAATGGCATTTGGTGATGGGGATTTGAGAAAGTCATTAGGTCCTGAGGGCAAAGCCTTCATGAATGGGATTAGTTCCCTTGTAAAGGAGACCTCAGAGGGCTCCCTTATCTTTCTGTCATGTGAGGACATAGTGAGAAGACCACTATCTATGAACTAAGAACTGGGGTCACCTCACCAGATACCAAACCTACTGATAGCTTGATCTTGGACTTCCCAGCCTCTACAACTATGAGAAATACATTTCTTTTGTTTATAAGCCACTCAGTCTATGGTAATTTGTTGTAGTGGTCCAAATGATTAAGACAAAGACTATTAACATAACTAGAATTTCACAGATGTGATCTTTCTAATTGAAAAACCTAAAAAATTCCTACTCATCTTTGAAGACCCTCCTCAAATCATACACCATTCAAGAAGCCTTCCTATTCTTTTATCAGACAAAATAAGCTGTTTCTTTCTTCGAGTTCCCACTGCACTTTGTGTAAGCTTTTATTAACTGTGTCATTGTTTGCTTAAATATGGTTCTCCAAGTGCCATGGGAGCAATATTGTCTTTAAATCCATGCAAACAGAACCCCTGCCTTGGCCCCACAACTCTATAGGACCCTTCTCCTTAGAGTACCTGCTTGGAAATTCTTTAAATCCCTCTCCAGTTTCTGGGGCCAGCAGAGTGGGCCAACCCAAAGTTCTGAGCCTTGATCTGAATCTATGTGGGCTGGGGCCTACTTCTCCTATTTGGAGGGCTTTCTGGTTTCTACCCCCCAGATGACATTGAACAAATACCCTGAGAAGTTCACTTTCCAATCTTGACTCTCTTATTAATTTGTTATATGATGACTTTAAATAAATTGACTTGAACCTAAATCTCTTTATCCAAAAATTAGAAAATTAAACCCCAGAAAATATTTGAGGTATCTTTCAGATATAAGAATTCATCTACTAGTCATCTAATAACCCAAAAACTTAATTGTAAAAAAGGAACACTCAGCCATATCCTGTATTAATAAAACTAAGAGCTTGGGAGGAGGAGTCAAGATGGCGGAGAAGTAGCAGGCTGAGACTACTTCAGCTAGAAGGAGATCAGCTAGATAGCTTATCTAAAGATTGCAAACACCTGCAAATCCATCGGCAGATCGAAAAGAAGAACAGCAATTCTAGAAACAAAAAAACAACCACACTCTGAAAGGTAGGACTGTCAGAGAATGGCAGAGAAGTGAATCCAAAGCGACAGGAAGATAGATCCCAGGGGGAGGGGCTGGCTCCCGGCAAGCGGCAGAGCAACGGAGCACAAAACGGAGCACAAAATTGGGACTTTTAAAAGTCTGTTCCACTGAGGGACATCGCTCCAGAGGCTAAACTGGGGCAAAGCCCACGCGGGGTCAGCGTGGCCTCAGGTCCCGCAGGGTCACAGAAGGATCGGGGGTGTCTGAGTGTCGCAGAGCTTGCGAGTATTGGAACGGGAAAGCCGGCTACAGAGACAGAGCCAACACTGAGCTTGCAACTCGGGGTGACCTTGAACCGGTTGCAGGCTCGGTGAGCTCAGAGCGTGGCCGGAGGTCAGCCAGACAGGAGTTACTGGGCGCTGTTCTCTGAGGGCGCACTGAGGAGTGGGGCCCCGGGCTATCAGGCTCCTCCGGACGGGAGACCAGGAGGCTGCCATTTGTATTCCCGACCTCCAAAACTCTACGGAAAGCGCTCAGGGAACAAAAGCTCCTGAAAGCAAACCCGAGCGGATTACTCAGCCTGGCCCCTGGTAAGGGCGGTACAATTCCGCCTGGGGCAAAGACACTAGAGAATCACTACAACAGGCCCCTCCCCCAGAAGATCAACAAGAAATCCAGCCAAGAACAAGTTCACCTACCAAGGAGTGCAGTTTCAACACCAAGGAGAGCAGCAGAATTCCAGAGGAGGAGAAAGCAAAGCACTGAACTCATGGCTTTCTCCCTGTGAGTCTTTAGTCTTGCAGTTAATTTTTTTTTCTTTTTCATTTTTTTCTCTTCTGCTAAATTTTTTTAACTTTTACCCTTTTCTTTTTTAACGTTTTTAAACTAGTTTATCTAATATATATATTTCTTTCTTTTTTATACTTTTCTTTATTCATTTTCTTTTTTTAATTCTTTCCTTTTCTTTTCTTTTTTTTTTTTTCTTTCTTTCTTTCTTTCTGAAGCTCTTTTATCCCCTTTCTCCCCCCTCACGATTTGGGATCTCTTCTAATTTGGTTAAAACATATTTTCGTGGGGTTGTTGCCACCCTTTTAGTATTTTACTTGCTCCTACATATACTCTTATCTGGATAAAATGACAAGGCGGAAAAATTCACCACAAAAAAAAAGAACAAGAGGCAGTACTGAAGGCTAGGGACCTAATCAATACAGACATTGGTAATATGTCAGATCTAGAGTTCAGAATGACAATTCTCAAGGTTCTAGCCGGGCTCGAAAAAGGCATGGAAGATATTAGAAAAACCCTGTCAGGAGATATAAAAGCCCTTTCTGGAGAAATAAAAGAACTAAAATCTAACCAAGTTGAAATCAAAAAGCTATTAATGAGGTGCAATCAAAAATGGAGGCTCTCACTGCTAGGATAAATGAGGCAGAAGAAAGAATTAATGATATAGAAGACCAAATGACAGAGAATAAAGAAGCTGAGCAAAAGAGGGACAAACAGCTACTGGACCACGAGGGGAGAATTCGAGAGATAAGTGACACCGTAAGACGAGAGAACATTAGAATAATTGGGATTCCAGAAGAAGAAAGAGAGAGGGGAGGAGAAAGTATACTGGAGAGAATTATTGGGGAGAATTTCCCCAATATGGCAAAGGGAACAAGCATCAAAATTCAGGAGGTTCAGAGAATGCCCCTCAAAATCAATAAGAATAGGCCCAGACCCCGTCACCTAATAGTAAAATTTACAAGTCTTAGTGACAAAGAGAAAATCCTGAAAGCAGCCCAGGAAAAGAAGTCTGTAACATACAATGGTAAAAATATTAGATTGGCAGCAGACTTATCCACAGAGACCTGGCAGGCCAGAAGAGCTGGCATGATATTTTCAGAGCACTAAACGAGAAAAACATGCAGCCAAGAATACTATACCCAGCTAGGCTATCATTGAAAATAGGAGAGATTAAAAGCTTCCAGGACAAACAAAAACTGAAAGAATTTGCAACACCAAACCAGCTCTACAGAAAATATTGAAAGGGGTCCTCTAAGCAAAGAGAGAGCCTACAAGTGGTAGATCAGAAAGGAACAGAGACAATATACAGTAACAGTCACCTTACAGGCAATACAATGGCACTAAATTCATATCTCTCTATAGTTACCCTGAATGTTAATGGGCTAAATGCCCCAATCAAAAGACACAGGGTATCAGAATGGATAAAAAAACAAAAACCATCTATATGTTGCCTACAAGAAACTCATTTTTAAGCCCAAAGACACCTCCAGATTTAAAGTGAGGGGGTGGAAAAGAATTTACCATGCTAATGGACATAAGAAGAAAGCAGGAGTAGGAATCCTTATATCAGATCAATTAGATTTTAAGCCAAAGACTATAATAAGAGATGAGGAAGGACACTATATCATACTCAAAGGGTCTGTCCAATAAGAAGATCTAACGATTTTAAATATCTATTCCCCCAACGTGGGAGCAGACAACTATATAAACCAATTAATAACAAAATCAAAGAAACACATCAACAATAATACAATAATATAAGGGGACTTTAACACTCCCCTCACTGAAATGGACAGATCATCCAAGCAAAAGATCAACAAGGAAATAAAGGCCTTAAATGACACACTGGACCAGATGGACATCACAGATATATTCAGAACATTTCATCCCAAAGCAACAGAATACACATTCTTCTCTATTGCACATGAAACATTCTCCAGAATAGATTACATCCTCGGTCCTAAATCAGGACTCAACCGGTATCAAAAGATTGGGATCATTCCCTGCATATTTTCAGACCACAAGGCTCTGAAACTAGAACTCAACCACAAGAGGAAGTTTGGAAAGAACCCAAATACATGGAGACTAAACAGCATCCTTCTAAAGAATGAATGGGTCAACCGGGAAATTAAAGAAGAATTGAAAAAAATCATGGAAACAAATGATAATGAAAATACAACAGTTCAAAATCTGTGGGACACAACAAAGGCAGTCCTGAGAGGAAAATATATAGCGGTACAAGCCTTCCTCAAGAAACAAGAAAGGTCTCAGGTACACAACCTAACCCTACACCTAAAGGAGCTGGAGAAAGAACAAGAAAGAAACCGTAAACCCAGCAGGAGAAGAGAAATCGTGAAGATCAGAGCAGAAATCAATGAAATAGAAACCAAAAAAACACTAGAACAAATCAATGAAACTAGGAGCTGGTTCTTTGAAAGAATTAATAAAATTGATAAACCCCTCGCCAGACTTATCAAAAAGAAAAGAGAAAGGACCCAAATAAATAAAATCATGAATGAAAGAGGAGAGATCACAACTAACACCAAAGAAATACAAACCATTATAAGAACATACTATGAACAACTCTATGCCAACAAATTTGACAATCTGGAAGGAATGGATGCATTCCTAGAAACATATAAACTACCACAACTGAACCAGGAAGAAATAGAAAGCCTGAACAGACCCATAACCAGTAAGGAGATTGAAACAATCATCAAAAATCTCCAAACAAACAAAAGCCCAGGGGCAGATGGCTTCCCAGGGGAATTCTACCAAACATTTAAAGAAGAACTAATTCCTATTCTCCTGAAACTGTTCCAAAAAATAGAAATGGAAGGAAAACTTCCAAACTCGTTTTATTAGGCCAGCATCATCTTGATCCCAAAACCAGACAAGGATCCCATCAAAAAAGAGAGCTATAGACCAATATCCTTGGTGAACACAGATGCAAAAATTCTCATCAAAATACTAGCCAATAGGATTCAACAGTACATTAAAAGGATTTTTCACCATGACCAAGTGGGATTTATTCCAGGGCTCCAAGTTTGGTTCAACATCCGCAAATCAATCAATGCGATACAACACATCAATAAAAGAAAGAACAAGAACCATAGGATACTCTCAGTAGATGTTGAAAAAGCATTTGACAAAGTACAGCATCCCTTCCTGATCAAAACTCTTCAAAGTGTAGGGATAGAGGGCACATACCTCAATATTATTAAAGCCATTTATGAAAAATCCACTGCAAATGTCATTCTCAATGGAGAAAAACTTAAAGCTTTTCCGCTAAGGTCAGGAACATGGCAGGGATGTCCATTATCACCACTGCTATTCAACATAGTACTAGAAGTTCTAGCCTCAGCAATCAGAGAACAAAAGGAAATTAAAGTCATCCAAATCGGCAAAAAAGAAGTCAAACTATCACTCTTGGCAGATGATATGATACTTTTGGAAAACCCAAAAGACTCCACTCCAAAACTGCTAGAACTTGTACAGGAATTCAGTGAAGTGTCAGGATATAAAATCAATGCACAGAAATCAGTTGCATTTCTCTACACCAACAACAAGACAGAAGAAAGAGAAATTAAAGAGTCCATCCCATTTACAATTGCACCCCAAACCATAAGATACCTAGGAATAAACCTAACCAAAGAGGCTAAGAATCTATACTCAGAAAACTATAAAGTACTCATGAAAGAAATTGAGGAAGACACAAAGAAATGGAAAAATGTTCCATGCTCCTAGATTGGAAGAATAAATGTTGTGAAAATGTCTATGCTGCCTAAAGCAATCTACACATTTAATGCAATTCCTATCAAAGTACCATTCATCTTTTTCAAAGAAATAGAACAAATAATTCTAAAATTTATATGGAACCAGAAAAGACCTCGAATAGCCAAAGGGATATTGAAAAAGAAAGCCAAAGTTGGTGGCATCACAATTCCAGACTTCAAGCTCTATTACAAAGCTTTCATCATCAAGACAGCATGGTACTGGCACAAAAACAGACACATAGATCAATGGAACAGAATAGAGAGCCCAGAAATACACCCTCAACTCTATGGTCAACTAATATTCGACAAAGCAGGAAAGAATGTCCAATGGAAAAAAGACAGTCTCTTCAATAAATGGTGCTGGGAAAATTGGACAGCCACATGCAGAAAAATGAAATTGGACCATTTCCTTATACCACACACAAAAATAGACTCAAAATGGATGAAGGACCTCAATGTGAGAAAGGAATCCATCAAAATCCTTGAGGAGAACACAGGCAGCAACCTCTTCAACCTCTGCCGCAGCAACATCTTCCTAGGAACATCGCCAAAGGCAAGGGAAGCAAGGGCAAAAGTGAACTATTGGGATTTTATCAAGATCAAAACTTTTGCACAGCAAAGGAAACAGTTAACAAAACCAAAAGAAACTGACAGAATGGGAGAAGATATTTGCAAACAACATATCAGATAAAGGACTAGTGTCCAAAATCTATAAAGAACTTAGCTAACTCAACACCCAGAAAACAAATAATCCAATCAAGAAATGAGCAGAGGCCATGAACAGACATTTCTGCAAAGAAGACACCCAGATGGCCAACAGACACATGAAAAAGTGCTCCATATCACTCGGCATCAGGGAAATACAAATCAAAACCACAATGAGATATCACCTCACACCAGTCAGAATGGCTAAAATCAACAAGTCAGGAAATGACAGATGCTGGCGAGGATGTGGAGAAAGGGGAACCCTCCTACATTGTTGGTGGGAATGCAAGCTGGTGCAGCCACTCTGGAAAACAGCATGGAGGTTCCTCAGAATGTTGAAAATAGAACTGCCCTATGACCCAGCAATTGCACTATTGGGTATTTACCCTAAAGATACAAACGTAGTGACCCAAAGGGGCACGTGCACCCGAATGTTTATAGCAGCAATGTCCACAATAGCCAAACTATGGAAAGAACCTAGATGTCCATCAACAGATGAATGGATCCAGAAGATGTGGTATATATACACAATGGAATACTATGCAGCCATCAAAAGGAATGAAATCTTGCCATTTGCGACAACATGGATGGAACTAGAGTGTATCATGCTTAGCGAAATAAGTCAAGCAGAGAAAGACAACTATCATATGATCTCCCTGATATGAGGAAGTGGTGATGCAGCATGGGGGCTTAAGTGGGTAGGAGAAGAATAAATGAAACAAGATGGGATTGGGAGGGAGACAAACCATAAGTGACTCTTAATCTTACAAAACAAACTGAGGGTTGCTGGGGGGAGGAGGCTTGGAGAAGGGGGGTGGGGTTATGGACATTGGGGAGGGTATGTGCTTTGGTGAGTGCTATGAAGTGTGTAACCTGGTGATTCACAGACCTGTACCCCTGGGGATAAAAATATATGTTTATAAAAAAAAATTAAAAATAAATAAATAAATAAAAATAAAAATAAGAGCTGGAAAATGAAATGTGTGTCATAATATTTAAATTAATAAGACAAACATACATGGTATATTGTGTTTTGGGGAATATATTTTCAATAATACATTTCTTAAGATTGTTCCCCTTGATTATCTTAATGATTTATCATAGGCCATTTGGAAAATTTAATTTCACTTTAAGATTCATAAGTCAGGGCATACAGTTTTTTTTAAATATGGACTGCTTCACAAATTTGCATGTCATCTTTGCATGACGGCCATACTAATCTCTATATCATTCCCATTTTAGTATATGTGCTGCCGAAGCAAGCACAAGACATCCATTTTTTAATAATCACATATATATTTCTTTTATAAGGACTCTAATATCTAGTATTTAAAAATCAATGTTCACAGATATTAAATAAATAAGAAAAATAGAACTTAATCCTGAAATTTATTACGACAGAAAAACAGCTACATTGTCAACACACAGATTTTTTTTTAATGTTGTAGAATTGGTTATAAGATAAGGTAAAACAATTCAGATTTCCAACACAAAACATGCTGTTTTATTTAATTATTTTTAATTATTTTGCAATTAGTGCTTGTAATTTTTGTATCTGTGTGAGGAATTTAAAAGCAAATCAGTGTCATAAAGAAAACAAAAAAAGTGGAAATAAATGAAAAAGATATAAGGACAAAGGAACTATAGAAAGTAAATATGAGAAAAAGGAGGAGTATGAAGAGCTACCATGCAATCCCTATGTGTAGTCTTTGCAATGTAGGAACATGTTCATTCTTTGTAACACTGAAGCCAAGATGGCAAAATCGAAACATGATAAATATTTTCTTTAAAAAGTGCTTGATAAAATAATTTTGTTGAAGCTCAAATCATATCATTTAAATATAGTATTTAATATGATTGCATTGTATACATGTGTATGATTCAATTTAATTTATATTAAAATTAATTTTAAATTTTTTGTGTAATAAGAAAAGAAAACCTGTAGCTCTGAGAAAATAAAACCGGTCTCTGGCTAGGAGTTAATAAATGATTGCATATGAATTAGCAAAACTTCCTCTTTGCCCTCTAAGCAGGTTGTCCAACGAGGAGAACACTTTATGTTCCCCAGAGTGTTTCTCTTACCTCTCAAAGGTTCACTCACATTTACTCTGACCCATTATTGTGCATTGGTGGTAGCTCAAGACTGTATGAACAATTGTAAAAATAATGACTGCTCAGTTCTAAAGCAGCTGAAATATTTTAAGGTTTTTACATTCCACACAGGGCTGAGAGATGTCAAGGCTTAACTTTTCATTAGTTTCACAGAGGAATCTTTGCTTCTCCTTGGTTGTTAGAAAACATGTCTTTTCTAACTAATTTTACAACTAGAGCAGTGGTTATTCTCTATTCTCAGAAAATTTTATCTTTGACAACTAACAGTTCCACTTTGTCAACTCATCTGGATATTGTCATTCAAAATAAGGTCAGAATATTGAATATGTATATTATATATATAAATAAGAGAGAAAATTAAACTTTATATTATATAATTTATATATTTATTTATATATAATAAATAAGATTATAATATATAATATAATCTTTAATTGTGTGTGTGTGTATGTGTGTGTATGATCTTTACAGCATTGATTTTTAAAGCTAATGCACTCAAGGTCTTTTACGTATAGATTTTTTTTTTAAAAAAAAAGATTTTATTTATTTGACAGAGAGAGATCACAAGTAGAGAGAGAGAGGAAGGAGCAGCCCCCCTGCCTAGCGAGAGCCTAATGCGGGACTCCATCCCAGGATCCTGAGATCATGACCTGAGCTGAAGGCAGAGGCTTAACCCACTGAGCCACCCAGGCAGCCCTTACCTATAGATTATTTTTAGCACTTCGCAGCCACTTAGTAAGACAAAGACTCTCTCCTTTTGCTCCGTAATTCATGTGTATGGATACAAATACAAAAAAGAATGTTAAGAATATTTATCATAGTTAGTATGGTCCAAATTTTTCCAGCATTGCTCGAATGCATTATGAAATCTGCCCTATTTCTTAGGTCTTCGTTGTAAGAAAGTTCTAAAAACAAAGAAGCAGGCTTAACTTTCCTTTGAAAGTAATTGATTTTGTTCACATTTTTTAATGTTCCTGTGCAACCAATTTTGTTATTATGTGTGTATTTTTACAGTGTGAAAGAGCTGACGTAAAGACTATCAGCAAGACACTTCTAAAGGACCTTGTCCCGTGGTTGGATTACTTGCTATTAAAAGTTGTTGGGGGGTGGGAGGGGCGCCTAGATGGCTCAGTGGGTTAAAGCCTCTGCCTTTGGCTCAGGCCAGATCCCAGGGTCCAGGGAACAGCCCCCGCATCTGGCTCTCTGCTCGGCAGGGAGCCTGCTTCCCTTCCTCTCTCTCTGCCTGCCTCTCTGCCTACTTGTGATCTCTGTCTGTCAAATAAATAAATAAAATATTAAAAAAAAAAAAAGTTGTTGGGGATGGGGGGTTGCCTGAGTGGTTCAGTGGGTTAAACTTCTGTCTTCGGCTCATGTCATGATCTCATGATCTCAGGGTCCTGGGATCAAGCCCTGCATTGGTTCTCTGCTCAGCAGGAAGCCTGTTTCCCTCTCTCTCTCTGCCTGCCTCTCTGCCTACTTGTGATCTCTCTCTGTCTGTCAAATAAGTAAATAAAATTTTTTTTTAAAGATTTTATTTATTTATTTGACAGAGGGAGATCACAAGTAGGCAGAGAGGCAGGCAGAGAGAGAGAGGAGGAAGCAGGCTCCCCGCTGAGCAGAGAGCCCGATACGGGACTCGATCCCAGGACCCTGAGATCATGACCTGAGTCGAAGGCAGCGACTTAACCCACTGAGCCACCCAGGCGCCCAGTAAATAAAATATTTTTTTAAAAATTTGAAAAAGTTGTCAGGGGATGCAGCTTGAAGATAGATTGTAAAGGAAGTGTGTGAAGTCCTAGATTCATCCATGATTTTATTCTCCACAACCATGGGTAGCAGAATATTAAAGTGAATCTTGAAAACATAAACTGACTAAAGTTTGTGCAGACACAGAACTGAAGTGATCAGATGCACTGTTCAAAGTTTTTAGGAACATGTGCTCTACAGTAAAAAGAGGACTAGGAACTTCACACATAAATTATTAATGAATCCTCTATGGTACTTCTGATGACTTTCCTAGAGACCACTCATGGGAAAAACCTTTAAATACTTCATAAAATTGTGCTCTATTATTGCAAAACGCTAATAAGTCATATGAACATATTCCATTCACAATACAAGAATCTCTACCAGTAGCCCTGAACAAAGAATGTTATCACATCAAAACATAACTGAGTTCACTCAAGGTTTTAGGAAATGATATCACTAGAATGTCACTGAAAGGTTTTCATCCCATCCTGCTGACTTTTCGTATATAGTCAATCATCAAGACCTGTCTTAGATTTAAGCCTCCTATGGTAATAGGTTTCTTGCTACTAATCAGTTTTTTTTCTCTCTAGACAAAGGAACCAACTCCATTTTATTCAGTTGAGTTGAGACCCAAGATAACAAACAATATAAAGCAACTTATAGAGGTGTGAGACCCTTTAGAAATCTGGCAACCCCAAACTAATGCTAAATAGAAATTCAACACTTGTATCAAAGTTGTTCGAAAATTCCAAAATTAGTCTATATAAGACCATCACTATCCAAGGAAGGAGCATTCAACCTACATAT
Organism: Mustela nivalis; assembly: GCF_964662115.1. Taxonomy (NCBI): domain Eukaryota; kingdom Metazoa; phylum Chordata; class Mammalia; order Carnivora; family Mustelidae; genus Mustela; species Mustela nivalis. The sequence continues at coordinate 12,238,059 of NC_139027.1, forward strand.
TCATTAAAAGGAGTGCCATGCTGGTAACTCTATTTTTCCCTGACAAGTCCTACTTTTGTTTTCATGTATCATATCACTTCAGCATTCTATTGTTTAGAAAAGAAGGAAGGAAGGAAGGAACGAACGAACGAACGAACGAAGGAAGGAAGGAAAGAAGAGAAAGGGGAAGGAAAGAAGGAAGGAAGGAGGAAAGGAGGAAAGAAGAAAGAGAAGAAAGAAAGAAAGAAAGAAAGAAAGAAAGAAAGAAAGAAAGAAAGAAAGAAAGAAAAAAAGAAAGAAAGAAAGAGAAAAGAGATTTAATCCCAACTATTGTTCTTACCTGTTTATTCCAAGAACTGATTTGACTTCTCTCTCATTAAAAAAGACATCCTTACTTGGGAACTGTCACACAATAAAGGGCCTGAGCAGGATTGTTAACCCCTCTCTCCCATCAGTGTAAAAGCCTCAATTTACAAATGCTTCTAAAACCAAAAGTAGCAGGGTGTTTCAGGGAGCACTCTAAAAACTTCTAGCGACTGTACCCTCCCATCCCACCTTATTAACTTGATCACTGAGCATCAAGTGTACGAAAGAAAGAACTTACTTTCTAGAACTGTATCACACAATGTGGAACTGTCTCACAGTTACTATACCTGTACCTAGTTACTGCTACTCTTTCCATTTCTGTGGCAAAGATACAGCAACAACACATTCCTTAAACGTTCCTAGATGCTGGGTCTGCTCTCCGTGGCATGTAGCACTGAAAAAGAAATCTCTGTGACAACAGTGTCTTTCAACGAAGGTGACAGTCCTCCTTCTGTAGGGGAATATTTCCTTTCCTAAACTGTCTGTCCACAATAGAGGAATGAATTATTATTTGCAGAATTAGTAGTTTGCCACTTAGCCCCAAACAAGGGGGAGTGACTGACTTATGCTTAGTGACTGTTGTCTCTGAACTATTTTTTGTAAAAAAATGAAGAAATTGTTTTTGAAAACCAGCATTAGTAACTATATCCAATGTTGCAATAAAATGTAATGTTTATCTCAACTTTGTTTCTCTACAAAACTCAAAGTTTTAAAAACTTTGCAATTCTTTAGCCTCCAAAGATCCGCAAGAGAGTTTCATCCTCCTTGCGAAAGAGATGAGGCAAAATGATCTCAGAGAACAACATACTCATCCTACAGAGTTTCCTGCTCTACTGTAGAGCTCAAGAACCCAACCAACCTTTTAAAACAACAGAGAAATACCAGGACTGCTTCTCTAACCTGGTCACCCCTGAGAGAATGACTTGGAATTTCACATCAGCCATCAAAGGATGGATATTTTCAGTCCTCCTAAGGAGCTCTCCAACTGTATTCCTAGTCCATTTAAAGTGATCCATGATTTATCAAATCCCATACAAAAGAAAGTTGGCAAGTCACACTGCTTGGAGGATCAGAACTTACTTATATCAGCTGGTGGCCTTGTAGGGAAATAAGAAATACAAAATAAAATAAACAGGGTAGTGTTCATTTACATGTAGAAGGACTGCTTATGAAATGCTACAAGCAATGCAGCCTTAAAAGGATGCATAACAAACATACTTGCTGAGATACTGAGCATTGTGCTGCAATAAGTTATTTAGGAGAGATTACACAGATCCAAATTTGAGGGAATGTTGATTACAATCAACAAAGAAAAGAACTGTGCATATAAAACATTAGACATCTCATTGTTCCCTTTGTATAAATTCTCTTTGCCTTTTCCTTTTGACATTTTATTTATTTTTTTAAAAGATTTTTAATTTATTTATTTGACAAAGAGAGAATCACAAGTAGGCAGGCAGAGAGAAAGGGGGAAGCAGGTTCCCTGCTAAGCAGAGAGCCTGATGTGGGGCTTGATCCCAGGATCCTGAGATCATGACCTGAGCTGAAGACAGAGGCTTAACCCACTGAGCGACCCAGGTGCCCCTCCTTTTGACATTTTGAATTGTAATATTCTTAGGCCAATTTTTCTCTGCCCTCTTGGTGCTATGTGTTGATATCACAGTGCTAAGATTTGAAATTGCATGTACTCCAAAATGCTGGTAAGGAATTTCAGAAATATGGAAAGGATAAAATGTCTCTCTCTCTACAGTTGTAGGGAAATATATATATATATATGTATGTATGTATAATTCTACCACATACAGATAGTTCTGATAAAATGGTGAATAGAAAACAGTATCTACAGAAGTGTTGATCTTGTATTCCTATGAAATACATGTTAAAAAGTGTAATCTGTTCTGTGTTAGGTTATTGAAACTGTCCTTCAAAGTGTTATTTATACAAAGGTCTTTAGAACACCGGTGCTTTAGAGATTATTGTTCTGCCCTGAGAAACACAACCTATTATGCTCCAGACTTTCAATTCTGATCATTTTTCAACATTTCAATGATTATTTGCCCTTATAATAATACCCAAATTAGCATTCTTGTTTCCTGAAAGTATAAATAGTTGTAAGGTTTCTTTTTTTAGCTGGAAGAGCACTTTTGGAATTCCCTTTCCTCTCTTTTATATATACATGTCACAAAAATATCATAAATACGGAATTTTTATTCAAACAAAGAGTTCAAGATTTTGTTTCATTTCAATTAAACCTATTATAACCTAAGGCATTCTGAATTATAGTAACAAAGACAAAAACCCTGAGACTATATACCTTTGAATGCAGAGGGAAGATAATCATTTTTAGCTATTAATACATTTAAGGAAGACATACTTACCATTTTTCTTGAAGCCTGGAGGTTGACTGAACAACTTTCTCAGTTTTAACTTAAATTTTAAATTTAAGTTAATCTTAAAAACTTAAATCTTAAGTTTTAACTTAAATTCCCAACACTTATTTGCAAAATCATGTTCAAATATAGCATGACAGCCCAAATATACTTAATACATCCTTAATTAATTAATACATCCTTAATACTATCACCGTCTAGCCTATTCCCCACTCACCTCCCTCCATCAACCCTCAATTTGTTCTCCATAGTTAAGAGTCTCTTATGATTTGCTTCCCTCTCTTTTTCTCCCCTTCCCTTATGTCCATCAGTTTTGTTTCTTAAATTCCACATATGAGTGAAATCATATGGCTTTTCTCTTTCTCTGACTTATTTCAGTTAGCATAACACACTCTAGCTCCTTTTACACCATTTCAAATGGAAAGATTTCATTCTTTTTGATGGATTAGTAATATTCCATTCACTCATATCTTCTTTATCCATTCATCAGTCAATGGACATTTGGGTTCTTTCCATACTTCAGCTACCATGGATAATGTTGCTATACCCACTCCTCATTGCACCCCTCGGTTTAAGTCTATGGGTTGATCTTTCATCTTGATAGGCAATATTCAAGTGCCTTGAACAACATTCTCTGCAGGGGGCTTGACTTCAGCTGGCTGGCATTCCAAACAGTATCTCCCACAGGCAGCCAACCTCCTCTTCTTTATGTTCCAAAGTTTAAAAAACTGATTTGTACCTCTCCCCTGGGAAAAATGATTCTGTATAAAACACTAACACTTAATTATAAGCTCCATTATACCATTTCTTTAAAAATGCTGCTATAAACATCAGGGTATACGTGTTCCTTTGAATCAGTACTTTTGTATCTTTTGGGTAAATATCTAGTGGTGCAACTGCTGGATTAACGGGGTGTTCTATATTTAACTTTTGGAGAAATCTCCACATTGTTCTTCAGAGTGGCTCCACCAGCTTGCATTCCCACCAACAGTGTAAGAGGGTTTCCATTCTCCACATCCTCACCAACATCTGTTGTTTCCTGTGTTGTTAATTTTAGCCATTCTGACAGGTGTGAGGTGCTATTTCATCATGGTTTTAATTTGTATTTCCTTGATGATGAGTAATGTTGAGCATCTTTTCATGTGTCTGTTGGCCATCTGGATGTTTTCTTTGGAGAAATGTCTGTTCATGTTTTCTGCACATGTTTTAACTGGATTTTGTGGTTTGGCGGTGTTGAGTTTAATAAGTTCTTTATAGATTTTTGATACAAACCCTTTATCAGATATGTCATTTGCAAATATCTTCTCCCATCCCATAGGCTGCTTTTTAGTTTTGTTGATTGTTTCCTTTGCTATGAAGTTCTTTTTTTTTTTTTCCTTAAGATTTTATTTATTTATTTGACAGAGAGAGAGATATAGAGAAGGCACAAGTTGGCACATATCTCCTGATATGATCAGTATATTTGGGAAGAACTCTGCCAAAAATGATTAATTGAATTTAACTGAGACTTTAGACATAATCTACAGTTATAGAAAATACAGGGAATAAAGAAACAAGTTAAAGGACATCATAGGAAATAAACAAGAGAAGGAGAAGTAGGCTCAGTGCTGAGCAGAGAGCACAATCAGGGCTCGATCCCAGGATCCTGGGATCATGAACTGAGCTGAAGGCAGCTCAGTTGAGCCACCTTTTAAGCCACCCAGATACCCTGTGAAGAAGCTTTTTATCTTAATAAAACCCCAGTAGTTCATTTTTGCTTTTGTTTCCCTTGCCTCTGGAGACCTGTTAGTAAAAATTTGCTATGGCCAAGGTCAAAGAGCTACCTGTGTTCTCTAGGATTTTGATGGTTTCCTGCCTTGCATATAATTCTTTCATCCATTTTGAATTTATTTTCAGGTATGGTGTAAGAAGTGGTCCAGTTTCATTCTTCTGTGTGTTGCTGTCCAGTTTGCCCAACACTACTTGTGGAAGAGACGGCCTTTTTTCTTTTCCACTGGAGAGTCCTTCCTGCTTTTCAAAGATTAGTTAACCATATAGTTGTGGGTCCATTTCTGGGTTTTCTGTTCTGTTCCACTGATCTATTTGTCTGCTTTTGTGCCAGTACCATAGTGTCTTGGTGACTACAGCTTTGTAACATAACTTGAAGTTGGAATTATGATGCCTCCAACTTTGTTTTTCTTTACTGATGAGCAGATTAGAGGATAACTTGTGCCTCAAAATCAGTAACTGTAGTTAATTGTAATGTATTGAATAAATAAAAATCCATGAGAACAATATGATACACATTTAAAAAATGAAAAAGTGAGAAGAGAAAAGAAGGAACAAAGGAATGGAAAAAAGAAATCCCTTGCTTCCATCAGAAGTAACTTTTATTCTCTTTACTCTGAAAATTGGTGACTGGAGGGAAAGAATTAAGCATTCACATTACTTTTTAAAGATGAACAATATTCCATTGTCATTGATGAATGAAAACACTTTTTTTTAACAGAAAAACAATGTGTAATAAATACAGATGGAATGATAGTTTTAAAATGTAACTAAAAGAAATTATTCAGTGAAGGATCATCAATGGAAGCTAAAACCATTACATGGAAAGTTTATGGGGAGCAGAATATTCACACTATACTGAAGTTTCTCACTTCAGATTAGCTAATAATTGCAAAAGGGAAAACTTACTTTTACAATAGAAAGATCTTGTGATTATCACCTTAACCAAATAATCAAATCTAAGTCATTAATAGTGACATTTTATATCTCCTGATATGATCACTATATTTGGGAAGAACTCTGCCAAAAATGGTTAATTGAATTTAACTGAGACTTTAGACCTAATCTACAGTTATAGAAAATACAGGGAATAAAGAAACAAGTTAAAGGACATCATAGGAAATAGACAAGCCTAAATGCATGCATTCTACTGTCCAGGCAATTGATCTAGTCTCTTCAATAATTCAGTGTCATGAAAAGTAAAATTTTGTGTGGGAGAGATATGGTATTCCACACTAAAGGGACATAACCCAAAATTTGATGAGAAATTTGGTAGACTTCGCATTCAAAAAAGTCTGCTATAGGGGCACCTGAGTGACTAGGTGGTTAAGCATCTGCCTTTAGCTTAAGTCATGATCCTGGGGTCCTAGGATGGAGCCCCACGTTGGTCTCCCTGCTCAGCAGGGAATCTGCTTCTCCCTCTGCCTTTGTCCGCCCCCCACCCCCGCCCTGCCAAACTTGTGCTCACTCTCTATCCCCAATAAATGGATAAAATCTTAAACAACAACAACAACAAAAACCTAGTTATAATAGCCATTTGGGAATAGCTGGGAAAATTTTAAATATGTACTAAGCACTAAGTAAGATAGGAGAATTAAGAATTTTCTAGGTGCAATAATAGTATTTTGTCTAAGTGAGAAAACATGATGAACTGTTTAGATGTACAATTTTCTCTGAAACGATTCTACAAAGAGACTAAAATGTTTGTTGTTGAATCTTGAAGGATGACATATGGATGTTCACTGTATTATTTTTTTTTTAATTTTTCTATCAAAAATTTTTCACAACAGGGGCTGCCTGGGTGGCTCAGTGGGTTAAGCCTCTGCCTCAGCTCAGGTCATGATCTCAGGGTCCTGGGATCGAGTCCCACATCGGGCTCTCTGCTAGGCAGGGAGCCTGCTTCCTCCTCTCTCTCTCTGCCTGCCTCTCTGCCTACTTGTAATCTCTCTCTGTCAAATAAATAAAATCTTTAAAAAAAAATTTCACAATGGAAGTCAGAGTCTTATTAATATAGCTTAAAACTTTCTCTTTAACAGCTAAAATCTTTCTTTAAACAAAACCTTACAGGGAGTGAAGCACAAGACGTAAAGCAGACAGCAGCTAAGTTATTTTGATTGGAGCAGGTTGATAAACCAGAAATCCATCTCTGTCAGCAACCCTCTTTGCCCTTCAAAGAGACCCCTGAAGTATTTAGTTAAAGCTCTCTAGCTTAGGAATGCTTGGGTGTGAGTCAGTCAATTAAGTGTCTGTCTTCAACTCAGGTCTTGATCTCAGAGTCCTGCCATTGATCAGTGTGCTCCTCACTCACCAGGGAATGTGCTTGTCCCTATGCCCTACCCCAGTTTATACTCTCTCTCTTTTCTCTCTCTCTCTCAAATAAATAGTCTTAAGAATAAAAAGAAAAAAGAAAAGAGTAAATCATTTCTCACAGGAACAAGAAAAGATGGGCTGGCCACAGAACACCGGTAGCCTGAGGAAAAGAAAAAAAGTGTGCTCAGCGGTCAGATTGGCTAAAATTAACAAGTCAGAAAACAACATATGCTGGCAAGGATGCAGAAAAAGAGGAACACTCTTACACTTTGGTAAGAATACAAGCTGGTATAGCTACTCTAGGAAGCAGTATAGAAGTTCCTCAAGAAGCTAAAAATAGGGCTACCTTATGACCCAGCAATTGCACTACTAGGTATTTACCCCAAAGATACAAATATAGTGATCCAAAGGGACCCCTGCACTCCAATGTTTACAGTAGCAATATCCACAATAGCCAAACTATGGAGAGAGCCCAGATGTCCATCAACAGATATGAAAAAAAAAGATATGGTGTGTGTATAAGTATATGTGTGTGTGTATAAAAAAATATATATGTATATATACATTTACATAATATATAATAATCATATTATATTTGCTGGAATATTACTCAGGCATCAAAAAGGGTGAGATCTTACCATTTACATAAATGTGGATGGAACTGGAGAGTATTATGCTCAAGTCAATCAGAGGAAGACAATTATCATACAGTTTCACTCATATGTGAAATTTAAGAAACATAACAGAGGATCATAGGGGAAGAGAGGGAAAAATAAATTAAATAAATAAATAAAATAAGACAAAATCAGAGAGGGAGACAAACCATAAGAGATTCTTAACTATTAGAAACAAACTAAGTGTTGCTGGAGGGGAGGGGTATGATGTAACTGGGTTATGGACATTAAAGAGGGCACATGACACCATCAGCACTGAGTATTATATGCAATTGATGAATTATTTAGCTCTACATCTGACACTAATGATACACTATATGGTAACTAATCGAATTTAAATAAAATAAGTAAAGAAAAAAAAAGGAGTGTGCTCAAAGAAATGGCATAAACAGGGAAAGTGGCAAAACAAAAAGTTAATATATATTTTACATTCTTATGAAGGCCAGTCCTCTCCTAGGGCATTTTGAGGCACTCGGGTAAATTTTCACAGATGGTATATACAACCAGAAACCTAAACTTTAGAGAGAGAGAGGCCATTGCCATCAAATCCATAGTGGATTCACTGTAAAGCATAGAACCAAAGTGTCCATCTATCTAAAACATCTCATAAACAAACCCAGAGGGAGGTATTAGATTTACATGGTTGTTTTAAATGAAAGCTATGTATTTTAAAAATCCAATCGAATTGTACTTTAGTTACCAAAAAAATTAAAAAAAAAATTTAAATCAGTTAGAGAGAGCGCACGCACACAGGCAGGGAGAGTGGCCGGCAGAGGGAAAAGCAAGCTCCATGATGAGCAAGGAGCCAAATGTGGGACTTGATCCCAAAACCTTACTAACATGACTTGAGCTGAAAGCAGTTGCTTAACCAGCTGAGCCACTTCGGCATCCCACTAAAAAATTTTAGACTTGGAGCAGTCACTTTAGTAAAACAGCCCAACAAAATTTTTATTTACTTCCTATTTAAAACATATTTTACTTTGAGAAAACAGAACACTAAAGGTAAGCATATTTTAATTATGTACTGTTTAAAACATAATTAGAGTGTATGGGTTTTAATTAGGTACCAAGCTTTTATTTTCATTCTTTCATATGCTATTGGGTATGTAAGGGTGTTTTTTATTTTAATGACTTCTTCTTAATTAGTTTCTATCCTTTCTGATCTTTTTCTGAAATAATAAGCCAGATCATCTATTGTGTACATCTAAATATGTAAAATTTTCTAAGAGACAAAGGTTTTCTAAAGTGTTGAATTTGTGAACTTAATAAAATAGCAATTTTTTTAGGTTTTTTACCTGTAGAGAGATGCTTGGGTTAAAGATTCATAGGTCACCACTATTACAAATGCATTAAGAATTACTTACATAATCATCAATGGAGTTCCTTGAGATCATATTATAAAAATAATTTTTATAGTCATCTTTATATTTAATAATAATAATTTCTTACCTTTTCTATCAACATACTTTTTAAATTGAATCATAGATTTTAATACAAATAATCAAGGTCTCCTTATGAATGGAGCAAAAAAATGGTCTCTACTGGCAATTCAAAATTAGCCAATATTATCAACACTTTAAAGAAAGAAATACAGAGGGAGAGTAACTAACATTTGCTAAGTATCAACTGTGTGAGGTATTTGTATGTACATAATCTCACTACACAGCCCTACAAGGAAGGTATTATTTCCCCTCTTTAGAAAGTGCTTGGAGTAGGATTAAAAAATACATAAGACCTGTCTCATCCTAAAACGCATGTTCTTTCTGAAATATCAACTATCATCTTTAGATATTAAAATTTAGAAAGTAAAATGAAAACATTACATCTACAAGTATCTACATATTTGTCTGCATACAGTGCAAAGTAAACAGTTTTCATTGTTGGGAAGAAATCACAATGAAAGAAATTAAAGCATCAAAACAGATAGTTTTAGGCCTGCCTTAAATATCAAAGAGAATAGACACTGAGGTACAATGAGAAGGTTCTTCCATTTTCTCAAGCTAGAAGAGAAACATTTAGCAGTGATCTTCTTATTTGCTTTTTCAAAAACGAAAACAATCACAAGTTGATAAGAAACATTTCTGTATGTTTACTCAAAAGAGGAATACCTAGAATATATCAATAACTAAAGAAAAATTAATTGTATAAACATCTCCTGCATTGTCATTAACCACTACCCCTCCACCCCTCCACCCCCAAAAATAAGTGCATCAAGACTTCCCACTTTGTGTAATAGTACCAACATTATTCTAGAAATACAAACACTTTTTAAAGGCTGATCTTTTACCCAGCATACTACATAACGCTTCCATGAATATCATTGACTTTTTTAATAGTAAACTTCTTTTTTAAAACCAAAAATTGGGGGCGCCTGGGTGGCTCAGTGGGTTAAAGCCTCTGCCTTCAGCTCAGGTCATGATTCCAGGGGTCCTGGGATCGAGGCCCGCATCGGGCTCTCTGCTCAGCAGGGAGCCTGCTTCCTCCTCTTTCTCTGCCTGCCTCTCTGCCTACTTGTGATCTCTGTCTGTCAAATAAATAAATAAAAATCTTAAAAAAAAAAAAATTGGACCCAAAAAGAGTATCAAAAGGACAAAATTAAGTAGTCTGAATTTTGAGATCTGTAAAATTTAGATAATGTTACCTCATGGATCTGGTATTGGGATTAAACTTGAATAAACACATGAAAGCTATTTTGGTGCCTGGTATACAGCAGATCCTTGCAGTGGGTTGAATGGTCGTCACTCCAGAAAAATATGACCTTGCCCTAATTCCTAAAATCTTTGAGTGTTACTTCACTTAAAAAATGGTTTTGAAGATTTATGTTAAGGATCTTGAAATGAGGAAATCATCCTGGATTATCTGGGTGGTCCCTAATGGCAATGACATGTGTCCTATTAAGAGAAAGAGGACATGATAGACACGAAGATAGAGGCATGACGATAGGGTGATGTGGCCACAAGCCAAAGATACCCAGGAACTCTTCAAACCCCACAAGCTAGAAGCAAGGGACGATTCCTCCTTAGAGTCTCCAGAGGGAGTGTAGTGTGGCCCTGCTTACATTTCAGAAGCCTGGTCACCAGAACTGTAAGGGAAAATTGTTCTGTTATTTTAAGTCATTGAAATTACCAACACCCAAGTCTCTTGGTAATTTGTTATGGCAATGACAGAAAATTGATACAGTTCTTACATGGGAGTTACAATAATTAGGTCAAAGTCATTGCTGTGCTTTCCTGCTGATTTAACTCAATGGCTCTTAGCTTCAATGTACATTAAAGTCACATGGTAAACTCCTAAAACATGGGTGTCCAGACCCCATCACCTGAGATTCTCGTTTAATAGATAGGAGGTAGAGGAGTGACATGGTTCTCGGGAGCTTTTAAATATCCTAGTAAAAATAATGTGGAGCAAATGTTGAGATTCATGGGGCACCTGGGTGGCTCAGTGGGTTAAAGCCTCTGCCTTCAGCTCAGGTCATGATCCCAGGGTCCTGGGATCGAGCCCAGCATCAGGCTCTCTGTTCAGCAGGGAGCCTGCCTCTCCCTCTCCCTATGCCTGCCTCTCTGCCTACTTGTGATTTCTGTCTGTCAAATAAATAAATAAAATCTTAAAAAATATATTTTTAAATGTTGAGATTCACTATTAACATTGCTTGTTCAGAATCTGTCTTCCCAATTAGATTTTGAGCTCTGTTAGGACAGGGAGTGTGGTTGAATTGTTCTTGCTTAGCACAGTCCCTGACATATAGTAATACATTGAATAAATGAATGAATGTCTAACCCTCTAACATAGTTTCATTCAAATTAGAGAAATGAATGAAACATGGCTCCTAACCTCAGCTCTTGAACATAACAGAGAGAGGAAGGTAGATTGGGGTGGAGAAGAGAGGCTGACTAGGAATAATAAAAATTATACCAACAAAAACCATACGCAGATTCAAATAACAGAAACCCTAAACTAAAATGAACTAAACAAATAGAAGCTTCTCTCATACATAAAAGAAATCTAGCTATAGACCATAACTAGTAAGATAGTTTTATGATTATCAAGGACCTAAGCTGTTCCCCTGTTCCTACTTTTTTCTCAGCATATCTTAACTGATGGACCAATATAGCTGTCTGATTTCCAGAGATGAGAGATACACTGCAGTCAAGAGGAGGGGGTGAGGGACAAGCACCCCCGCATTAAGGATTCCTTTAATGCACGTGACATGACACTCCCACTTGCATTCCAATAACCACAGTTTACTTATATGACCATTTCTATTTGAGAATATTGGCTGAGAATATTGCTTGATTTCAGACTGTCATGAACCCAGGTAAAAATTAGTTCTACATATTATTAAAGAAAAGGGAGGGTGCCTGGGTGTCTCAGTCATTAAACCTCTACCTTTGGCTCAGGTCATGATCCGAGAGTCCTGCGATTGAGCCCCTCATTGGGATCCCTGCTCAGCGGGAAGCCTGCTTCTCCTTCTCCCACTCCTCCTCCTTGTATTCCCTCTCTTGTTGTCTCTTTCTCTGTGTCAAATAAATAAATAAAATCTTTTAAAAAGAGGAAAATTTATATTCAGAAGAATGAATTACTACCTCTGTCATTAACTCTAATAGAACAAAGTTGGATACTGTGCTATAATAAAAGTCCATAGAACTTCAGGAGTACAGAGAAAGGAACTGAAATTCCAACTGGAAGCATCATAAAAGGCTTCACTGAAAAGATATCATTTGAGCTACGAAAGAAATAGAACAATAGGCAAGAACAAAACTGCTCTAGGCCGGGGGAATATTGTGAACAAAAGCACAGATATGGGAAAGGTACAGAGAGTATATTAGAAAAAGGCATCTAGTAGAGAACACAAAAGGAAAAAAAGCATTATGTTGTGGAAAGAAAACAGGAATGTTGAATCACAGAGACAAGTTTGAATTAGTACCTTCACTACTCAATACCTGGTTAATGGAAGCTGTGAAATTTAGAACAGAATATGAAACACAGTTTGTAAATAATAAAGTTGAAAAATGTGTAAGGGTGAAACAAAAGCCTCAATCAGAAAGGAAGAAACATAATTTTCATACTAAGAGAATGTTCAGTTCATTCTGTTAGTAAAAATGAGGAAATTGAGTATATTAATAAAAATCATACTATTCCTTCTTTATGGAAAGTCCATTTGGTAATTTTCATTATAAGCTTTGGTGATTTTAATAACAAAAACCTGTTCATTGCAATGGGGAACTCTATATACCACCTCGGAATCCATTTACACCATTTTATTCCTCCTTACAGCTTTCAAGCCATGTAGTAGACACATGCAGAAAATCTGCTTGAAAATGACAAGTGAAAGATGTTTTATAAACTCCAGATGGAATTTGGTCTTTACGCAGATCAAATACGAAAAGACATCCAGGCACCAGGGTGGATATCCAGGAAGTAAATTCTATCTGACTTTGTGAATCAAAATGTTCTGCATTTTACTAACGGAACTTTAGTGTGGAAGCTCAGTAGTTATGATACTAAGGGGAGGGAAGAAGGGAAGGTGGAAGAAATGGTGGAGGGTTACCAATACTTATTGAGAACCACAAGATACTAGGTATTGTGCCAGATATTTTATATCCCATGTTTCATTAAACTTAACAACCTTGTGACCTAAAGTTCAATAATGTTAAGTGTCTTACCCAAATCATTGGATGAAGAAGATTCAAAATTCAGTCTGTTTAATTCAAATGTATTTTATTTTTCCATACTGGAGTTGTGCACTCTTCTTACTCAACCAGACACTCACTCACTAATTCCCATTTCACTCAACTGTTCACTTCACTTCAAATTTATTCCATCCAAATTTTACCCAAAACTTTTCTTCTTCCATGCACCCAGATGTCTCTAATTTCAATACTCACTGATTCTTTATTTCCAAGTTCTTTATTTCCAAGTTATCTCACTTCCTGATTTATAATGAAACATATAAACATTTTAAAATTTAAGAAAAATTTTACCAATGAAATTAATGTATAACACTTATCTTGTCTTTGACAGCTCCCAATTTTTACCGTCCTTTGCATAAACAGCTGCTCATTGATTTTAAATTTGTTCCTTTCTCTTTTCTGCAGGCACTTGCTATGCATCAGTGGTGGGCTGAAATATATGACAACTCTCTCTGCTCAAGAGGGAAACTCAGATCAGCCTAGGTACTAAGCTGATTGTGTACTGTCTAACAGGGAATTTATTTATTCAAAAAATATTTATAAGATGACTACTGTGAGTTAGGAATATTCAGTAATTACCAGAAATTGTCCCTTACATTCCCCATGCTCCCACTCTATCTTTCCAACTCCTGCTTCCCACCCCTCCATCAAAGACAATTGCAAGGAACCGTATTTAAGCTACTGCCATTCTCTAAACACACTTCAGGTTTTCCCATTTCTGAGAGTTTATTTATTCCTTCCTCTCTGCCAAAAACGCTCTCTCACATCTCATCTTAAAGGAATTCCATTCGTCCACAAAGTTCATTGCAGCCCAAACTTCACTCTCTCCAGGACCTCTTTCCAACCACCACAGCTGGAAGTAGTCTTCTTTCCAATTGCTACTATAGCGTTGCATTTGTTTTCCCAATCACTTGTAATAATTTTTATTGTATAATTATACAAAGATACAGAAAATCATATAAACCAGATGTTTGTCTAAATGAATTATTTTAAAGTTAATATCACCCAGGACAAGAAATAGAAATTCCTTCCATGTATGCCATCTAAATCCCAGCTACATCCCTCCTGCCATAGATTAACATTCTTCCTACTGAGTCACTTCTCATAGTCTACCTCAGATTACTGATTTGAGTATACATGTGTCTCCCAATTCAAGCACAAACATTTTCAGTCTTCTTATTTAACAATCTTTGTAACTCTGCAGCTCTGTGATAGTTTCAGACTCTGTTAAGTACTATAAAAAATAAACATAAACATGGTGATATGACAAAGACTAACTGTGAGGCAGGAAGGGCGTTAGATAAAGAAGGAATTAGTTACCTTAGGAAGGGGTCCAAAGAAGATATTTCTAAAGAGGTGACCTTTCAACTAAATCCTGAAAGAAGAGAAAGAGAGCCATAAGAAGGGCTAGAGGAAAAATGGGACAAGTAGTATGAAAAGGTTCAGAGATAAGAAAGAGTTGGCATGTTCAAGGACGAAAAGGGAGGTCAATGTTACTGGAATGCAGAGAGCAAAAGCTGGAGTGGTAAGAAAGGAGGCAGGGGCAGATAATAGAGAGTGTCATTATACGGCTTGAAATTTATTACAAGTGTAATAGGAAGCCATTCAGACATTTAAACATGATATGAATCACATTATTTAAAATATTATTCATCCAAGTTCTGAAAATATTAGTGTAGTCTCTTCCAAGCTCTAATGTCATTCATTGCCAATCAGATCTTTCTTCATAAAAAGACTCACCTTCACCATAGATTCATAAAGCTAAGAACAAACTTTTCTTTTCCTTAGTAATTCATTCAGCTTCCACACTTCCATCATTTCCCTGGTTACTCAACTTCAATATTCTAATAAATCCTCCTTTTTCACCTCCTCCCATACCTCCACCCCCACCCCAAAAGCCTCGGCAGGGCTCTTACTTCGAAACTTCTTATTCCTTCCCACTGCTACTATTCAAGATCAGAACCTCACATCAAGCTCCATCCTAAACTACCAAAAAGAGCACCCTAGTACATCTCTCTTTCTTTGAGATTCCCCAGCCCCTCTTAGACTTCTCACTATGGTTACATGACATCATCCTCCGTATAACAACTTGCATACCCCCAAAATGTTCAACTCTTCAATGTAGCACTGAAAACCCGTCCCAGCCATAAACCTTATCTTCTACTACTCCTTTAAATAAATCTGCATCCTCCAGCCAATTTGTTCTACTTATATTTTTCCTTCACCAAAAATATTTTTCCCCTTCTTTCTACTCATCAAAATTCTAAACCAAAGTCCACATCAGATGCCAATCCTATGAAGGTATAACTGACCACCCCAGACTTAGATTAGTTCTCCTTCCTCTGACCTCGCTCCTGAAAGTACTTTTTCTCTCTATCAGTCAATTAGCACTTATCTTATATTATTACTTTATTTCCATATTTATATGTTTTATCTTTCCAAATGAAGAAAAGAGGGGAACCCTTGAACATATGCTGTTGAGCATAGCAGAGCACTAAATACATAGAGTTACTCATTACCTGTTTGATTTGCCCTCTTGACCATTTATTAGAAATAGAAATAAGAAACAAGTGTCACTGATTTCTTACAAAACCAATTCTTTGAGAAAATAAAATGAGTGTAGGAATCCTGCACTCATTCATCAAATCAGACAAATGCTCAATTTAGCACATTTGGAGCAATACTTTCTAAATTTTCAATTTTGAATTTTAAAAAAGCCAACTTCAATGATGTATTTTATCCCTTTTGCCCTGTCATCAAAGCTATGTGGAACCTGCATTCACCATCAAACCTAATGATCTTAGCCTATCTAAACAATGTTATCTCCTCATTAATGCTTACTCCTGACCTACTGACAATCCAAATTCACAAATCAAAATAACTGAATTATCTAACCTGTGACCATCATCTCTATAAAACTGACTTTCCTGCAAAGTTCAACAAAAGTCATTTTTCTCAAAAGACGTTTTTCATGCATAGTCAGAAAAAAGTAGATGCTGGGAAGTAGTATTAAAATGCCTTTTTAACTCGAATTAGATGTGTTTCAAAGATTATCAGAGGCTCTGAATATTTGGGAAATAAATGAGTATGTGTTTACAGTAACTATCAGATATACCATCTAAATAATCTCCCTTGGATTTGTTCATGCAAGTTTTTCTATTTATAGATCTTAAAAGATTAGACACTAGTCTGGTTTTTCATAAGTAAAATTTTAAATAATTGTGTGTACTCCCATTGAACTTGCTTTAACACATAGAAGTTTAAGAGATTATATACACAGTTAAGAGAAAGAAAAAGTTCAGAAGAAAGAAAAAGCCTAAATTCTCAAGCATGAAATATTTTCATCTTGAAACTAAAATCTTTATGGAATAATAAAGAATATCAAAATCTCACAGATGACTATGATTATTTATCACATGATGAATTGGAAGGCTCTAACTCAATATTATACCCATGCCAAAGCAAGCGATTGCATGTGAAGAGGTTGACTTCTCATGGAAAGAAGGGGATAACTAGGCAAATCAGGACTACAAAAAAACAAAAAACCTTGAAAGGCACAGGTAATAACTTCTTTCAATGACATCTTCCCCAAGGCAACACCAGGAAGAAGAGGAAACATTTAGGGATGGGATATGATAGGACTTTATATTAGGTGCACAGAAAGAATCTGTTGGGTTGTTTTTTTTTTAAGATTTCATTTATTTATTTGAGGGAGAGACAGAGAGATAGTATGAGCAGTGGGGAAAGGGAGAAGCAGCTCCCTGCTGAGAGGGAGCCCAGCATGGGGCTGGATCCCAGGACCCTGGGATCATGACCTGAGCAAAGGTAGATGCTTAACTGACTGAGCCACCCAGGTGCCCCAAGAGTTTGATGAATTTGATTCCATATTAAAGTGGCTCCTTTGTCCTCTCATCCTAAACGGATAGAAATGTAGGAGAAAGAGTTGTCTGGAGGTTTTCATGACAAACATAAAATAGAGACATTTTGAAGACATTTGGGAGTCATTTAACATCTTTTAGGTCATTAATAAATTGGTTATTGCTGGGGCTCCTGGGTGGCTCCGGTCATGATCTCAGGGTTGTGGGATCATGCTCCTCGTGGGGCTCCACACTCAGCACAGAGTCTTCTTGGGATTGTCTCTCTCACACTCCCTCTGCTTCCCCCTTTGCTCACTCTCTCTAAATTACTTATTTAATTAAATAAATCTTTAAAAATAAATAAATAAATTGGGTTTTGTTTATTATAACAAATTGAAAGATGAGTGCTATGATGATAAAATGACAAATAGAAAAAAGATGCTCTAACTTTGTCATTTGAGATGAAAATAATATATCTAAAGGCCAAGTTGCCCCTTAAGCCCTGACATGAAAATACTACTGATTATCTACTGCTACTACTAACAATAATGGTACTAATAATAATGATACTAGTTAAAATTTTGTGCCTGGTATTTTACAAAACTTCCTCATTTAATTTCATCAATTATGTTGCCTTGAAGATTTTTAGCTCGATCTAGAAAAGTCATATAGCTAGTAAGTGTTTGACCTTAAGCAGACTCCAAAGCCTATGTACTTTCTCATTTCTGCCTTTGTTGGATAAGGAAAGAGATGCATGGTGTGGGGTGGACATAACTGTAATTAATTATTCTAATCATTAGGGGTAGAAATCAATATTTATTTTATAAAATCGGCCATAAGCACTCCCATCAGTTGTCAGGGTACTGGCAAGTTATTACATGTAGGTTTGGATGCTTTACCTTCCCTTCTCCTGGCTGGGATAAAATTACATGGATCAGATGACTTAGTAAGAGTATAGTAAGGCAGGCCCCCAAATAAAGAACACCTAAAAGAGGCAAGGGAAGCTTCACAGCGGTAAAGTCTAGGTTGACTGCTCAAAGATATTTTGGATCACTTGTCCAAAGTCCTAGACTGAATGAGTAGAAAGCAGGAATACTGACCCAGCATAGACAGCTGAGGCAAGGATCATAGAACCCATAATAAAGTCTGCTTCCATAGCGATATAGAGCTTTGCTCAAAGCACATTGAGATTTTGCTCTAATTTAAATAGTATCAAAGAATATAATTCTAGACCTTTTTAAAAGGTTCCCAATATTTCATAATCTTTATTATCAGCTTCTTCAGCCCAGTACTGATTCTCAACAGATCTATATTTATTGTATTTTTATTAGTTTTTAAAGTAATGGATATTTATAATTTTCAATCGAAAATATTTATAATACGCTGGCAACAAAAATGCCTTTTCATCACAGACTGTTTCGTGCCCTCCCTCTCAATTACCTGTTAAATCCCAACTCCCATTATGATGAAATTAGGAGATGGGGTCTTTTGAAAGGTCATTGGGTCATGAGGGTAGAGCCCTTTTAAAAGACACTTCGAAGAACTCCTCCTTCCTACCTCCTACTGAAAACACCATAAGAGAGCTTCATCGATCTGCTAGAAAGCAGGCCTTTAACAAACACCAAATCTGCCAATGCCTTGATCTTGGACTTCCTAGCCTCCAGAACTGTGAGAAATAAATGCCATTTGTGTATAATCCACTTAGTCTATGCTATTCTGTCTAATAGCCCAACCCAACTAAGACAGCCTCCTTTCCTTCATACTCAACACTCCCTAGTTTCAATATCAAACACTTCTGATTATTTCATTTGCTTCTTCTGATATTTTCATCCATATTTTTCAATAAGATGCATATATTCTTATTTATTTATCACTTGTAGAAAATATCTATTAACTTTCAATTATAGTAGATCAATATTTAACATATTCAAAACTGCCCCTAAATCTGCTTCTCTCCCCTCTATCCTTATAGTGTGATTTTATCTTATTTTTGTCCAACTTAATCAGTCCTTAAATTACTGTTCTTCTGTACTTATTCATTATCAGACTAAATTGTGTATTAAGATTTTATTCACTCCTTTGTATACAATTCCCTCTCTACTTGAATTTAATAACTATCAATTTTTTAATTCATTTTCTAATTGTTTTTCTTAATTATATCCAAATGTCCAGAAAGAAATGTCATATATTTATTGTTTTATTTCAAATGTTCAAGGATTTCAAAAACCTATCAATTCCTTTTTTCCCTGATAATCTATCTTCAGAGTCCCCCAGTTGCCTACTCTACTCCAGACTGCTTACTCTCTGGACATACAATAGAGTTATCTTCTTGGTTCTTCCTTTTCTCTTCATCCTGCTCTCTTCCTGAAAATCCCATTATAAATTCACTATTTTCCCTATCTCATGACCCTTTTTTAAAATTATGGACATTGGGGAGGGTATGTGTTTTGGTGAGTGCTGTGAAGTGTGTAAACCTGGTGATTCACAGACCTGTACCCCTGGGGATAAAAATATATGTTTATAAAAAATAAAAAAATATATTTAAAAAAAAAATTTAGTATCCAGCCTCTAATAGTTTTCTAATAAGAATGAATCGAAGGTAAATTTTGAATATTTGAAATGAAAATTGTCTTTATTATATACTCACACTTGATTAAAAATTGTCTTATTAAAGGATTTTAAGTAATAAATTATTTTCTATCAGATTCTTGAAATCATTGTTCCCTATCTTTCCTTCCCCAGTTTGTAATAGTATATACTTCCAATAGCTCTGATCTTAATTATTTGGTATGGTATTTTTTCATTCTTTAAGTATCTACTGAACACCTACAATGCACCAGGTGCAGAATATCATCTACTCAGCAAGGCAGTAGAGTGTTACTACTCTTTAGTGAAACACATGGAGTAGAGCCAGACTGCCTAAGTTCAAAATTCAGATTTGCCCCTTTATTGCTCTTTGGGCAAGTGTGTTTTTTTTGGTTTTGGTTTTGGTTTTTTTTGGTTTCTGCCTCAGCTTCCTCACTTGAAACATTGAGAAAATTAATGTACTGGCACATAATATACACTAAATAAATCTTTGTTGTAATCATCAAGACTTTCTTTTGTATGTTCTATCAAGTAAAAATCAGACTTTCCTCAGGTATGCTTTAATAAGCCACTGTTTTTTGTTAGGTGAGCTAGTTTCTCTTAGATTCCAGTTTGTTATTTGTTTCTTTATAACACTAGACTTACCTGAGGCAAACTAATACAAAATATTTTAAGTGAATACAAGAGCATTAACTCTTAAGTAAGTTCTAAAATCCTAGGTTATGGTGAATTACTAAGTAGGACTTCACACTGCATAAAGGTCTAAATGTTCACCTAAGGGAGTACAGAATAACCACAAAATTTCATTATTATTTATGGTAATGCACTACAAAATCAAGAGCTAATGCTTATTTAATATTAGCAAAACTCTAGGTGCCTTGCAGCCTACACTACCCTGCCCAGGGGAATTATAATCTAAAGTGGACTGCTGACATAAGCCGGGAGGATTGCTAGCACCAGTATGTACAGACAACCTGTTGTGTTGAGTGCAAAAATTTCACTCAAGGCTCTTTGTAGTCACACTTTAGGTTCCCACTCTTTCCCTCCAACCCTTGGAAGAATACAAAGTAAATCATAATTGGTTTTGAAGAAGAAAAAAGATAAATATAGCTATCCTAACTTAAATACTTCAGTATTCTTGTGTCACTGAAAGCAGCAAACAAGAATGTTCAGCATGAGATCAAAAGAAGTTTTTAAATCTTTATTGGAAATGCATTCAAGAAGTTATTTACTATAATCTTCGCCACATTGTGATTTCACTTGAGTCATATATCAATAAACAGTTGAGACAGAAAAGCAAAATGATTTCCTGATAACTTCGTTTCTCTTCTCAATATTTTTCTTTAGTAAAGTATACATTTCCCAAAGAGTGTCATGGTCAGATACTACTGTCAAAAAGAAAAAAATCAAGAATTCCAAAAGCAGAGAAAATGAATAAATAAATTAATTAATTAAAGAAGGGCAAAGATGTTATTCTTTTAAGAAAGAAGAGAAATTAATGAAAAACTTGAAAAGAAAGAAAATAACTTGGAAGCAGAATAAAAATAAAAACCCATCTACAGGGGCGCCTGAGTGGCTCAGTGGATTAAGCCGCTGCCTTCAGCTCAGGTCATGATCTCAGTGTCCTGGGATCGAGCCCCGCATCGGGCTCTCTGCTCAGCGGGGAGCCTGCTTCCCCTTCTCTCTCTGCCTAGCTCTCTGCCTACTTGTGATCTCTCTCTGTCAAATAAATAAGTAAAATCTTAAAAAAAAAAAAAAAACCCATCTACAAACTTATTAGTTTATTAAAAAAATAAAATCTAAAGACAATTTGCACAAATTCCTGGGTGACTTTGCATGTGCTATTGTATTCCCTTAGCTATTTAAGCAGCCAGCTTTACAACCGAGTAAAACTGATGCGGAAGTAGAGCCATCCCCTTAGCCAACTCCTATACCCTAGACCCCGTTATCCTTCTGGGGAAACAAAGGAAAACAAACACTTGATAGATGTGAAATATTAAAGTCTGAAGCAAAACAGATCAAATCACACTAGAACCATGGGTGCATACTCAAGCATACATGAGGAACTGAGCACTGGGTACTACATAGGACTGATGAATCACCGACTTCTACCTCAGAAACCAATAATACGTTATATGTTAATTAATTTAATTTAGTTTTCTTAAATGAAAAAAGATACCCTCTCTCCCCACAAAAACCTTCCAGTAATGGTTGTACAGAACACAGAAATCACACTTAGAATATATGCTGACTCTGGCCATACGAGGACTCTTGTTTGCATGTCTCTCGAACAATACTGGAATCAGAGGCCTTTCCCTATTGCTCTTAACATATTTCAAACAACTTAACTGAAGTATATTTTACTAATCATAAAATATATTTCCAAGTTACAATTCAATGATTCTTAATAATTTACCAAGTGGTAAAACCATGATCATAATAAGTCAGTTTTAGAACATTTTCATCCCGCCAATAACATCCCTCATGATGTTTAAACTTCTACCCTACTCCAAGGCCCAGATAGTAGTTACTAATCTACTTTCTGTCTCTATAAATGTGTCATAAAACATGTCATAAAAATGGAATCATGTAATATGTAGTCTCTTGTGTCTAAGAGCTTTCACTTTGTTTTTGAGGTTCATTCATGAAGTAGCATATTGCTGAATAGTATTCCATTATATGGATCTACTATATTTTGTCTACTCATTCACAAGTTGATAGACATCGTTTCCAGTTTGGGGTTACAGGAATAATTCTAGAAGCATTCACTCACAAGTCTTTGATTGGACATACATTTTCACTTCTCTAGCATAAACACCTAGAGTGGGATTGTTGGATCATATAGTATCTGTATGTTTAATTTTTTAAGAAACTGCTAAACTATTTCCCCAAGTGGCTGCACCATTTTTACATAGTATGTATGTAATGTATGAGAGTTCACGTTTTCCACATCCTGACTAACATCTGTTATTACTGGTCTAATCTATTATAACTATTCTATTTGGTATGAAATGCTTCCTCCTCGTGGTTTAGATTTACATTCCCCCAACAACCAATGGTGTTGAGCAGCTCATAACATTTTGAAATTTCAAGTTCCCTATTTTACAAATTAGGAGACTGACAGCTAGAGAAGTGCCTTATCTAAGCTGATTCCAAAATTTTATGCCAAAAATAGAACACAACTCTTGAGTCTTTATTATTTATTTTTCTCCATGAAGCAAAAAATATAACCATTTATTTTAAAGAAAGTTTATAGGGGCGCCTGGGTGGCTCAGTGGGTTAAGCCGCTGCCTTCGGCTCAAGTCATGATCTCAGGGTCCTTGGATCGAGTCCCGCATCAGGCTCTCTGCTCAGCAGGGAGCCTGCTTCCTCCTCTCTCTCTCTGCCTCTCTGCCTACTTGTGATCTCTCTCTGTCAAATAAATAAATAAAATCTTAAAAAAAAAAAAAGAAAGTTTATAATCTCCTCTAGCAGAAATCAAGATCTGTATCTGTCGCCAAACTCAGTACAGTTTCCATGTAATCTTTACATTCTTTCCCCTTGCTGTATATGGATCCGCAATACGCTTGATGCACCAAAAACATCTGAGTAAGTGAATGAATGAATGAATGAATGAATGCCAATAAATTCTAGATCACAATATAAATCTGAGGAAAAGTCAATAATGTTAGAAAGAATTCATACCAAATATGTATGTGAAAGTATGTTACAGTCCTTCAAATCAACAGGTGAAGTAATTTCCCCCTTACTCCCAAATTGAATGTGTGCTCACCACCCCCACTTACCCATTCTAGTGAAACTTTCATCATTTCTTAATTGTATTATAGCAATAGCATCAAAAGTATCTTTCCTGCCACAAGTTTCCTCCAACTCCTGCTCATGGTATAATAAATACCTGAAATCATTTCCCCGCTTTAGAACTGCCTTTGTATAGTCACTATTCTTAATACCCAAGTTATTTAGCATGACACACACACCTTTGTCACATATTAACCAGGTCTTAAGGGCAAGGTAAATAGCCTGGAGATAATGGGTGAGCTAGCATCATCAAGAAAATCTCTATTCTGAGGGAAGTTTTCAACCTAGCCACTAGCATCACTTAAACTTTCCTGAGATGTAATCCTGGATTTGCAAAGTCTTTCTAAACTAGGAAGTAAATGATGGAGGGAGGGTGGAAGGGAGGGAGGGAGGAAAGAAAGAGGAAAGGAAGGAAGGAAGGAAGGAAGGAAAATTAATTGTTCCTGTGTGGGTGGAAAATATGAATACTTTCTAACACAGCATGGTCTAATTCCCATCCTCTGTTTCCTATGGTCTTTCTCCAAAATCATGCCTATTTCTCTTCTCTCCTTCAAACAGAACCACCACTTTGATCCAGCCCCATTGGATAAGTCCAGTACTTAACTGAGGTAGGTAAGCTGAACCTTAATGCTTTCCTGAGTTCACAGATGCAGAAATCCTGCTGATATTTTTGTTCTTGAGCAAAGTAATCCAGACTCTACAATGACTCATTTACTATGTTCACATGAATTTTCACAAATATTAACATGGGTTAATGTATCAACTCCCACTTGGCATGAGTTTACAATTCGTTAAGAGCAACTGCAAATTAGATTGTGTCAAAAGAACTGTCTGTGCAGAAGAAAACCACGCTCGTTCCAACTTCTGGAAAATGTAATGTTACAGACAGGCCAATCTAGATATCACATAAAGTAACAATATATTTCTGCCTACTGTTAGTTTGTCAGATTTATTACAGATACTTTAAGAACTACCTCTAACTTCTTTTTTAGGAATACATTCAATCAACCATTTTGAACACTATTAGGTGTGATTTCATTTTTGCCAGTCAATGGCTTTTTCACATCTTAAAATGACCTGTAGATTTTGCAACATAATAAATAACATTGAAATTTGATGAAAGTTTGCAACAACAGTTCTTGTTATGCAAATCTTACAGAAGTACAATTATATGTATAAATATATTTAGGTATCATGTAAACTTGAGATATAGTTTTATATTTTTGTAGACATTCCAGATGGTAGAACACCTAAACATCTTTAAATAATTTTTTAATCCGTGGCATAAACAGTTTTTGCTGGCATTCTAGAAACCCACGCATTTTATTAGCATATGCCATCCTGTCATATTTTAACAGTGCCTAATAATAACCAAAACAGTTAGCGCATAAATAGCCTTGATAAGCTAAGCCAAACTATAATGTGGAGAGAAACTGTGGCAACAAGAGCATTGAAAAAGTGTCAGGAAACATTGTTTCCAACGTGGCTTTTGCACTGGCTGTGTGACTTTTGACAAATTACCTCAGCTTTCTGGGCCTCCATTTCCCTATCTCCTAGACGAGAAGTGTCAACAACAGGGCTTCTTGAAAGCAGAGTTGAGGGGAAAAGCCCACACGCAAGCAGTTTATTTGGGAAGTGATCCCAGAGAGAAGTGAAGGACAAGACGAGTGACGCAGGGAAGGAGAAGAAGCCAACAGAAGCATCTATATGACATTGAGTTGGCCGTGGGTGCTCAGAACCTCCTGGGAGCTTTATGAAATGAGCAGTCCCAGAGCTGTCCACCTAGGCGACAAAAGGAGGAAGGAAATTTCTATTCAGCAGCTCAGAGCCTCATCAGTCAAGCATGGCTCTAAGGGCGCTACAGTCCCCACCCCCACCCCCAACCTGGCACCCACCAGAGTTTGCACTTGCTTGAATACAGAGCTGGGTTCCACAGGTGTCCACACAGGAGATGGCAGAGAAACCCTGGTCAGGAAATGAAAAGTGTGAAGAAAAGCCGAAACAAAGTGCTTTCAGGTTGCACTGTATGGAAGCAGATCAAAGCCTGAACTGAAGTGGTCACCTTCACAGCAACTGGTGTAAAAAAAAAAAAAAAAACCAAAGCCAAGTACATTTGAAACAGAGCACAGCAGGTGCATGATACCAGACAGGTGATCAACACATTTTCTAAAACCTTCCAGTTCTAATGTTATTTAATATTAATATTTATAATGCCCATCTATGGGTTTCTACTAAATGGATAACTGTTTACAGTGCTGTAATCTAACTTTTGCTGCACAACAGTCCTATAAATGCCTATTGTTATCTCCATTTTGTAGATGAGGAAACTAAATGTAGAAGGTTAAAAATCTTCCTAAGGAAAGGTTCTTCAATGTAAATACTTTGGGCCAGGTAATTATTTGTTAAGGAGCAGGCGGGGGCTGTCTTGTGTACTGTAGGGTGTCTAGCAGCATCCTTAGCCTCCACCCACAAAATGCCAGTTGCACCCCTGCAATGGTGAGAATCAAAAATGTCTGCCAAATGTCGCCCAACAGGCAAAATCACCCCTAAGAAAGAACCACTGACCTAATGTCACAGTTTCAACAAGCAACATATGTGTACCTTTTTAAAAAAAAGATTGTATTTATTTATTTGACAGAGAGAGAAAGAGCAGGCAAAGCAGGGGGAAAGGCAGAAGGAGAGAGAGAAGCAGCTCCCCACAGAGCTAGGTGCCCACTATAGGGCTGGATCCCAGAACCCTAGGATCATGACCTAAGTTGAAGTCAGACATTTAAATGAATGAGCTACCCAGAAGCCCCCATGTATGTACCTTGAATACAGAAATGACTGACTCCCAAATTCACTTGAAACACAGAGTGTCCCTTTTACCGTCTCTGATTAATCGAATCAAGGGAATGAAAGCTCTATGGCAATCAAATAAATCAGTTCTCAAACACTGAGTAAATGCAAAGGTAGAGAAACAGAGTTAGTAATAAGAATCCTGAAGTAAGACACAGATGTCCCAGCACACTTCTGACAATATAGGAAATGAGTGGAGTCCAACACACCATATACTGTTCAGATAAGATCATAATCACTCCCTCGGAAACTAGAGTAATTGATTCTTATTACCTTGGCAAGCAAAATGAAATAGCTGAAATCAGAACCTCTACTAGTCACTACACATGCACATATATACAAAATGTGTTATTAATTAAGTAAATAGTTGGTATTAATATCTGCTTTCTCTTTCCTAGGCAAGGAAAAGGGAAACCAATATGATGTTTCTAAGATCTTAAACAGTCGTTACCTCACCTCCAGTGGAAAGTCGAGTTTCGGATTTCAGTAGTCCCTTTTAGGGAATGCGTTATGTGGCCCCAAAGTAAAAGAAGATGGAAGTTACCAGTGGTATTGAAATGAGGAGGGAGCCAGACTGAGGAGATAAAGGAGAAAAACAGGAGTATCTGATTTTCCTAAATGCAGGACGGCTATGCCTGCTTAGAAAAGACAGCATAGGGTGGGGGATTGCATTGAGAAGCCCTGCTCACCCAGAACAATAAGTAAGGGCAAGGGTTTCTGGAAGGGTTTGCATTCAAAATTCAACCGAGACCAGATTCCTGCCAGCTGAAGTTGGTAGAGGTGAGGAGGGTAGATTTGGAGTGGATTTCACTTGTTCAAAAAGAAAATTAATGTGCCAAATTTCATACCTTAAAGTTGAAAGTAGACACATATTCTTACTTAGCTACATATATTTAAACTGTAAATGGTGTTCATTCCAGGTTGACATTCTAAACAAATCATCTGGTCATTTTTATAAAGTCTAAATTTGAAAGCTTCCTCAGCTACTGCTAAATATCTGGTCGTCTGTATGGTCTGGCTAACTGCAACAGGCAAAGCCCTGGGACATACAGGGGTGGAGTCAGATGAGCAGCTGCTTCTTCTGAATGCTGCTATAGCCATGCTCATTTCTTTTATCATGATTGTTATGTATATTCTTTAATTCAGTTTAATTCTTTAATTCAGAAGTATAATCATTGATTCAACAAATATAAAAGAACACCTGCTGTGTGCCAGGCATCATGCTGGAACTGGGATTCACTGTTGAGAGAAACAGACATAGTCAGTGCACTCATGGATGTTAGACTGCTGGGTGGGCTGGTGGACACCTGTAAAATAATCACACAAATAAATGTAAAATTATAGTTTTGCAAAGGAGGAGTACAGGGAAACATAAGAATTAAAATGTGAAGGCTTTACTTGTTTGAAGTCAAGGAACATTTGCTCCGAGTTGTGATGAGAACTGAAGACATAAACAGAAATTAAATAGGCATAGAAGGAAGGGTGGTGGACAGTTCAAGTGAAAAGAAGACTTGTGTGGTTTCTGTTGAGAGGGAAGAAAATCGTGAGAATGCAAAAGGCCAGAGAAGTAAATAAAGATGAACATCAACATTTTTAAGACCATGGTAAAGACCTGAGTCTTTAAGAAATACCAGATGCCATTGAAGTGGTTTAAATTTGAGGTTGAGAAGGGAGGGTGGGCATAGAAAATAACAAGATCAGATTGACATTTGAGAAATGATAGCATAAGTTAAAAAGGTCTATGTCATG
Organism: Mustela nivalis; assembly: GCF_964662115.1. NCBI lineage: Eukaryota > Metazoa > Chordata > Mammalia > Carnivora > Mustelidae > Mustela > Mustela nivalis. The sequence continues at coordinate 12,266,063 of NC_139027.1, forward strand.
GTGCAAGGGTTCAAGAGGAGAGTTGGTAAGTAGGAGAAAAATTCACTTTCAAGGTCAAAAGAAAGTGAGCAAGGGACTATCAACTATTAGAATGAGTCCATTATATGCCCTAGGAAATCTTAGGCAGCAATGAAGGATAGGAAATGCTTAGAAAAGAAAAACTGTACTAGAAAAATGACCTAACCAATTGTACCACAATTGTTAAAGGTCTTCTCACAAAGTCCCCCTATAGCTAGAATAGCCTGTGATATTTTATTTCCTTTTCTTTTCTTTCTTTCCTTTTTTTTTTTTTTTTTTTTTTGTTATTTGTTTTAGAATTCCCATAGAAGTAATACATGTTCATTTGGAAAGTACAAGTGTTAAGAGGAAGATAATCTCACCAGATTTTATAAAGACATTGAAGTACAAAGTATCTGCCTGAGGTAACAGAAGACAGTAAGATTACCATTTAAGCCACAGTCACTAGAAAAAGCAAAAATCCAAATCCTGGAAAAAAAATCCACATGAACACCAAGTCTAGAGGTGTCAGAAATAAGAATTAAAATTAGTGGTACAGTGTGGAAGACAACAGAGTCATATTTGCCTTGAAATCCAGCTGGTGTTTGCAGTTTATCAATATAGACAGACAGGTTTTGTGGTGCATGGAAAAATTTACCTTGTGCTAACATCTAAGCCAGGTTTCAAACTATGGCCTTTATAAAGCCAGTATCAGAACTACCTAAGATGTTTGTCAAAAACATACTAGAATGCACACATATATACACATGTGCAAACTCCTGGTACCCTTCCCAAACCAAATGTATAAAAATCTCAAGTTGAGTTTCAGAATTATGCATTTCAACCAGGTTGGAGGATTCTTCTGTGCCCTTAAGTTCAAATATCACTGGTCTGGGCTACTACTGCCATGCTATAAGAATCCCATTCCTTGTGACTACTCAAGTAACATTGACCCACTCTGCCTATTCAAAGAAGGACTTTTTTCTGGTAACTAGAAAAAGACAGTTACGGTCCATAAACTCTGGTTCTTTCCTTCAGCATAGCCTTCCCAAAGCCCAAAGTCTAGAAATCTAATTCATCAGTTGCATGATAAACTTTGGATCAGCAATCTTCTACAAGTGAATTTATTAGGTACCAAAAGCTGAGTGGATTAAGACTTGGTTTCATTTAAAATATCATCTTACCTTGTGATCTGGCCCTCGAAGAGTGGATTAAGATTGAATGGATGAAGAAATTTTTTTGTTTGGTTTGGTTTGGCTTGGTTTGGTTTTTCCCAATTGAGATTATTAAAAACAATTTCAAAAGGAAGAAGGAGTATGAGCAATAAAACGGGAAGTGTGAGAAAACTAACTGCTCAAGAAAGAGGTATATATACAGAGGGCAAGAAGAATTAACATTGTTATTTTGCACAGGTTGTGGAATTTGAATCACCAAGTTGGGGATCAAGTTCGGAATTTTCTAGTCCTGTGACCCACTCTTTTCTCTATGCTCCTCTAAAGATAACTAAATCAATCTCAAATTTTAAAATAAATTTAAATCTTTTCAAATTTAAGAAATGTACTCCGTTTTCACCCACTTAACATAGGGAAACAAGTGAAAAAGAAAATCTCCTCTAAACTCCTAATATTCAAAACATTCCATTTAATTTAAGAGATTTACTCAAGAACAGTTCACACTCTGTTTAGTTGGGGGTTGACTATTGTTTTTCATCCTCTAACTGTTTTGATGCCAGCAGTCACAGACTATGCTCTATGGTTGTTTTTCCCTTACTAATCAACATAAGGGAGAAGATTTTTATTGTCACACTATTAAACAAATTCTTTGACCAAAAAAATTAGAAGTCAAATATCATCCTCCTTTTTATATCATAATAGTCCCAACACCAAAACAGTACTCATTATACTACCTTTAGTTAAATTTTCACCTGGGTAGTAGGAGGTAAGTCAAAATCTTCTACACCAATAATTCATACCTTTTCAGTCTTATAAAGTGCTTAGTTAATATTGGAAAAACAAAAACCTGTCACTTGTCATGCCCAATGAGACCGTGTCACTTTTCATTGAGGATTAACACACAGAAAAGAACTGGCTCTGTGTAAGTATAATAGAATATGATCAAGAAATCACAAAAGACAAAAAGCTGAATAACAACCAACAAAATACTCATTTTTAAAAATCAAGCACAATTTAAATTCATAAGTAAGATATAAGACTTAAGAATTATAAGATAATCGTCCCATTGTATGCAGCCTCACTCAGATGCTCAAATATTGAATGAAATTCTGAAGTCCTAAAATCCAAAGTGACATACGATAACCTTATGAAGTATCCAGAACTAAAACCTGAATATAGGCTTGAAAATATTTATTGTAACTCACCTTAGCTGTTGAAAAAAAAAATAAGCGAACCTACTTTATGTATAACCAAAGAAAGATTTCTTAAAACAAAACTCTACAAGAGATGTGATTTATTTGTTTTATCCTTTCTAGGCATTAGAATCTTTATTATTCTGCTTAAAATTCTACACTAATTTATAGGAAAGTTCTTTAACCCAGATCTTTCTTTTCAAAAACAAAAAATAAATCCACATAATGGAATACTATATATAATTTCCTTTTTAGTTAACTTGGGCATATTGACATATGTCAATTTGATATATAATACAATTTGAACTGAATTTTTTTTTAAGATTTTTATTAATTTATTTGACGGAGACAGGGAGAACACAAGTAGGCAGAGAGGCAGGAAGAGAGAGAGGGGGAAGCAGGTTCCCCACTGAGCAGAAAGCCTAATGCAGGGCTCTAAACCAGGACCCAGAGATCATGACTTGAGCCAAACGCAGAGACTTAACTGATTGAGCCACCCAGGTGTCCCTAAACTGAATTTCTAATGCATGCAGTCAACAAACAATTACTGGGCAGTTAGGTGCTAAGTATTATTTTAGATGCCAAGGATATAGCAATTAACAAAATCCTGCTCTCACAGAACTCACATTCTAGTAATAATAGAAAGTAAATGCAATAATCTTTCAGCTAACCATAACTCCTTGAAGAAGAATAAAACTGGTGAGCAATGGAAAAATGTCTGCAGGAGGCTAAAGGAAAATGGTTTCTAAACACAAATTTCTTTGCTCAGGATTAACTATTATTCAAGTATAAGGGCAAAATAGACACTTTCCAGGTAAGAAAATTTTCTACCTGTATTTGCCAGGATTCCATCAGGTGCAAGTGAAATAAACCTAATTCAAAAATTTTAAAAAGATGAAGAACTTTAATGGTTCATATAACCGGTAAGAAAAATGGGTCATGCTTGCATGACTGTATCCAGAGTCTCTATTATTATCGGGTCCCTCTCTTTCTCTCACTTTATCTTCTATAACTATTTTTTCCCCTATCTTGTGGCATTATTCTGTCTCGCTAACTACATCACTCTTCCATGTCATAGATGAAGGAGGAAACATCTATGATTTTATATCATCCCACTCATAAAAAACAAAATTACGTCAGTATACATTAAATCCCTGGAAAGACTCTAATTAAACTTAAATCATACACCCATCTCTCTCTTTTTTTTTTTTTTCACCCATCTCTTTTTTAAAAATCTCTGTGTTCCAGGCGAGGTTGTACTATAACTGGTTGGACATGGATCAGATACCCATGTCCATGGTCACTGGCATAGAATATAGTGACTTACAGCCCCATGAAGACCACATCAAATGACTAGTGCTAGAGAGCAAAAAGAAAAATGTGTTATTGGAATGCCTGGGTGGCTCAGTCAGTTGAGCTGCTGCCTTCGGCTCAGGTCATGATTCCAGGGTCGTGGGTTTGAGATCTGCTTCGGGCTCCTTTGCTCAGCAGGGAGCCTGCTTCTCTCTCTGCCTCTGCCTGCCACTCTGCCTACTTGTGTGCTCTCTTTCTCTCTCTCTTTCTGACAAACAAATAAATAAATAAAAGTTTAAAAGAAAAGGAAATTGTGTTATTGCCAGAAGAAGATAGAAGAGATACCAAGCAGCCAAAGCAATAGTAATGTACTATGCCATCTATTTATCCTTTCTGAAAAAAACTCTGGAATAATTTTCCAAAACAAAAACACACAAAAAGCATAATGAAATCCAAAGAGAAATGTAAGAGCAAGCAAAGAAACAAGCAAAATGTTTAATTTCACCCAAATGATTATTTTATTGTTGATAATATGCTTATTAAGTATAATGCAATTAAGTAAAATAAAACAAAGAAAAGGTATCCCAAAAATATCTTATTTGAATTTATAAGAAGGGAAAAGCTTTATACATATTCTTCAATTATCTATATTAGTAGGCTATATTTAAATATACCTATGTTGAAATTTCAAAATAACACTATAAATATTGGCTCTTAAAGCAGTTTACATCCTTATTACTTGCGATGTTTTATAAAAATGCAGATGTCTGGGCCTTAGAACTTAGAAGCAGTTGTTTTGTTTTGTTTCTTTAAAGTTCTACATGGGATTCTGATAGGCCACTGCAATAGAGAGCCACAGCATAAATGGAAACAATACTTAGAATTTCTGTAACACTTAAAGAGGGAAAGGGGAGATTATCAATCCAGGACAAGTCAGAAAAAGAATAAAGATAAACAAATATTTGACTTCCAGGGAAGATGACAGAGTAGGAGGATCCTGGGCTGCTCATCCCATGGGTACACCTAGATAACATTCACATCAGAAAATAATGCAAAGACTGGCAGAACAGACTCTCCACAACTAACTGTGGAGAAGAGGCCACATCAAAGAAGATAGGAAGGGCAGAGACGCAGTCAGGAGCCAAATGGACCCATAAGACTATCCGTGGGAGGGAGGGATGCTTCAGGCAAGGAGAGAAGAGAGGAGCAGACCCCCACATCAGGCACCTCAGGCATGGCAGACCTGCACTAAGAATACAAATCCCCATAACATTTGGCTGTAAAACCAAGGGGCCTAACTTCATGAATTCTTACAATTGGTAGGGCTTCACACCTGGAACTTTGAAAATCAGTAGGCTCAGCATGGGAAAGCCAAGAGGGCAATAACAAACTTAGTCCTTGCCTTAAAGAGACAGCACAACAAACAGCCCCACTGAGATATAGCACAGAAGAGTCAGTTTGAAAAATAACTAGGACATATGGGAAGGAGATATGTTTAGTCATCTCAGAGCATGTGCTAGAAGGGCAGAGATCTTTGAGAGACTTTTCCAAGAACAAAAGGGCTGGTGGGTGCCATTTCCCATCCCAACTCCAAACTAGACATAGGACACTGGAGGGAACCAGTACAGTGCAAACATTCTCCACCCCGACCCCACATATTCTGCAGATCTCTCCCCTCCATCACAGACTTGGCGGTTTTCCCAGATGGCTGCAGGTCCATCCCCCCACCAAACCAGCTCAGATTTTGTTGGTAGCATGCAGCCTGCCCCAGCATTCTCCTGCAGACCCACTCGTCCAACATGCCAGTGGGCAGGACTCTTGCCAAGTGACACCACAAGCATGGAAGTATGCAAGTGCCCCAATGGGGGCTAGTATCACACCAAGGTGACTCCAGCCCCAGGGAGAGGGTAAGAAAACCCACATACACCAGTTCAACTGTTGCCCCAGCCATAGGCTGCAGGCAGACATCTGGTCTAACTACAGACCCCAACCACCAAAGAAAATTCTTGGAAACAACCCTGAGAGAACACCTGGTGAATGCCTAGTCTGATTCAACTCATGCCCCAGGTGATCCCAGACTGTCTGACAGACAACACAGGAAATAAACCCAGCCTATCAAAAAAACAAACAGGAATGCAGACAACAGGACTGAAGACAAACATGGTTTAACCACAACAATAGGGTTCATGCAACACATGTAGGAGAAGCCCCTAAAGTTCTGTTGAAACAGAGATGCTGCACTATTGGACACTATAGGATCTATTCATGAGGCTACTACTTTCAAGAGTAGGAGAAGTAGCTGAATTTCCTAACACATAGATACAGAGAGATAGACAAAAATGAGGAGACAGCGGAATATGTCCCAAATGAAAGACCAGAACAAATATCATATAAGAAAAGCTCTATTACAAAGCTGTCATCATCAAGACAGCATGGTACTGGCACAAAAACAGACCCATAGATCAATGGAACAGAATAGAGAGCCCAGAAATAGACTCTCAACTCTATGGTCAACTAATCTTCGACAAAGCAGGAAAGAATGTCCAATGGAAAAAAGACAGCCTCTTCAATAAATGGTGCTGGGAAAATTGGACAGCCACATGCAGAAAAATGAAATTGGACCATTTCCTTACACCACACACAAAAATAGACTCAAAATGGATGAAGGACCTCAATGTGCGAAAGGAATCCATCAAAATCCTTGAGGAGAACACAGGCAGCAACCTCTTCGACCTCAGCCGCAGCAACATCTTCCTAGGAACAACACAAAAGGCAAGGGAAGCAAGGGCAAAAATGAACTATTGGGATTTCATCAAGATCAAAAGCTTTTGCACAGCAAAGGAAACCGTTAACAAAATCAAAAGACAACTGACAGAATGGGAGAAGATATTTGCAAACGACATATCAGATAAAGGACTAGTGTCCAGAATCTATAAAGAACTTAGCTAACTCAACACCCAAAGAACAAATAATCCAATCAAGAAATGGGCAGAGGATATGAACTGACATTTCTGCAAAGAAGACATCCAGATGGCCAACAGACACATGAAAAAGTGCTCCATATCACTCGGCATCAGGGAAATACAAATCAAAACCACAATGCGATATCACCTCACACCAGTCAGAATGGCTAAAATCAACAAGTCAGGAAATGACAGATGCTGGCGAGGATGCGGAGAAAGGGGAACCCTCCTACACTGTTGGTGGGAATGCAAGCTGGTGCAACCTCTCTGGAAAACAGCATGGAGGTTCCTCAAAATGTTGAAAATAGAACTGCCCTATGACCCAGCAATTGCACTATTGGGTATTTACCCTAAAGATACAAACGTAATGATCCAAAGGGGCACGTGTACTCGAATGTTTATAGCAGCAATGTTCACAATAGCCAAACTATGGAAAGAACCTAGATGTCCATCAACAGATGAATGGATCAAGAAGATGTGGTATATATACACAATGGAATACTATGCAGCCATCAAAAGAAATGAAATCTTGCCATTTGCGACAACATGGATGGAACTAGAGCATATCATGCTTAGCAAAATAAGTCAAGCGGAGAAAGACAACTATCATATGATCTCCCTGATATGAAGAAGTGGTGATGCAACATGGGGGCTTAAGTGGGTACGAGAAGAATAAATGAAAGAAGATGGGATTGGGAGGGAGACAAACCATAAGTGACTCTTAATCTCACAAAACAAACTGAGGGTTGCTGGGGGGAGGGGGTTTGGGAGAAGGGGGTGGTATTATGGACATTGGGGAGGGTATGTGTTTTGGTGAGTGCTGTGAAGTGTATAAACCTGGTGATTCACAGACCTGTACCCCTGGGGATAAAAATATATGTTTATAAAAAATAAAAAATTATATTTAAAAAAATGAAAAAAAAAAAGAAAGCCAAATAAAACAAAGATAAATAATATGCCTGATAGAGAATTTAAAGTAATGGTCATAAAAATAGTCACTGGACTTGAGAAAACAGTGGAGGACCTCAGTGAAACACTCAACAAAGAGACAGAAAACATAAAAAGGAACAAATCAGATATGAAGAGCTCAGTAATTGAAATTGAAAATACACTAGATGGAATAAATAGTAGACAGGAGGAATTAAAAGAATGGCTCAGCAATCTGGAGAAGAGAGTAATGTAAAGCAATCAAGGCTAACAGAGAGGAAAAAAGAATAATGAAAATATATTTTTAAGGGAACTCAGTGACACCAACAAGCATAATAACATTTGCATTGCAGAGATCTCAAAATGAGAAGAAAGAGAAAAGAAGGCAGAAAATTTCTTTGAAGTTATAATGCATGGGTTGCCTGGGTGGCTCAGTCAGCTGGGCATCTGCCTTTAGTTCAGGTCATGATGCTGGGGTCCTGGGATCAAGTCCTGAATTGGGCTCCCTGCTTATCAGGGAGCCTGCTTATCCCTCTGCCCCTTCTCTCTGCTCATGATCGATCTTTCTCTCTCTCTCTCTCTCTCTCTCATAAATAAATAAAATTTTTAAAAAAACTAATACATGAAAATTTCCCAAATCTGGGGAAGGACACAGAAATCCAGATCCAGGAGGCACAGAGAGCCCTCAACAAAGTTAATCCAAGGAGGTCCATATCAAGATACATAGTAATTAAAATAACAAAAAATAGGGATAAAGAGAGAATTTTAAAAGCAACAAGAGAAACAAGCTAATTTTTCAGCAGAAACTGCAAGCTATAAGAGAAGGACATGATATATTCAAAGTTCTGAAAGAAAAAAAGCCTGCAGCCAAGAATACTCTATCCAGTAAGGCTATCATTCACAATAAGAGAAATAGAGTTTCACAGAATAACAAATATTAAAGGAGTTCATGATCACTAAATCAGCCTTGCAAGATGAGGACTCTGAGTGGAAAAGAAAGACCATATGCAGGAGTAAAAAAAGTAAGAACACAAAAGCAATAAAATTAAATATATCCATTAAAAATCAGTCAAGGGATTCACAAAATAAAAGGATATAAAATATGACACCATATTCCTAAAATATGGTAGGGGAAAAGAGAAAATTTAGTGTATTTAGAATGGATTCAAATTTAAGTGACTATCAATTTAAAATAGGTACTCTATGCATTAGATGTTATATATAAACCCAATAGTAACCACAAATCAAAAACTGGTAATACTTGTGCAAAAAGTAAAGAGAAAGAAATCCAATTATGTCACTAAAGAAACCAGCAAACCATGAGAGAACAGAACAAGAGAAGAAAGGGACAGAGAAGAACTATAAAGACAACCATAAAACAATTTTAAAAAAAAGCAGTAAGTACATACCTTACTTTGAATGTAAATGGACTAGATGCTCCAATCAAAAGACATAGGGTGATAGAATGGATAAAAAAGCAAGACCCATCTATATACTGCCTACAAGAGACCCATTTCAGATCTAAAGACACATGGATTCGAAGTGATAGGATGAAAAACCATTTACAGTACAAATGGAAATAAAAAGAAAGCCAGAATATTAATACTTATATCAGACAAAATAGACTTTAAAGCAAAGACTGTAACAAGAGTCAAAAAAGGACACTACATAATCATAAAGGGAACAATTCAACAAGAAGACAACAATTGTAAACATTTATGCATCCAACATGGGACCAACCAAATATTTAAAGCAGCTAATAACAAACATAAAGGAAGTAATTGATAGTAATACAATAATAGTGGGGAACTTGAACACACCATATACCTCAATGGATAGATCATCCAAACAGAAAATCAACAAGGAAACAGTGGTTTTGAATGACACATTGGACCAGATGGAGCCAACAGATATATTTAGACCATTCCTTTCTAAAACAGCAGAATACTCATTCTTTTCAAGTCCACATTCTCCAGATTAGATCACATGTTAGGCACCAAAGCAAGTCTCAACAAATTAAAAGAGACTGAAATCATTCCATGCATCTTTTCTGAATACGATGCAAGGAAACTAGATATCAACTACAAGAAAAAGTCTGGAAAGAACGTTAAGTACATGTTCTTTAGGTTAAATAGCATTCTACTAAACAATGAATGGGTCAACCAAAAAATCAAAGAGGAAATCAAAAAATAGAGACAAAAGAAAATGAGAATACAACAGTCTGAAATCTTTGGGATGCAGCAAAGAACTGTTTTAAGAGGGAAATTTACAGCAATATAGGCCTACCTCAAGAAGCAAGAAAATCTCAAATAACAATATAAAGTTACACCTAAAGAAACTAGAAGACGAACAAACAAAAACCCAAAATAGTAGAAGGAAGGAAATAATAAAGATTAGAGCAAAAGTAAACAAAATAGAAACTAAAAAACAATAGGACAGATCAATAAAACCAGGAGGTGATTTTTTAAAAAGATCAACAAAATTGATAAACCTTTAGCCAAAATCATTGAGAGAGAGGGAGGAAACTCAAAATAAGAAACAAAAGAAGAAAGGGTGCCTGGGTGGCTCAGTTGGTTGGGCATCTGACTCTGGATTTCAGTTCAGGTCATGATCTCAGGGTTATGAGATAGATCAAGCCTGCATTGGGCTCTGCGCTGGTCATGAAGCCTGCTCGAGATTCTTTTTCTCCTCCTGCTCTTCCTCTGCCCTTTGCACAAGTGCACACACATGCTGGGTCTCTCAAATAAATAAACAAATAAATAAATAAAATTGTAAAACAACAACAACAACAAAGAAATGAAAGAGGAGAAATAACAACCAACAACAGAAATACAAAGGGCTTTAAGAGAATATTATAAAAAATTATATGCTAACACATTGGACAACCTAGAAGAAGTGGATAAATTCCCAGAAACTATAACTTCCTAACACTGAATCAGAAAACAATAGAAAATTTGAACAGACAAATTACCAGCAACGAAATTGAATCCATAATTTTTAAAAATTTCAAAAACAGATGTGCCTGGGTGGTTCAGTCAAGCATCTGCCTTTGGTTCAGATCCTGGGTTCCTGGGACTGAACACTGTGTCCAGTTCCCTGTTCAGCGGGGAGTGTGCTTTGTCCTCTCCCTGTGCCCTTCCTCCTGCTTGTGTGTTCTCACTCCCTTTCTCTCTCAAATAAATAATAAAATCTTTAAAAATTTTGTAGATGAAAAAAACACTTCCCAACAAACATAAGTCCAAGACAAGAAGGCTTCACAGGTGAATTCTACCAATTTAAAGAAGAGATAATACCTATTTTACTCAAACTATTTCCAAAAAATTGAAGAGGAAGGAAAGCTCCCTAATTCATCCTATAAGGCCAACATTATGCTGATACCAAAACCAGATAAGAACACTGTAACAAAAGACAACTACAGGCCAATATCTCTGATGAGCAGAGATGCAAGAATCTCCAATAAATATTAGCTAATCAAATCCAACAATACATTAAAAAAATCATTCACCAAGATCAAGTAGGATTTATTCCTGGGTTCATTATTCACAAATCAATCAATATGATACATCATATCAACAACAAAAAAGAGAAAAACTACATGGTCATCTCAATAGATGCAAAAAACATTTGACAATGCATCTAATCATGATAAAAATCCTCAACAAAGTAGGTTTAGAGGGAACATACTTCAACATAATAAAGGCCATATTGAAACCCACAGCTAACATCACACTTCAGGGTAAAAAAAACCTGAGTTTTTCCTTTAAGATCAGAAAGAAGACAAAGAGGTTTACTCTCACCCCTTTTATTCAGCATAGTACTGGAAGTCCAACCACAGCAATTAGACAAGTACAAGAAATAACAGTTATCTAAATTGGTAAGAAAGTAGCAAACTTTCACTATTTGCAAATGATATACTATATAAAGAAAACCCTAAAAACTCCATAAAAAAACTACTAGAACTGATAAATGATTTTAATTAGAATGCAGAATATGAAATCAATGTACAGAAATCCACTGCATTTCATACACTAATGACAAAGTAGGGGAAATAGAAATGAAAAAAAAATAGTCTTGCTTACAATGGCAACAGAAATAATAAAATACCTAGGAATAAACTCAACCGAAGAGGTAAAAGGTCTGTACTCTGAAAATTATAAAACGCTGATGAAGAAAATGAATATAACACAAATGAAAAGATATTCTATGCTCATGGATTGAAAGAGCAAATATTATTAAAATGTCCATACTACCCAAAGCAATCCACAGATTTAATATAATCACTATTAAAACATCAACAGCATTTTTCACAGAACCAGAACAAATAATCCCAAAATTTGTATGGAACCACAAAAGTCGCCAAATAGCCAAATCAATCTTAAGAAAGAAGAACAAAATTGAAAGTACCACAATTCCAGATTTCAAGATAAAATACAAAGCCATAGTAAACAAAACAGTATGGTACTGACAGAGAGATAGACATCTGGATCAGTGGAGCAGACTAGAGAGCCCAGAAATAAATCCATTATATGATTAATCTTTCACAAAGGAAACAAGAAAATACAATGAGAAAAAGGTTCTTCAACAAATGGTGCTGGGAAAACTGGACGGCAACATGCAAAAGAATGAAACTTGACCACTTTCCTACACCATAGACAAAAATAAACTCAAAAGGGATTAAGGACCTAAATGTAAGACCACAAACAGCACAAGCAGTTACGTCTCTGACATAGGACACGGCAACATTTTTCTAGATATATGTGCTGAGGCAAGGGAAATAAAAGCAAAAATAAACTGTTGGTACTACATCAAAGTAAAAAGCATCTGCACATTGAAGAAAACAACCAATAAAACTGAAAGACAACCTACTGAATGTAGAGAAGATATTTTGAAGTGACATAAATAAAGAACTTACACAACACAACACCTAAATAAATGAATAAACAAACAAAACAGAAAAGACCCCAGATAATCCAATTAAAAATGGGGAAAAGACATAAACACATTTCTCCAAAGAGGACATACACATACCCAACAGACTCATGAAAATATGTTCAAGATTACTAATTATCAGGGAAATGCAAATCAAAACCACAATAGGATATCATCTCATACCTGTCAGATAAATAAAATAAGCTAAATAAAAATAAATAATATAGTGATGTCTCTCTCCTTTACCCAGATTCTGCTTTTATTTAACATCTTCTAACATACCATATAATTTACTTAATTGCTATGTTTACTGTTGGTTGTCTGTCTCTCCTAATTAGAGCATAGAGTCCACAGGGCACCTGGCTGGCTCAGTCAGTTAAGTGTCTACCTTCGGCTAAGGTCACGATCCCGGAGTCCTGGGCTCAAGCCCCATGCCACGCACCAGGCTCCCTGCTCAGGGGAGAGTCTGCTTCTCCCTCTCCCTCTGCTGCTTCCCTCCAATTGTGCTTTCTGTCCCTCTCTCTCTCAAGTAAATAAATAAAATCTTTAACAAACAAAAAATGGGATAAAGAAGGTAGAGTCCACAAGAATAGTAAATTCTATTTTGTTCACTGGTATATCCTAAGTGGCTAGATTAGTGCCTTATGCGTAGTAACTGTTCAATAAATATTTTGGGGTGAATTAGTAAATTAATTCTATTAGTTCTTACATTAATAAATAATAATAAGCATTTGAACAACTGTTCATGACAATGCTTAATTCAATGTTAATTGCTAAGAGACCCTGTATGGCTCAGTCAGTTAAGTGTCAGACTCTTGATGTCAGCTTAGGTCATGATCTCAGGGTCATGAGATGGAGCCAGAGTCAGGCTCCACACCCAACTTAAGATTCTCTCTCTCCGTGTCCCACTGCCCCTCCCTCCTCTACCCCTACCCCCACTATCACATGTATGTGTGCTCTCTGTCTCTCAAAAAATTTTTTTAAAGAAATATTATTGCTATTGTTTATTAAATGCCTACCATGAACCAAATACCGTTTGACAATTTACAGTCTTTATCCACAATTCTGATAAAAACCCTGAAAGTTGCATTTTACTATCAACAATTAACAGATGAAGAAACAAGAGAATCCAAGAAGTTATTATGGATTGGAGCCAGATCTAGCTCTAAAACCGCATGTTCTTTCTGCTACAATATGCTGCTTCTGCTTTCAGTTTATGGGTTTCACACCCTTTTTGGAAATGCAGAGTATGATGTAACCAAAAGTCATTGCGATGCATTTATTTTCATCTCTTGTCTGATTCCTTTCTACCACAAAACCATTACCCAAACTGCTGATTATGTCTCCACAAGTCAGAGAAAGAAGTATCAGGCCACATTTTTCCAGAGTACTCAAGTAAGAAGAAAATATTTTACAAAAACTAGATATTAGGTTAGAAAGAAGAAAATTTAACATAGACTTTATTTTAAACATCAGTGAGGCCAAAAGGTAGCATATCCTCACTAGGAGAGAAATTTTTATTTCTCTGTCTTGCTTAAGAATAGAAAAATGAGGCAGGCAGATTTTGTCAAATTCTGTAATTTCCAAAACTAAAAAGTCTTTCATGACTGAAGGCCCAGCAATGTTAAAAATTTTAAAACTTGAATAGTGAATGTATATATCAAGCAATCTTTTTAAAATGTTTAACTCTTTTTACTACATACATTTTACCTCATATAGTTTGCAATTAGGAATAGAATGAAGTATTAAAAAGGATTCTTTATGAATTCATTTTTAGGGATTAACTAATGTTAAATAAAATCCTTTCTTACATATTTGTGAATATTGTCAAAATATGACCTTATTATTCTAATCTTGTCCAGTGACAGCTTGACAATTTGAGAAGGTTATATTTTAATTTTTTAGTTTTATGTTCTATGCAATAGAACTTTCTCAACTGGCAAGCTCCATATCAGCATAAATAAAACTAGGGTTAAAATATATGCATATATATATTTAAAGCAATATGAAAATAAGAAAATATGGATATGAATATAATGGATTAATTTATATAATGCTTCATTAAATAATTTTATATGTCTGAATTGAAAATATATATCAATATATTTATTAATGTCTCATTTTTTGCAATAATCTTTAAAAAGATTTTATTTATTTGTTTGTTTGTTTGTTTGTTTATACAGTATAAGCAATGGGAGGGGCAGAGAAAGAAGGAGAGAGAGAATCCCACCCAGACTCTGCACTGAGCACAGAACCCTACATGGGGCCCGATCTCACCACCTTGAGATCATGACCTGAGCCAAAATCAAGAGTCAGGCACTTAACCAACTGAGCCACCCAGGTGTCATATTTTTAAAATACAGAACTGGCAGGGGGCTAACATTTAGCTAGTGAGTAATACAGACCAAATTTTTTGAGTTTGCTCATCAAAAACCCATAAACCATAACATCACTTAATGCCATGCTATACCATCCCATTAATGTTTAATATAAAAAATAATATTTTAATTAAAGAAATTAAATTAACTTTTTCCTTAATATGCTTTTCATTTAAGCCAAAGCTCTAAATTATGAAAATTTAAAATATAGTTTCATGAATATAATTGTAAACATGAAAATATGATTTAACACTTAAAAGATTCATTAACATACGATGCACTACAGATAGATGAAACTTCTTTGGAGTTCTCCCTTTCTACTTCTTATCTATAAGATTTAAGAAAAAAGAACACTAGCTTTTATTTTTATTTAGCTTTGTAAGTTATGACTACTGTTTCTCCCCAAACAGGTAGTCAACCTCATAAAAGCAAACATGTTTTATACTCATTATATATCCAGCAGTTAAACTTATGTCTTAAATATAGTAGCACTCAGTAAAAAAGGAAATGGGAAAATAGGAAAGGAATGAAGAAAAACAATAGGAGAGTAGGCTCCTTTGTGAATTTAAGGGAAGAGCATTAGCCCTAATTTCATTTCAACCATTATTTCCATGTGCCAGGGCCTATGTTAGGATCTAAAGTCTTATAATCTGCTTTCTTGAAAAGGTTGCTTAATCTAGATATTAATTTCATTATCTGAAAAAATGGTTGGATAATGAACTGGTGAGAAGATTTAATAGGGTACTATAGAATTTACTGCACTATAGAAAGCGCTGTAAATTTCATAAAAACATAGAAATATACACAAAGATGATAATGATGAGCTAGCTACAATTTTGCACACATGATAATGAAAAAGAAACTAGTAGTTTAAGAGATAAACTTAAATTTTCCAAGTTTTTATAAAAGAACAGCAAAATAGAAAAAGATATCCTAAAAAGAGATGTCTGAAATAAACATTTATCTTGCATTCCTCAATTATTATGTACTTATAATGAAGGTAATTAGAGACAAAAAATTAAATCTTTACCATCAATGATGTCATAGTATAGCAAGGAAGATGGTCCAGTGAAGTGTGTAACAGTTGAGGGTAATAAGTCTTATACTATTGTGAAAATATTGATCATGAAGTTCCTTTCAGTCCTAAAAGCTTTGACTCCACTGACTATTTAAATAGTTTCCCTCAAGAGAATTGTAAAAGTAAATACGGAAGCAGATCTAACCATGGGTATGTTAGAACACAAATATAATTCGGGCGAGGGAGAATATGACATAAAAATAAAGATAAAACCTTTGAGAAACTGAATCAGGATAGAAAGAAGAGAAGAAATAGAAAGAGGAAAAAAAGGAAGAGAGGAAGGAAAATACGGAAGAAGGAAGAAGGAAGGGAGGAAGAAAGAGAAAGGAAACTCGAGTATCCTGCCTTCACTTTGAGTTACTCTCAGCATAGAAGCTTTAGAGAATTTCTTCAAAGGCATAGGAACCACTCGAAAATGCAAGCATTCCTTATTCTTTAGGGGGGCTCTACTGTGAAAGACTAAAATTTAATTTGTTCTAAATTCTGGAATTTCAGTATACTGCTTCTTATCTCAGAAAGCCTCTTTAAATCTTCTCATTTATTGAACACAAATCAAATTCTCAAAATTAAAAAAGACTTCAAAAATAAAATAAAAAATTTTGATTATAAGAGAATTAAGTCCTTCAATATATTTTCTTTTTAATCTATAATCCTCCGTAATTTTATAAAATATTAAAATAAAATAAAATATATAATTAGCAAGTTCAAAACTCCTCAGCTAAACAAAATTACTCATCTTCACTCTTCCCCTCCCCTATCTTAATCTATAATTATTAAAAATCATGGGACACTTGGGTGACTCAGTCAGTTAAACTTCTGCCTTCGGCTTAGGTCATGATCTCAGAGTCCTGGGATTGAGCCTCTAGGTGGGCTCCTTGCTTAGCGGGGAGCCTGTTTTTCTCTCTCTCCCTCTGCTGTTTCTCTTGTGTTCACTCTCTCTGTCAAATAAATACATAAAATCTTAAAAAAAAAAAAAAAAACTTAAGATTTGGTTTAAGTTCTGTGTGTTCCCCATAAATCTCCTCCTCCAGCCAGTATCAATCTTTCAAATTTCTGCACCCTTAGAACACTCAGATTGTTCTGTTCTATATTATATGCCAATATGTTTTCCCTTCAATTAGATTAAAATTCCATATTTTGTAACTCCCACAGTACTTACCAAGTGCTTTATATATCAAATCTTCAAAGAATGTTTATTCAATTGGATAATGTCTTATCTATCTTAATCTAACAATATTTCATACTTTCTTTCAAATTTACCAATATACATTATTTTTCTATGCCTTACAAAACATTTTGTAATTTTATTGCATTTCAAGTGTAATCTCAGCTACTTTTATAATTCTATCCCAATTTAAAACTTTCCTCCTGTTGTACTATCTTTGTAAGAAAAAGCTGTTAAGCAAAGGAACTTCACGTCCAGGTTCTAACAAATACCCAAGCAGTTTTCAAAGACACATAAGAATGTGTTAACCATAGCTAACATAAAATCAGTTTGAGTTAAAAACTAGAAAGAATTGCAAAAGTGAGTTTTCTTCCTTCTGTTGTTATGAATTTATGATGTTGCTCTTATGATAAAAAAGGAAATCTGAGCAAATATATATTTTTAAATACAGTGAAGTTTGTGTAATTATATATAACAATGTGAATGTACTTAATGCCACTGAACTGCATACGTAAAAATCATTAAAATGGTAAATTTGTATTGAGTATGTTTTACTGCATTAAAAAATCACTATAACCTCCTTTTTAGTAATTTGTTTATATTAAATGGACTTCCATGGGACCTGGCAGAGTATATTACACAAGTGAAAATAAATTGACCTAAACATGTATAGTGTTTAACTTGTTCCTTATAAAGAAGGTAACTTGAAAAGTAAATATTCAAAACATATGATAGACTTCAGTGCATAAAGATAAGTATTCCTCATCCCATACCTCGTAGGTGAGATCTCTTAAGGCATGAGACCCTATCGGTAATCTTTTTACTTACAGCTATAAGGGATGAGAAAACCCTTCTGAAATATTAATAATAGTTACTAGTAATTATATGCTTGTTATGTAATGGGAGCTGTGGTAGACATTTCATATATAGTATCTCTAACATTAGTCCCATGCAAAGCAATGAAATAACCCCTACTCCACTCTCCAAGTCCTCATAATCAGAAACAAACACTGGAGTTATTGAAACTCTTTTTCAAATTTAGTTATGGAAAATATGTCACATCCATAGGACTGTCTTCATGGCAGTCTTCAGAAAATCCAAGCAACCATTTTTAAAAAGGTCCATCCTTTATTATTGATATAGAATAATAATTAATTTAAGGGAGAGTTCCTTATAAATTAGGCCCAAGACATTCTGTGGGTAGATTCTCTTTTTTAAAAAATGCCTGCTCCATAGGATGATGAGTAACATGCTCTGAGCTTTATAACCGAGAGAATTCACAGAAATAAGATCATTTGTTCAGTTCCAGACTCACAATATGCTCTCAATAAGTATAAATTGAGGGCATAAATAAATGAATAAATGAATGCTTTCGGAAACAGATAATATTCTTCATATTTGAGATGTATGAAAGATAATGGGGCACGTGGGTGGCTCAGTCAGTTAAGCATCTGACTTGGGCTCGGGTTGTGATCCCAGGGTCCTGGGATGGAGTCCACCCTTGGGCGCTGTGCTCAGCAGGGAGTCTGTTTCTCCCTCTTCCTCTGCCCTCCTCCCACTTGTGCTCTCTCTCTCAAATAAATAAATAAATTCTTTTAAAAATGATAACAACTACTCTAATCTTTATTCTTTTTAGATCATCCTTTAATAGCAAATAAAAATGCTAAAATATCTAAAAATATTTCACATTCTTTGTTTTTTACACTTAATGCCTTTCTTTCTTTATAGTTCTCCTTTTATTTCTAATGAACAACCCACAGTGTATTTCATTTGCAAAACAACAGAATATCAGAAGTTATTTTGGTGATTACAATAAAAGCCAAATGAGGAAACATCTGAAAGCCAAATGCAGCTATATGACATATTCAAGATCATGCTGAGAGAGTCAGAACAAAATCTCAAGTCTCCTAACTATTCTTTTAGTTCTTTAGTGTGTTTTGCCTCTTAGATTTTGCCAACTAAATTTATATACTCTCTAAATCAGAAACCATGATTTATATATGCATATTCCATATAGCACTTGATAAAGTGCTAGAAAATTACTGAGTCTAAATACATACTTGATGATTATTAACATTCAAGTAGTCACAGAATGGGAACTACTAATAGTATTCTGATGTCCATGCAGCACATCACAGGGCCTTCATTATACAAGATATCACAAAGAGTAACACATTACAATATTCCCTTATATTGGCTAGTGCTTTTGATTTCCACTTCTAGAAATTTTCCAAGCCTAGCATAGACTTTTACAGCACCATCTTAATGTTGACCATTTAGTCTCTGGTGCATTTTGGCTCCTAAGTGCAGCTCTTGCTAACAAAATAAAAGATAAAACCTTCTTTGGAACCATTTTATCATGGCTTAAAATGCTTTGAAATGTCTCTGTTCAAAGAGAAGCTTTTGTTAATGTTGACAGTGTAGCTCCTTTGAAGACTCCCCATAAGGAAAATCTATGAGAAAAACTTTCAGAAGTTGATAGGTGGACCGAGCCACAGTTTTACCTGATTTATAATTTCTGCCTTTTTCCCTGAAAGAAAATGGAATGATAGAAGGGAAGGCCTAAAGCATTTGGGACTTTAAGTCTTTTCCTAGAAAAATACCTTTTGCTAGAAAAGTTAAGATCATAGGAATCTTAAATGCATATCGCCATGTGAAAGAAACCAGTCTACATAATAAATAATTCCAGCTATATGGTATTTTGGAAAAGGCAAAACTAAATATAGTAAAAATATGAGTGGTTCCCTGAATTTCAGGAAGAGGGAGGGGTAAAGAGAGATGAATGGGTAGAGCAGAGAGAATTTTAGGACAGTGAAACGATTCTGTATGTTACTGTAAAAGTGGATATATGGCATCACGCATCTGAAAAAACTCAAAACTGTACAACACAAAGAGTGAACTTTCATGTAAACTGAACTTTAGGAAATAATAATGTATCAAGGGTTGCCTGGGTGGCTCAGTTGGTTAAGTGTCCATCTTCAAGTCAGGTCATGATCTCAGGATCCTGGGATTAAGTCCTTGAGCTCACTGCTCAGTGGGGAGTCTGCTTCTCCCTTTGCCCCTTTCACTGCTCATGCTCTCTCTCTCTCTCTCTCAAATAAGTAAAAAAATTCATCTAAAAATAAATAAAAATGATAATGTATCAATATTGGTTCAACAATTGTAACATATGTACAACACCAATGCAAAACGTTAACAATAGAGGAAATTGAGGAGATGGAGGGAGCAGTATAGGGGAACTCTCTACGTTCTATTCCATTTTTCTGTAAATGTAAAACTTCTCTAAGAATTAAGTTCTTCAAGTCAGTACTATAAAAATCTTAATGATTTATGAAACTCTGCTTTCTCATTTCTTTTTTTTTTTTTTAAGATTTTATTTGTTTATTTGACAGAGATTACAAGTAGGCAGAGAGGCAGGTGGTGGGGGCCGAGGAGGGAAGCAGACTCCCTGGCTGAGCAGAGAGCGGATGTGGGGCTCGATCCCAGGACCCCAGGACCCCAGGACCCCAGGACCATGACCTGAGCCGAAGGCAGAGGCTTTAACCCACTGAGCCACCCAGGCACCCCTGATTTCTCATTTCTTAACAGGGGTTTTAATCTAGCATGAGAGCATTAATATCTCTTTAGATAAATGTATTTTCAGCATTGATGTATCATTGGAGCTGTTGAAGCATTTGTGCTGTTACATCTTATTTCTTTGTAACCACTTCCAAACTGCTCTTTGTAAAGGGCACCTGTGAAAATGTTCCTAGATCCAACTCCAACTCTGCAACATTCTAATCAAAATACATATACTCTAAGAAATTTCTTCAGTATGTACCTCAAAATTACACATTGAGTTAATTTATATATTACTCTGTCACATTCAAATTAAAACTTTCTGTCAATAAGTTTGTGGTTTGTCATATCCAAAAAAGGAGACTTGAGATGTGCAGAGAAATTTCATGAACGTACATAAAATATTTAAACAACATACTACTAAAGTAATTGGAAAATGAAGCACCAGCTCTAAGACTCTGACCCACCCAGCAGGCTATAAAAGAATTATTTGTTTGCTCCATTGCAAATAAACCACCTCCAAATTTTGATTATTGACACTAAGTCCATATGTCCCAAGTTGTCCTACTCATAAAGACGCTTGATGGCTAACAATTATGATGATAATAATGATGAGGATAATCATTCCAAGTATAGTATTTAGAATACCAGTAGATTTGTGAGGTACTATTTTGTGAAGCAAACTTTCAAAGACAAGGAAAAAATAAATTTGTACAACATTCATTTTTGCTTAGAGCTGAAAGCACACATAAACAATTTTGTAAAGTTTTATTGAAAATCAGTATTATCAAGAAAAAAATGAGTGTGTAAATCAATTTAAGTAGGTGTTAGTCATATTAAAAGGTATTTATAAAAGCATTGTGAGGAAGGGTTGGGTTCTACTTTGAAGCTGGTCTCAATATTGAGGGGAAGTATAAATAAGAAAGAACCAAAGATGAAAATATATCAAAAAGCCCCACTGGATTTATTATATTTTCTTCTGCAAACAAACAAAGTAAAAAAGCTATAAACTTAGTAGATTTACCAATAAAAACATAAAACCAAACATAAGAAATCATGAAATAAATGTTGTATTAATATTTGACATATAAGTAATAAACCACATTTAATACAAAACACTGATCAAATGCTTTAGAGACTGACTATAAAGAATTTTCTAAGATGATGCTTATGCAGAAGCTTAGAAAAGTAAGGGGATAAATAATATGGATAGTTGTATAATAAGTGTTTTTTAAGTGAATTTTAAAAGAATGCCCTATTGTTATTCATAAGACATAAGATGTTCCAGTTGTTGGTGGAAACATTATAGAGGCTGTAGTTTAAGGATAGGTAAGACTTAAATAGGTATAAAAGGAGAGCACCTTAGAAGAGGAAAGACTATGAACAGAATAGAAAATATTAATTGGTAGAAAGTGAAGCATTAATAGAATAGTTAAGTTATAGGGAAATCGTGGGGTGGTCATCTGAAAAGATCACATTATGAAGGCTCAAATGAATGGAAAAGTATGAATAGGTTGGAAAACTCCTAAGGAGAAGGAAGCAACAGGTTTGATAATGGGAAGGTGGGGTTGAGTGGCTCAGTCAGTTAAGTGTCTTGATTATTGATTTCAGCTCAGGTCATGATCTCAGGGTCATGAAATCCAGGCATCTGTTGGGCTCTGCACCAACAGGGAGTCTGCTTAAGATTCTCTCTCCCCCTCTCCCTCTCCCTCTACCCTTCTTCTTTCTCCCCCACGCCCCCCCCCCACACACACACACTTTGCTCAAATGTGCATTCACATGCATTCTCTCTCTCTCCCTCAAAAAAAAAAAAAAAAAAAAAAGGATTTGGTAACAGGGAATAAATGTCAGGTAGGAGAGTGAATGAATGAAGACTCATAAGACTTTAGATATATTGAGTTAAAGTTATTGACCCATAGCAATATGGAAATTAGAGCAGTATACTGTAACAGTTAAGAGCTTTGGCCCTGAGGCAGACTGCCTGGGTTTGAATTCTGATTCTGTGACTTAATACTTTATGACCATAGACAAGTTATTTAAATTCACAGTGTAAAAGAATGATGAAATAGTATTTTACTATGAGGTTATTTAAGGATTGAATGATTTAAAATAGATAAAGAGCATAGACTATCTTCTGACTTGAGGCACATGACTAGTGCAGTCGGTTAAGGACAGACTCTTAGTTTTGGCCCAGGTCATGATCTCAGAGCCATGAGGTCATGCACTGAGTAGTGCTCCACACTCAGAGTGGAGTCTGCTTGAGATTTCTCCCTGTACCCTTACTGCCCTACATGTGTCATCTCTCTCTCTCTCTCTCTCTCAAATAAATAAATAAATCTTTAAAAAAAAAAATAGAAAAAAGACTATGTCCTGACTTATACCATGCACTTAGTGAATATTAAGATTTTTTTAAAATTATTGTTATACAATTGAAATTTGAATTTAAGAAAGACATTATTTGGTACCAAAACCATAGATTTGATATGCTAGATGATGCCATGAAAATTGAAGAGGTTTCTAAGGAATATAAAGCAGAAGAAAGGAGCAAAAGGCCATAGACTAAACTGTGCTGTTTGTTTCTATCTCAGAATCAGAAAGTAAAAGAACTAGTATGGTCAGAGAAGTTAGGAGTGGTGTATCATCACAGAGTGAAGGTTTCAAGGATGGAAGGCTGCCAACAATTTAAAAAAATGCAAACTGAAAAATTGTCAAAATCCTCAGTGACTCTTAAGAGTGTCCTTTCTGGGGGTGTCTGGGTGGCTCAGTCGGTTAAGCATCTGACTTCAACTCCTGTCATTATTTTGGGGTCCTGAGATTGACCCCCACCCACCATCAGGCTCCCCACTCAACAGGGAGTCTACTTGTCCCTCTGCCTGTCCCCCTGTTAATGCTCTCTTGCTCTCTCTCTCTCTCAAATAAATAGATAAAATCTTTAAAAAAGAAAAGAGAATAGCATTCTTTCTGGTCAAAGGAAGCAGGGTAGGGTAAAGAAAGATAAAGACTCTGAGGAGAGAAGAAAGGGATTGTGTATAAACATACAATTAGAAGCATACAAAAGAAATGAGTAGAAATTAAGCTACTGGATGTAAAGCAGTGAAATAAAGGAGAAATTGGAATGGCAAATAGATGGGCAGCAGAATCAATCACAAAGATTTTTTTTAACTATTTTATTTTACT
The DNA here is from genome assembly GCF_964662115.1 of Mustela nivalis. NCBI lineage: Eukaryota > Metazoa > Chordata > Mammalia > Carnivora > Mustelidae > Mustela > Mustela nivalis. The sequence goes on from NC_139027.1 coordinate 12,289,893, forward strand.
TTATTTTAAGATTTTATTTATTTATTTATTTGACAGAGAGAGACAGAGTGAGAAAGAGAACAAAAGAAGGGGGAGTGGGATAGGGAGAAGCAGGCCTCCTGCTGAACAGGGAGCCCAATATGGGGTTGATCCCAGGACCCTGGGATCATGACCTGAGCCAAAGGCATACGCTTAATGACCTAGCCACCCAGGTGTCCCAATCACAAAGATTATGGATTATATGATTAAGCATGCTATAAAACTATATTTACTAAAATATAAACCTAAGTGTTATGTTAGAATAGTATTAAGAACTTTTAAAAAAGTCAGAATTTCTAAAAATACTTTAAAATTACCATAAATTTCATCAAAATGTCTAATTCATTAAATGCATTTGACTTCTTTTCAAGTTTCAGTTTCTTTAGCATTAAAATGTTTTTCTCCTTTTAATCTTAATTTTTTTTAAAAAAAGTTTTATTTATTTGAGACAGAGAGGGGAAAAAAAACAAAACAAAACACAAGCAGGAGTGAGAGGAAAGGGGGGAGGGGAAAAGCAGACTCCCCACTGAGCAGGGAGCCCAACATGGGGCTCCATCCCAGGACCCTGAGATGGCCTGAGCCAAAGGCAGTGGCCTAACCAACTGAGCCACCCAGGTGCCCATAAATCTTACATTTTTAACATGCTGAAATTTATAAATTACTGAATTTATTAAGTATGCTGTAAAAAAATGGGTATAAAAAAACAACTAAAAATACTTTATATGCTTATTAATAATAACATATTATTCTTTCATGGAAATATATAGGGGAAATGAATTGTTAACCATTATTTCCTCTGTGGAGGAAGACTAGATAGCTAAGTGGCAAAAGGGGTGGGAGTACTTGTATTCATTGTTTCTTTTTTTTTTTTTTTCATCCTTTGCATTTAGTACCATGTCTAGATACTAACTTTTCAAAAATAAATATTGTTTAAAAAAAAAATAAAGCTTAAGAGATTGTTTAAAGGGCAAATATAAAAGTAAAGGGACAAAAATAAATAAAAATAATACTTCTTTTCTACTAACACAAAAGAATAAGTAAATAGGAAATTTTTATTTATTATACTGACTTTATTTATAAAGATCTTAAATGGGATCAGAGAGAAAATTGAATTTTGAGAAGTATTTTTATAATCTAGTTTTCTAGATTATACATCCATGTTTTAGCTTTAACTGATTTTTCTCTTCATTTAAATTTAAAGAGAAAAACGTTTAAAATTCTGACAAGTTAATGTCTAATTTCTGAAGAAAGATACATAGTTACTGTTCTAGATCCAATCTTTGCATTCACATACTTGGATCTAGTAGACATTGCAACAAAGTATACCAAAGAGACCTTTGGTATTCTAGGACAGTTATATGCCTCAAGAAGAAAAGTTTGCAGAGCAATGTGTTTAAGACAAACTTACTCTTGTTGGCATTGTTCACTCTTGTTTTCAACTAACATTTATTATGTCAAGCACCTAGGCACTGGGGATACAGTAATAAAATGGGAAACGCTTTTGCCCTCAAAGAGTTTAAAATCCAGTGGGAAAGACAGCAATAAATAAAATAAATATGTAACAGACAGAGAATGTTGATAGCAAAGTATTAAGGAGGAAAAGATACAAGCAGGGAAGGGGCATATGAATGTTAGCAGGAAGAAAAAGCACACTAACAAGGTGACATTTAAGTGAAGTTCAAGGAAGGGAGTACAGAACAAGCTATACAGATAACTTATGAACATTTCAGAAAAGGCAAGTAAAAAGTCCCTGAGGCAGGAATATTCCTAATGTATCCAAGTAGCAGCAAAGTCAGTGTGGTTTCAGCAGAATGAACAAAGGGAAAATAGCAGAGAGGGCTTTAGGGAAGTAAGAGAGATCACTGTCAGATGATGACATATAAAAGTAAGTAAGATTTTTTTTTTCCCTCCGAGTAAGATGGAAAGCCCGTAGAAGGTTTTGAACAGAGCTGTGATATGTTATGACATATTTTAAAGAATCATTCTGGCTAATGTGTTCAGAATAGACTGAAGGGCAGCAGGTACTAAAGCAGGGAGACCTATTAGGACTCTACTGTAATCATTCTGGCAAGAGAAGCTAATGCCAATAGAGTTTGTTCATGGGTCAGCAACAGGTTATGAGAAAATAAGAAGTGGCAAGGATTACTCCAAGATTTCTAAGCTGAGAAACTGAATGAATGGAGTGACCATTCACTGAAATGAAAGGCCTGGAGGAAGAGTTAGGGGGAAATAGCAGAAGCTCAGTTTGGGGCATCTTAAGTTTGAGAAACTTGTTAGACATCACAATAGAGAGGCTGAATAGACAGTTATGAGTCAAGTTCAGGGAAGAAGTCCCAATATGTCCCTTTAAAAAAAAACTGATTTTGTTTGTTTGTTTATGTAAGAGAGACAGAGAGCATAAGCAGTGGGAGGGGCGTAGGGAGAGACTCTCAAGTAGACTCTGGGCTGAGCACAGAGCCCAACTCGGGGCTCAACCCCATGACCCTGAGATGGTGACCTGAGACAAACCCCAGGAGTCACTCACTCTGAGTCATCCTGGCATCCCATCTGGATACTTCCATTTAAAAAAAAATACACATAGTCCAAAACTGTAAAAATTTATAAAATTACAGAAATATTATAATCATAGAGACTTTAGATCATGAGTTTATTCTTCTGCCCATAGCCTGGATAGGTGCAGTAGTTGAGTTACCATTTCTTCTGAATTTGCTGTTATAGCACATGCCTATGCTTTAAAAAACAAACAAACAAACAAACAAAAACCCACCACCATCAGCAACAACAAAACACATGAAATAGGAATATCCTGGCAAGGATAGTCTGAAACAATGACATATTTTACAACAAAGTGAAGTAACTATGATTTGGAACCCTTCTGACATCTTTATATCTTAGTCCTCTCAGCCCAAAAGATACCTTTTTTAGTAGTATACACTAACTGGTAGTAGTATACATTAAGTCATGAACTATTACATGCCTGTGAAAGTGTGTGATGTCTGTGTTATTAAAAAAAAATTCCAAAATGATGGCTGGCTCTATAAATATTCTTTTATGTGGCAATGTAGATGGAACTAAAAATCAACTTCTCTACATATTTTGTTTCACATTTTGCTTAACTAAACAAGGTTAAATAGATATTAACTCAGGGTTTATGTTTATACTTCAGGTACTATCAACATAACTTTTACAAGTTGTTTTAATAGAATGTTCCTCTTCTTTTCTCACGCTCACAGTTATGCCTCCATAAGCTTGTTAATTTAAACTGAAGTAGCACAGAGATTTATTCTAAGGTTAAATAAAAGCAAGTATTTTTAAATGGTTTTTTCATCCTTTGACTATTTTTCTTCTGGTCTGTAAGCATTCAACTTTTACATTTTAGGAATAAAGATGAAGGGAACAGGTGGAAGGAGAATGGATTTCAATTTAAAATATCTTCTACCATAGCCATCGGTGCAGCCTCTCCAAACCTGGCCATCAAGACACAAAAACGTAAGAGCTAAAATGTTACCTCCCTCCTATCCTCTAGCTTTCTAATTCCAAAGGCAAGAACTCACAGAAGTAGGGAGAGAGGGTAAGGTGATACCTGTTTGTGTGTGCCTATATGTGTGTTTGGATAGGAAGTACTGGGAGAAAGGGTCTTTAATAAAACTAGCAAGAGAGAGTTTTGCATTTTGCATTTTGTTTTTTACATAGGGGTGAGGAGTTTAAAATTACACGTCGTTTGGCATATGAGAGAACCAGCAGTGGTTGTACACTTTGTAAAACTGAATAAAGGAAACTTCATTTAAAATAGAGTCAGTGGAGTGCCTTGTAGCTCAGTCAGTTAAGTGTATGACTTCCTGGGTTATGGGATCCAGTCCTGCAGCAGGCTCCACACTCAGCAGAGAGTCTGCTTGAGATCTCTCCACCTGCACCCCCATAAAATAAATAAAGAAATCTTTAAAAAAAAAAATTGAGAGTCAGGATGCCAGAAGGGAAAGATCTTTTATGCCCTATCCTTGGTTGTCAATTGCAGACCTCAAGAGAAAGAGCATATCTTGCATTCTCAATCAAAGAACGCTGTACTTTACTAGCCCTGTAGGAGGAAAAAAGGTTTTCTCCTTGCCTGGCAACAGCCCAGCCAAGAGACATCCACAGCTTGCCCATGAAAAGCCACTCCACTTTGAACTCCCAATAATTTCAATTTTATTTTAATAACAGCCCCTTCCAACTCCTCTCTTTCCTCTATAAGTGTTTCTTATCTTTGTTCTCCAGACTGGACTATAATTTTGTCATAACATGCATATCTTGGAATGCAATTCTCTGCTAGTCCCCAAAAAAACCATTTTGTTGTTATCAGTTTCTATATCATTTATTTTTGTTTTTTTAATATTTTATTTATTTATTTGACACAGAGAGATCACAAGTAGGCAGAGAGGCAGGCAGAGAGAGAGAGGAGGAAGCAGGCTCCCTGTCGAACAGAGAGAGCCTGATGCGGGACTCAATCCCAGGACCCTGAGCCCAAGGCGGAGGCTTAACCCACTGAGCCACCCAGGGGCCTTGAGACAAATCTTGATTGTGATGAGGTTTGCCTTGTAAAAAGATAAAAGGAAAAAATCCAAATGAGCCTTATAATAATAAGAAGAAGAAAAAAAGAGATATATGAGGACTCTTTTAGAAAAAAAAGTAAAAGGAATAGGCATATTCCTGGAAACACTCTAAATCATGATCCCCCCCAAAAAAAAATTTTTTCAAGAAAAAGTCAACCATTCTAATGATTATTAATTATTGAGTAGTTACTATGTATCAGCATGTTGGTGTTCATTATTGAGAAGTTATTATATATCAGAGCTATTATCAATACATAACATATACTAGCTCATTTAAACTTTGTAATGATCCCATGAGCTATTGTTATACTGCTTTTAGAAATAAGGACTTGCCCAAAGTTATAAGCTATTAAGAATTCAAAAAGGGGCACCTGGATGGCTCAGGTCATGATCTCAGGGTTCTGGGATTGAGCCCTGCATTGGGCTCCTTCCCACTCAGCAGCGAGTCTGTTTCTCCCTCTGTCCATGCTTGTGCTCTCTCTCAGATAAATACAAAAGAAGAAGAATTTTAAAAGACATAGGAATTATGAGCAGGTGTAGAAATTCTTTCATTCATTCACTATTTTATGGGTACTTACAAAGGTCAGATACTATTCTAGGCACTTGGGCTATACTAGTTTGTGGAGAGGAAAGAATCTTGCCTTCAAGGAACTTGCATTCATTCTAACAAGATGTTTATAGTGTTTAAGAATGTGGTGAGTTCTGCCCGGGAAAAAGAAATCAGAACAAGATATTGAAGTTGGAAAGTACATGGCTGGGGGATGGTAGTTAAAGACTATAGCTGAATTTGAGATGTTTTTAGTGTGTTTCAGAATCCTAGCTTGTAATAGGATAATTTAATCCATCCAGTCACATATGTTTTGTGAATTGGTACATTTAGTCTTCCTTCTGTATTGTATGCATTCTGTTTTTTAATGTTTTCTTGATGCCTCCTTCCCTTACTTTTTGTTACTTAGCCTATTTTATCCTTACTTCTTTGTATAGTGTTTTGAAAAGAATTATTCTACTGATGGCTACCTTTAAATTATGTATAATCTACATTTCTTTACCTCTACATTTCTTTTCTCAAGCAGAGAAAATTAGTTCCATATAGCAGGCTCTTTACATATCTTCTTCGGTATTCTATCTCTGAATTTAACACAATGGTAGTATTAAAATGTATCTGTTTTATGAATGAATAAATTATTAGGTATTAACTACATGATCATAATTCTGCTCTGGGGCCAAAGATAGACTCTGGGGAATGAAATAAAAATTATAAAATGAATGCAAAGAAAAGTAGGAAAGAATTCTTCAGAGAGTGCCTCTATCCCAATCCAGACACTAATTCTGTGTTCTTAAAAACGTACCCATCCTCTTTGCACCTCTGTTTTTCACTTGATAAATTAAGGAAAGTGGATTGAAACGGTGTTTTGTTTTTTCTTTTTTTTTTTTTACCTTTTTTATGAATTACAGATCCTTTTGAGAAACCTATAAAGGCTATATCACTCTTCTCCATAAAAGCTTTATACACATACATATCATGAAATATAAGTTGACATGTTTTATGAGATCATGAAATGATTTTAATGTACATATTATAATAATATGAAAACAAGAATGAAATTTTTTTAAACATTTAAAGGCAATTATCTAATTCACACAAAAAAACACACACACACTAAATCCTCTGCATACTTCATAATAAATAAAGCTCAAAACTCTCAACCAGGAGAAAGCATTTAACCAAAGTAAGAGACAAAAGATTTATAAATGTGAAATGGTTTGAAATATTAAAGTCCAGTGCCTTCTTTTAAGTTCTCATAACATTTACTTCAAATAAGGATGAAGTTGTTTAAGCTTAGCTTTTCTTGACAAACCAATTCTTATTGGTCGACTGCAGGTCTTAAGAGGTAGTACTCTTGAAATTCCATGTGAAAAATTACTACCTAAAATATAAGACAATAAAAGTGCATGAGGGAATAAAAATTACTTGTTGTTTCTAAGCTTAAATAATTCTACTTCTCATCAACATCTAGCAATATTTTCTGAGTCACTGAGCTAAATGCTTTAAATGCATCAGTTTGCTTATCCTATCTCCATTTTTAAAATGTGAAAACCTCAGCACAACAGAAGTTAAGTAACTTGCCCACATAAGATAGCAACTAAATAAAATCAACATTCCAGTCTGGCAGTTTGACTTAACAACAGCAAAACTATACAGTTAACTTGATGTTGTGGCTTTAGAAACCAAGTCATTTCTCTACTAGAAGCTTAACTGTAGGTTATACTATTAATGATTTCATTTGGCTTCTAATGGAGATTATTATCAACGATACTGCACAAATACATTTCACTATTATATATAAATGGAGGGCTCTAATTTTGAAATTTTTATATAACATCGTACAGTCATATTCAAAGTTCAAAGCATTTCATGGACAACGAACGGTTGACCAGACAGGTAGGATCAACATTCTTGATAATGAAACACAAAAATATCTTTAATTTTCCAAATGCTTTTTTAAAAAAAATAAACAGTGGGCACATATGTAAAGCTAAAAATGTATCAAACTTTAAGCCAGCTTTAATCAAGTAGTATGATCTTAATATAATAGCATATTTTACTAAAAATGGTGTAATCAACTTAATAATACTTTTAACAAAAGATAAACGGCATGATTTCTACTAAGCTGAACCAAGTAGAAACTGTGTGTTTATCTGTGTAAACATTAATGAAATAAAATACAAAGTTTAACTATATATAAACAGGGAGAAAGAACTTACCACAAAAATAGTTATAAATCAGTTTATGATACTTTGTTCAACATTAAAAGTATAAAGTTAATTATAAAAGTAAGAGAAAAAGCATATTACTAGTTTTTTTCAGTTTTTACAGAAAAAGGGATTGTCCAAATAAAACAAAATTGTTGGATCATTTCTGATACACTGGATTTGTTTATAAATTAGATAATTTCAGAAATTTATGCTAAGTGAACTTCTTCATTATGAGATTATGATTTCAGAACAAAGCAAGAATTAGTCTACTTGATTACTTTTTCAAAGAATAGCTTTCCTCTCTCGTAGTCTAATATAAAAGATACTTCTGGTAATTTTGCAATGGGTAGGAAATCACCAAACCACTTTGTATCAACAGCAGGCTCTTTGCAAAGCATATGCCCTTAAAGAGTCATCAAGCTGTGGCTATGAGGATATGCTTCTTTGTTTCCTTGGATTTCCTCCTTTTATATTATAAGTAATTTTATTATTTTATTATTACTTTTATTATTATTGTCCACCAGATTAATTTATTGCTTTGTACTATTTAACAATTCTAAATGTTCAAGCATTAAATTATTTATTTTAAAATTCAGTGTTAACTAACTGAACTTAAGTTAAAAAAGCAGTGTTTAAAAAAAATCCATAAAATGGATTAGTAATCTTTTAGAGATAATATTAACTCAAATGTTTTCTAAATTGTTGCAAGTCAAAATACAGTCCACAGGCTAGCAGCATCTACATATGCTAGGAGCTTGTTGGGCATACAGAATCTTGGGGCCTACCGCACAAAAGAATCAGAATCATTGAACAGGACACCCTGGTGATTTGTATATACCTTCAAGTTAGGGAAGTTTGGGTGCTAAATGATATATAAAGCACCATGTGCACTGACTGGCTGTCATATTTCACATGTTCAAAATAATTTCAAACTACTTTCATTTTCTAAACCACAGAGAAAGGAGAGAGAAACAGAGTGAATCCGGATGCACTGGAAATATTAGAGGTAGATTTAACTGGAGGCATCATGATGACAACTGAATAAATATAAAAAACACTTCAGCATCACTGTGAAGCCAACCATTTCCCAATGCCTTTAAGACCACACTGCATAAGCAGTCACCCACTCTACCTAGGCAGAATTAGTCCTTGTTTGCTAGCTCTGCTTCACACCATTTCCCAACTTTTTCCTTACACTATGGATTTTAACAAGTCTCAGGAAAATCGCTCCTTTTTTATGCACTTCGAATGTAAATCCAAGAGGACAGTCTTAACATAGTACTAAATAACTCTGACTGTCCATATGATTTTTCATGTTTCATGACAAGGCTCTTTTTCTTGTAAAAGCGTACTCGAGTATTATGGGTTCAGATATTCCCAACAAATGTAACATTTCTTTTCCAATTTGTGTACATACTTCAATTTTCCTCATATATCCATTCCATTGTTACAATTATGACCATGATGACAATAGGAGTATGAGCTACCTACTCTTCTTCCTTTCTATCTCAAAATACTTGCCTAAACCCAATCTCTTCCTGTTTGTCCTAGAAGAAACAACCTATTTCCTTTCCAGGCTAAGGCTACCACTTTGTTTTGAATCTCAGTGTATCGCTCTCTCAATTATTCCCTTTATTCAAAGGAGACGAGACTACCGAGGGGCTCTTGACCTTCCATGGAATGGGATTAATTTTTAAGATTATCTCATTGTAAACTAAGAAGAGAGAAACAGGTACAGTTTTCAAGTGACTGAATAAAGTTATCAAGGATACATCCTACAGATGACGAAAGTTCAGGAAAAATATTTTGAGGAATAATGCATGACTAAAGATGTTTTGGTTAATATGTTCACCTATATCATTACTTTTTCTAGATCTAGTCTTGTGGTGTAATGCCAGCAATTTCTGACCATATGAAAAAGTCATTTAGAAAACAGTTTCCTAATTTCAACCCTACCTCTACCTCACTCCCATTGATATCACAAGTTAAAGTGGATATTAGGTTGGGTGAGCCTGGTGGTGGGTATTAAGGAGGGCACGTATTGCATGGAACACTGGGTGTGGTACATAAACAATGAATTATGGTACACTGAAAAGAAATTTTAAAAATAAATTTAAAAATTTTAAAAATTGGATATTAAACTTAGCGTGTTTTATTCAGGTGTTGTAGACCTTTTAGGCAATGGATAAAGTTAGTTGTTTAACTTCTCTTTAGATTTATTCTTTAGTACTAATCAAATTTTAAATGTCATAGTCCTAGATCATGTTAACATATCTAAGTGATAATAACTTTTTAATTACTAAATAAAATATTCATATATAAATCCCCATAATAAGGAACATAGACAAAAAAATATGTAATTGGGAATAACATCTCATCAATGAAAATCCAACTTAGATAAATGCCTCTTTTGGTTTTGCCAATTAATGTTACATACATTAGATGTGTATATTAGCCAAAAAACAAACAAACAAACAAAACAAACATACAAACAACAACAAAAACCCACACACTTCATCACCTAGTTATTGCAATGCATCACTGCAAATACAGAACTATGGTTTTGTAGAGCACATTTCCCAGCAATATTCTAAGTGGCATTTTAATTTTTAACTGATTTATAACTACTGGAATGTGCATCAGTAAAATTTAATGGTTACAAAAGTGATAAATCTTTGTATTTATCTTCTCACAACCTGAGGATATTCTCCTCATGCTAAAAAATACAAAATGCAAAAATCATCTCTGAAGGTATTCTAGAAAATAACCAAAAATCTTACCTCCCTTCAGTAAATAAGTAGATTTTCCCTCAAGTTCATCAGAGAAATAAGCAGGCCTTTTAGGTGAAGGTTTTTCACAGTCTGCAAATAAAAATCAATATGTTACAGCAAAAAGTAACTTTTACACAAAATGTTAATACTATAAATAAATTAATTTCTCAAAAATGTTTCCTCCTATTGGCTTCTAATATTAAATAAATGAAGCAGAAGCAGGTCTCACCAAGGCTCCTTTTAAAAAAATTCATCACTTGTGTCGTTCAACTTCAGGGTATTATTTAGTGTTTGACCAGCCAGGCTTTCATAGGAAAATAATGTGCATCTGTAAATATTGTCTTACTCTTTACCTCGCTCTCCTTTTTTCAAAAAATTATGTATTTGGCCTACACAGATAAAAGGCAACAATTTTTTTCAATCATGAGAAAAAACGTTTTAACACTAATTTCATACCTTCCTTGGAAGTAGAATAAAATTCCTCTTCCAGGGTTCTTGGACAGCTATATTCATTTGGAACTTCCTGTTCTCCACGATCGGGTATTGTTTTCCATTTAAATGAACCTCGGTGTCTTTTAGGCATGTTAGGACATGTTCTAGCATCACAGAGCAAGGAAGACTCACATACTTTGTTGACTGTAACCATTTTCAAATCTTTTTTTATCTCCATTTTTACCTCTTCAATATCATTCTTTTCTCTAAAGTAATTTTCTTGCCCATTGTTTGTTTCCACAGCACTTGGAATTTTGTTTTCCTTACTAATTTCGTGAAACATATGAAGTTCTTCAAGTACTAAATCAAATTTACTCTTCATCTCACAATCATTCACTATTGTCAGAGCTTCTGTTGATAAACACTCAGCAGTTAAGTCCTGAAAACATTCATTGTTTCCTAGACTCAAATCAGTTTCAAATTGATGATTAACACATTCTGTAGAATCATTCTTTGGATGAAAATGCTTTGAAGTAGCCAACTCACTGTCTTGCAAAACACTCTCATATTCATTTCTGTCAGCCACATCATTTTGATTAACATATTTCGTTTCTTCCAGATTTACTTTTTTACTCATTAAGGAAACTGGTTGCATAGAAAACATGCCATCCACTGAATAGAAATTACTTTTCTCTTCCTTTTCTATCTTAATATCTTTGTTAACTTGACAACTGTTGGGTAAACTTTGTGCCATGACTTTTACTTCTGCCTTCAAAATTAAGTCATGTTTTTTTCCTTTGATTTCACTTAGCAAGTTCATAACATTTTGCACTTCGATTAGAGTCCTAGGATTGGTTTGTTCACTATGTTTTAAGTCGGGGTTTGTTGGTACGGCCAGTTGCCTAATATTGAAGAAATCTTCAAATATGCACTTAAAATTAAAGCTACTGATCTTAGCACACTCCTCTTTTCTTTCAGTGTCTAAATCTGGGTTGTACGTATTTATTTCATAAAATTTTTCACTAACGTGTCTACGGCCTTTCTGTATAAATGGAGAGCCAGACTTAACATGTGTTGTAACAGTATTAGGACTACAGTGAACCCAATTTTCCTCATTTATGAATTGTTCAGGAAAACTCTTATTCTTGTAAATTTCTTTTGTCAAAGAAATTTCCTCCTCCTCATCAAAATCCATTAAAAGAGGAATTTTTTCATATGTTTCAAAAATTGGAATATGTTTGTTTTTAGTTGTCAGACAAAAGGAATTGATGGTTTTTTTCTTAGACTCCTCAAAATCTTGATCAGTTTTAACTAACTTTTTTTCTAACATAGGTTTCATATCTTCTAATAGTCTTGAAAAAGTTGAAATCCTTGCTAGCTTTACAATATGATTTTCCTCTATGTTTTTTGAAAAATGCAAATGCACTAACCATTTGACAATGCATCGCTCCTCTAACTTAGAATCATTTTCAATTCTCATTAAAGATTCACAGTTACTGAGCAAAGACGTTATGTTGTTTTTCAATATGCTATTTAAAGGTTCTGAAACACTAGTTTGTAAATACATGCATAACATATTCTTTCTAATGACATTCATATTCTTAGTTATTAGATTTTGAAGTTCAGTTTCCTTTTTATCCTTGAAATTTTCACACCAGATTAAAATATTATCATCTTTTTGATTTCCTGAAATATTTTCATGAAAATAAAAAATTGCCATAATGAAACTTCTAAAAATATTGTTTAAATGAAAGTCTTTTTGTGTAGTATATTTTAACTCTAGCATATTACTGTTTTCTCCCTTACCATTTAACCAAAATAAAATTATTAAAGCCTTTTGGCTACCAAGTGTTCCTACCATGAGCGGTTTGGGCTGTTTTTCATGTGTTTTCATGGCTTTTGGATAGTGATAATCTTCTTTGCTTAAATTATCTATTTCTAATAATTGTAGAAAATTCATTTTTTCTCCAGTTGTCTTACTATTTTCACTTTGAGTCTTGTAATTATCCATAATCCAACAACTTGCCCTCTTTTTTCCCAAAACATGTCTAATGTTACAGTCCTGGCTTTGAGAGTTTTCTGATCCGGTAAAAATGTAAATGTCCAGGCATGTTTCTACTTCTCCCAAGTTTGCATTCCTTAGTATTATAGTGAAATCCTTTTCAGAGTCTGTTACATCAGATATGATACTACTGTGGTTATAGTAGTTTAAACTGATCAAGTCTTTTTTTCTCACACAAATATTTTGGTTGCTGAGTGACTGGTGGTTACTTTCATAGCATGCAGAAAAAATATTTTCTGCATCGGCTTCCACAATGTTTTTATCATCCTGTAACTTTTGCTTCTTAACATCAGGTCTATTTTTGGACCAGTAAATGTTTGTGAAATCCCTAACATATGCCTCGTTTTTGTCATTCTTTTTCTTTGCTATTTCCTTTAAATAGATGGAGGACATTTTGCTATTTAAATCAGTTGGAAACTCAGGGATACTTATTGTGCTGCTATCTCTAAAATAGCTGGCTTTGGCGATTTCTATGCTGGGCTGGTTTTGAGATTTTGAGATATTTAGTGTTGATGCTGAAATGTTATTTTCTTTTTTATTTGATGGCCTAACACTGTCAACTTTACACCTGTTCTTAATATCATGAAATGTTGATTTGGTTTCCTTGGGAAAGGTGACATCCCTAAATAGGTTTTCTGTCTGTTTTACACAACAGTGGTCTTCCTGAATATTGTCTCTCCCTTGGACTAAATACTGGTTTCCGTCCGCGTCCTTAACTCCGGGTAAATCGTGTAGAGAGGCGTTGGGCAGAAGCGAACCGGCCTGGGCTTCAGCGCCATCGCCGCAGCGCGCCCTGAAAACCTCGTTGTCACACAGCCCTGCTTCAGGAGACCTTCCAGAAGCCCTCAAGCCAGAATCAAAACTTTGTGAGGGGAGAGACTGCAAACAACCACTCATCTCCGATTTGCCATTTTGGCATCGCAGATTAGCTATCTGCTCCCCACTGACGGGTTTCCCCGCAGAAGAGTCTGTGGAGTGACCAAAAATCACGTTAGTTGAAACAAAGGGCGCCCTGACGGGTCTGGGCGGCAACTGCCAGACTTTTTCCACCTCAGACAAGCGAGGCACCAAAGGGAGCCTCCACTGCGCCTCAGAGGCACTGCCCGGTTCCGTTAGACGTGGCCGCTTACTACTAGGGGGTTGGGAATCAGGGTCCTCGACAGGCAGTAAAAAGCAGAGAGGTTCCCTGAACTCCGCACCCCGCGCGCTGCAGTGCGTGAGCGACATGACTGCGAACCGAGAGGTTCTGAGGTGCCTGCCGGCTGGTCTTCGAAGTAGGCTCCAGGCGACTCCGCCTCACCCCAGCCCTCGACGCCCTGGTCACGCCCCTGACACGCCCCTTGAAGCTGTTTTGACCCCAGACTCCGAAAAAGTCCCGCCCGTGACACGCCCCTGACACGCCCCACGAATAGGCCCCGCCCCCACCCTGCCTTGAGCCGGGAGCTCTGTCTTTCGCTCAAAGTACAGCTCACCAAGGGCGGTTACGTTGTCTATTTTTAGCGCCTCTTGCTGGTACCTGGACCGTAGCGGCTCTAAATATTTTCTTCCCTTTGGTAGAATTAAGGGGAAAGTCAGAATCTCTCTCTCTCTCTTTCTTTTTCCCTCTTTTCAAGTTTGAAAACAGAAACTTTATTTCAAAAATTCTAAAATTCTGTTTACCTCAGAAGCGGCTTCTCCACAGTTGCTCTAGAGCGTCTTCTCCAGTTTAAAAAAAAAAAAAAAAGTGTAGTTTTGTGAGCGCCGGTCCCAACCGCTCCGTGTCAGGAGTAATTTTTTAAAAAGACTCTTAATCACCCCAGTAGCATTTAAAATCAGATTTCCACCTCACTAATAAAGTGTTGTTTAGGGGAAAGAAGGCACTGATATTTAACAATCAGAATATTTTAGGGGAAAAATGTGTGGAAATAATTACGCAGATAATTATTAATCTTCACATTAAAACAGTAGAAAAATCGTTTTCATATGTGCTGTGGGATTTCCTTCCCCAACATTGTGGATAAAAGAACTTAAAGATAAAAACTGTGTTTCAACTACTCCAGTTACTGTAAGCATAAATAATGATACAGTCTCGACTCCTTACCTAATAAATTGTGCGGACATTATTTTTCTTTTTCCTCTGTTTTGAGAATAATTTATTTATTATTTCAAGTCAGCTCTGATTTTTTTGTCAATTTCGAAGAAGAAAGTGATTTTCAAAAATGTTTATTATTATTATTATTATTGTTGTTATGTACATATTTATTAAGAAATAGGTGATTACTGTTCATTCATCAAAAACCTCAGTCCCCTTAATGGTCTTTTCAAAGTTGGTCAGTTTTATGTGCCCTGGTAAAAATTTATAAGAACCACAAAAATGTGCCTGAGGAATCCTAATTTTGGAACCCATGGGAGCATATATGGCAAAATGTGACTAGCATACTATTTTACGTAATAAGATGTTCATCAGTCTTGTGAATACTCTTAGATATTGTGATTTCAATTCTGGGTATCTGCTATTACTTTGGCTTGTTAATTCCTCAAGAGAAATGTTTGCTTGGATTTGTAGAAAGCCTTGCAGTATAAGCACTTCATCAACATTAAGAACGTGGCAATTGCTTAAATTATACATCAGTGAGTTCTCAAAGTGCTGCTTCTATGTATCTTGAATTCCATTCCTTTTTTTACCACAGACTTGCCACCATTCTACATTCCATACAAATGCAGTCTGTTCTATGCTTGTGATCAGCCCATAAGGACTGACTTGCTTGGCTAACAGTGCACTCACATAATATTAGGAACAAGCTTTCTTTTCTTTCTTCCTTCCTTCCTTCCTTTCTTTTTTTCTTTCTTTCTTTTTAACCTCTATCCTCAATGTGGGGCTCCAACTCATGACCCTGAGACCAAGAGTTACATGTTCTACTTACTGAGCCAGGGAGGTATCCCAAGAACAAGCTTTCTATTAAATGCCATAGTTTTGTGATTCTAGATTGATTTGTAACTTGGTATCTGTTTCTTCATCTTACTAGTTTTCCAAGAACATACTCTTTTTTTAGATTGCCATGATACTATTATTTAAAAACTATGGATTGTTGGGGTGGGGGGTGGGAGGTTGGGGGAACCAGGTGGTGGGTATTAGAGAGGGCACAGATTGCATGGAGCACGGGTGTGGTGCAAAAACAATGAATACTGTTATGCTGAAAAGAAATAAAAATAAAAATAAAAAACAAACAAACAAAAAAAAACCCTATGGATTGTTTAAGGACTAGAATTCAAATAAAACCCAAAAGTATTATTTGAATTCAACAATTGTTTGAGAATTGGGTCTAAGACCCTATTAGGTGTACAAAAATGTACAGGGTTTATAGGTTTGTTTTTTTCCTACCCCAAAGAAACTTCTAGCAATGAAGACAGAAACAAGAACGACCACTGTCGTTTCAGTGTTTTTTTGCTTTATTTTTTAAATGTTATCTTGAAAATACACTAGTTATAAGTGAGAAAGGCAAAAAGTTGCACCTTCAACTCATCAGAATCAAAAATACAAATGAGACTTGTTCAAATCTTATCGACCCTTCCAACCCCATTCCAAATGTCACATAATGACCTTACATGCCTTTTCTTTGAAAGCTCCTACCTCCTTAACAGCAGTAACCTGAGCTTTGAGGGCAGCACCTGCCCTTCCTTTCTGTTTGCTGTCTTATTATAGTCCAGATCTGAATGAACGAGAGCATGAAGTAAACCCATACAGAAAATACAACACAGGCTCCCCTTAGAGTTAAGTCATCAGTTCACTCAGTACCTCAGAATGTTTAGTCTTAATGTCCTTAGCATGGCATGCCAGATCTTCACAACTAGGTCCTACCTTATGTTTTTTGGCTTCATTTTTCTTTCTTTCTTTTTTTTTTTTTTTTACAATTTGCACTGTGTTGCCAATACCAGGCTGTTTGTTATTTTCTTGCTTTTCCATGCATGTTTTCAATGTCCTTCTCTTTCTCCAGCTGACAAATTCCTATTCAGCCTTAAATGGTTCGACTCAAAAGTGACTTAAACTGTGAAAGCTTTGCCTCCTCCCTGCTCTGTTGGATCCCTGGGCAGAATGACTTGCACCCTTACCTGTATAAATAAAGTTCCTATAGAACTTTATTTTTAACTGAATTATAACCCTTAAAGCATCTTACTCTATGGAGTTGTTTACATCCTCTCCAGCAGATTTTATGTTAACAGGCCAAAGATTTGTTCACTTTTAAATTCCCAATGCCTCACACTGAATACTTCAGTTAAGGAGGAAAAAAAAAAAAGAAACAACAGAATATTAGTTACTCTACCTTTACCAATCCAAATGAGGGTTAGTGGTGTCTTGAGAGTATCTTAAGTTTCCTGTTTCGGTTTTGGTTTTATATGTTAAAAATGGAGACTTGCTTGAGACTAAAGCACCATCAGAGCCAAAAACTGACTTTTTTTTTTTTGGTCAGAGAGACTGAGCACAGGCAGACAGAGAGGCAGGCAGAGGCAGAGGGAGGAGCAGGCTTCCTGCTGAGCAAGGAGCCCGATGTGGGACTCGATCCCAGGATGCTGGGATCATGACCTGAGCCGAAGGCAACCGCTTAACCAACTGAGCCACCCAGGCATCCCCAAAAACTGACTTTGAATAGTACTGATTTTAATATCATTTAAGGTTTTGTTTTGTTTTTAAGATTTTATTTATTTATTTGAGAGAGAGAGAGAGAGAGAATGAGTGGTAGGGAGGTGCAGAGGGAGAAGCAGACTCCCTGCTGAACAGGAAACCCAAAATAGGGCTTGATCTGAGGGCCCAGAGATCATGACCTGAGCCAAAGGCTGGCGCTTAACTGAGTGAATCACCCAGGCGCCCAGCACTATTTAAATTTAATGGTAGGACGAGATACTTGATATGGCAGTTTTTCTCTTTTATGTCTCCAGTAAATTTTATACATGGTGAATAAATATACTAGACCTAAAACTTTTAGACTGACAAGATAACAAATATCTTTTCAAGACTTAATAAGAACCACTAACAAAAAAAAAATGTAAACCAAATACAGGGGCTAAAGAGGAAAATATCATCACTGCTAAAAATATTTAAAACAAATATGGCTGGATGTAATATAAATAGCACATTTTCAAGTCACTAATAAGCACTAGGTGGGAAAATATTTCGGAAAACCATGATGGTGTGTATATCTTCATGAGCAATTAAGCGTTCAGAAGAGCTCTAATGGTAATTTATAACATAAATATAATCTTAAATGAGACAATGTGTGTGCAAATACTTTACACTATAAATCATCACATTATTCTCAATTTTCACTAATGACATCATTATCTCCCCCAGTTTCCTACCCTAGAAACTTTCAGTGTTCTTAACTTTTTCTCTCTTTCACTCTTTACCCCAAATCCAACTCCTATGTAGACATTCATTAAATCATGTTAATTTTACATCAAACATGACCCTGAAACTAATTCTTATTCTTTATCCATATTATCTCAGCTTTATTCTAGGCTGTCATCATCTCTGGGAATATTGTAGTAAACTAAATTTTTTATTAGTCCCCCTCAACTTCTACTCAACACTACTTACTATAAGACTTTTTTTCTTAAAATATTTATCACGTTATTACTTCCTTAAGAATATCTTTTGATTTTTTGATACTTAAAGAATAAAATACACACTCTTCAGTTGGGCATACAACATTCTTCATAGTTTATCTCCAAACTGTTTTTTCAGCTCTTCTGTCTACTTCCAAAACAACTCTCTTTCCTGCAGTTCTAAACCTCTCACCTTTCCTTAAATATATAAGGCAATTTCACAATTTCAGTCTTGGGCATATACTGGTTCATTTACCTTAGGTGGAGTGGCAGGCCTTACTCGAAGTCTTCTGAAGTGATTCCAAAGTTTACAGCTACAGTTTTATCTGCAATCCCTTCTTTTTCAATTTTAAATCTTACCTTATTAATGTACTATTATATTTATTGCATGTTTAGCTAGTCAAAAATAACCTTTCTCTTGAAACCTCAGTGTTACAAAACCAGGTGGGAATGTTCAGCTATTTACAACCTCCATTTGATGTTCTAATAAATTTCAGCATCAATTAAAAGATTCTTTGCTGCTGAAATAAAAGTAAGAGTCTGTATTATTTCTGGAATTCATGCAATTGTAAATAACAGCTTTTTAAAAAATTAATTGTGAATTCTTTTTAATTAACTTTCCCCAAGAAATCTTTTCAAGATTTTGAGATGGTAAAATGTCTATCATTTTTTTCATTATACAAACTTATAATTACATAGATTGCTTTCTCTCTTTGTACAGTTTTTCCACTGAGACAAATCACTTTCTTTTGGTTGGTTGCACAATAAATATTTAGCTGGACATGGCAAATTCATAGAACTACCATTTACCTCCACTTTTTAAGGAATTATACATTTGCATTAAATGTAAAATACATTTAATATGAAAACTATGTTAACCATAATTTAATTTTTTTATCCTGAAAGAAATACAGAATAGTGTTTAGGTGATTAGGCTTCGGCATCAAATTATCTGTGTGTGAATCTATGCTCCACCTCCTCTTATCTGTGTAACGTGAACAAATTGCTTAACCTTTTGGAAATACAGATTCAAATAAGTGGAAATTATAAAATAGAATGTACTTCATAGGTTATTGTGTAAATTAAATGCAATACACCAGTTAGATGAGTGATCGACATGTAAGTAGGTGTGCACTAAATTTTTAAAAAATTACGGTAGTTATTATTAACATCAAATTTGCTATGTGCTGGGCTAGCTCCTACAGGGTCAGATGAACTGACAGTCATCATCTCTTCCTAACCATACATTTCAGAAATTTTATGTGAGTACCTTGGATTTGGACCATGACAGAAGTACTTACATCACTGAGACCAGCAAATACCACAAATCAGGGTTTGCTTGTTTCTTCCTTTCTAGAAAGCCCATTGTTAAATCATTACCAGTGTAATTCTGAATCAGATTCTATCTTCCAGTAGTTCAGATACATTACTATGCCATCAATTCTCACAACAGGATTGGAGCTGTAGCCAGCCAGGTAGTTTTTTGTATCTTGTCTGGTTGAGGTCAAAAACAACTTGACAACTTTATATTGATGCCAGCACATACTGTAAAAACCTTATGTAAAAAAAATTTAAAAAATGAAAAATAAAACAAAACTGTATTAGTTTGTTTTAATCTCATTTGATACTTATTAGGAGTGGAGAATCCAGAATTTGCCACAAAAAAGAAAGTATCTACTTCAATATTTTAAGTTGGTTCAGAGTTCTACGATTTCAAGATGGAAATAGGTTTGGTTCACGGAAGAATAATGGATAAAAAGAATGTTTCTTCCATCATTCTCTAGAGTAGAGTGTAATCACTCTTTACTATCAATCAATAATCATAGACAATGGAATAATAGCATAGTTTTTAAAATACTTTTAGTGGATGCTTTCACTTTTAGTGATTTAACTCCCCTTTGGTTTGCTGAACATTTATTACGTGCAAGGAAGTATGCCTGATACTGAAGTAAATATTATGGCATATAAAATACAATCCTTGTCTCTAAAGAATGTATTCTAGCAAGAAATATGCATATAAAAAGGATAATAAAACATACATGGCCCACTATATAGGCTAATCAGCCATTCACAACTTTGTCCTAAACTACCTTCCAGCCTGATCTCCAGCCTCGCCATTTCCCTCTCCAGTATCTATCACCTCTACCACAAAAAAGTGCTTGCAAATCCCAACTCATTTTGTTGTTATTGATTTCAGAAGACATAAAAGTATTTTTGTTAAGTATTAGGTATTGAAAAATTTAGTATTGTTGAAGAACAAGCACAATCTTTTTTTCAAGGAATTTGTAGCATAGCAGAAGAGACAGACATACAGGGTTTATTATAGTATAATACATATGTGCCACGGTAGAGCTATACCCAGGCATTGAAGAGAAGGAATCAAATCTAGTCTGGGAGCTTAGAGAAGGGGCCCAGAAAGAAACAGTGCCCTCAAACTGATTCTTGAAGAATACATTCTTTTATTCTATCTCTCTGAGCTTATAATTTTCTATAAAACTCCCTTTCCTGGGGCACCTGGGTGGCTCAGTCATTTAAGCAGCTGCCTTCATCTTGGGTCATGATCCCCAGGGTCCTGGGATTGAGCTCCCCATCATGTTCCCTCTGAGCGGGGAGGGGAGTTTGCTTCTCCCTCTGCCACTTCCCACTGCTCCTGCTCTCTCTCTCAAACAAAAACAAAAACAAGAACAAATAAACCAAAACTTTTACAAACAAAATAAAAAATTCTCCCTAACCATAATAGTTAATTTTTCATACACATATCTATAGCATTTCAGACATCTATTGTAATACTTACAAAATCACACAATGGTCAGTTGTATATATATTATCTTCTCCAACAAATTATTATTTCCCTGACAGTTGGAGTAATTACATTATTTATTTACCTTGGTATTCCTGAAGTATAACATGGGATCTGCCATATAATAGATAATTTTTTTTTTAGTTGTTGGGTTGAATATATATCAAGTGAGTAATATATAAAATAAGTATATTAAGAAATAAATAATATAAGGAATTTCAAGAATCATGAAATCAGTTCTAGATAGGGTAGGCAAGAAGGTATCACCAGAGGACAGAATTGAACTTGGTCTTAAAAAATGGGATTTGGTGGACTCAGAGCAATAGTTTCAAGTAGGAGACAAAAATTGACCTAAGGTCCAGAAAAACAGAGCTTTGTTTTCTCAGAGCAAAGAAGTAGAGAAATAGCCTTAGCACTAGACTGAGCAGTAGGAATAAAGAATAAAGATGAATTAATCAGGAAAGTCATTGACCCAAGGGATCTGGCTACAGGAAGAACTAGCCAGTCAGGATGTAAAAAAAAAACTACACAGGATAAGGGTTACTTGGTTACAATGTCATCTTTAAGAAATTATTGAAAGAAGGCTAGCTGGGAATATAATATGTAGCTAACAGGGACAGAACCACAGTAATCATGGTTGAGATGAAGGTCCTCTTTCTGGTATGTGAAAAACTGAAAGATAAGAAGGAGAAGCAGAAGCGCTGTGACCATGCATTTCCAAGTTGTACTAACTGAAATTTAAAGGAAAAATAAGTAGGTACATTCTCCAGTATAAAAATGATAAAATAATCAAAGGATTATAAATAAAATCTTAGTTTAATATGCTGTATGACCATCCAATTTCTATATCAAAAAATAAAGTCTAAAAAGGCAGAGAGGTTTTCTTCTTGGCTTTTGCTTATGAACCTCTGGAGGGTGGAAACAAACAAAAATATTTCAGTTCAAAGAATATTTTGTACAGAATATGTGCTCAATATCAGACTGGGTGCCATGCTCTTCCAAAAAAGTATAGGCTTATAGTCATGAACACTTAAATATGAATGTGTCTTCCTACTAAATA
Source organism: Mustela nivalis (assembly GCF_964662115.1). NCBI lineage: Eukaryota > Metazoa > Chordata > Mammalia > Carnivora > Mustelidae > Mustela > Mustela nivalis. The sequence goes on from NC_139027.1 coordinate 12,311,962, forward strand.
GCCCTCTTCCTGCATGGTAATATAATAGCAATATCTTTTCCACTTTTGCTCTTCAAACTCCTCTCTGGTTGAATAACTTCTTTTAAAAAGGCCAAGTATTTCAATATCTACATGCCACCGAAGAAAAGACTGCTTCCATTAGGTTTGATTTATAAACTAATTGTCTCAAACTGTAATTACCCATCCTTGAAGTACTGATATAAGGTCAAACTTTGTCGGGAACTTTAATATGGAAACAAAATAGCCAGTTTAAACTCCAAATAGTAGTCGGTGTGTCTGCAGGACAGCTTGGTGGTGGAGGCTGGCAAACAGAGGGCTAGAAATTAAACTATGGCATCCTTCACCATAAGCCCTTCCTGTAACATTTCTTCCCCAGTACTGATCTACAAGACCGTAAGGATTTGCATGTGGCCAAAACTGCTTAACTACTCTGTCAAGAAATGTACTTTTACTGACTTTGCCAAAGGAATTGTAGAATTACAAAACTACTTTTGTCTTTTTAAATAATTAAAAGAAGGAAAGCAAAGTACTTCAACTGTCAAGAAAACAACAAAATTTAGGCTTTTTTTTTTTTCTTTCCTTCTTGTTTTATTCCCTGATATGGATTTTTGGGAATGAATGCTATATATTTGAATCAGTTTAAACTGAAATCATAGTAAGAACTTGAAGGTGGTGAGAAATGTGCAGAAATCCACCAAGAGACAATGCAGAAAGAGGTTAAGAACTAAGACTATGAATTCTGTACCTCAGAAGTCTGATTCACGCTTCAGTCCTCTTTACTTGGGTGGTGTATTCATCTCGTGATATATTTCATTGTGTTGTAAGTTAAAGAATGCTATCTGTTTCTGTATCTATCTCTTATACCCATGGAAGGAAGGAAGGAAAGAAGGAAGGGAAAGAAAGGAAGGCATTGATTCTGAAACTAAACTAGTTTAAGATTTGAATCCTGATTCCATAGCTTCCTATCTATATGACTTTGGATAAATTCCTTAACCCTCTGTTAGAGGGTTACTCTTCTATTAAGTCTGTTTTTTAAAGTATTATACATATTTATTCATTAATCCTCATTTGATAATAGTTAACCTATTTTTGTGACTATATATCCTAATTCTTTTCTGCATCAGTTGTCTTCACTGTTTTTTCTTTTTTTTTTTTAAATATTTTTATTAAAAGATTTTATTTATTTATTTGACAGAAATCACAAGTAGGCAGGGAGACAGGCACAGAGAGAGGGGGAGGTAGGCTCCCTGTCCAGCAGAGAGCCTGATATGGGGCTCGATCCCAGGACTCTAGGATCATGACCTGTGCCATGAGGCAGAGGCTTTAACCCACTGAGCCACCCGGACACCCCTATCACTAAGTTTTTTAATGGTGCTGCTAAGTATAGCCAAATAAGGCCCTCATTACTGAGGACTCAAAGATGTTTACTCTGGGAGCCAGTTCTTTTTTTTTTTTTTTCCCCTCAAGATTTTATTTATTTACTTGACAGACATAGATCATAAGTAAGCAGAGAGGCAGGCAGAGGAGGAGAGGGAAGCAGGCTCCCCACCAAGCAGAGAGCCCAATGCAGGGCTCTTTCCTTGGACCCTGGGATCATGACCTGAGCCGAAGGCAGAGGCTTTAACCCACTAAGTCACCCAGGCACCCCTGGGAGCCAGTTTTAATCAATGAAACAATCATTAAGTACTAGTATTTATTATTTATTCAATATTGTGTCAGACATCATACCAAGAAGTTATGACACAGAGCCAAGGTATTAACAATAAGAACCTTAATAACAATATAAAAGTTTTTAAAAACCTCGTATGTCATTTTCAATAGATTATGTAAATGATACCTATACACGTGGTTCAGAAGACTTGAGTCCTTAAGGATTGGAGTATATCTAAAGGGATCACAAAGAATATTTATGATTTGGATATAAGAAGAATAGTTGATATATTCCAGATAAGAACGAAAAAGAGCATGACTAAAGGTATAGACAAAAGTGTAAGGTATGTTTGGGGAATAGTGAGTAGGCAAATGCATTTGAGAGAGAATATTTTTATAAGGAGGTAAGAGAAGATAGACAGAAAAAAGAACTGATTTTAGGGTATTCAGAACCTTGAATTCCAACCTTAAAAAAAAAGTGTGGACTTTATGCTATAGGAAAGATTATATCTGTGGGTGTGCTTCAGGAGAAAGACGCATTTAATTAGAATTTGGGGGCCACCTGGGTGGCTCAATGGATTAAGCCTCTGCCTTCCGCTCAGGTCATGATCCCAGGTCCTGGGATGGAGGCCTGCATCAGGCTCTCTGCTCAGCAGGGTGCCTGCTTCCCCCTCTCTCTCTGCCTGCCTCTCTGCCTACTTGTGATCTCTGTCTCTCTCTCTCTCTCTGTCAAATAAATAAATAAAATCTTAAAAAAATAAAATAACATTTTAGAAAAATTCACCTAGCAGCCACTTTTGGGATGAATTGGAAACAAGTGGAAGAGCATGATCTCTAGCAAAATTAGGATCCATTGCCATAGAATCAGAAATATTAAGGACCTGTATTTGAGCATAAACCATAGAAATGGAAAGGAAAATACAAATGGGAGTGATATTTTTAGAAATTTTTAAGAAGTTTTTAGAATTTGATACTGCTGTGCTGTCATGTGGGTAAGGAATCACCAATGATTTTTAGGATTAAAGCCTAAATGATTAGGAAAGTCAATAGAGATACCATTGATAGAAAAGGCAAATGGAGAGGTTATATTCATTTAAGAGTATACCATAGAAGAAAGGTGAGAAGTTTGGGTTTAGCTATATTGCACTGAAGAAATTGCTAGACTTTTTCTAGTTGGAAAAGCAGAAACAGAGCTCAACAGCAGGCAAGACTATAAGTGCAAAAGATTTTGTGTCAGTATGTGTATTAAAATGCATCAGCATGTTTGTAAAGGGCAAAAATATCAGAACTGATGCTCCCTGCAACTTTTTATTGCTGTTATTATGTTCTAACTATACATGGCAATGAGCAAAAGGATATAATTTATATTCTGTGCTACTTATATATACAATCACATCACATCCATAAACTGTGTGGGCATAAAAACCTCTTAACTCTTGATGGAAATTAAACCTCATCGCTTTTTACTGGCATGGTTAGCTTGGTTTTAAAACATGATTGCAAAGTGTGATCCTTGCTTTAATGTAGTCAGATTTTGACTGTTTTGTAAGCTGGCAGAATTTTTACTGGGGGATGATATCATCATCAAAAGGCTTTTAAGCAATAGCTCGTTGAAGATATTTCACTTATTGTTTAATATGGTAAGTTTTAATGTTTGAATTTTGGGATTCATTTCACAAAAATTAACTTGAGTGAGTGGCAAAGAATCTTCACATCTGTAGCATGTGGATTTCAGTGTTCCCTAACATATTGACAATTTCTCTCAAAATATAAAAATAAATAACATTTCCCTTAGAAAATATGAAAGAAAAAACTACTCAAAGTTTATGAAGGCCTTGAAAAGCTATCTTCATGTCCAAGAGAGCTACCAAACAGCGGGGGAAAAAAATTAAGTCTAGAACAGCCTTCATTTCTCAATGGGAAAAAAAGAGAGAGAAAAGGAAAAAAAAAAAAAAAAGGAAAAGACAAGAACAGGACAAATACATAGGGTAGAACAGTAGAAAAAAAACACATTCTTTGTGTTGGAAATTATTGCAACACTTGCCAAAAGGTAGTTCAGTTGCAGTGTCTAATGCCAATTGTAAACACTGTTGCCCAAATAAGCCTAGAAACTCCTTCTGTCAAGTCTAACTTCCTCTTCCTTTCATAAATCATATGGTGTTCATGGAAATTAACTCAAGCACTAAGTTATCTCTAAATGCTTTTTTAAGATATTCCGCTCTATCTGGCACAAACCTGCCAGATAATGAGAATAATAAAGATAATGAGAATAAAAATAGGGTTAGTATATTTTTTCCTCTTCACCGAAGTGGCAAGTCATTCACACAGCTTTTTGGATAGAAAGAGCATAAACATAAATAATACCATTCTCTTAGATTAATATGTTTATTAGCTCCTAAGAAAGAGTTTCTCTCTATTTAGAAGTATTTAGAAAGAACTACTTGTAAAAATGCATGTGGAATTCCTAAAGATGAGTAAATTTTAGCTTTTTCAAAACTGACCTTCAAAACTGAGCCTGGAGCTGAGGGAAACTGGAAGGGGAGATGAACCATGAGAGACTATAGACTCTGAAAAACAATCTGAGGGTTTTGAAGGGGCGGGGGTGGGGGTGGGAGGTTGGGGGAGTCAGGTGTGGGTGTTATGGAGGGCACCTATGGCATGGAGCACTGGGTTTGGTGCAAAAACAGTGAATTCTGTTATGCTGAAAAGAAATTTAAAAAACAAAAAACAAAAAACAAAAACAAAAAACCTGAGCCTGGATGGCTCAGTTGGTTATGCAACTGCCTACAGCTCAGATCATGATCCTAGAGTCCTGGAATCCAGCCCAACATTGGTCTCCCTGCTCAGCAGGAGTCTGCTTCTTCCTCTGACCTCTCCCCTCTCCTGCACTCGCTCTTTCTCTCTCTCTCTCTCTCAAATAAATAAATAAAACCTTAAAAAAAAAAAAAAACCCAAAACTGACCTTCATTCATTGGATTCAAATTGCTTTCAAAAGAACCATAATCCCAAGTTTCAGTTACTTATTTTTCAAGGAATAGATCTATGTATGAAAATTATAATGATTACAGGTAGCAGAATTTCAATAGCATGTGGCCTTTATAGATTAAATACTTGGGTTGTATCTATTTGTGAATGATCTTAAAGATTATGATGACAGTAATATACCATTTTGTTAAAGCACAGATGTGAATCTTATGCAACCATAAAGATGGCACTTGTAACTGTTAACCAAATTGGTAAATCTAGGCCACGGGTTATCCTGTGTCTGCAGTTCAATGTAGCCTTGTTGTTCTTATTTAATTTATTGTCTCACTTCATACTCTATAAGGAGGCAATATCATATGGCCACTTTACCAGGAAAGCAATTTTATAGTGGATATTCATATATTGGAGAGTCAAGAGTGTCTTAAGACATAGCCCTCATAAACACCAGGGCCTACAATATATTAAAGAAGGAATACAGTTAACCTTTCATTTAGTCTTATTTTTCATCCAATCCACAATCAAAATGCTTGAATTTCTAATCAAAATGCTACAATCTCCATAATTGAAATTGCTAAGATCTATGATCACTGAATGTTTCTGAAAACATTGTCTGTGCTGCAAACCTAAAATTTGTCTAACTAGTACAGCCAAATTTAAAAAATCATTACATTGACAAAGTGTTAAATAAGTCTAATTTTAAAATATTGTTTAACATTTCAATGTTACTAATACTCAATTTTATTGGGCCATCTATAAACCAGTCTGGGAAATCTTAAAAGGAATTTAGATTACTTCTAGCAATGGTACTGTGATCAATGTACCTAATCTGATTTTTTATGAAAAAACAATATGAAAGGTCTCTAAGGAAATTATTCATAAAATAAACTCAAAACCCAAACCCATTTATTTAATTTACAGGCATGCATACTGGAGACATTGTGGGTTCAGTTCCAGACCACTACAATAAAAGGAATATTGAAATAAAGTCAAATGAAATCCTTTGGTATCCTAGTGTTATAAAAATTTTATTTAATTTTACTGTAGTCTATTAAGTATGCAATAGCATGATGTAAAAAATTTCACATACCTTAACTTTAAAAATCCTTTATTGCTAAAAAATGCTAACCATCTTCCAAGCTTTCAGTGAGTGATAATCTTTTTGCTGGTGGAGGGTCCTCCCTTGATAATGTTTACTGATCAGGTTGCTGAAGGTTGAGGTAGCAATGGCAATTCCTTAATATACCGCAACAGTGAAGTTTACCAAATCCATTAACTTTTTCCTGTCATGAATGATTTCTCTATAGCCTGGGATGCTGCTTGATACCATTTTACCCACAGTAGAACTTTTTTCAAAATCAGAGTCAGTCCTCTCAAACCCTGCTACTGCTTTGTCAACTAAGCTTATGTAATACTCAAAATCCTTTGCTGTCATTTCAACAATCTTCACAGCATCTTTAGCAGGAGTAGACTCCATCTCAAGAAACCATATTCTTTGTTCATCCATAAGAAATAATTCTCCATTCATCAAAGTTTTATCATGAGATTATAGCAATTCAAATATAATAATATTCAAAAGTTTAAAATATTACAAGAATTACCAAATATGACACAAAGACACAAAATGGCATGTGCTTTTGGAAAAAATGACAAATAGACTTGCTCAATGCAGGGTTCCTACAAACCTTCAATTTGTGAAGAATGCAATATTTGCAAATCACAATAAAGCAAGGCACAATAAAATGAGGTGTGCCTATAGTTTTCAGTTAGAAGAAAATTACTCAATATGATCTTGGATGTAAATTAGCACTATTCCTTTACTATTCAAAATTTTGTGGATGCCCAATATCTTGAGTTTTAGAACTGTGGAGACCCACTTTTTTTTTTTAAGATTTTATTTATTTATTTGACAGAGAAAGATCACAAGTAGATGGAGAGGCAGGCAGAGAGAGAAAGGGAAGCAGGCTCCCTGCTGAACAGAGAGCCCAGTGAGGGACTCAATCCCAGGACCCTGAGATCATGACCTGAACCGAATGCAGTGGTTTAACCCACTGAGCCACCTAGGCGCCCCATGGAGACCCACTTTTTTTTTTTTTTAAGATTTTATTTATTTATTTGACAGACAGAGACCACAAGTAGGCAGAGAGGCAGGCAGAGAGAGAGAGAGAGAGAGGGAAGCAGGCTTCCTGCGGAGCAGGGAGCCCGATGCGGGGCTAGATCCCAGGACCCAAGCCAAAGGCAGCAGCCCAAACCACTGAGCCACCCAGGCGCCCCTGGAGACCCACTTTTAAGTAGAGTTTTAAATCTTTCCAAATTTATAAGTAAGGAAATCAAGTCATGGAGGGAATTTAGGTGATTTGCCCAAGACTGCATCTAATATATAGTAGAGCTGGTTCTTGAATCCAACTCTTAACTCAAAGTCCACTGGTTCTCATGGAGGGGGTGGGAGGGGGGTATATCTATTTGTAGAAAACTTTATCTTTCTATTATTTCACTGGCAGAATATTCTTTATTGTAAACCTAAGTGTCAAATGCAGAATTTAAATGCACTTCTCTCCTCTATATTTCACAGGGCTTCTGTAACAAGATACAATAGAATGGGTATCTTAGAACAATGAAAATTAATGCTCCGACTGTTCTGGAAGCCAGAAATCTGGAATCAAGGTGTCACTATGGTCTGGGGGCTCTGAAGAAGAATCTGTTCTGTGCCTCTCTTCCAGCTTCTAGTGGTTGTTGAAAATCCCTGACATTCTTTGGCCTCTGCATAACTCCAATCTCTGTCTCCAAAATACACCAAATCAGTCTAAAATAATAAACTGTATTTCAATCACCAAATTTCAGTGGATCACCAAATTTTCAGTGGAAAACTATGGACAATTACCAATGAAAAATTTCCATTTCCATTATATTACAAGTAATTTGAATAAAAGTGAATCCTTTGATGGCACTGAGATTGGGGCAAAATGTAAAAATAAGAAATGTTTAATAAATAAATAATTTGCAGTTTTAGTGTAAAAAGTTCCCTGTGGACTGTGGACTGCTAACAGATGCCCAGCCCCTTTGTCTTTGGGTTTGTAACGAACTGTGATTTCTTAAATCAAGGAAAACAAAGTGAGGCAAAAATGTGTTTTTTAACTTTAGTAGTGCAAGCAATAGTAATTCACCTTCTTCCTAGATTATAGTCTACTACTTCATGTTCTTGTCATACCAAGCAAGAACCTGAAACTGAAAAGATGGTAACTAGTGGAACATTTGCCAGTATCAGAGAGTAGTTACTTTAATAGAAATGAATTACTGAATTGCACCTATTTCTACCACACTATAACCACATAACTTCTAGAAAGCATTACAATTTGGACTTTTTAAAGAGTGGATCATCTCATATATAAAATGAGGATGGGGCACCTGGGGTCTCAGTCATCTGAGCGTCGGACTCTGGGTTTTGGTTTAGGTCATGATCTCAGGGTTATGAGACTGAGCTCTGTGTTGGGCTCTGCACTCAGCATGGAGTCTGCTTGGAATGCTCTCTCCCTCTCGCTCTCCCTCTCTCTTTCTCAACCTCTCTCTCTCTCAAATAAATAAATGAATCTTTTAAAATAAATAAATTAATTAAATAAAATGAGGATAATTATTTCTAGGGATTGTATAATGTAAGGATGGTACAATCATTTAAAACCTGAAAAGTATAGGGTATTTTATTATAGTTCCATGCTTACAATTTATGCCTAATGTCCAGAAAAGCAAACAAAAAAGAACAAGAAAATAAAAAACTTTGAAAATCAGTTGGTTTATAAGTGTTTCTAATTATGGCAAATGTGGATTATCTGTGTGATAGTAGTTCAACCAAGGTGTAAGACATACATACATAAATGTTACACATCTCCTTATAGCAGCCACTAACTCTAAATTCAATCAAGGACCATACATTAGTTAAAACAATTCAAGAGTTTTGTTTTTACACCAATATCATATATTCATTTTACCTTTTGAAATGAAAAGGAGAGCTGCCCGGGTGGCCCAGTCCATTAAATGGCCCATTCTTGGTTTTAGCACGGGTCATGATCTCAGTGTCATGAAATCAACCCCAACTGGTGGGGTTCCACATGAAGCCTGGAGTCAACTTGAAATTCTCTCTCTCTCCTTCTGCCCCTCCCCATCCCACACTTGCACTCACTTTCTCTCTCTAAAATAAATAAATAAATAAATAAATCTTTAAAAAAAAAAAAAAAACAGACAACATACCTAATGGTAAATTGGACAATTTACCATTACATCCTATCTTATGTTTAAATAGAGTCTCATAGTTTGAAATATTCTCCTATATACAATTTTAGTTAATCTGGACAGCAACTTTGCAAACTGTCTTCTAAGAGTTAGTAGGAAAACAATTCCTCTATTAAGAAATAATATTTTAGCTGAACTTGAAGTATTAATAGATATGTTCCAGGCAAGGCAAAGTTTCCCAGGAAGAGAAAAAGACTAGACTAAAGAGAAGGAAAAAGAAAAAGACAAGACTAGAGAGAAGTAGAAGTACAGTTCTGCAGTGTGCTGGAGCACAGAACACTAAGGAGATGTAGCAGGAGATGGTGTGGGGGATACGCAAGAGCCAGAATATAAGGAGTCTTGTATGGTGTGCTAAGAAATTTTTATTTTTCTCACTTAAAGTGAGAAACTACTCAATATCTTTGTTCAAAGAAGCGATGTGATTTTATGTGAAATTTTGCACTCGACATGAGAATAAAAAAGAACAAGTCCAGCAGGGAGATTGATGAAAGTCTGAGTGAACGATCATGGTGGCAGGGAGGAGTAGATTTGACAGACATCCTGAAAATGGAGTTCACAGGATTTCGGAGACAATTTGACAGGGAAGGAGAGATAGAAGAGCTAAAGGTGATGCCCCAGGTTCTGATTTAGAGCAGTGGGTTGATAATGGACACCTTCAAAATGCTAGGGAGCACAGGCAGATTGGTGGAAATGGGGGGCAGAGGAGATCATTATTTTGTAGATACTGAGTTTAAGGTATCTCTGGTAAATTCCCATGTAGATATCATGTAGGTGTTCTGTAGGCAATCATAAATAAGAAACTGGAGAGCAAGGGAAGCCTGGGTGGCTCAGCCAGTTAAGCATCAGACTCTTGATCTCAGTTCAGTTCTTGATCTCAGGGTCATGAGTTCAAGCCCCATGCTGGGCTCCCTCTGGTCATGGAGCCTGCTTAATGAGAAAGAAAAGAAGAAAGAAAAAAAAAAAAAGAAAGAAAAAGAAAGAAAAGAAACTAAAGAGCAAGAGAACAGTTTGAATTTAAGATCACCAATAGTCATTCTTTCTCTTCTGGAATATTCCTTTAGGAAGGCATATTGAACTTAAAGGAGAAATATAATAAGAACAACAACAACTAAAAAAAACAACAATAACAAAAAGAGGGAGCCTTCAGTTTCTCTTCTCTTTCATGCAATAGATGAAAATGCAGGAACTCTGGGAAAGATGGACTTTTTTTTCTGGGCCTGTTTCCTCCCTCTCCCCCTTCCCAAATTTGATGCTCTACAATTAAGGCAGGCAAGTAGTCGTCTGCCACATGGTGGAAGATTCTGAATATATGACTTAGGGTTTGAAGTTTTCTCAGGAGGCAATGGGAGACTACTGAAGAAAAATAAGATGATCACAGTATTCACAATATTCAGCTTGCATAGGTATATAGATGGATAAAAAAAGGTAGTAATATGTAGAGGGAGTATCATAACTTTAATTGGAATGGGATGGAGAAAGAGAAACCGACCTAACTGAAGAAGGCATGTGGAGATATTACTAATACATACGTTACCTCAGCTCCCTCTTCATCTGTAAAATGGGTTATAATAGTGCCTATGGATAAACAAAGTCATTGTGGAATGGAATATGGCATATAAAGTGCCTGACACAAAGAAGGTACTCACTCGGTGTCTGATAAATGAATGAGGGAGATCAAAAAGAACTCAACCTGTAGCCACTACCAAACACCACCATTAGTTACTCAAGCATTTTTTTTTTTCCTTTTTAAAAAATCAATACAGTCCACTCTCTTGGAGACTGTAGTACGGGTACTAAACCTACATTCTGGAAGAAAAACAAGAATCATTGACAATCACTCTCTCTTCCTAAACCTCCTTAGGTGGGTCAAATGAACTTTAAAGGAGAAATACGATAAGAACACTAAAAAATGAGAGAGTCCTTTCCTCCATCAAGCAGTAGGTAAAAATATAAACTCCACTGTGAAAATCATTTGGTAAAAGAGTTTGTTTTTGTCGGTAGTCTCAAAAGGAGTGAAGGATTCGTTATTTTTATTTTCCTTTATATGTTATGCTAACATTCTCTGTTGAGTTTAAGAGTATCATTAAAAGGAACTATATTAAGGAATATAAAGACTGAAAGTAGAAACAAATTAGTAAAATCTGTTTTAAGCAAGAAGGGCTTTTGAAGAGCCTTTGTCATTAGGTGGTTTTCAAAGTATGGAAGCTCCAGAATATGCATCCATGATTATATTTGCAGTGGGTGGCTATTCACACAACTAAAAAAGAGCAAAGCCTAGTGTATAAGACCACCTAAAGACTCACTGAAGAAAAAAAATAGAAATCAGATTTAGCACACTTCTGCTATCACCCTTTCTTTGGTGTGGTGAAAACACAACAATAATGGTGAAAATTTCCAACTTAAAAACTCTGCTGGAAATCTATAGATTAGGCCCAAATGTGGAAGGTAAAATGGAATAAAGCCTTTCTATTCTTAAGGCTGCAGAGCACCTGCATTTACCATTTCTAAGACTCCCTAAGAAAATTCCAGGAAACTCAAAGGTTTGACAATATTCATTCAGCAGAGTTTTAAGGAACTTTTATTGTGGATTGTTCAATTTTTAAGGGAAATTGGTTGCACAGCTAAGAATAATCTTTCAGAATTAATTTAGATTTAGTAATGGTTTAGAGAACCACGGGTCACTGGGATAAATGATCAATGGAGTTCATTAATACCAAAACTATCAATCTCTCATCCTCATAGAGACCTGGAACTCACCTCCTAACCTCATGGAAATCACTCCCTCCTGGTCATGCATTTTCCCACGTATTCTAGAAAAACATGTAGAAGGAATACAAACATATAGAATTAAACCCTTTCTGTTAAAAATGTTACTGTATAGTTTTATTCTAGATAATAATTTGCTGTTGACCTCAGGAAGTTATTTTATTTCGTTCATCTATCCGTGTATTGTTTAAAATAAGATAAATAAAACAGAATAAACATAATTATCTTTAGGTAATGCATCTTTGTAAGGATTAATACCCATAGCTTTCTGAAACAAAGACAATTTACCTACACAAGAAAATTACTATCATTATTCTGCATGAATTTAAATGAGTTTAAATCCATTTTTCCAATTCTTGTCTCTTTTCATTTTCTAATGTTGATTTTCAAACACTTCATTTTCCTTCCAATTTCGTAAATGCCCCATGCCTTAAAGTCCGCCCTTCTTGGCTCATATATTTTACACACAGCATGTCTAACAAATAATATTACCATGAGCTCAGAGCACCACAAGCTCAGACCTGTTAGCCCCCTGGCGTTTTGTAGTATCATTTTCCGTGTTCTACTTGTCTGTCTCCATTAAAGCGGATGCCAATATTACATGAGGTTGTGTACACCTAAAAAGTCGCTCTTAGTTTCATTTTGTTTGTTTGAATCTGGGAAAGAGTGAGGTGGGGAAGGAAGGCTACCTCGGAAAACAAATTGTGAGGAAAGGAAAATGGCTCCCCAGGAATTTCTGAGCAAGTGAGGATTCTACTAGGTAGCCCCCCCCCCAAAAAAAATCCCAAACTCTTCTCTACAGCACCCCCCTCCCCCCTCCCCCCAAAAAACTCCAGAGTATGAAAGCTGACAGGGTTATATCCCTCCACAGTGCTGGGGACGCGGTTTTAAGTTCAGAAACTACTGCTACACGATGGCATTCTGCACTCAGCAGGGTGCGGTGTTACTGTCCCTGGACTCCAGGGCTCAGAGCGCTGGACTGAGCGTCTCTGCTCTTGTGGGATTACCAGTGACATCTGCAAATGCGTAAAGAAGGAAAGAAACAGAGGGTTTCCCTCATCGTTTAGTGTCTACCACATTCCTCGTTTCCAGTTCATTCTGTCATCCCAAAGAGGGGAACTGCTTTCTGTAATTTAAACGATAGTATTCCTTTGGTGTCTTTTAGAATTAGCTTCCCTCCCTAATTAGCTGATTTCAGGCAGCACAGGAAAACTCGACCAAAAGGCATCTGGCCTGGGGGCGGGGGGTGCGGAATTGACAACAAAACATTAGGGCTTAAGAAGATAAAGTTGCATAATGGCTGGAAGTTAAAAATTAAAATACCGCAGTAAGGACGCCAAACAATGCTTCAGTGCAAATGAAACTTTTTAAACATCGTCTGCCCACTGAGACAAAGCTGCTTCACAAAAGCGCACGCATCTAAATCAAATCTCCCCTACAAGAGAACACGGTTTAAAGTATCAGTGTTCGTTTTTTCCTAAACACAAGTTGAAAGTAAGTTATCTAAACCGGAACATCCGCATGAAAGAGAACGCCAGGGCGCAATCAGTAGGCACGTCTCTCCCACGCGGAGAAATGGCACTGTGACCCTTTCCTTCAGCTGATGCAGCTTGCAATGCGGAGGCTGTTCTCTAGAGAGAAACCAGACAGCCCAGCGTAAAATGCTTTAGGAGGGGAAATGGACAAAAGACGAGAAATTACTTTGAAAGCTTTGGAAGCCGTTTCCACGGCCATCCAGAACTGACTTCTGACCCCACCCCATCCCAAGAAACAGAAAGAATCCGCCGACCAGCCCCGCTGCGCACTGCGCACTGCGGCCCGGGAGCGCGGCGCTGGCGCCCGCCAGACTCTCACTGTGCTCGGCTTGCCGCAGCGCGCCCGGGCGCGCGCCCTGTTCCGCGCGAGTCCGCGCTCCGGGTTTCCGAGGTCGCCAGCACCCCGAGAAAGAGCCCCGCCGGGAGGGGACTTCTGCGTGCTCTGTCCCGGGAGTCCCTAGAGCGCTTCCCCGCTCTGCGCCACCTTCCCGAGGCGTCTGTTCGGGAAAGCACGTTCCTGGGCTCCGGGCCGACCAGGTTAGCTTTGAGCGTCAGGCTGCGGCTTCGGTGTCACTCCGGGGGTCTTCACCGAGCATAAGCATTTTCCAGTGCCAGAGACTGGTGGGGTGGAGGTTCTCCTCTTGTTGGTTAAAGTATCCTCAAGTTCTTCCAACCTGGACTCCCCGACTTGGTAGGTAGGAGTAGCTCCCTCCTGGCAACGGAGATTTGTCCGTCTGGAGACCTTCTGCCATGGGAGATGCTCTTGGTGTCGTCAGAACCAGAAAGGTTTATTAGCACTGCAGTTCTCCTGAACGTGCTAGGGTGTGCGGAATTGTAAAGGTGTCTACTTAAGGAGAACCTAGACCTTCACTGTGCCCCCCACCCCAGAACTCCTCTCCCTAGAAAATAGAACTCCCATCTGAATGTAAATCTGAGGGTGGGCTTTTGTTCACTGAATTTATACCCCAAATAGTGGCTAATAGTAAGTAGTTGGTTAATGCATAATTGTTGAATGAATGAATGTGCAAACATACACACTTGAAGAAGCTGATTGGGTTGGGAACATCTGGGAATTCTTGTTTTCCTGGTAGGGAAGCGACCAAACATTTACTGGGCACTACTCCTTGCCAAGTCTTCTAGGCTTTGGCAGGACAGTGGGGAGAGGGGGAGGGCTAGCAAACACAGGCGTCCTTAACCGACACAAAAGGGGGCTTTATAATATCACGTAGTCCAAGCTCTCAACCCTGTATTCCAAGGATGGGCTGTTTCCTCTCATCCATCTCCTACCCCCTCACCCTGCGGACAGTATTAAAATATATATATATATGGAGTTCCCACGGGAACTCCGAGCCCCTCCAACAGAGCATATTATACACACACACACACACATATATATAAATAATATATTATATATTTATTGATTGATTTTACATATTTATTTATTGATATTATTATAAATATAAAAAATTAAATATTTATTATATATATTTATTTATTAACTGCACACTGCAGGCGCTGGTTAAATGTTCCTTGATGGTTAGCATGATTTGCCCAAGGTCACACAGGGCAAGAAACTTCGGACCCAGCTTCCTTCCAACATACATTTCTCCAGCCTCTCTGGACAGGACGGCCCTGGGCACTGGGGTACGAGAAGGCCCGTCTCCCCCTACTCCCAGGTTAAGACCCTTGGATGAAATGGCCCAAGAGAAGTGGCCTCCATAACCACTCCTTCACAGGGAGCCGGGTACATATGCTCAGAGCTAGCTGGGGATACAATTTCATCTAGAGAATAGGATTTCTGCAGTTTTCTCCGTCACCTTCCAACCTGACAAGAGGTGGGCCGAGGGCCCTCTAGGGCTGGGAGCCCTGGGAATAGAAGACTCCAAGTGTCCCGTCTCTGGCCTTCGCCTTCATCATCAGACTTCACAAGGGCGGGGTGTGGTGAGCCCAACGGGCTCTCCCTACCGCCTGCCCAGGTGCAGGCTGCTCGGGTAGTCTGGCTCTCTTTTCCTATGTACTTTCCTTTTGAGTTTCTGCTAAAATCTGGAGACATGGAATCCACCCGCGGGAACTCCGAGCCCCTCCAACTGAGCATGCGCCAATGCCAGGCTGCTTTTGGTCACCGACTCCAGAGCTCTCCAAGCTGGGGCTGCGGAGCTGGAGGAGGAGGGAGGAGGGGAAGGGGAGGGGGTGCCTCGAGACTCGGCGGCTCGCGCGCCTGCGCATCCAGCTCCAGGGACCCTAGGTTTTCTATGGGATTCCCAATCTGCAGCAGAGACTTACCCGAGCTTGTTGCGGCGGCGGCTGGGCTTGCGAGGCGCGATCCAAGAGGGATTTAAGCAGCCTAGAGCTCCAGAGCCAAAAAGAAAAAGAAAAAAGAAAAAAAGCGCGAGAGAACCGCTCAGAGAGACGGCTTAACCGTTTACCTGAATTATACATATATATAAAGAACTGTTGAGTTTTATCATTTTCGTTAAGTGACCGTGCGCAGCGCTATAACTGTAAGTGGAAAATGCAATCTTCGTTGCTTTTCTGCATGTGTAGTACAGCCAATTGTCTGAGAGATGCTTTGGCTATTGTCACATACTTTGCATAGATGCCTCTGAATGCATGGTGGCGATTGCTTTGGTTAATGCTGGCCATCTGAATGTGTTGCCTGTCAACGGGGGGATCTTTTGGGATAATGGGGGTGGGGGAAGGGGGAGTGTTTATATGCGGCGTGTTTGGGGGACTGTCTTAGGCTGGATTTAAGATAGGTGAAACAGAGGTGGTTTTTTAGTGTAAGCCTAAACAGATTTCCTTACACGGATTTAAGTAGCTAATTGAGCGATTGTGAAGTTTTCCGGTTGCTGATAAAACTATTGAGCGGTTGCAGTCAAGTACCAACCTGTCATCCGTGGGGCTGGGGCACCATTTTTCTCACCGTGGAAGAGCAGTGAAGGTGTTTGCTAAGTGAAACTGAGTAGACGAGATGCGGTGTGGAAATCAGCGTTGGTTTCCGAGCGGGATGTTCGTGTTCAGAACCACGGAGCGAGGCGCAAAAGAAGCACATTTCCTAGTATTTATTTAGAAACGAGAAGATAATTTTTCGGTTTTGATTTTTCGTCATGACGGTGAATGGGCAAAAAGGGAAGGATGTACAATCACATAGTCAGCCGTTTTAGACAGAGCCTGAGTCTCAGAGCCTCTGAATGGGAACTGTCAGAGCCAAACTAGTTACCTGCCTTTTCATCCCGTGTTCACATTCTGGTATACAGGGTTGAGAAATGTAAGTCCAGATGTGTTAAATTTGGTAGTGTTTCTTTAAAGGAGAACAGGTCGTTTTGTGTTTTGAGTTAGAATGGGTTGTTCCTTGCCCAGAAGCTGAAGCGGGGTCTTTGCAAGGTCAAACCCCCTTTGGAAACCAGGGGCACTGGTGAATGTGGCTGAGGGTTGGAGGAAATGGTGAGGCTCGGTACTAGTGCTGAGCACTGCAGGGATCAGTGCTCTGTGAGATGGGGGAGTGGGAATCCATTTTTCTAGAGTTGTGCTCCTGCCCATATTTTGGAGACTAAAATGAAATGGAAATGCTAGTGGGTGTAGAAAACACAAGTGGATACTATCTGTGTGTCACCTCTCACTTGAAGACAAGAGGAGGGAAGGAGTTATATCTCTACATATTAATTTTTTAAAAAAATTAAAGGGATTTCAGGTTGAGGCAAATTAAAAAGGAAACTCTTGTGAAAACATATTTTATCCCCACTATCATCTGAACTGCTTACATGTGTGTGGTAGTGGGGGGGGGCTGTCCTGTATCACTGTATACTTGACGCGTAAGTGCACTCTCATGAAGCTGGGGTGTTTAATAACTCCAGAAAATGCTGCACTGAAGCAGTTGGCAGAATGGCATGAGGTAGGCAGACAAGAGAAGAGCATGGCCAGTGTGAGTTGGATATCCATGGAAAAAGCAGATTCAATTTCTGTAATGACATACATTTTCCTTTAAATAAGGCAGTTCATTTTTTAGCCCTTTGGCCCTTTCGGCAGTCCAAATATTTCCAACACCTCAAAGGAATTTGTAATTTACAATGGATAAAATTTGAAATAAAAAATTCGAGAATGTTCTCTCCTTGGAAACCCAAAATGTAAATACTGGTTCTTCCTTTCCTTACTTAGGGCAGAAGGATCAATCTCTTGTCATAATTGAGCCATTCTCCCGGTCATCACTGAGAGTTGGGATCTGCTTCATGAATGGTGCAGGTGTTGTTACACTGCATTGATAAATGGGTAGTGCAGGAGGAATGGGGAATCTGGCACTAAAACTGAGAGATGTTTAGTATCAGATACCCTGGCTTGTAGGCTGACAGAGTCACATCAGGCAGAGACCTTCAAAAGCATCTAGTCCAGACCCCTTATTTTACAGATGGGGAAACTGAGGCCCTGCACCACAGAGCTTAGAAGAATCAATTAACTTCTAGTCTATGAAATAAACAATTACAGAGTAATGGGGATAGAAATGTTCCCTTCTCCCTACACTTTGAGCATCCTCAGTGACATTGCTGAAGTCTTTAAATAAACAATTGTCTGGTCCCCAGCACATCTTTCAAGAGAATCCCAGGGATTCCTTTTCACACTATATCATTCCTCCTTTCTTGTAAGGTTGCTTTCTATCTCTTTCCTATTGTCCCTCCCCTCCAACATACCCACCTTATTCAATGTTTAACGTGGCCTTCCTGGCCTCCTCTGCAAGTCAGTAAATTTGTTTGGAATCCTTGGATTTTTTTTTTTTTTTTTTTTTTTTTTGAGAGAACTGAGCTGTTTGAGCATTGGCTGGCCCCTCTCCATCTCCTCCATGCTCTCATCCTTAATGGACTCCAGCCCTCTAAGACACTGCAGGCACCATCCTCACTCCTCGGTCCATCCTGCATCTTCCAAAACTGCTGCAGCTGCAGGGCCTGCGACCTACCAGAGTGAGGCAGCTGCAGTGTGAACACACAATGGGTTCTGCCAGCTCTCCTCTGGCTCCTAGAAGGCAGAAGCCAAATCCAAGATGCCTAACGCACCCCAGCCTTCATGGAAATCCTCCAGATGCAGCCACCTGCAGAGAAGGGGAGGGGTGGGGGGCAGGAAGACGGAAGGAAGAAGGCCGCAGCAGCTCAGCCTGAAGTGGGCGCTAGAGAGGACAGCAGTGTCGCTTGCAAAGGCTTTAGGGCTCGGAAAGTACTTGCACAGCTTCCTTCTCTGTTTTGCGGCACTGAGACTGCAAAGCAAGCAATCCTACCTGCCTACCTGGGCCTTCTTCTCGTTCCTTCTTTTTATTTTTATTTTTTTTTCCCTCTCAATCTTTCGGCTTCTCACTCATTTTCTCTCCTGAATGCCAAGACAGTAAAGCTCTAGGCCTTTTAAAGATAATCCAAGCCCTCCTGTTCCTTTTGAAACATGTAATCTCCCACACCCTCAGAAAGATAGGACAACCACCACAGATGGCCCCTTCAGGGGAATGCCAGGAATTTCTACCTGTGAAAAGCTGAAGCATTAGGGAAGGCTTGAGGAAGATCTGAGTCTTTTTTCATTTGAAAGAGGAGTTAAATACTCTTGGAAGTTTTTGAGGTAGCATGGAGGTGATTTCCTCAACATTCAAAAATTTACAAGTGGTTAAAAATTTTATTTATTTTAAGTAATTTCTACCTCCAGCATGGGGCTTGAACCTAGGACCCTGAGATCAAGAGTCACATGCTCTACTGACTGAGCCAGTCAGGGACCACACCAATTAACAATTTAATTTATCCCTTCCCTTCATGGTAAACCTTTGCCAAATTGGGTTGAGCTTTGTCTTGGGTAGAGTCTGTCTCTAACAAATGTCACCTGGTCTTACTATCCCATTCTGAAAATAGTCATGGCCAGACTGTTCTGAACACCAGGTAGCCTAGGCAGAGACTCGCAGTTGCTAAGTGCCCAGCTTTCATTTGCTATGCGGTGAATTTCATCTGTAATGGGATAACACGATGAGAAATGTTGTCCTGTGCAAGCTATAGATTTTCTGTCGGGGTTGCATATAGGTTTGGATTCCAAACATTGCTGAGGAGCTCCTTGGGGAGTTTCATAAAATGACAGTATAATGTCAATATCAAACAAGTAACCTAATTCAGGAGAGTAATACCTTTTAATGTCATTCTGAAGGTCTTTTTCGTTGTGCTCCTTAGATTAGTAAATATTTAGGAACATTGGACGGTTTTCTTAAAAAATGGGTCACATTCAGTTTAGTCTAAAGTTGAAATTAACAGTGTCCATCTCAATTACATTTAGTAGGTATAGATGTATCAATTTTCCAAAAGTATGAAATGGTACACAAATAAGTTAACAAATGGTATTTCTACTGTCCCAGTGGTTAATTCACCTAACTAATGGAGTAAAGGAATTGGATGGGACCCATATAAATTACTTAATCCATCCCTCCAACACATAAAAAGTGCAGTATATCAAGGAGCATTTTCATCTCAAAGACATATCTACAATATGATAGCACAGCCCACAAGGGCAGAGATTTCAATAACCCTTTTCATATTTCCATAAAATTTGTACAATGTCTTTTTTTTTTAATTTATTGGACAGAGAGAGATCACAAGTAGGTAGAGAGGCAGGCAGAGAGAGAGGAGGAAGCAGGTTCCCCACTGAGCAGAAAGCCCGATGCGGGGCTCCATCCCAGCACCCCAGGATCATGACTGGAGCCAAAGACAGAGGCTTAACCCACTCAGCCACCCAGGCGCCCCTGTACAATGTCTTTTTATAGTAGATATTCTATAGTAGATATTAACATATGTCAAAGATATTTAATATTTATTCCAAGAATCAATTATATGCACCTTGTTAATTACATCAAGAAATTAAATTATTTTGACTAAAAATAGGCACAATTTACATTACTTTCAATATTATTATGTTACTAAAAGGAAAAGTAGATTAAAGGTTATTATATAATTTGTTCTCACTAAAAATATACAAGCTCTATAATAACATCTTTAAGAGTTCATTTTAATCCATGAATATTTTTCTGTTTATCTCTCTCTTTTTTAAAAAGATTTATTTATTTATTTATTTTAGAGAGAGAGAGAGAGAGAGAGCACTCAAGTGGGTGGCGGGGCAGAGGGTGAGAGAGAATCCCAACCAGACTCCCCTTTGAGTGTGGAGTCCAACTATGTGTGTGTCTCTATCTTGTGGCTAGATCTCAGGACTCATAAAACCACTCCCTGAACTAAAACCCCAAGTCAGATACCCAACTGACTGAGCCACACAGGCACTCCTCCTTCTATATCTTAATAAGTCAAAATATAAGTTATTTTTACCTAGTTACAAGAACTGATATTAACAGGTCAAGAAGGAAATCTAAACCTAGACTATGGTAGCTGTGTGTACCATAGTATCTTGCGCTATGGAATTATGGGTCTCCTGTGCTATGGAATTAGGTTAACATGTTCACACTATGAAGGGACCACAACGGTAGTCCTCATTTACAGTTTGTTTCTAAAGATAATTTATGCTCCCTTAAGTGAGTCAAAATAGTTTGAGTTTCTCCCAGCCTGGTTCATTGAGAACTTCTCAAATGGGGCTCCTGGGGGTGCTTCAGAAACTACTTAATGAATGAAACAGAAATGGAATAGCAAATTAGTCAAGAATCCTCACAGAGGTTTGACACTTTAATAATAAGGTGCCTGTGAATACATTAAGGAGATGTTCTATACCCTTACCAGCTAACTTAAAGCAAACAAGTTGGGTAATTTGTCATGATTCTTATGCTTTCTCTGGATTTCTCCACTGCCTTACTTCACTGTGCTTCTGGCACAGATGACCTGCTAGGTAACCACCAACTGTTTATTTTTTTTTAAGACAATGCACTGCATTTATAACCATTTGTTGGATTATCTTCAGGTCAACAATCTATTTCCTTTTGTTCTAAATTACCCTTAAGACTTGGAGCACTCTCTTTCACCAACTGGCCTTCAAGCTCAATATGTGTGATACAATAATTGCCGAACTTTTTATAGAAAGTAGGGCTCTCTTAATTAAAATGATTTCATTTTTATGAAGTATTACTCATAAAAGGCAAAGTGTTAACATATTGGTTAAATGTACTTGCAGTTATTACAGATCTATAGAGTGAATTTGGTTTTTCTTTATTCTTGCTCATATAAGGACTTTTCTGAAAATGGAAATCTTTCAGTTTAAATTTTTTTTTCTCTCCTTTGTTTGGATTTTATTTATTATCTCTTAGACTCTGAAAGACAATGAGCTTTTGAGGAGCTGAATGTAAATAGATTTTTGCAAATGATTAACATGTCAAATGTGCTTTGGAGCCAGGGTGGACTTTTTTTCTAACCCAAATAAATAGACCCTAATATTTTTGTTGTTTCATATTTTATTGCAATAGGAGATTCTTAAAATAGTAGACTGTGGTGTTACAGGAGTCCTTGGCATTTTATATTTTGTGTTGGTTTTATTAATTTGTGATTAATGTGTTTATTTCTGATTTTTTGAAACCCAATCCTAAATTATGAGTGAAATGTCTTATTGAAGGCTTATTAAGCATTACCAATAAAGTTAACATGCTTATTAATATATTTTATTTTAATGTACCAAATAGTGCCATGCAAGTGTGACTTTCAGTTAACAATTTCCATTTGTTGGAATCCTTTGGCTATTGGTGTTATGAGTTAATGGAAGACCATCAATTTTGTTTATTCCAGAAATTCAAGAGTTTTGAAATTTATACTGAAGGCATTTGATGTTTATTTTCTTGCTAATATAGGAAATTCTATACAAAATAAAAAAGAACTTGTGAAATCAGTTTAAATTCTATACAAAATTTTAGCTTTTCTTTTAAATGTTTATAAAGGTAATCTTTCCTCAAAGAGATGAAAATCATCCATTTAATCTTTACTCATTCTTAGTTTGTGAATGGGAGAATTCCTCAGCCCTCTCCAAGGTTTTAACTGGCTCAAAAGAAAGTAGGGTAGGAAATGTGTATCAGAGTTTTCAAGCTTGATACCCTTGAAACCCTTAGTTAAAACCCCAGTTCCACAGATTATTAGTTCAATGACCTTGTATAAGTGATTCAAACTCTCAGCCTCACTTTCCATTTAAAATAGTAATTCACAGGATTCTTGAACAGAAAACGAAAGACTACATATATAAAGACATAATGTTTATTTGTAAAAATGCAGTAAATGATAGTTACTATCATTCCTTTCCTCAGAGATCAAGTGTTCTGAAACCATTTAATTCTCTGGAGTTATAGTAGAACCCACATTCGCCATGAAACCTCTAAGGGAGGTGTCGAGCTATGGAAAGCAGTGAACATTCGACAGTGGCAGCCTACCTTGTAAAACAAGTGTCTAGGGAGTGAATGTGCCAAGCACAGTGTTGTCACTGTGCAATCTACATTAAATAAGTTACAATCCCAGCCTTGATGGAATTGAAGCCTAGGAAAACAGATAAAAGCAATTCACTAAGTCAAGTGAAATAGAAAGGTGACCCGGATGCATAGAAAAGAGTTTCTGGAAGAAAAGCCTACACCGACACCTCAGACTAACGTTTTTCTCATTCTTTCTTTCAGTCCACCTCCTTGCCATTAGACCTTTTCTTTACTATCACCCCCCTGCTGTGTAATACCAGCATATAATTGGACCCAACAGAATAGGGAACTAAGAGCACATTTTTACATTTGTTAACTTATTGAATCTATTTTAAGTCCCTCTATTATTTTTCAAGGTACACTTGTCTCCCCTTATCTGTAGTTTCACTCTACACAGGTACAGTTACCCCTGGTCAGCCCAGGTCTAGAAGCTGATGATCCTCCTGATAATTGGTCAGAAGACCAACAGTCAGCTAATGCTAAGTCACATGCCTTCAACAGTTACCCCCCTTCATCTCATTATGTAAGCATTTTATCACCTCCATCATCACAAGAAGAAGGATCCGTACAGTACCATGAGATATTTTGAGAGAAAGGGAAACCACATTCACATAACTTTTATGACAGTATATTGTTATAACTACTCTATTTTATTATTACTTACCCTTGTTAATCTCTTACTATGCCTAACTGATAAATGAAATTTCATTATGGGTATGGATGTATAGGAAAAACCATAGTATGTATAAGGTTCAGTCCTATCTGAAGTTTCAGGCATTCATTGGTGGTCTTGGAATGTATCTTTTGGGGATACAGGGAGTGCTACTGCAACTGAACAATGTGACCCTTGTCTTCCACTCAAGCCTCCAACGAATCATAGGACTTGAACAAAAACATTTCAAGAGCGCCCCTCCTTTTGATTTAAATATCATACTATCACACTTCTATTCTCTATTACCTTCCAAAAAAGGAATTTCTAATACTCTCCCCTCACCTCCCTTATAATTCAAACTAATTTCATGACTTACCTTTCAATGTCTGTCTGTGGGAGGACTTTTATGTGATCTATTCTTTCATTCTTTCCTCCCAGGGATGATAAGGAAAGTATATCTCCCAACCCTTCTTAACTACTGAGCTGAAAACTTGATTCCAACACTTCTGCGCGCGCACACACACACACACACGCACACACACCCAAAATGGCCTTCTTTTCTTTAGCTCTTCTAAGACCCATTTTTCTTCTCCTCAGCTTTTTCTCTCTTCTCCTCCTATTTCCTGCTTCATTTACTAGGGAATTTCAGATAGATTTCTAACCTGTGGTTACAAAAGAACATCCTCTTCTCCCTTTGAAATCTATAAAAGTTATTCATACATTCTGAGGCTCTTTTGTGTAGTAAGAGTCTTGGATGATTCATAGAACTAGGTAGGAATTTTGGTCCTAATTAATTTGGGGGGGCTCATTTTCTCACTTGTGAAATGGGAATATATTTGCTTTATAGGGTTGTTGAAGACCATATATATGTGTATAGACAGGTCTGCATACACACACACACACATACATATATATACATGCGCACATACCACCTAAAAGAGCTTAGCACAGAGTAGGTCACTCTCCTCCCACTCTGGACCTCTACCTCTCCTCCTGCCATTCTCCTCAGTCTGCATTTCATCGTTTATCTTAGTCTCCTGTTCTATGCTCTGCTCTTTCTAAGTGTATGTGTTCTCATTTGCTGGTAGTTAAATAGTAGCTAATACCCACATATCCCAGGGAGCCTGGTGAGTATGGTCCTAGAAAAAGTTTCCTAACTGAGTCAGCGTACTAGCTTAGACCTGTGCTCTGCATCTGTTTGGGAAACTCTTCCATTTATTTCAGACAGGCCTCCTGCTAAAGCTCCCCCAGCTTCCAATGACTAACGTTCGGTTAATGAACAACCCTTCCCACGCCAATGACTTATGGCATGCTTCATAAATAATGTCAGAGGACGTCTGCCAGTGTTTAATTGTCTCCTGCCCTTAATCCTCTCTTTCCTTCACCTTTTGCTCTGAGGTGCCTCCAGCACCTGTGACACATTCCCATGACAGCCTTACTTCACTTCTTTGGCCAAGTCTAACATTATCACTTAGTCCATCTGAGGTCAAATAAATGTCCATCAAATAACACCCAGTATATGGCAGAAGGGGAAGTGTTAGTGGCGCATGCAATAAAGGTTGCAGAATACGTTGGAATCAGGATTAGCCTATCAGAGCCTTCATTGGTTGGGTGTCTGTGGAAGAGCACACTAATCACTGAAGCACATTGGCTAAGAGCAGAGAATGGTTTTCAAAGCAGAGATGAGGGAGTACTGCGCACACACACACACACACACACACACATATACATACGTGTACAATAAGCTCAAGTACTGTCATCGATCGTTTCACATTTTTAAGCAAAATATTTAAGAGCAAATGGCTTTAGAACAAATCGGTACTTAGGAAAAGGTATTAAAAGAAAGGCCTATTGAAAGTTTGCTCATTCTCAAGGAGGTGGCAGAGTTGAAAGGGAAAGTGGTTTAAATTTTGTAGTAAAGACATTTTCAACTTGATCTCTTTAAAGAAATATTTCAATGACCCGGATAGTTATCGCCCCTCGGAGAGTTTTGTGGAAACTTTTTCTGAGGGACATAATGCTCCCTCCATCCCACTTTCAGATATTCCTCGTGCATGTGCGAATTGAGTTTAGTGTTTCTCTTGTAGAGACTCTGGTAGCCGTTGAGATTTGTTTGGCCTTGTTTCCAAACTTTGCTCAGAAACTTTTGTTATATTATGCTGGTTACCGTCTCAGTGTCTTCTGAGGAACCCTGCTGGTAGAGCTGCTTTAGAAGGACATGAGTGGAACTACGTAATGGAATGCCTGTAAAACTGGGAGGCAGGGGTGCCTGGGTGGCTCAGTGGCTTAAAGCCTCTGCCTTCAGCTCAGGTCAGGATCCCAGGGTCCTGGGATCGAGCCCCACATCGGGCTCTCTGCTCAGCCGGGAGCCTACTTCTCCTCTCTCTCTGCCTGCCTCTCTACCTACTTGTGATCTCTGTCTGTCAAATAAATAAATAAATAAATCTTTAAAACAAAACTAGGAGGCATCACAGGTTATAGTCATCATTTATGTGAATTCCTAGAAAAATTACTTAAACTTTCCTGAGTTTTCATTTCTTCATGTGAAAATAAATATGGGTGTCCCTTTCTTAGGGTATAAAACACAAGCTATGAACAACATACTCTATACCTTATGATATTCAGGGGCTTTGCAACTCCTCACAGTGAATCCAGCAAGGAGAGGTAAAGAGGAGATGCTTTCTGAGGGGTGCAGTGTTTGGAAACATGCGTGGCACATTCCATCTCTCTGTGTGAAGGGCTCTGCCATGTTCTTTGTTCTACTTGTGTATTAACCCGTTCATTTTCACAACAATCCAATGAGATAGCTCTACTTTAGACCAGGAAATTGGCTCAAGGATTAGAGAATTTGCCTAAAGTCATGAGGTTTGTAAGGGATAGCTCTAAGATCAAAAACAGATCTGTGCCCTTTCTGCGTGCTTTACACTGTTGTTTTTGTATTCACTGTGTTGCTACTATCTATGTTATCAATGCATTCATTCTTTCAACAAATACCTGTTACATATCTGTCATTTGCCTTGTACTCGCTATATGAGGTAAACTAAAATGGCCATAATCCCTGCACTCATTGAGCTCAGAGTACAGCTAGAGAAACATATATTAAACAAATAACCACAAAATAGCACAAAATTACAAATAAGATTGCGTACAATGGAAGAAAATACATGACACTATAAGAAAATGTGACAGGAAGACCCTATTTTGAGCTGTTGGAATAGATTCCAGGGAAATCCAGTGAGATCTAGATTTCCAACTCAGCCTCCTGGGATTGCTACTAAGATGTGGTTATAGCTGCTGGGCCTTGAGAAGGAGATGACTACTGCATTTCTCTTTGAGAACAGGATGCTTAAACCTGGGAGCAAGGTTTAAGCATCTCTTACTTTATCCATGACTCACAAGGTCCCCAATAATGAGGACAACAACAAAGCTTTTGATGGCAGTACATCTCCAAGAGAACCATGCTGTGATGCATTGTTCACTAGGACAGTTTCCAGGCAGAGAAATCTGCAAGCACCTGTGTGTCCAGTGCTTTTGCCAAACCCTTGGCTGCTTTCAAGTGGTGTACATATTTGGGTCTTTAAACATGCTTAAATGTCTCTATAATTCCATTAAGTTAAACGTGGTTTTCATTTATTCAACAGGTGTTTATTGAACACTTACTATGTACCTTGAGGATATAAGACATTGTTTGTGCTCTCTCGGCACTCACATTTCAGCAGTGGAGACCAATAATTGATGGTCTGATAAGAATCATCATGGGGGGGGGAGCGTCTGGGTGGCTCAGTGGGTTAAAGCCTCTGCCTTCATCTCAGGTCATGATTCCAGGGTCCTGGGATCGAGCCCCGCATCGGGCTCTCTGCTAAGCAGGGAGCCTGCTTCCTCCTCTCTCTCTGCCTGCCTCTTTGTCTACTTGTGATCTGTCTGTCAAATAAATAAACAAAATCTTGAAAAAAAAAAATCATCATGGGAGGAGCATAGAGAACTATGGTCGCACTTCTGGGGTACACAGAACCCAAATCTCCATATGGTGAGGGTTGGAGATAGGCTAATTTCAGAGATGTCAAGAGTAGGAATTAGCTAGACGATGAGCAAAGGGGAGCAGGGATGCTATTATTGATAGAGGAAGCAGGAAACAAAGTATGTGGTACTGGCAGGCCAAACTTTCAAGTTCATGTGTCTGACATAATGTTTTAAAAGGTTATAGAATCTTGATCAAATAAGATTAGCCTGATGTTATGAAAAGAAATATGGATTTTGTAATCAGGCTGTGTCACAAATTATTCTGAATTATATGAATCATTTTCTCTATGACATTTAGATAATGATACCTATGTGGCAGTATTATCCTACTGATTAAATTATAAATATTGCCACATAGTTATCATTTGATGGATTATAGAGGTGAGTAGTAATGGTGTTTTTAATCAATAATACTACATACAGTTAAGTTATATTGACTTAATTACATGCATGTATTCATCTGATGCTCACAACTCATGCTAAGAATTTTTTCAAAAAGATTTTATTTATTTGAGAGAGTGAGCCCATATATGGGATGGAGCAGAAGGAGAGAGAGAAGCAGGTTCCCACTGAGTGGGGAGCCCAAATTAGGGCTCAATCCCAGGACCCTGAGATCATAACCTGAGATGAAGTCAGACACTTAAACAACTGAGCCACCCAGGTGCCCCTTTGCTAAGAATTTTTATTGTCCCCATTATAGAGATGAGGCAATGGAGACTTAGAAACAGCAAGTGACAAGCCCACAATCACATAACAATAAGTGTCAACAGCAGAGACTGACATTAGAGCTCTTTTCCTGATTGCTTCCCACTGTCTCCTTGCAGTACTCAATACACAGCTATTATTATTATTATCATTATTATTATAATAATTATTTTAAATTTAAAGCTCTTGAGACCATAATCAGAATCCTTTTTTTTTTTTTTTTTAAGATTTTATTTATTTGAGAGAGAGAGAGAGAAGAGACCATGCACAGAGGAGGGGCAGAGAAGGGGAGTGGGGAGCCTGAGGATGCCAGGCTCTATCCCAGGACTCTGGGATCACGACCTGAACTAGATGCAGACACCTAACACTCTGAGCCACCCAGGCAGCCCGATATTCAGAATTCTGATATCAAACATCTGTTATGCTTTGTTTCTTTTCTTCTTTGTTCTTTGAGCCAGAACTTAGAGATCATCTTTAAGATATTACATTGACACTTTTGTTGTTCTACCTTATAATTTACTTTACAGTTAGTATTAGATCCAGCTTAAAATGATAGAAAATCCCAAATAACGAGGGCTTAAATAAGAGAACTTACTTCTCACCCATATAAACAAATCCACAAATAAGCAGTCCAGGGCTGATAAGGGGCTTCACAAAATCTCAAGGACTTAGACTCCTTCTACCTTTGCCCCTGCCTTTTTTAGCGTGTGGCTTCCATCATGCTCCAATATGGTTGCAGCCTCCATCAACTGGAAGTAGGAAGGGGTGATGAAGAACATACCCCTTCCCTTTGAAGAACTTCCCTGTGCCATACCCAAAATTGATATACGTGCCATTGACCAGAGTTTCGTCACATTCAGCAAAACTACTGCTAAAAATTAGGGGTTTTATCACTGGGGTAAAAGAAGGAAATGAATCTTGAAGCAAACTGGAAACTAACTGTAACAAAAATTTAAAGTTTTAATAAATATTTTAATTTAGAGGACGCCTGGATGGCTCAGTTGGTTAGGTGACTGACTTCGGCTCAGGCCATGATCATGGAGTCCCAGGATTGAATCCCATCTTGGGCTCCCTGCTCAGCAGCAAGTCTGCTTCTCCTTCTGACCCTCCTCCTTCTCATGCTCTTTCTCTTTCTCTCTCAAATAAATAAAAATCTTGAAAAATTTTTTAATTTAGAGTTTTAAATTGTTCTTTAGCTATAGTTGTAATATAAAAACAATATAACAGAATATTAAAAATCAGCACAAAAATAATAATGTCTTAAATTCATGTTTACGGTTCTAATCACCAAGACTTTTACAAAGAACATTGTCTCAGGGACCAAAAAATCTTTATATTCTTGCCTGAGCTTTACTTCTAGGTTTTCATCTTGATCAAGTCACTTTCTCTTGGTGGGCATTGGTTTCCTTATAGGTAAAAGAGTAGGATCAGGCTAGAATGTCTCTAATATCCTTCCAGCTCGGTCTACTAGTACTGAATCTCATAGGGAAATCTCTTACATTTTCAGAATTTTAAAGACATTCTGTACAGCAAAAATCTATCAAGGAGTTAATTTCTCAGGAATAGATGCAGATTTGTGTCTATCTGTTTATATCTTACCTTGTCTCAGAAAAGGTTAAATACTTCTATTTTTTATTTATGCAAAAGCAATATGACAAGAAAATGAAATAAGCTGAATAAATATTGGAAAAATTAAGTTCTTGTTTTTTGTTGACTATGTATAGAGAAAATTAGAAGACTGAAATAAAAATTAAAAATAGTGAATATTTGATAAGGAGTTTGGATGGGAATTAAATTACAAAAACAGTCTTTTCTTTTAGTCCATCGAAAAAATTCAGAAATGAAAAGTGGAAAAAAAAATTCTATATATAATAGCAACCAAGGTGATAAAATATTTAAGATTAAAAATGATAAGAAAGGCAAAGTGCCTTGTGGAGCATAACTAAAAAATCTTACTGAAGAATAGAAAATATGATAATAACAAATGAAAAGATAATATGGACACATCATATTTATGTAATATATAATAATTATAATGACATGGGTTTTTCTTTTTTGTTGTTGTTGTTTTTTTACTGTAGTCATCATTTATATTGTTTAACCTGGTTTTAAAGTTTATCTGGAACACTGCATTCTCAAAATCGAATAGTCATGAAAAGTCTTAAAATGAATAGTCAGTGTAGTCTTGCATTACCAGATGTTAGAACATACAAACATTATAGTCAAATTAATATGGAATCGGCATAGGAACAGGCAAACAGACCAGTGGAACAAAGTAAAAATTCTACAAAGATAACTCACTTTTTATGAGATGTCTTCAATTACCAACAAAAGTGCCATTTTAATTTAATGGGAAGAGTGTAGTTTATTTTATAAATGGCACTGGCACAACTTAGAAACACAGAAATTTGGATCCCTATCTCACACTATATAAAATGTATTCCAGATATAGTAAAGACTTCAATTTTTTTTTTTTGGTTTAGAGGAAAGGTTTAGAGGAAAATCCAGGTGATGCATTTGTAACCTAGAGATAATGAGAAATAAGCAATCAAGAAACTATAAAAGAGTAGGCATATTTGATTGCATAAAAGATGTCATTATGTTAAAAGATGTCATTAACATGGAAACATACAGTATATTTTAGTAAACTTCAGAAGACAAGTTTCTGTATCTGGATCATGATACCTGGTTCATAGCTGAGTTTTAGATTAAAATATGCCAGTAGAATGGGATACTTCACTACAAGAAGTATAGATAATTACTAAGAAAATATGGACGTGGAAGAGCAAATTTGTTTTCAATAGGTTTCTGAGGTTGTCTCTTTGGGGCTCAAAATTTCTTTGTAAGAATATGACAGTTAAAATCCAGCTCAAAAATCCTGAACTGATTAAACAAGTTTAACAAACTTTGAGTGCTTATTATGGGCCAAGCCCTGTCCTGGAAATATTTAGAAGCAAAAAGACTCTGTTATGGAGCTTATGGTATGGAAAGACAGGGCAAACAGGTGATTAAAAACTGATCAGCCTGGAAAAAAGGGAAGATTATGCTCCTTTGGGCATGCATAACAAAGAGACTTAGTCCAGGAAATCCAGGACAGAGTCAAATGAGATTTATGCTCGGATCCTAAATGGGAGTGGAGGTTAGCCAGGTGAAGAGAGGCTCACAGAAAGAGGGCTCCACTCATGGGTCACATCACGTGCATGAATTTGACAGTGAACCCGGTGAGAAACTGACGAGTGGCATTAGATGAGGCTGCAGAATTAGTAGCAAGCAGCCAGGTTCCAGGTTGCCATGAATCTTACAAGGAATGTTAGGATTTCTTTTTTTTTTTTTCCTTCTTCTTGTTACTGCATCCTAAGAGCAGTGAGAAGCTATTGAAAATTTTTAAAAGGGAGTGGCTTGATCAGACTTGAATTGTCAAATGATCTTCCTGGAGAATGAATTAGGAAACCAGTTTGGAAACAGTTGTAATACCCAGGTGAGGAGTGATAGGTGATATTGGCTTGTTCTAAAATGGTGCAGCATGGATTCTGGAAGATGTTTAGCAGGTGATTCATACAGGAACATGACTATATTTGTGAAGACAAGGAGAGAACTGTGTTCGTGAGCAAATAGGTTGATAACAGTACAAATTTTCAGATAGAAAACCTATGCCAAGTAGGGAGAGGGTGGTTGGGTTATGGACATTGGGGAAGGTATGTGCTATGGTGAGTGCTATGAAGTGTGTAAACCTGGCGATTCACAGACCTGTACCCTTGGGGCTAATAATACATTATATGTTAATAAAAAATTAAAAAAAAAGAAAAGAAAACCGATGCCAAGTATCTATTCTTTTTTGTGACTCTTAAGAATGCAGTTTGGGGGCGCCTGGGTGGCTCAGTGGGTTAAGCCGCTGCCTTCGGCTCTGGTCATGATCTCAGAGTCCTGCGATCAAGACCCCGCATCGCATCGTGCTCTCTGCTCAGCGGGGAGCCTGCTTCCCCCTCTCTCTCTGCCTGCCTCTCTGTCTACTTGTGATCTCTCTCTGTCAAATAAAAAGAAAGAAAGAAAGAAAGAAAGAAAGAAAGAAAGAAAGAAAGAAAGAAAGAAAGAAAGCAAGCAGACTGGAAGTTAATCAAGAAAATGACACCCCCTTTATCTTGTTCTAAATAGGTATACTCATCAGAATAAAACAAACCCTCTCACCCAGTCATTGGGGTCTGCAATACGCTCAGCTTATGGAATTACTATTGGAGTCTGTTATGTTTCATTTCAAACCTATTGAGGTTTTCTCCAGTCTATACAGGTTGTATTAGGTGTCCTAATCTTTTCCACCACCATTTATAATTCTGGGACTTTTCTTCAATGCCAACAACTTTTTCAAGATCCCAAAGTTAGTAAGTTTAATTTCATTCTTAGCTGCTTTGAAAGAACCCATTGCAATAAATAACTACTTTGAATTCAACAATGTCTAAAATTCACATTTAAAGTTTACATTATTGATAGCAATAGCATTGACACACATTTGAAAAATAATGCAATGATACAGGAAAGATACACTATTGAGTTTCCAAGGCTGGTATTCATACCCACTCACAGACCCTTTTGAATAGCTAAGTGAATTCTCCCACCTCCAGACTTCACTTTTTAAAGCCATAGACCAAATTTAATCTTTCAGATGACCATAAACTTTTTTTTTATTTCAAGTAAGAAACAAAGCTAATGTTAACATGGACTCTTTGAGAATTGCACAGTCTTTAGAAATCAAAGAATAAATCTTTGCTCCCCTGTGATGGCATTTAGACAGGATATTGGGATTGTGTAAACAGGTATTCTATCTGTTCTGGCTTATACTGGGCCCTAGGTGTAGAACCTAGAGTCTGTCTCCAGTCAGGGCATACACTGCATTAAAGCAGTTTTATCTTCCTCTGAATAATATTATACAAAGGAGGCTTATTTTCCGGATAAACATGAGAACAAGACCTACAGAGCCTCCAGGAACCAGCATAACTCTAGGGATTTGTCGCTACTTCCTTTTCTTGATCTGTGGGATCCGAGATGCTCTTCTCTCTATGTATAGCACATCAGCTTCTCTCTGCAGTCTAGCTCTGCACTCACTACTGATGAAGGGTCTGGTACCATCTCTCTTCCATTCCAACTCTGTGAAAGAGCAGGTCTGGTTACTTCCATCTCTGTTTGCAAGCCCTTCCCGCCATCCGGCTTCATCAGCTGGCCTGGGTTGTGCCTCTCTTGGGTCAGTGACCCAGCTTTGATTGGACTTGTAGGCCATTTCTGCCTAAAAACAACTTAACTCTACTTGCCTGAATATGAAGTATGGATAGGGCCACTGCAGCTAAAAGAAGAGATGGGACAGATGAATAACTGATGCATTTAGTATGTCAGGCAACGTATAACCAAGATAACCAAGAAAATGGGATGAAGGGAGAAGGGAATTATTTCATGACAAAAATAATTCTGGTACCTCATCTACATGTGTTACACAATACACTGTCTTCAGGGCAACATAAGAGACTGTTACAGTACAAAGACATAAAAATCATCCTCCTAATATTCAAAGCTGATGTAATTATTTGGCATATTTCTTTCTGGCCTCTTTTTTATTTGCCTATTTTTTACATAGTTGTCATGTTAATATAGGTAAGATTTACCCTCTTTTAAGTCTTCTGTTTTCAAACCAATTCAATTTCTTTAATTACATCAAGTGTTTTTTCCAGAGTCCCGCCCGCTCTTCTCCGTTTCCTTTTATCTAGTTGTCTTCCTTGCTTCAGAGAGGATTTCAGTTAGGTCTGGAAAATGTATCTCATACAGTCAAATTTTAAAAATGAATTTTTAAAAAATGAATTGGAAAAGAGAGGTTTCAAAAAAGGAAAACGAGGGTTTTCTTCAGATTTGTTCTGTCGCACACTTCTGGTTGTTCCACAGAATTTTGCTTCTGTGGTTTGGCAGTGCGCTCTCTATCTCCTCTGAGTCTCTCTGACCTAAAATACACTTTGGAGCCTATAAGCCGAAATAAACTCTGTAGTTGGCCAAAGATCTTATTCCGTTTTGGCAAAGAAACGGGTATTTATCATTAAGTGGACTTTATTACACCACCTCATGAGGCAGTTCAGAGAGGCCTTTAAGAAATTATTCCAGGGGCACCTGGGTGGCTCAGTGGGTTACACCTCTGCCTTCAGCTCAGGTCATGGTCTCAGGGTCCTGGGATTGATCCCCCCATCAGGCTTCCTGCTCAGCAGGGAGCCTGCTTCCTCCCCTCTCTCTCTGCCTGCCTCTCTGCCTACTTGTGATCTCTCTCTCTTCGTCAAATGAATAAATAAAATCATTCCAATACTCATGCTTAGGCTTCTGGAGAAACAAGAACAGCAACTACAAGCCATTACAGACTCATTTTGTGTTTTAATCCAATGGCAAGAAACCAGGTGACTCAAAGAGTCGCTCTCATGCCAACTCGGAGTCTCTCGGAACCTCTCAAGATGCCTTGCAAATGTTGTTAAACAGCTGTGTCTAAATATGCCTATTCAGGATGAAAACTGAAGTTGTATTAAGTCATTTTTAAAAACACTGAGTGCCCATGTGGTGTAGGCATAGATGAAGAAGATGGGGTCCCCCTTTTCTAAGTGTTCCAAGAGTCTAGTGGAACTGGCAAATAAACAAGTAATTGCAACACATAAAAAATGATCTTGTAGCTAAAGCATCAGGTGCTGCCCTAGATGTATGCCTTGTATGTATTTATGGTAGCATTGATCAGAGAAGTGTTTTTTCCTAAACTGAAAATGGGCTACTTTAAGTAAGTAAAAGTCTTAGAGGATGGCAAAATTTTCTCTTCGGCTTTCTGCTACATTTCCTTTGAAATGTACATGACTGCTCTTTAGGATAAGAACTGGAGGAAAATATCATTACCCCAAATCAAAAATGATACTCAAGCCATATGACTCATGAATCTTCAATGATGTAGAGTACTTCGGAAAAAGCCAGAATTAGAGAGAACTATGAATTCCAAATGCTTTAAAAGAAAACATTAATTTTCTATTGTGAACAATTTCAAATATACATTAAAGTTCAGATAATAACGTACGTAGTAAGTATGCACTATCCTACCACCGAGAATTCTCAGATATGAACGTGTCCTTATCTTTTGAAATTATGTTCATTTCTCTTCTCAGCTCCACTCACTTCTCTTTTTCTTCAGAAACATTCTATTGAACTTAGCAGGCATTTTTTTTTCATGAACATGTTTATTCTTTTTACTAAATACATATGTCTCTACAGTATCATTTTGGCTCTTTGATATTTAAACAGATGACATCATACTTGTCTCATTCTCTGACTTGTCCTCTCAAAAAATATTTTAGATCGCAATTTTTATTCATTTAATATCATTTATTCGTTTTAGTATCATGCAGTATTTCCTCAAGTGACTCTACCTTAAACTACTTATCCCTTCCCTATTTGATGATCATTTAGGTTGCTGTGACTTCTTCTTAGTGTTTGCAATTTCAAACCTGCAGTGTACATCTTTTTCGTATACCCCTTTGGATATCTGTGTGTTTCTCTAGGGTATATGTGTAGAAATAGAACTGCTAGAACATGTTCCATATACACCTTCTGCTGTATTACAGATTGCCAAATTGTTGTCCAAAGAAGATGTACCAGTTAATATTCCCCATCAGTAATATATTAGAAATAATTCATATTTCTCTACATCTTTGTAAACACTTGGTATCAGCATATTTAAAAAATTTTTTTTTATCAAACTAATTGGAGAAAATTGTCTCTTGTTATTTTCCATTTCTTTACTCTTTATTGTCCATGTAGGATTTCTTCTCTGTAAATTATCCATTCTTATGCTATTGTTAATAGGATTGCTTGTGTTTTTCTCCTACATTATTTGGAATATTTCTATATTTTGAATACAAATCCTTTGTCATATACATTGCAGATACCTTCTCCTTGCCTGTTACTTATTCAATTTTATTCACAGTTCCTTTTCTCTAAAAAATAGTTTTTAATTTTGAGGGGGTCATGTTTATCAATTCTTTACCATGATCTGTGCATATTGTGTTCTTTGGGTTTTAATCCATCAGAATACATTTTTGTTATCAGTGTGACATTGGCATCAAATTTCATTTTTGTCCAAATCTTTGAGCATATAACTGATAATTGTCCTTAAGTTAAATTCCTGGGATGAAGAGTATTAACAATTCAGGGGTCTTGATGCCTATTACCAAAGATTCTATTTTTTTCTTTGCTAATCATTAACAATTAATATGCTAGAAAGTTGAGATACCAAGTATAAAGTTTAAACTACCTTTAAACTTTCATTTCTTTTTGCTCCCTTACTTATAGTCAGAGATAAGATTGCATCAGTAGGGTGACATATAGGCGGACCTTTGAGAGAATTCCCATATTCTTTTCTTTTGGGTTTGAGAAGAGGGTCTTTTCTCAGTCTCAGATACCTGGCAGAGTGAAGGGTTACACCTCAAAATCTTGGCAGATCTCTAACGTGAGTATCCCTGTTCCATATAATTTTCCTTATGAAATATAGAGAGGTGATTGCCCTTCTTGCTTTGTCTTCACTTCCCTCACCAGCAAAGCAGGCATGATTTTTAAGAAGACACTTCTCACAAAGAAACATAGTTTTTTAGTTTTTGCTTTTTTTTTTTTTAATCATGTAAGAGAGATCCTCCCTACATGTGGAGGAATGAATATCAACAAAACAGCACTGAGATGTAGATACTTGGAAGAATCACTCCTACACACCAGCCCTGCACCAAGAATGTCTGAAGTACGTGATCCAAAACACTTATAAATTGCTTCATTTCATGGGTCCATAATACAATAATCAGACTTTGAAATGTTAAATCTATTAACACCAATGGTTTACTATATTTGGCATCAGAATTTTTTTAATGAATCAATCTGTGGATTATTATAGAACTTTTTCTGAATATCAGTGGAATATACTGATCAATACCACATGGTAAGGTAAGCCATAAAAGTAGATACTCTTTGTTGAGCATCTACTATAACAGACACTGTGTTAGGTTTTTAACTTATGTTAGCTTTCATTTTACGAAAGCCTTTGAGTCAGGTGGTATTATCACAAGTTTACAGATGAGGAAGCCGAGTGTCAGAAATGTCAGTTAATTGCCCAAAATGTAAGACTATATAATCTAAATTCAAAACCAGTCACCTTTCCATTGTTCATTCTTGCTTTGAAGACCTCCAAAAGCACTCTAGAACAGCAGAAAAAAAAAAAAAAATGATGTGTAACTTAAAAATATCCAGAATTCCAAGAGCCGATAGTTTAGCTATGGCTTGTGTCAGGGAACTTCCCTGGTTTATAACTCACACTTTTCTCTAGATCCTAGGATACTATCTGGGTCAAACCTAACACAATTAATAACATTTTTTTTTTTTTAACTGTAGCCTCTAATCTGACTTAAACCTGTTTATTTCAGTTTTTCTCTGAAGTTGGCAATAATGAAGAACTCTAGTGTGTTGCATATCCCTATTGAGTTCATAAGCAGGGAGATAGGGGAACTTAAATGTGATCTTTCCTTCAAGTAATTTGGCATACAACATCTTTGCACTGATATGAAAGAACACATTCATAAGGTAACTATCAATCACTGTCACTATCAAGAAAGGAAGCTTATGCTTAAACATTACATTGGGCTAAGATATTCATTTTATGACTATTAAATACCTACTCAGTATCAGCGATGAGTCTAGAGAGAAAGAGTGGTACATAAAACAGGCCAGATTCCTGCCTTCTTGGTACTAACATTCTATCGTGAAAGAGGAACACAATAGATAATCGTAAATTAATAAGTACATTTGCTAAGGTCAGATAGTCTTAAGGGCTACAAAGAATATAAAACAAGATAATGAGGTCGTCATTGGAGAAGAACTAGTTTTAATAGTTTAAATAGAAAAATCCAAAAAGTGGTATTTGACCAGTGACTTGGTGAGAAGTCAGCCATGAAAGATCTTTGAAGTAGAGAATTCTAAGGAGAGAGAAAAAGTAATGCAAAAGGCCTAATGTGACAATAAATCTGGTGCATGAGAGAGAAGACACAGTCTGTAAAGCCACAGCGTAAGAAATAAGGGAGATTGATAGGAGATAAAGTTGGAGAGGTAATGTGATGATACAACCCAATTTGCTTATGAAAGTCCTGAATAATACCTCTTGTCCTGTAGAAGAACAAGACCCTCTCTGAGTGTGCTCTTTGGACAAAACACTATAGGATCTCCCTAGTGAAAGTTAAGTAGGGGACAGATTATTTGGTTATAGACAACAAATGAGCAAAAAATTTAGGCGCTCCTGGGTGGCTCAGTGGGTTAAAGCCTCTGCCTTCGGCTCAGGTCATGATCCCAGGGTCCTGGGATCGAGCCCCATATGGCCTGTCTGCTCCACAGGGAGCCTGCTTCCTCCTCTCCACCTGCCTCTGCCTATTTGTGATCTCTCTCTCTCTGTCAAATAAATAAAATCTTAAAAAAAAAAAATAGAAAGAAAGAAAGAAAAAACTTTTAGAGACTAGCTAATAATTGAATTCCTTCTTGTTCCTTTGGCCCTTCCTATTTTAATCTGAGTTGGAGTCAAAACATTTTATTTTGATTTAGTGTGATATATGCAGTAGGATAAGCGAGACCTACAGATAAGAGCTGGTTGGAGAGGTTTTTAGATTTAGATCTGAAAGAGGCCCTTAGTCTTGCCTAGTGACTAAAGCAGTCCAAGATACTGGTGTCAAACCAAAGAATTAACATAATGAGGAAGAAGAGGGGGAAAAAAAAAGGAGAGGAAGACAGATCTCCTATCCAAGCTATTCAATGTTCAGTGTCTTATATGATCTCATCTTTAATTTTCACCGTTTTAAGATGACATGGAAGCTATAAGAGTTTTAATAGCTTGATTGGGGTCAGACAAATAGTGAGAATTACCTCTGGGATTTGAATCTAACTGTCTAATACTTTCCTTTCGGTTATCCTGCCCACCTCAAGCGTTCCAGCTGTATTCTAGTATTTCTTGATCCCTGCAAATGCCGTGTTCTTTGGTACCTCATTGTGTCTGTAATTTCTATCTGACAATCCCTATTCATACATTGCAAATGTTGCTTCTCACGTGAAACTCTCCTTAATTCCCAGAAATATGGTTGTTTCCTCTGCCCTTCAAACACAGCCATACCCGTCTCTGTTACACAGTTTTATTCATCCATCTATGCATTTATTCAGCTGTGAAATAGTGGACATACAACAGTGAGCAAAACAAACACAGCACCCAAATTCATTGAGCTTATGGTTGGAGAGGATTAATTAGCCAAAACATCAATGCCATTAAGAAATGTCTTTATTAGATTTCCTTTATCTCATTTGTTCATTCGTCTGTTCAGCAAGTGCCTCCTATGCTAATAGAGACATGATAAAATATTGACACATTTTTGAAAATACAAATTCAGTATGAGTATGAGTCTGGAAGTATGAGACAGGAGTAGTAAGAGATAAAACTGAAGGAAAGGTACTGGCAAGATCATGGCGGCCCCTATGGGTATTTTAAAGGAACTTAGACTTTGTTTTTAGGCAACAAAGAGGCACTGAATGCCTGAAATGATCAGATATTTATCCTAGTAAAATCAACATGGCAGCAGTGTCAAGAAAAAATTGGAGGGGATTGAGTCTGCATATAGAAAGACTAATCAGATAGTTGTTGCAAAAAAGGTAGTGTATGAAGTAAGATAGAATTAGTCAAGGCAGAATTTCTGACTAGTTAGAATTAGGGTACATGGAACAGAGAAAGCCAACTCCTGTTTGACCTGGACTTGCACACTCATGTCTCTTCCCTAAATTATTGAGACAGAGATGAGGTCCTGCCCACTGTATCCTCCATTGCCCTTACACATTTTTAGAAGATAAGTAGCCTGTTTCTTCGGTCATCTTCTGTTTTGGTTGATGCACTCCCGGTGAAAGCCACATTTGAAGAGAACACTGGACTTGTGATCAGGAAACGTGGCTCTGGAACCAGATCTTCTTCTGTTTTTTTTTTTTAGATCTTCTACAGATATTCTCTACACTTTCAGAAAAATCTTGTGTTTTCTCTAGGTATCGGGTTTCCATCTGGAAAAGGAAAGCGTTGATCTAGGTTCTATGTATTTACTCTCTGCATCTCAGCCTTCTCAGCTTTATAATAAGAAAGATTAATTAAATTTTACAAAATCTTTTTTAGATTTACAAAGGTCTTTTCAAGTTCTCATATTTTAATGTAAGTTAATATGGTAATGTATAAGAGATCTTTACCCCCTAACATGTGTTACCATAAAATCTTGTACATTGTAGGAATGTCCTTATGTCTCCTTATTATAAATTGTAGATAAATGTTTGCATATTAT
Source organism: Mustela nivalis (assembly GCF_964662115.1). Lineage (NCBI taxonomy): Eukaryota > Metazoa > Chordata > Mammalia > Carnivora > Mustelidae > Mustela > Mustela nivalis. The sequence goes on from NC_139027.1 coordinate 12,352,330, forward strand.
TTGTCTCTCCCATTGGGTCACTGGTCTCTATGGGAAATAAGCAGCTTTTTATTCATCTCCATTCCGTGTTACATAACATGATTTCTGCACATAGTGTGCACTTCTTATTGATTTGCAAGGAGGAAGAGAGGAAAAAACAGGGTACATTTTTTTTGCAAGAAATAGTTGTAATTACCTTGTGTATTCAATATTGTATGTCTGCTTTTTCCACTTAGCATATCATAAGTGATTTGCCATGTTTCAAAACTGTACTCACAATTTTATATTCCCTTGAGTTAATACACTATAATTTACTACCCATTTACCTAATGAGGAATGGTCACAGTTCTAGAGTTTTTACCTTATTAAATAAGGCCGTAATAAATACATTCCTTTGTATAACTTTTTTCTCTCAGATTGTTTTTTTTTTTTTTAAGATGGTTTCCCCTGGAATCAAAAGCATTGATATTTAATACTTCTTGATTTCTAGTATTTTTTAGTGGGTTACACAAACTTGTAATTTTACCATGTTTGATTATTTGTAGGCTTGAACTTGGCCATTGATATTTCACCTCTGTTCATATTCTGTTCATGCTGGTTGTCCAACTTTTTATCAAATTCTCTTCCCATTAATTTTTAAGCACCTTTTATGTTTAAAAGATATTTATATTGCCTATTTTTTCCACTTTGATATTTGCCCTCTTTTCAGGAGTTTTTAGACTCCCTAAGCATTGAATTTATGTAGTTATATGTATCAACCTTATCTTTTATAATTTCTGCCATTGCTTTTATGTTTAGAAAGTCCAACTTAAGCTTAGTAAATAGGTTGAACATGTTTCTCTGGGTTCATTTATCATTTGTGTTTATGCTGATACAAATTTTCTATTTACACTCTATCGCTTCCGATTCGAATGATTCCCTTAATAACTGAAATTTGCTTTATATATAAAGCTATGGATAAGTGTATATATATATACACACATAGCTATTAACATTTCATCTAGCATACTTTCAGTTTCTATTAGTTTTCTTTGACATATTTTTATATTAAACTGTTTATTTCCAAATGTCAATGATTTTTTTTAAAAGATGGTACATATTGTGGTTCTGACTTAATATTTTCCCACCAAATTGCTATCAAATGATGATGGCATCACTTATACAATTATATTTCCTTTTCCTCTTGTTCTGAAAAGCTTCCTTGATCATACATTAAGTAATTATGTGTAGCCAAGTCTATTTCTAGACTCTCCATTCTGTTATGCTGATCTATAGGTCTATTTTTGTGCCAGTAAATCCTTCACTTGTTCAAGGAGAGCTCAAATTTCCTTTTTTGAGTCCTTGCTTCTCCAGCTTAAACATCCTCAGTTCCTTCCATTGCTGCTCTTGTATTTGGCATCTAAGACCTACCCCAGTCCCCTTGGGGCCCAAAGCAAGCAGTTGGGAGAGAAGAACCAAAGCTTAGTACCTGAAATTGTCTTACTTGGGTAAAGAAATGCACGGATCAGGGCAACACGCAGGCAAGAAAAGAGAATGATAAACTTTAGATTGAAGTAACAGTCCTGAAAAGTACTTTCTTCTCTCTCATCTCCTTTAATAGAGCAGAATAGTGAATGGTAGATCAGAGCCTTCCAGGGTTCAAGTGCCAGCTCCACCATTTTTTTTCTGTGTGGTCTTGATCACGTTTCTTAAATTCTCTAAGTCTCATTTGCCTTGATTGTAAATGGAGACATCGTGGTATCTACTTTATTAAATTATTAAAAAGATGAAGTAATAATCCATGAACAAAATCCAGTTCATAATCCATGAACACGTAGGTGGTAGGATGATGTAAACTATGGTGATTACTGCTAAAATATCATATAAATTTATTGTTTCACTTAAGTTTTCAAGAAATTGCTTATTGCTGTAGAGTTGACCTATGAAATTGGATTAGTTTCGGGTGTACAACACAGTGATTTGACAATTCCATACATTATAAATGTTCAGCATGATGAATGTAGGTACCATCTGTCACCATACAAAGTTATTACAATGTTATGGACTACACTTCCTATGCAGTACTTTTCATCTTAATGACTTACTTATTTTATAATTGGAGGTTTGTACCTCTTCCTCTCCTTCCCCTATTTCACCCATCCTCCCCGCCTTTCCCTCTGGCAATCATCAGTTTATTCTTTGTCTTCATAAGTCAGCTTCTGTTTTGTGTTTGTTTGCTTGTTTGTATGTTTCATTCAACCTTTTGAGGCACTTATTAGCATAGACATTTAAAGTTGAATGAACAAGATGAACTTTCCCCAAAGCACCAGCTAATGGAAGCGCTAGCTTGGGATCTCCCTCTTTCTAGCTTCTAGGCCTCTGCTCTTCCTTGTAGATGGCATCACTACACAGCATGACGTAAGGTACTTGTAGCTGGTTCTCTGGGTTCTGTGGTGATTATGTAGCAGTTAAATTCTTAGGTGAAGGTAAGTATAAATAAATAAATGAGTAAATAAAGGTAAATAAAATGTTCAAATGTGTGATACGATATATAGGTCTTACGATTTCCTTTGGGTTTCAACACGGAAGGGCATTCGATTAAGGGCTGAATCTTAATATGCAAATCGGCTGATGGGGAAGCATAGCCCTTCAAGTGATCACTCCACATACTGCTCCAAGTGGCAGTGACACAGCCCAGCAGCATTTGTCATCCCCACGGGGTGCCAGAGGAAGAAGCACTTCCTCTCCCTCAGCACAGGTTACCTGTGCTCTCAGAAGGCACACGGTGGCCGGGAGGGAGGCGAGTGGAGGATGCCACGTTGGCAGCCTGTGTGCACAACTGCCAAGTCAAACAGCACCGGAAGGTCTAATTTTAGCCCACTCAGCCTTGGCATTGTCCCTTTTAGCCAAGATATTTTTCAAGCACCACAATAAAGTGCTTTGTTCCAGCCTTGCTGGATACTTCACAAAGGCTCAGCAAGGACAGGGCAAGCATAGTTCAGACCTGGAAACATATCAAAGACAAGGAACCTCCCTGGAGAGGGTCAGCACTCCTCCGGCAACCTTTAGTAAATATACCCTTTCCGTCCACCTCCCAAAGCTACAAGTGGCCCATGGTCGTGTCGTCTTCCCACAGCTTCTTTGTCAGCCTTCTGTGAGCTGCTTATTAGCAGGTATCTTTGCTCTTTCATGCTGGGATTTGCAATTTACTCCTTCTCTTTTTTTTTCCTGCCTAACAAACCCACTTCTTTCCATATATCTGGGTCTAGTTTCCTTTCCTGATGTGTCTAGAAGGTGCCCTAGATTAAGAGCTAGGAACAGTTTTACCACTTACGAATGACCTCTGAGGTCTGTCCCTTACAATGACCTGGTGAATTAGGTGAGGTAGAAACTTCCCTAGAACTTTTGACGAAAATTGAAGCTCAGAATAGAAGCTGACCTTGGTTAAGGTCACACAGGAAAACACTGATGGATGTGGGACTGGAACCAAGGTTGGTGCTTTAGGGAAAGGTATGGTCAACGAACCTGTCAAAGCAGGGACCCTGAAAACTTTTTTCTGCACTTGATCTTAGTCAAAAGGCCGAGAAGCGATGAAAACTTTTTTTCTGAAAGTATCAATTGGCATCATAGCCAGCAGTTCCAGACTGAGGACTGAGAATGGTGGCTTCCTTCAATAAGGAAATCATCACTTCCTTATTTCCTGGAAAGAAGGTAGGGAAGGTTGATCCACAGACACAACTGGTGACACTACTGTTTCCAAAGTCTTTGGGGGAGAAAAAAATAATTTCCCCTCAACCCTTCTAGGTTCTTGGCTAAGATTCCTGCCCCTGACCCCCATAATTAAAAAACAGGCTAACAGGAGAAAAATAAACATAAGCGTAATAACATGTATACCTCCTAAATACAAGGGAGATACCCAGGAAAACTGAAGAACTCACTGAAATGGCCCAAGCAATCACTTTAAAGACTATCTCCAACTAAACACAAAAGGGGATCGTGGGGGAGGGGAACCAGTCTGGGAGTACTGTCAAGCAAAACACAGGAAACATGTGCTTTTACATGTTTAAGTCATGTAAGTCAGTGGCCTTCCCCACTGGCAAAAGTTTCTAGGGATTTAACCTTCCCCCCCTTCATGCTGCAGAGGGAGACACCCTTACAAATGGAGATTTACCTTATAAATGTAAATGTCTCTTCCTACTCATATTTTAGAGATTCTCCTATATCTGCTGTTGCTTAAAAATAATCACCCTGAAAGGATCCTATGCCAGAGAGACATATATTGGGGTAGCAAATTCTGCTCCCCTTCACCTTCTTGGATCTTTTCTTTGACCTTGGAGTAGATCTCTCTGGACCTCATTAGACAATCCTAATCTGGCCTTAGGTGACCAGCAACGATGATCTATGGGATCATCATTTCTATCTTTGAATTTTCTATCTTTTGAATTTGAATTTCAGTCATTATAATGAACACTGGATAGTGCTTTAGCATTTATAAAACTCTCTCCTAACACATTTAAACCATGTGCTAACACACCAAGATGGATATTGTTATCATCAATCTCATACATGGTTGCACTGAGCCTCAGAGTGGTTTCCTGACGTGTCAGCTTCGGAGAGTCAGGAACTCTGACCTGGACATCTCCCCACACTGACAGATCCAGGGTCCTTCTGAGCCGCTCTTGATATTCACTTCTTCACCTAGAGCAACCCAGGATGGTCGTCAGAACTAACGGTCTTTGGTCTGCAAGTGAACCCTGACCTATTGCTGTGAATTAATTGTTGGAAAAGGGAGTGGCTTAACTGAAAGCATCGTGAAAGTACTTTCAGGACTCCCAAGACTGAAGATTTTATGAACAAAAGCCATTTTGTTTGTTGGTTAGAATTACTTATGTATAGGGGTCCCTGAGTGGCTCAGTGGGTTAAGCCTCTGCCTTCAGCTCAGGTCATGATCTCAGGGGCCTGGGATCAAGTCCCACATCGGGCTCTCTGCTCGGCAGGGAGCCTGCTTCCTCCTCTCTCTCTCTCTCTCTCTCTCTCTCCTTGCATCTCTGCCTACTTGTGATCTCTCTCTGTCAAATAAATAAAATCTTAAAAAAAATTTACTTATGTATATATTTCTGATTGTAAATGTTATGTGCATTCATTATAAAAAGTTTAGAAACGTAATGAAAAGTGAAATATTACCACCTACCAGCAGTTAGAATCACTTAGGATTTTGATGTAAATTGTGTCCTGCCCAAACATTGTATACACACAAGTTGAGCATGTGTATGTATAAAGCAAAGGCAAGGTGATACTGCACATACTGTTTTGTGACTCCTTTTTTTAACTCTAACAGCATATTGCAATATCTTCTCTCCTTTTTTCTTTCTTTTCTTGGACCTCAAGTGCACATTTATGTTCATCATACTCCTCTGTCCGTGGCACACATCACTGCCTCTCTAAGCCCCTCCTGTGTTTTATTCTATATTTTTTCATCTTCTGTACTCATTCCCATTTCCTCCTTCCATTCTATTGTGTTTAATACATGTCCTTGGTTAAGTGTTTAATCCTTGAAAACACATAGTTGTTTTGTATACTTCCATGTTAATTTAAATAAATGACATTGAATCAATACCAGTCTATGTCATTAAGTGTAGATCTGTATTACCACTTTTAATGGCTTTGTAATTACCTCTGTGTGATTCTTTTTTTAAAAGATTTTATTTATTTATTTGACAGACAGAGATCACAAGTAGGCAGAGAGGCAGGCAGAGAGAGAGGAGGAGGCAGGTTTCCCACCAAGGAGAGAGCCCGATGCGGGGCTCGATCCCAGGACCTTGGGATCATGACCTGAGCCGAAGGCAGAAGCTTTAACCCACTGAGCCACCCAGGCGCCCCACCTCTGCGTCATTCTAATGAAATCAATTTAACTAGTTTTCTATGATGGACATTTAAGTTGTTTTTTGAAAAGGTGCGGTGTTTTAAAAATGGTTTTAAACAATGCTGGATGTAACGTCCTGGTATCTACATCTCTGGATTTGTGCGATTGCTTCCTTGAGATCATTTTGAAGGGCCACCTTGCAAATAATTCTTCACCCAATTTTTCAGCCCCTAAAGTAGTTTGGTTACGGATTCCTTGGGGTTCCCTCTCGCACCCTCCTCTTTCTCTGTTCCCCCCTCTCCATCTCTACTTTGTGCATGTCTCCCTAATGGCACTTAGCACATTCATCTTTGATCTCTGTTTCATATGTTCTCTCTTATCGCTCAGCTGATAAGCTCCAGCTAGTTGTTGACAGAGACCACACAGTAATTAATTGATTCAACAACATTTCCTGGGCACCTGTTCAGTGTAGTCTGAGGTGAACCTGACAATCACTCTGCCCTTGGGGAAGCCCGTGTCTAGTGAGGTGGCAGACGTGCCTAAGGCAACCAGATGTGCTGTAGGGTAACCACACCCCAGCATGCACAGATGTCAGGGTGTGAAAGAGGAAGCCAGACAGCAAAGTCACCCAGACGAGGTGCCTCATCTATGTCTGGTACATGGTTTGGAATTTACTAGAAGGCTAAAGGGGAGCGAATGGCAACTTCCCTCAAAGCAAGAGGAACAGTCGGTACACACCAGAGGTTTGAGATAATATAGCAATTTGGAGCCTAGGGTGGGATCATACACAGGGGTGAGACCAAAGAGCTCTTGCATGTGGGGCAGGGGAGGCCCAGGTGAGCAGGCCTGGAAAGCCTCACTGAGGGTTGGATTCAGAGAGAGGCCAATGAAAGGATTCCACAGGACAATGGCATGATGGATTTGGTGTTTTAGAAAGGTCATTTGGAAGAAAGGTCGAGTGGAAGATGGGTTTCAGAAGAGCAGACTGTCCATGGAGAAGCAAGTTTGGATAATGATAAAAGTGGGAGACGATGGCAGCCTCAGCTGAGGTAGTGCTGAGGGAAAAGTCAGTGGATTTAGAGGGAGAGTTGGGAAGTAGGGTCTACAAACTACTTCACTTGACTGGTGCTGTGAGGAGAGACAGAGTCCTGCATAACCCCCAGGCTCTGAATGGGAATCTGGGCGGATGGCAGGGCCATTTCCCCAGAGAAGAGCACAGGAAGAGATGTTGACTTTGGTATGGTTGTAGGATTCCACGGTGGAGAGGCCCAGCAGGCAGAGGGAGAGATTGTCTAGCATCCAGGAGATTAGATTGGGGAACCATACTTATCTTTGTAATATAGAGTAATATTGAGTAAAAGATTGTTGAATAACTGAATAACAATTATTGAATTAATTTCTCATGTCATACTTCCTTCAAATAGAACATTTTACTCTCATCAGGGCACCTCGACACGAGAATTTCAAAGTTCTCTGTATTTAACATGAGTGAAACTATTTTTTAGATTTTTTGTAGAGATAATTTAGGAAGATGGTAAATGCAAACAGCTCTGAGAAAGGAAAGACCACCAGCCTAACAGTCAAGAGACCTCCGTGATTCTGCTACTATGGACAGACACTTGGATATTTCACTGGCCCCTCAGGAGAGCGGAGTCCTTAACTCTGAGATCAAGGAGAGGGCAGGCATGGCTGAGGTCCAAGGATGCTCCTAGCCCTGGGACTGGGGATGTGCTGGTGACATGGGCGCCCCTGCTCTGTACTCCTCTCCCGCAGCTCCCTGCTGATCGGAGATAAGGACCACGGTCCTTCCCCACTGGGACTTGGCAGCACAACCTAGCACACAATCTGTTGGACAGAAGGCTGTGATTATTAATGAAAGCATTTCCTCTGTTACCTCACAGAACTCAGTGAGGTTCTGACACTGTTAGAGACGACCGTTTCCTTTCATAGAAATTGATGCTCAGACACACAGAGAAGAGTTGGAGAAAGACGCACAGGGGTGTAAAAATAAGATGCGGAAAAGTGGGCGGCTGCTTGAAACCCTCCCAGAGGAAACGCTACCAGCTATTAATCAGCTACACTTCTGTTCAGTGGGTGAGCAGGGAATTAGATGGAAACTTCACTCAATAGTTGATGCTTTAGGCCTACAGGGTCCTCGGATGACTTTTCTCTGTCAGGTTGGACAAGAAACACTTCAACTTGACAGTGAAGAAGCAGGACCACAGCAAAATCCCCTAGGTGTCACCATTTGTGTATTTCTGTTTACACGTACCGGGTGTGGCAAGCGGTGTCAAGGTTAAGGTGACGCCTAGATATATGGGCCTGGATCTTGAGATGTTTGCTTCCCCATCGTCTGGAGCAGCCCAGTTTGCTGGGTCCAATGATGAGTATAATAATAGCTACTGTTTGTTGAACACCTGCTACTTGGAAGGCACCGTGGGTAGGAATTCAGTGTGTTATCCCATTGATTCTCGTAACAGCCCTGTGCACAAATCTCATTGTTTCCATCTGACAAATGAGGAAACTGAGCCTCCAGTGTGCCAAGTAGCTGCTCATAAGTCACATACCGTGTGCGCGGCGGGAACATCATTTGACCCCGGGTCTGCCTCCAGCCTACTTTTTTGTCCCACTCAACTAAGTCCAGTGAAAAATGAAAGAGACACTGTGACCAAACAGAAAGGGGAAGGGAACCCACCAGATGGACTGAGTCAGAGTAGAAACTTTCCCCAAGTCCTAGCTTAACACCCTGGCACTAAGGTGGCTTCGGGCTTAGCTGTGCTTCCCAGGTGCTTGAGTGATGTTCTTTGTGCCTGGCAAAGGAGGACGAAGGCGGTGGAGTCTGACCCCCTGGGCTGGTCGGGCCACTTGACCCCCTTATAGATCAGAGTTCCTGAGCACCTGCCACCTGGTTACCAGGCGAGTTTTAGTTTAGAACCACTTAGTCAGTGCTTGCTTTGGCAGCACATGTACTAAAATTGGAACAATACAGAGAAGATTAGCATGGCTCCTGCGCAAGGATGACACGCAAATTTGTGAAGCGTTTCATCTTTAAAAAAGAACCGCTTAGTCAGATCCAAGAGCTAATGTCCACCAGCAGCTGCCATCTTGGGTCAGGGCTGTCCCCAGGCAATGCCTTCAGACTCCACACCTGAGCTGCAGAGGGAGCACTCGGGTGGGAACTTTCTGGAAGCAGTTGGGGCTGGCCTAAGGAAGACCACCATTCTTCACAGCCCGGTCACAGGGAACTGGTGTGGCTCATTCTGGTCCTGCAGAGCCTAGGACCCTCAGCCCATGTCAGTGCCCAAGAGTCACAAGCCTGGGCATCATGGCAGCCACCGTGTCGTCCTGCCGAGGCTAACTAGTCAGGGCTCTGCTAGCTAGGCCCTGTTATGGACTTGCCCTATTCCCTCACACAAGTTTCCTAACCTTCCTGGGACGCTTCTAGAAAATGAAGGGGTTAGAGCAGATGATTTTTTGCTCCCTGGAGCCCACTTTGCTTTCACCTTCAGGTATTTATTGTTCTTTCTGGGTTGGAACTCTTGTCACTTGCCCTGACAGGACCTTTGCCACTGCCATCAAAACGTTTTCCCGTTGCAGATCAGATAAGGACTCTGGCCTTGAGTCCCCAGGGATGCAGTCTGCGCCCTCCTAACCTCCCTCCTGTGTTAGGCTTGTGAGCCACACCTCGGCAGTCCCACGAGGTTTAGGGCTTGAGGTAAAGTCCTCAGAGAATGCCGTAAGAAAGGATTTCTCGCCTTTTCTGAAGCTTCTCTGGTCCCCAGAGATGGAAAGGCCAGCCAGGGATCCACACTCTGCCTTTAGAGAGATGCTGCTGGGGCCTTGGGAGGAGCCAGACTGGAGGGGTAGATAGAGCCATCGTGTAGATAATTGTCCTTATTAGAAAAGAAACCCCCACACAGAGCACTTGGCAACTTCAAGGCCTGGTTTTCAGGGTGGTTTTAACAGTCTCTGGAAACTAGCAGCCTAGTTTCATTTGTTTATAGGATCCAAGGGAGGTGGTGATGGAGATTGTTTCAACATCCCTGCTCAGAGATAAACATGTGTCCTGGCTCCTAGGCTTTGGGTGTTTGGTATGGGGACAGCTCGCTGCTGGGGTAGGAGGCTGAGAGCACCCAGCTGGGTCGGGAGACCAGGGTTCTCATGCCTACTCTGCCATTGGGGTGCCCACGTGATCTTGGAGAGCCTCAAACTCTGTCGCCTAAAATCAAGGGAATTAAAGCAAAAGAGCCCTAAGGCAAATCTTTTCAAGCTTTGGTCTTCTCTAGCTGAGAGATTTTTAATTTTTTTTTTTTTTTAAAGGTGGGTAGGGTCAGAAGGAGGGGTAGAGAGAAAATTAAGCAGACACCGTGCACAGCGTGGAGCCCAACACGGGCTCAATGTCATGACCCTGAGATCAGAACCTGAGCTGAAATCAAGAGTCAGAAGCTTAACTGACTGGGCCACCCAGGTGCCCCTTAAATTCCTAATGTTAGTCCTCAATACAGGATCTTGAAACAACATCAGAGGTGTCAGGCAGAGGGAGCGAGGCATCAGCGAGCACTGGGTTATGTCTGCGCTTCTTGGAATGCTTCCTCCTCAGACCGTCTACTTTGATTTGTGTTCATGGTTTTCATCAGTGCTCCCCCAACGGACCCGAGTCGCTTGCTGAAAGTATAGATTTGCTTCTGAGGGAGGGTCTCGTGATGCTGCATTTTTAACGACAGTAGCACTGTCGCACTGTAGCACTGTTCCCCAGGCAAGCTTGGGGAACACCAACTTAGAGCTCTCACCTGGGGACCAGTCAGGTGAACTCGCCTGACCTGGTGGTCCGTTGTCGCTCTGTCCCTTGTGCTCTGTGTCTCTCTGATCTGAGCACTCATCTCATTGTACCCCACATTCCCATGGGCAGGAATGTCTCCTGCCCTCATTTCTGAGCTTTTCAAGAACCACGTCTTTCTCCCACCACGCCTAGCACAGAACCTTTCTCGTAGACAACACCTGCAGATGTCCGCCAAGTTGAGTTGCCCAGAGCTAACTGGGCCGTGGGTCATTATTGATGCAAACCGTTCCATCAAGAAGGAGAAGAGGGGCTGGTAAGAGCTTGGGGAGAAGTGTCACAGAGAAGACAGCGTTGGAACCCAGCCTGGTTGTTTGGACAAGTGGGAAGGAAAAGAAGGAGTCCTCTAGGCGGGAGACTAAGCATGACAAGGCCTGTCTCTTCCAGTTATTTCCGTGTACAAGTGAGGAGCCCAGGGCTGGGAGAGAGCACCCGCTGTATTCAGGGCTGGCCCCGTAATCTGACACTACAGCCGGCTCTGCTCTGCCTGGCTCTGTACTCGCTCAGCCTTCAACTGAGCCCCGGAAGTCCTCCCTGCCTCCCCCCGAGCTGTACCTCCAGGCCTGTTTCCGCACTGCTGTGCTTAACCTGTTGTGTATCCACATGAGGGCCTGGGCCTCTCCATCTCGACCCCCAGGCTCTGCACGAATCTCGCCAAGGTTCAGCCAGGCTCATGGCCGGATTACCTGGAAGAAACCAGGCCTGCTGGTCTGTGCACCTCCTCGCACTCAGCGGGCCCTGCTGTGTTCGGGGAGGCCGGCCTTCGATACCGGAGCGGGTAAAGGACAAGCTTGGGCCAGCACACACATGCACATACACATGTGCTCCTTGAATTCTCTCTCTCTGAGACGCAAAGGGTTTGTGGAGGAACGAAGCGCATGGGCGCCCATTGCCTCCCCTGGCCGGCCTTTTCCTCCTACAGGAAGTCTCCCAGATCTGTGCTACGAGCGCTCATTCACGCCCTGGTTCCTCGGCTCTGCAGTTCTGCTATTGAGACTAGGAAGGAAGTGGAAGAGAGAGGCAGGCAAGACTCGAGGCAGGCAGGCCGGTGAGAAAGTGTTTGCAGAATCCAGGCAGGAGAAGATGGTGGCCTGTGTTAGGAAACCAGTGGGGTTCTGGAGAACGACTGTTTTTTTTTGTTTGTTTGGTTGGTTTTTTTAAGATTTTCTTTATTTGTTTGACAGAGAGAGAAGTCACGAGTAGGCAGAGAGGCAGGCAGAGAGAGAGGGGAAGCAGGCTCCCTGCTGAGCAGAGAGCCCGATGCGGGGCTCCATCCCAGGACACTGAGATCATGACCTGAGCTGAAGGCAGAGGCTTAACCCACTGAGCCACCCAGGCACCCCTGAAGAATGACTTCTGTTCTGTACGAAGCTTTCTCTGCTGGTTGAGCTAAGACAGAGTACCCATTCCTCTGAGCTTCAAAGCCCTCATCAGTAAAGAGGGGGTGGTAATAATCTCTTTCTTACTGGACATGGGTCCAGTTACATGGGTAACTGTTGTCGCACGGAGCCTTTTGTAAACTATTGAGTATAAAAATGTGGTCTTGGGGCGCCTGGGTGGCTCAGTGGGTTAAAGCCTCTGCCTTCGGCTCAAGTCATGATCTCAGGGTCCTGGGATCGAGTCCCACATCAGGGTCCCCGCCTCTTTTTTGGGTATCCTTGGGAAGTTGGTGCTAGGCTTTCCTCACCCATGGGCTCATTTCTGCTTCTTTTGCCCACACCAGATCTCCCCCATCAGGCCTGTTCCTTGGCTAACACTGAGTCTCTCTAATGCCATGCAAACCATGAGAAATCATTTGGGTTGGGGCTTGGCAGGTTTTTATCTTATAACCCAGAATGCTAGCTTTAAAATCATACACCCCCATGTCTGTCCCCTCCCTTCTTAGGAAACAAATATTCAAGCACTGACGGGTACCCAGGTGAAAAACCCACAGAGCCAACATGTGTATACTCTTTCGAGACAAGCCAATTTGAAGTCTGTGACTCATCTTTTCAGCTTTACAGAACTTCAGCTGCTGGTCAGTGAACAGTGCGGTTGGAAGGGCTTAAAGGTCATTTGGTCCAACTGACTTGTTTTTCAAATGGGGAAACTGAGCAACAGAGGAGGAAAGGATCTTGCCCAAGATCACAGAATGAACTAGAAACAGAACAGGAATTACCTGCCCCCCCTCTACACACACACACACACACACACACACACACACACGCATACACATATGGATTCTTTTATTTTACTTTATGTGTGTCATGAGATCTTTTTATTGGGAATGCGATAAGTTTTATGGTCATGTTTCCCCTTTCTGTTGTCCTGGGCCCATAATGAGAGACACCGTGGGCCTCTCTCACGGTAGTTCCAGGACAGAGGGGGCAGAGGTAGGGCATCTTAACCTATCCCTGCTTTCCTTCATGCATCCGACATCACTAAGCACCACCTTTATGCCGAATCCTGAGGATATTGGTTTTAAGATGTTCAAAATTTAGTGATGAAGGCAACAACAAAAAACAGTCTCCGGGTGGGCAGGCGATTTTCCGTACGGCAAAATGAAAGATCCCTCCCATCTGTTGCCTGAGTGTTATATTTATACGCATGATGGCACTGACTCTTCTCCTATACAGATTACTATGAGACTGATTCTCCCAGAAAGGAACGTACTCAATACCACAACTTGATGAAGACCAGTGCCAAGGTCCTTGAGTCCCTACCTCACAGTGGTTCAGGGCCCTTCATTCATTCTTTTCCTCAAAAAATACTTGTCGAGCACCTAGTCTGAGGTAGCAGGGATGCAAACAAATAAAAGACAATCCTCTCCTCAAAAAACTAACAATCAATCCAGTAGAGAAATAAACAATGACCAGGGAAGCTTTTACCAGGGAGTGGAGATTCCTTGGAGAAAGGACGCCTCCATCAGCCTTGGAAAGTCCGCAAAGGTTTCTCAGAGGGGGCGGTGTGTGGAGCTGAGGCTACGTAAAGAAAGAGGAGAAGCCTGCTGAACAAGTGAAAAGACAGATGGGCAGCAAATGAGGATGTGAGTAGGCAGGACAAGCGCCAGGCGAGGGAGAAGGGGCCACATCCTGCAGACAATGAGAAGTGTTGACAGTTTTAGGGAGAGGCTCAGATGGTAAGGTTTGTATTTGAGAAATTCATTCAGGCAGCCATGCAGAAGGTGGGCTGGAGTCAATCAATCCAAACAGGGTCTGGCCAGAACTTGATTTTCCCCGTGATTCATCTTACCGCCAGGCACACCTGGCTGATAGTGGCTGACCATGACCCGTGACCGGGAAGCACGATGTGAGGCCTGTGAGTCTCCAAAACTGTGATTCATGGTCCTCACCGTGTTCCCTGTGTGAGGCCAACCTCTTTTTTTTTTTTTTTTTTTAAGATTTCTTATTGGAGGGTGCATAGGTGGGTCAGAGGGAGAAGGAGAGAGAGAATCTAAGCAGACTCCACGCTGAGCACAGAGCCTGTTGCGGGGCTTGATCTCGCAACCCTAAGATCAGGACTTGAGTCAAAACCAAGAGTCAGGGGCTCAACTGACTGCACCACCCAGGCGTCCTCATGCTGTTGACTTTCTAAAGGCATTTGGGAGAGGCAGTTTTTAATAACACTTAATCCACTTTCCCATCACGAATACAAACTCACTCTAGCTTATGGTTTTAGTTAACTCCAACAGTCTTTTCCAAAATAGGGCCTGGCAAAGTGACGGGTCCTCCTCTCTTCTTTCATTGCCAAGAGGCACTGATTCAGCCTCACAAACCTTCCTGCATTTGCTCCTCCCATTCCTCCTCAGATGCCTTCCATCCACCAGTCTGCGATTATGTACTGGAGTCTTACTAATCCAGGTTCAAGTTCTGGTTCTGCCACACACTACTTGCATGGTCCTGTACAAGAGAGCTGCCCTAATCCTCATTGCTGAGCTGTCATAGGGTTAAAGATTGAGGGCATAAAGTTCTCAACACAGTGCCTGTCCCACAGCCAACACTCAGCATTCAGCAGCTGTTATTGTTAGGGGAGATTCTGGTTCAATAATGAAAATTTGTAATTCTCGACTGTAGACGACAGAGAAGTCTGGTAATACACCTTTTGATTAGCAGGATAACCACGGATTACAGTTTTCTCACCCAGATTAATTAAACTTGACACCTGAGTACCCAACTTGATTTCCATATCCAGCTGGGGGATCCCACAGTACCTATAATCAAGAGACAGTTGCTAATAAGAGACATGGAGCTTGAAATTAAGAGCAAAAATAAGTAGAGATGCTCCACGATAAAGGGCATAGTTGCTGATCCTCGGGTCCCTTGCTCAAACAGAAGAGCTTGGAAGACAAATGGGCATTTTAATTATATCCTCTCATTGTGTTAGATTGCGATGATGCGATGAGATAGCTTTCCTTGGAAGTAGCAAGAGTGGTTTGGTTTCATCACAGTGAAAGAATTGTTCAATGGTAGGGAAGGTCACTGACAATGGGTGTGGAATGTATTGTGGAAGAAGGCAAAAAATTAAAAACAACAAAGTATGGGATGATCCCCTTCTGGGATGATTGCAACTGTAGACCTGCCTAGAGCCGAGGACAGAATTGGTCTCAAACATGTTGAAGGCCTGGATGCACGTGGGTAAGATTTCAAAGCCCAATTCAATTCTAGTATCAGGATTTTGAAGATCTTGTGACACTTTCCTTATTCTGGTGATCCTTCAGATTTTCACTTTTAAATTAACTTATTTCTTTAAAGATTTATTTTTGAAAGGGAGAGAGAGAAGGCAGGAGGGAGGGACAGAGGGGGAGAATCTCAAGCAGACTCCGCACTGAGTGGGGAGCCCGATGGGGGTTCGATCTCACAACCCTGAGATCAGGACCTGAGATATAACCAAGAGTCAGGCAATTGACTGTGCCAACCAGGTGCCCCTTGATTTGAATTTTTAAATCAATCTGTGGTGAATTTGTTTAGTTTTCACTTTTTTTTTTAATTGTAACACCACAACATTAAAGCGAAACTTTAAAGAATCCTCTTTAATTTTTCTGCACTAATACAAAAACTATTTTAATTTTAGAATATTGTTTATCATTGTGTACCTATTTCTTAATTAGTCCTCACAGTGAATCTGAGAAGAGTTTTGTTATTATATACATTTTATTAAGGAAGGAATTTCAGTGGCTTTTAAGGACTGGGTGGCTCAGTTGGTGAAGGTCTGCCTTCGGCTCACCATGATCCCAGGGTCCTGGGTTGAGCCCCACATTGGGCTGTCTGTTCAGCAGGGCAGTCTGCTTCTCAGTCTCCTTCTAACCCTCCCGCTGCTCATGTTCTCTCTTGTTAAGTTTCTCTCTCTCAAATAAAATCTTAAAAAAAAAAAAGGAAGGAATTTAAGATAAAGCTGTTGGTTTACATATTTTTAAAAGATTTTATTTATTTATTTGAAAGAGAGAGAGAGACAGTGAGAGCAGGAACACAAGCAAGGGGAGTGTGAGAGGGAGAAGCAGACTGCCTGCTGAGCAAGAAACCTGATGTGGGGCTCCATGCCAGTGTCCTGGACACTGGGATCGTGACCTGAGCCGAAGGCAGATTCTTCATGACTGAGCCACCCAAGCATCCAGCAGTTAATTAATATTGCTCTAAGTAACACACATGGTATACAGTCAATAACCTGGCACATAACGGGTATAGGTAACATTATTTAATACAGTTATATTTTTACCTACCAGCAGCAATAATATCAGAATGGAATTAGGTCAACTGGAATTCACCACTCAATCTCTCTAAAAAGCCACCAAGTTTGTCAACATTGACAGCAACGTCATAGGAAACCTCTGAAGAGCAGAGAAAGAGAATTAATTTGACTAATAAAAATAAGCTGTTTCCATTAAAAAAGAAAAAAAAAAGCTGCAACGTTAGAACTAAACCAGCTGAGATTTCCTGCCATCGCCGATCAGATTTCCCCAGTCTGCTTATAATCATTTGCCTGTAAAGCCCTCTCATTGCGTGTGTCAATAATCCCACTTAATATCCTTATAAACTAAATGTGGAATTAGATACCCAGGCAGCAAATGCTGATGCCCTTTAGTTCATACCAGGAGAATATCAACAGTGCCCGTGCACTTTACACGAGCAGCACGAACAAGGACAACTGCCTCTCCGCGGGGTGGTCGACGCTGTGTGTTCGGGGACGCGTGATGCGTGATGGATGGGAATGAGCCCTACAGCCTTTCGAACTGCTCAAAGGGTCTTTCTCCCTCATCTCCTTTCTCGAATGCCAGAGAGAAGGAGGCCGACCTGGGTGGGGGCGGGGGGACTTGATATGACACGCTAGAGGCTGCTCAGACCTCGGACTTGGCTCTTAATCAAGTTTGAAATGATCGCGGCTAATTGCATTCATTTGCTTTTCTCCAGGCAGAATGGGGAAACAGAACAGCAAACTGGCCCCTGAAGTGATGGAGGACCTGGTGAAGAGCACAGAGTTTAACGAGCATGAGCTCAAGCAGTGGTACAAAGGTTTCCTCAAGGACTGTCCGAGCGGGAGGCTGAACCTCGAGGAATTTCAGCAGCTCTATGTGAAGGTAAGTGGTTTTCAGTCTCTGGTTCTCTTCAGGCCACGAAGCGCTGTCTTCGAGAAACGTCACAAGTCCGAGGAGCCTGTTCGTTTCAGCCTGATGGTTTTCCAACCAAAAGGGAAAATGGACGTTTTTAAAAAGGCACAGAGATGTGTTTTGTTCCAGGCTTAAGTAAAGCAGGTTCTGAATAAGAAGAGCAAGTGTTCAATCAAAACACTGACTAGAGTTCGGATGCCGGCACTGGGTGAAACCACAGTGGGAGTCTCAGACAATAGTGTTTGCGGATGGTTATTGACGCGCCTGCTAATTCCACTATTGCTTGGCTTGTTAAAGGTATCTGCGCCTCTCTCCATTAAAGAGAAAGTACACGGGACGCTTTTTCACCAGGAAATGGCCTCCTATTTGCAGATAAGAAAAAAAAAAAACTTAGATTCCCACCACAGCACATTTGGAAGGGGGTGGGAAGGTCTAGTGCATATCTGGGCATCAAGGTCTTCAACATGGACTCTTAACTCAGCATTTTGTACTGTGTACAGGTTAATCTTACCCTGGGCATTAGCTAAAACCATTCATTGAAAGTATAATCTCTATTGTTGTGGCATTATTTTGGTTCTTCTGAGTTTATCAGTTGGACTGGTTCTAGATTTGGTAAGATCTAAGACATTCCATTTCGTGTCTGCTTATAGAATATCAGGCTTGTAGAAGAAGGGCATTGTTTTACTTTGAACTTTTTCTGACTAAAATACCAAATAGTAAATATTACTTTCATCCTTTAAATGTAGGGCGCCTGGGTGCCTCAGTGGGTTAAGCCTCTGCCTTCGGCTCAGGTCCTGGGATCGAGCCCCTCATTGGGCTCTCTGCTCGGCGGGAAGCCTGCTTCCCCCTCTTTCTCTCTCTGCCTGCCTCTCTGCCTACTTGTGATCTCTCTCTGTCAAATAAATAAATAAAATCTTTTTAAATCAATCAATCAGTCAATCAATCAATCAGTAAATGTAGCGACCGTCAGTTTGAGGAACATGAACTATCCACCCACCCGCATCTCTGTGCGGGGCATGGTTGTACCAAGTTCTAACACTGCTTTTCCCCTCCCAAAGTTGAGTGCTTCACCTCGCCTGTGCCCCAGCAGTTCCGTCCTCACACGTGTACAAGCAGCGGCACGTATAAGAAAGCTCACAGCTGCACTGTTCGCAGTAGCAAAGCTGGGAAGCAGCCCAAATGCCCATCAGAGGCTGAGTGGAAAGTGAATTACGATCTATTCACATAGCAAAGCATTTGAACTGTAGCGTCGCAGAAACATCAAGCCCAAAAAGTAAGTCTTAAAATATTTTAAATTAAACACAAATCAGATTTAAAAATATTTTATAGGACGTAATAAAATTGTATTGGAAAGGAAAGCAAGACTGATGGACACCGGATCCAGACTGATGGCTACGTCCAGTGGAGAGGAGGCGATGGATGGAAGGGGGTAGGACCCCATCGTTAGATATAGATTGTATCTCAGTGGTAGCTGTGGTTTGGGGGTGAGTTTGCAGATGGGAGCTTACTGCATTATTAAAAGCTCAGAAACCCCATAAGGACCACTGATGAGTGTCAGGGACCCAGAATTATGGTTAAGCCAAAGCTGAGCAGCCAAGGGCCCCAAGTACATACAAAACTACCTCCTTAAATGTATGTAGAAAGGTATGCTTAGAGTGGCAGGTATAGTATATACATATATATATATAGTATAAGACATAGAGTATATACGTATAGATAGTATAAGATCACTTGCCATTTCTAAGACCTAAAACATGAGTTTTTATCACATGGAGCTTTTTCATGTAGAAGTGCTGAGAAATGCTTTTATTATCCAATGGCTATAAATTGCTTTTGCCGACAAGCAGGATGGTATGCATTTTCCCTCTATTGTTTAACCACTCTCTTCGGTTTTCAAAGTCACATCTTCTCACATTTTGTCACCCAGGAGTGAGCCTAGCTTCACCACTGTCTTCACTCTCAGCCCCAAGGAAAGTACAGACAAATGAGATTTGTCAAGGCTTCTTTCGTATCACTGGAGGTCATACAAGCTGTCACTCCGTGTTTAAGAAAGCTCTGTGTGCCGCATTCCCCACGAGACTTTTAAAATGAGAGAGACTCGCCTTTGGAGAAGTAGTTGACATGCAGGAAATGAGGTATTTCCTTTACGTGCTGGAGATACTCAGCACTGGGGCAGCACCAGCCTCAAAATGGAGGTGGGGGGGCTGTAAACTTTAGAGAGGGTCAGCATCTTGGGGTACAGCTGATGTATATATACCAATAGCATCTCCCTCCTCCACCTCTCCCGCCCAGCCCAGAGTGGATTTTTTTTATCCCAAGAAAAGAGTATCTGACTTTCTGGGTGGAGTTTAGATTCTTGGCAGCCTCTTAACATCCGTGTTCAAACTCAGCCTGTGTTCTTGTGTCGAATCATCAGAAAGCAAGCAAAACCTTTTTTTTTTTTTTAAGATTTTATTTATTTATTTATTTGAGAGAGAGAAAGCACCAGCAAAGAGAGGGGCAGAGGCAGAGGGAGAAGCAGACTCTGCACTGGACTCGGGGCTCAATCCCAAAACCCTGAGATCATGACCTGAGCCACCCAGGCGCCCCTGAAAACTGGCACAGTCTTCTCCTTCCAGAGTTGTCCAAGGACAGACATAATACAAAGGAGAACTGCAGAGGAAATATGTCACGTATACAGGGAGTAAAGAAAAGACAGCTCTGGTAAGCGAGAAGGAAGAAGCCCAGAGAAAGATGTAGATTATGTAATAAGGCTCAAGAGAAGGGCTGACCAGAAAAGACTGCCTTTAATGCTACTGCAAACTGCAAATATTCAGCTAGGCATCGTCCTTATCCTGGTGAGTAGGCACTTTTCAGTGGCTCCTTCTCTATCAGTGTGGACATGGAGACATTCTAGAATTTAGCCGAGTGAACAAAACTGCCTGTGGCCTCTGCCCACCGTCTGTGTCGTCAGCCTGGTGTGTGTACTCTTACCAACCTGACCCACCGCAGGCTCCAGGAGAGACACTTCACTGCTATAGAACCCTGCTCTTGGGAGGAGTGGGTTAAAGAAAGAGACCCCTCTGCATGGTCAGGAGCATAAACTGTCAACTTTAGAAGGCTTTGTATCCAAAATAGAAAAGAACCCCTTCCTTAGGTCTACGTTTAAAAATGTTTCAAACTGAGGTTTCAAACTGAGGTTCAGAAAAATGAGGCTTAGTGTCACAGAAAGAGCGAAGGTAGGACGCATAGTGAAGATGGGCATGGCGCTCTCACTGCAGAACACGGCCCTGCCTTGCAACGGGGGTCCGCGGAAGCCCCCCATCAGTCCCCTCCAGCCCCTCCAACACACAGCTGCTGGGGCGAGCTTCACGGAACACAGGTCTGGGCACCAGCCTTCCTAGATCAGGTCATTCTTTCGTCCTGTAGACCCCAGTCACCTCATTTCAATCAACGTAAGACCCAGTAGTGAGCACAGAGCCTGACACAGCCTGCCACCAGTGTTTGTTGAATGAATTATAGATAAAATTATATTCTGGCAGTGTACCTCCTTCTCAGGGAGCCTCATAGTGGAGACATATAGAAGTGACTGAAAGATGGGTCCTGCCTACTCTCCGGGATCTCACAGGCTAATCGAGAAGGCACAGTTAACCCCCATGGAAGGCACAATGACATAAATGCTTGTTGGTGGGGCAAGAGGAGAAAGAAAGGTTCATTTCAAAAGGAATATTAAATAAGAAGATAATGAATGCAGTGATGAAAGGCAAACTTCCTTTTCTCTTCGCCTTTTAGAAGATAAAACGTCTCTGAGTAGAGAGAGAGTTTTTACCTTTTTCAAGCTCAGTATCATGTTTACTTTACAAAAATATATTGGCGGAATTCCATTCAATAAGAAATTTTCTAGGTCTGAAGCTTTGGAAATATAGGTCTGCTCACTAAAACTCTGTTTGTTTGTTTTTTTAAAGATATTTATTTATTAGAGAGAGCATGAACAGGGGCAAATGGGAGAGGGAGAGGCACAAGAAGGCTCCCCACTGAGCTCAATCCCAGGTCCCCTGGGTCATGAGCGAGCCCAAGGCAGATACTTAACCGACTAAGCCACCGAGATGCCTCTCCCCAAAACTCTATTGACACAGCTACTCAGAGACAAGTATGAAAACAAATAAAAATAAATGATATCATAAAATTTGCAGTGCCTGAACATTTTATGATAAAGATATTTTAATAGAATAAGAAAGATTTTCTAGTTAATAAAGTATCACAACCATATTCTATAAATCTCTATAGAGTTTTAGAATTTTACTCACAAATTATGCTCTTATGCTTAAAAACCAGTATTGAGGCACCTGGGTGGCTCAGATGGTTAAGCGTCTGCTTCAGTTCAGGTCATGATCTTTAGGTCCTGGGATCGAGCCCCATGTTGGGCTCCCAGCTCAGCTGGAAGTCTGCTTCTCCCTCTCCCTCTACTTGTTCTCCCTCTGTCTCTGTCTCGGTAGCTCTCTCAAATGAATTTAAAAAAAAAAAAAAAAAAAAAAGAGGGAAAAAAAACCTTTTTAAAAAAAAACAAAATATTGAAAAAAAAAATAATAAAAACTAGTGTCAGGAGTAAAGGTATGCTTCCTGAAATTTAGATGCAAACATATAATAAGTTTAGGATTTTAGGCATGTAATCTTTGTTTTATAGAATATAACATAAAACATTTGCATCTCATTTTGCCCTATTTAAGATGTGACTTTGATCTAGTGACTTTGCAAATGAAAAGGTCGATCTACATCAATGGCCAATTCAAACTTGAATGTGTCTCAAAATCACTAGGGCTGATTATTTAATTGTCAGATTGCTGGGCCCCTTCCTTAGGGCTGCTGTTTCACTGGGCGGAGGATAGAGCCCCAGCAAATGGATTCCAAGGAAGACCCCATAGATCGTTCTAATGGAGAAAATCCATGAATGACATTTTGGGAAGTCTAGAGTTTAACCGGGAGTATCCTTGAGTAGGCTCCCAGAATTCTGTATACACTGAGATGGTGTGTGAAAGTTTGTACCTATGCTCTCTTGGGATAGCTTTAGTCAGGTGTTCCATATGGTGATTTTCCATAAGAAAAGTTAGGAACCACTAAAATGTTTCTAACCATGGGCAGGCTTAACATTCTAATTCCCAAGACAGCAGAGCCAGTGGGTCTTAACTGACACCAAGACAAATGAAGAAATATCCCCTTTTAAACTATACTTTTTCTACACAATTGAAGAAATATCCCCTTTTAAACTACAGGAAATAAGAATGATAATTTCTTCCCTGCACCCTGTTAAACTTGTTTCCAGTTTGCAAGAGATGTTTTCCTGATTTGGGGCTATTAATTAAATTGTGTTTTGTCCAGAGCCCCATGAAAATGAAAATGGGAAGGCCCCAGTGGGATAAAATGCAATCCCGGTTCGCCATCCACCCTCCTGAGCACATCTGTGGACCGGGTTCTCTGGAGGCCCTGAGCCAGTCGAGAACGTCAGGGTTCCTTTCCTTGGCCCACGGTGGTCTGGTCTGCTGTCGAGCAGCCAGCGGCCAAGTGCAGGCTCACAATGTCCATCTACCTGCACCTGTGATGAGGCCCACAAAAGACAAGGATGGGCCTCTGGGCCCGCAGAGGGCTGGAGGGGAAGGTCATATTGAAACTGATCCTCAAAGGAAGTGTGATTTGGACATAAGGAGCTGTGGTTCTGTCTGGACTCTCTAAAGTGTCACTGACTAGAATCCCAAAGGTGGGAATAAAAAATAACGATTGTGTTTGAGAGCCGCTTCTTACGGCCTTGGCAGGAGGCCCACAGACGGAGCGTATTAGGCTGAAACAAAACATAACAAAATGAAACACACAAGGATCCCTTGGCCATCCGGCTGAGAGAAGGTGAAAACCACCTGTGGAAGAAAAAGCTGTACACAGCAGGGGCTCTGACCACGGTCCTCCTTTCTTGTTTCTCCCTCCCTCTACCCCTCTCTGCTCTCCTTTGTCTAAGTCCCTTACCTTTGTTGGCACTCTCACTGGTTCTCTCTGACGGTCCGCTCACTTGGCTCTCACCTCGACCTCCCTTGGAAGGAGCCTCTGGAGTAGAGTTCCCTCACTTCAGGGCTTAGTGGCTGGAAAGTCAGGAGACTTGCCCAGGGCCCAAGAGAGAGCAGCACAAATGAGGACTGTCACCCTCTTGCAAGCAGCATTCTCTCCACCTTGCTGTGCGTCCTGGGTCCTCTTGGCTACATTTAAGAGCAAGCATCTGGAAGCTTCTCTAGTCTACTTTGTTGCGAAGCAGAATGCCTCCAGTGCTCCCTTGTCGCTCCATCCTAGCCATGCTTCCGGGACCAGCTCAGAAGCTTCTCCCAGGAGAGCCGTCCTTGGTTCCTCCATTCTCAAAGCAGGAACAGTCTCTTCCTCCCCTGCAGCTCAGTGACTTCGTTCCCCCCCCCCCCCGCCTCCTTCTACAAGGATATTATGTCTTTACAACACAATTATGCAAGCTTTTCTCACCCTGTCACTAGTTAGAGCCCTTCTCCACTCCCCAGAGCCTACACTGCTCTTGTGTTTTGCCTGAGTACACATAAATCCGGTGGGTTTCACCGGAAGGCTGAATGGGTACCTGCCGCTTCCGCATACTAGCCATGTGACCTTGGGGAAGCCCTGTGCTTAAGCATTTGTTAAATAAATCAACAAACCACTCTAGCTCTCAGCTTCCTAATCTGTCCAACGGGGAGACTCTAGTGAGCCAGAAATAGCGAGTCATCTTGCCCAGGAAAGGCTCATTAGTGGCTTGACCTTCGGCACCTGGGCACGGGAGCGCTTCCAGATGCCAGCCTACCCAGAGACGGCTACCATGGCTTCTCAACATCGGATTCCAATCAATTCTGGAAAATAAAACTCTTGGCTCAAAACAGATTTTTGGATGATCAGTTTTCAGGGACTCAGACTCTGCTCGTTCCTAAGAGGTAATGAGGAGTAGACCTTATTAAAAATTTGTTAGGCAGAACTATATACAGAAACATCTTAATTCCCTCGGGAAACAGATATTACATAAGACAGAAAATGTCATCCAGATTGGGCTGGTGGGGACGTTGCAATTTTTAGTGAGAACCTGGGAATTCATTTCCATTTGGAATGTTTGCCAACATGATCGAGGGTGCACTTCAACTTGAATTAATGTGCAAAAAACAAGAGCTAAGGGCTGAAATCTCGAGGAAGAGACGACAATGAAGTTATAGTTCTGGGAAAACAAAGTCCCATGGGAGGCTCCGAAGGCATTTTATCATGGCGAGATTGTCTCAGGGAATAGCTAGCTACCGGCGCGTCTTGCCTTAGAGAGAGCATTTATCCCAGAGGGGTGGCAGTGATAACCTCCTCCTGCCTCACAGGCTGTGAAGTTGTTTTGGATGGCTTCCACACCTTGGGATTTTGCTTTCCGGTGATAGGGCAGGTGTCCGTTCGAGAGATATCAATGGTCATTGCGGCCATGGTATCCGAAGGAATGCTCTTAGATGATACCTCAACTCCACTACCCTCAGGATAAGGTCGGAAAGAGCTCTTTCAGTCTCTCAGTCCGCCCACCCCCTATCTCCCTCCATTTTACACAGGAGGAAACCGAAGCCCTTGGGAGTCAGGGGGCAGTCCAAGGCTGAGCTGCTTCTTCATTGCTTCACACGCCCGAAAGGATGTGTCTCAACTCCAGCCCGATTATAGCAGTTTCAAGCCAGAAGGACATACTCTCCCTTTAGCTATTCTCTGCAGCTAATTGTTAAAGGACAATCCGTTTCTTGTTGGAAATAGAGCCAGAGAGGCAGAAAGAGCCCATTTTTATTACAGAATTGGACTTGAAGACACAAAATCTGTCTGGACCTCTCATTATAAAAGCTGCTTTACATTACTGGATTTTTCTGACCTTTGAGAGGACCGCGGGGGTTTGGATCCGGTACCGTGGACTCACCTTGGTGGGGATCATTTCCTCCCTCCTTCCGTTCGGCCCACAGAGCACTGGCTGGAAACATGCTCTCTGTCATTGATTATTCGTTCTCCTGGCTCCACTGGGAATGGGTCTTGAACCGCAGATGTTTCCTTCTGAGGGTAGTTACGGAGCTTGGGGTTTCATCCTTGTGACCTCCTGATGTTGCTGTCCTGTCACCTGTCCTGAGCTCTAAGTCACTTCTCCCCTCTCAGTTGAAATGCAGTCCAAATGGGGGAGACATTGGGGGGTGGGGAGTCAGGAGCAAAATAGGGCTAAATCCAACTACAAAATGTCCAAGGGCCTCCTTAGGTCCAGTGGAGGAGACTCCCTCCGTAGATGGTAATTCAGAGAAGCTGTTAGAAGTCAACCATCTTCAACAAGCACTTTGAGCAATATCTATGACAAATCTGTAACCAAGAGCCAATGGGGGATGAAGAATTCAAGCCAGACTGCCTCCCTCATTTAAAGGGCTAACAGCCTACTCGAACAGTCCATGTAGAGAGCCAAAAGACCACAGAGAAAAATGGCATTTGTGCCAAAGCTGGTGCAGGTGCTCCAGCCTAGCAAATGTCCGTGATGTCCGTGTAAATATCTTCACTGAAGATTTCAAGATACCTTGAAATGCAGATAGGATCTGTAGCTTTGAGGATTTCCTTAAGAGGAGGGAAAACCTAAGCAAGGGCACAGGGGCAGGGAGACCGTTGGGTGGTAAGGGGGAATAGCCAGCCGCTGTTGTCGAGTGACCGCCCAGGTATCAGGGGACAAGTGAGGTTGCAGATGTGAGTGGGGCTCAATCACAGAGGCCATCAGGTGCCAGAAAAGCCCTAAAGTTCTGAATCTTGGGGACCAGGTGAACAGGTGCTTTCCTACCAAGAGGTGTTAGACGACCGCAGACGTTCTGATGACATGGCATTGTCTGCTTCTTAAGACACCGTAACGAAGGTCCCGGGCATGAGCCGTTAACTTTCATTTCCCTCGTAAGCATTCTCGGTGACTCAGTGAGGGAAGCTGCAGGAGCTTGCCGTGTGCCCTCCCGTGAATGGCGTAGGAAAGGTTGGCTGAGTTATTCATTGACCATTGTCTGTACCTTGCGTGTGCAGGACAGGACTAAAGACAGAGAGAACCAACAGGTAGGACACCCACGCAAGTCCCCCGCCGTCTAGGGAGAGAGATGCCTCGCAAGCAGACAAACGCAGAGAGCTAAGTGAGGATGTGGGTCCTCCAGAGCTTTGGGAGCTCAGGGGAGGGGAAGGAAGACGGAGGGTCCGGCAAGGCTTCCCAGGCAGCGGGGCAGGGGGCTGTGATCCTGGGGTGAACTTAGACAAAATGAACGCACTCCCTCCACAGGGCAGGTGGTAAGCAGGAGGTGGACAGGGCCCAGATCTCGGAATGACTGGGACCCTGTTCGGGGGCATTAATTGTCCTTTACATCGCCTGTCTGCCTAGGCTGCCACCCCACCTGTTCTTCTCAGTGGCAGAGGCTCACCGGAGCCCACAGGGCTACTCCAGTTCTCATCCTGGTCCGGGCCCCAGCAGAACGGCTGGCTGGGAGCCCTTCACTCCCTTGGGGAGCAGGACTTCCCTGGGCCTTTGTTTCTGTTATGGTGAGGAGCTGGTGGTGACTTGCTGAGAAGAAGGTGAATTCATTAAATCTCTTGGGGTGACAACAATGACATCGGGTGTGCCGCGAAGCCTCTGGATCTGGCTATGACAAGCAGCACCCATTCCATCAGGCCCCCTGCCCATCTCCTCTGTAGATGAAATTCCTTCTCTCTCAGCTAAAAAGCAAACTCAACATGTTTGGGCTTGAAATTATAGACAAGCTAGGTTGTCTTATCAGTGTGACTTAACATTGTTTTCAGGGAAAATGGAAGATGTATTTTTGTGATTATATATTACACTAAATGACCAAAGGATGAGGGTCAGATCAGGCATGTTATCATTTTGGGCTTGGATGCCTCTTTCAGAGACCCAGAGGGTGGCTTAGAATTGTGCGAGGTGTTTGAAAAGGCAACTTCTTTTGTGGGAAGACCAGCCCTGGAACCTGACAAAGCATTTTTGGGAGGGGGGCTTTGACACCTCTGAGGTGTCAGAGCTGCGATTTCTTGCCCAGGGCCCTCCACTTCCCTCCACTTCCCATGTCTTTAGCTTCCAGAGCCATCGAATGATTCTCTGTATGTACCTTGCAAGGGCTTGATATTAAAGGTGCTCAGTGAATGCTCAAGGTCACTCTTATGATTACTGGAGCCTTGGGGACTGGTGACAGGAGCCCAGAGGTGAGGACTCTGGCCTCAATGTGTGCTTGTGCAGGAGAAATCTTTCATGGTCTGTTTGGCTCTGTGTGGCCTCAAGTGGCCATCTGCTCCGGGGGACTGTCCCTCCCTTTGGAGAGGCCCGCCTTGGCTTATAGTCATGAGCACCAGGCTTGGCCCCATTTCCCTGCAAGCCCCCCAGGCTGGCCCAGCCACCACTGCTCCTGTGTGGGAGGAGGGGAAGAGAGGAAAAGAAGAGCCTGCTCCAGGCACAGGTGCCGGAGGGTATGCTCCCAGCAGCGGCTCAGCGGCTCACCGCTCACCGCAGAGAGGAGAGCCCCCCCCGCCTCCTTGCACTTCTCTGCAGCAGACATTAACAGCTCAGAGCAGTTACATTAACTCCAGAGAAAGGCTATGGGAGAACAGGACTTCATCTGAACAAGGCGCTCAGGCAGGGTCCCTGGGGCAGGCACACAGGCCCCACCGAGGGCTGACCCAGAGGGACAGGATCCCATTTGAGGCAAAACATCCCAACACTAGATATTGAGGCAGGAGGCCTCAATATCTGTTATCCTTTGCGATCAAGTTTACTGTCTGTGCCAGGGGGCTGTCTCCCCCTCTCACACACACACAGTTATCCGGCCAGTCAGGGTGGGGCCCCTGGTTGGCTTTACAACATTAAACACCATAGAAACTAGGCACACCTAAGGTCCTTTCTAGAATAAATCAAAGGATGGCAAGATGCAGAGATGAATAATAAATAGGTAATAATAGCCCGCATTAATTGAATGCTTATTGAGTGTCAGGCCCTGTTCCAAGCACAGCACTCTGCATATATTATTCATTTGTTCCTCACAAGGGTGTATAAGGAAGGTATCATTATTTCCTCCATTTTACAAATGAGGTAACTGAGGCACAAAGTGGTTAATAACTTCCCCAAGGTCATAAACACCAATGCAGGTGGTTGGACCTGACTGCCGGTGCTCTTTCCTAGGTAGGTGGGTCCTGGATGGAAATCTCAGGGGGTCCGAGCCCTGCTCATAAGGATGGTCTCTGTGGTTTATCTAACCATGGTCTTTAATTAAAAACACCCAAGAGGAGGCGCCTGGGTGGCTCAGTGGGTTAAAGCCTTTGCCTTCGGCTCGGGTCATAGTCTCAGGGTCCTGGGATCGAGCCCCGCATCGGGCTCTCTGCTCAGTGGGGAGCCTGCTTCTCCCTCTTTCTCTGCCAGCCTCTCTGCTTGCTTGTGATCTGTCAAATAAATAAATAAAATCTTAAAAAAAAAAACCACCCAATAGATGAGCAGTGTGGTTCTAGATGACTTATGGTTGGAACGTGGCAGGGGGAAGGAGTGGGAGGTATGGCCTCAGAGCCAATTCCGTGTCCTGGCCCCTCTGGCACTGGGCAGTGGGCAATCCTTCATGCTCCCAAGTCCACAGTTTCCCATCAGAAAACAGAAAACCTGCCTTTCCTGCCCCTCAGCTTACACATGTGGGCCAAAGAGACAGAGTCTGACAGCACGAGAGCTCCTTGTTGGCTGTGCTGGAGTTGGGTCAGTGGAAAACCCAGTGGGTTGACTGTCTCCATGAGGTTGGAGAAGCCCACCCACCACGAGGAACTGCAGCATCCTTCTTAAGGACATTTAATGTCCACACATTATGGGATCATGCCCATAATGGCTGGCACTGACCCAAGGAGACACGAAGGGGGGGGCTTGATTAATTGAGGTGTCAGACACAGTTGGTTACCTACCCAGCGGCCATCTCCCTCTCCCCTCGCCTTCTTCTCTGGTTGTGGCCAACCTCCCACTGCAGAAGCGAATGACCCACAGACACACTTTCCTGGTCTGCTTTGCATCTAGGATGTGGGCATGTTAACCGATCCTAGTTGAAAGATCTGCTGGCGGGGGCGGGGAGGGTTGGGGGAAAGGTTTTCTTCTCACTCATAGAAAGACTGGCATGCTGATATTTGTGGTGTCTGTGTATGACCCCGGGACAGCTATAGTGGTGAGAGATGTCACTTCCAAGCTGAACGTGGACAAAAAGAAGCTGAACGCTTTGTGATATCCCAGATCTGTCGGGTCAATCCCGAAACTGTATCTGGACCATCTGTTGGGTGGGATCATTAACCTTTTATGGTTTAGGCCACCTTTAGTTGGCCTTTCTTTCTCATAGGAGAAAGTATCCTGAATACAAAGTGGAATGGGAATGAGAGGCAGAAATCCCAGTCATCGTCAGGATGCTGCTACAGACAAGCTGTGTGATTCTGGGCCAGTTAATAACCTCTCTGAGTCATAGACTCTCAGTTTATTGAAAAGCCTGGTAATTCCTGCCCTAGCTCCCTCAGAACATGTGTGGGACCACATGAAACATTTTTTTGGACTCCCACCAGCTGCTTTGTTCTGGAGATCTAGAAATGAATAAAATACAGCACAAAGGCAGATATGGGAGTGTACTCTGTGTTCGACAGACAGAAGGTCAACATGGCTGAGCAGAAGAGATTGAGGAGCTGAGAGGTAGAAGGTGAGAGGCAGGCACAGCCTCAGTTTCTTCCTCTGTAAAATGAGGGAGAGAACCACAAGACCTCTTAAGTTCACATCTAATGCCAGGATTCTAGAAGTCAAATGGAGCTGTCACTGTTAGATCTCTGCTGAACATGAGTGTCCCTGTACCGTAGGTCACTTGGCATCATAGCAGTTTCCCTGTCCTACAACCCACAGGGACAGAGACTGTATCTTACCCATCTCTGTATCCCCAGCACTCAGTAAGAAAAATCAGTTGGTTGATAGAACAAATTAATAAGTACATAAAGGAATTTCCCTTATAAGTTAACCAAAATGCGATTTGAAGAATAAACGAAAAGAGTAAAACATTTTATAGTGTGTTATCCAGAATAATAAACCACAGAGGGTCATAATGAACCATTTTGATATAGGAAGTTTAAATAAGCAGAATGGAACCTAACAGGATCGCAACGCATCCATTCTCAGACTCAAGCGGTTAGCTGATTTTCTTACGAAGATGCGAGGCACTTGCCAGCGAAACAGAGCAGCCAATGAACTTCCTTAAATGTTATTTTCCCAAAGAGGAAATGAAAGGCTAAAATGTAAAACTAGAGACGTCTAGTATCAAAAAGCTAGCTGATGACTTGGAAATTAGGCTGCTTACGTTGGAGTTTGTAGTGAGATTGATTGTCAGAGAAAAGTGTGAAAACTGAAAGAGTTGTAGGAAAAATGCAAGGGAGATCATAAAAGACATAGATGGTCTCTGAAAATAAATAGCCGTGTGCTTTCTAAGTAAATCTCACTGCATAGTCAAGGTAGGACTTATCTTTATCTGTATTCTTTTAAAAAAGATTGTGACATGCCTACCAGGAGGACGATGAATGATGACATCTTGTTAGAGCTAATATATTGTGGCTTTATGGCTTGGCCTCAGTCAAATCTCTTGCAGACTCAGAAGCCGGTGCCTGGAGACATCTTTCAAGATGACACAGCTGGGTTGCCAGGGTAACTTGCTGGTTGAGGATCTAGCCAGCATTGGGAGAGCTTACATAAGACAAAACCAGCGGATGTCCTGGAGCTAAGGGATGACAGGAGTTGGGACCATTGTCCATTTAGCTTTCAGGATGATGACAAGGGGGGGACTTTGGAAGTTGCATTAGCCACCTGAATCAGCTACCTGAATGGAAAAGTTTTAGTGTCCAGACTGATGAGGAATGCCTTGGGTAACTGAGGATCCTGGTTGATAGAGAATTAACATGATATATATCAAGCAAGGATGACTTTTCACAAGAATCAGTCTCACCATTTCCTTATAAAGTTTCAAAGATATTGAAGATGCCCTATTACTTTGTGTTAGAGACACATGTTAATACGCATTTATTGTTCAAATGGATGAATGACTTCCTTGAAGGACCAAAACTCAATTGAATTAATAACTGTCAAGAGGAGAAAATGAAGATCCTGCTGAGTGCGTATGTGTGAGAGAAATTTTATATGTATACCCAAAAACACACATACATATTCAATTCATTTACAGACTCATGTGGTTTCAACATGACTGAAGATTGTTTTTCTCTCACAGAAAGTCTAAGTTAGCCTAGCGGTGCTGCTCTACAAGCCACCCAGAACTCATTCCCTTTTCTACTGGTTTCCTTTCCTAGGCTGTTTCTCTGATTCACATGACCCCAAGGGACTCCTCACAGTGTCACCCTCCTCTTAAGGGCAAGACCCAGAAATTACACACATCATCTCAGCCATATCCAGAACTTAGTGTCATGGCCACACCCAGCAGCAAGGGACACTAGGAAAGGAGCCTCAGTTTTGGATGACCGTGTGCCTAGCTAAGAAGTCAATTACCCTGGAAGGAGAAAAGACTAGATGGGGGACAGGTAGCAATCTCTGCATAGAAGGTACGTTCCCGGAAGGCTTCTGTCCACCAGTAGCCTCTCTTCTAAAGGTCAGGTGCGAGATGGACAGCAGGGTTGGCATTTGAGCTTCTTTGTGGATGAGACTTGAGGCCAGGACAAGCAGAAATGGGCTCACTCTGTGTGTTCTTCTTTGCCAAGAGTAGATGGTGCCAAGATACTCTGTTCTGCAGCCTGAGCTGGGCCTGACAACCTCCCCAGGGCTTCGATCTGTTTGATACAGTGGGGCCTGATGGAAGCTTCATCCAAATAGAGAGTTAAATTGGAGCCGTAAAGTTCCCAACAATTGGTCACAACTGGGGTTTGTTTTTTAAACATGAGAATCTGTTGTCTATAATTTGCTAATATAAGAATGCCCTGTACCTCTGCTTTCTTCTTGTACCTGGTGCTCGAATCTTGACCCTCACTGGGGTGCCGCTGCAGGGCGCACGCTGGACTAGTGGAACGTGTTTAAAGGCTTGCATTTCTCTCCTGGTATCTTTTTGACAGTAGAGGCTTTTATTTGCCCACATGACTTGAACATCATGTGAAAAGCAGGTCTGTGGTGGCATTCGGCAAATGTAATGTCACATAAGGGACAAACACCTAACAATGGGTGAGAGAAGCTAAGACATAGGACCTGTAGTCATGCTTGTAGTAAGATTTACCAGTGCAGAATATCTGCTTGGCCCTTGTATTTCATCCATCCACCCTTCCTTCCATCCATCCATCCACCCATCCACCCATCCATCCGTCCATTCAACGATCCATCCATTTATTCATTAAACTTATGGGGCATCTCCTCTACAACACTCTCAAATTAAGAGCTGGGGTCACTGAAATGAACCAACAATGGCTACTGTACTCAGGCTGCTCAGCTGACGGGGGAGCCTGTCAAGGAAATTGGCAATGATAATACAAGGCGGTAAATGTTGTGCCAGATGCATTGGAAAATGGGTAGTGCTTGGAAGAGGATCTAGGGGAACTTCCCAGAAGAAATCATTCTTGAGCTCCATCTTAACATAATGAGCCAGTGGCAATGAAAAGATGGAGTTCTCAACGGCCGCAAACATTTGCAATCTTTTTTTTTTTTTTTCTGGGATTCTTTTCCAGGTCCTAGTCTATAAAATCATCTTACAGGTCAAGATCCTAGCTACTTCTCAGCCACACTAAAAATACATCCATAATCTAATGGAAACAAGCACATTGGCAAAACTTTCCTCTTCCTGCCCATTAGACAGCCTTTTATCAGAACAGGCCTGTCGAGGACCGAGAACATGACATTGGATTGCAACGTGTCAGTGATATGGGGCTGGAAGCATCTGATGACAGGGCCTTGGCTCTCTGTCTCTACTGTGTGTTTCCAAGGAATCTTCCTCTGAACTCTCGCCAGGCCAGGGCCACAGCTCAAGGCCCTGAGCCGTGCTTGCTTTGATCCAGTGGTGCCAGGTTTGGCCGCTTTTCCCAGGGAATATGAAAATCTTTGTTCCATAAAACAAGTGGTTGTGACATTTCTCTGATCCTGATGGCAATTTTCAGAAAGACAAAGGAAAGGGAGCTAATATTGACTTGAGTTCCTGCTGTGTGTCCTGTAGATGCTACAACAGAAACAGAGGCTATAGGACCCTTTGGAAGCGATTTTGAGTAGTAACAATAGGAAGATCAATAATAATAGCAAACACTTGTAGGTGCTCACTAAGCGGCAGGCACTATTCCGTGTATGTTGTGTGTATTGATCCTTTTAATTCACACAGCAGCCTTTTGCACTGGGTACCATTACTGTCCCCATTTTACAGATGAGACAACTGAACACGAAGAATAGTAACAAGTCTAAGGTCACTCACTGATGAATGGCTGAGCTATGTATTGGCTTTAATTTTGGATCTCCCAGCTCTGACCTTTACTGTGTGATCTTGAACAGATTATATAAACTTCAGTTTCTTCCTCGATGCCATTGAGATAGCAGTGTCTCACACACAGCTCTAGTGCAAGGATTCCAACTATGTTGAGAGCCCACGCGTGCACAGAGGTAAAATGAGGGGTGATCGCGCCATATAAAAAATATGCTTTTACACTCTCGTATGGCTGCTTTGGGGCAGGCTTCCTCTAGGAAGTGAGGTTTGAGCTCAACCGAAAGGTAGACTTCTTACCATCTAGGATGAGGTTTGAAGGATAATTCTGAGGAGGACAGTGGTGGCTCCAAGCGTGAAATGAGCCAACTCCGTTTTCCTGTGCCTTATTCTCTGCGCCATAGTTCCCTACCCTGTGCTGTCCTCCACCACCCGTGGCCTCTCCTCACCCAAAGGTTTCTAATTAATTTATTTATACTAATGTACCAGTGACTGATTAGACTTAATATGTACACCATGCTAAGGGATTCATAATTTCTCAGAAAAGCCAAAGTAATAAAGGTGAGATTTCAAGGCCTGTGGAGGGAACCTTTTCTGGTGCTAAAATTCACATAACCTCCTCCTATGGGTAGACCGTGCAGGGCAAGACTTCGCCAGTCATGAAGGGTGAGGATTGGACAAACCATGTTCTTCATTCCAGGTGGATGTGTGAATGTGTTTCAAGGGCGTGGGAGGAATGGGTGTGTTTGAAAGTTTTTGCCTTCCTTGACTTTGGCTCCTTCAGCAAAATAATCTCCTTGCAATGTAGTCCTTTGCTGGGCGGAAGCTCTCATTCGGCAAATGTAATGTCACAAAAGGGACAAACACTTATGTTTAGGAGGGAAGCAGGGGGTGGCTCCAGAGTGTGCCTGACACCGGGTAATCCATGTGGCTTGTGAGGGGGTACTGACCAGCAAGGAAATCCCATTCCAGAATGATTCTGCAGTTTAAAAGCCCCCTTTCCTGTCCTTGAACCTCCCATCAGTCCTTCATCAGAGACCCCTGGGGTTGGGGTAAGGATAAATGTAAAAAGTCCAAGTAGACAGTCAACCCTACAAGCCTTACTGAATAGATCACCCCAGATATGACAGAGGCCATGACAAGGCCATCTCCAGAAGAGGCCAGGGAAGGTGGAAGAATCTAAGAGTCATTCCTAACCCCGGGGGTATGAATTCTTGATTTCCACATGCCTGATGGGGCCCACCCCTCCCTTTTCTGATTCAATATAAAGGAGGTGAGAGCAACATCTATACTTGAAAAAGTTCCAGGATAACTCTGAAATGCATCCCAAGGTACCATTGGGCTTTAGCATGATGCTAAATGGGGGCTGATGATTCTGGAGGACAGTAGTCATTTCATTTCCCAGAGAGTAGATTTGCCCATTCTACATTCATTCATTCACTCAACAAAGAGTTCCCAAGCCCATCATGAAGCCAGACCCAGGCTCAGTTCTCAGGGCTGAGGGACACAGCCACATAAGACACCTAATCTTGCCTCGAGTGATCACAGACCCATGACGCCATTTCTTCTCCCACACCCTGTCTTCCCACTTCCTTCCCTTTACTCTCTAGGCTCCCCCAAGTCCAATACCCTCATAGTTCCATCTGCCTCTCTCTTCTTTTACCTTTGGGAGCTTATACTGCATAGAGCATCACCCTTCCCACATAATCCATGTGCTCTCCCGATGACCAAGAAGGCCAACCTAAGTAGAACAAGAAAGAACATGGCTATGTGCAAGTTGCACGAGTGACCTCTCGAATCTTCAACAGGGGGTTACTAGTGAGTGCACAGAAAACTTCAAGTGAGGTAGAAAATAGGGATCACATGAAAGATTAAATGAAATGGGTTGACAAGTAAAGTAAAATTCTTGGAAAACATTTGATGAATTATACACATGTCTACATTCCTAATCCAAATGGTGACCACAGGCAGGATAGCCAACAAGCAGCCAACAAGCCAAGTGAGCTGTGGGCTAGACCTTAGCAGAGGGGAGTTCTAGTTTCAGCCCCACCACTGACACCCTGAGCCTTGAGACACTTCTGTTCTCTCACCACGAAACACATCAGGACTAAACTATTTTTAAGGACCCTTCTTCCTGGGGTAGTCACCCCAATGTTTCCCTCATGATAAGCACTCTTCACTCACAGTAGCCCCCAGGCTTCTTTTCCCAGAAGTAAGACCCTGTGCAGGAGGGTGCTCACTTTTCCCCTGACTTGGACACAGCCCCTGTCCACAGTTCATTCACTGACCTTCTCACTTTCCATCCCATGGCCCAGAAGCAAAGGATACACGTCTCCCTGACCAGTTCATTCATTCATTTATTCATTTATTCATTCATTCGTTTCATAAAAATGTAAGTAGCTCCTGACATTTAAATGACTTTCAGGGTCATTAAGACCTAGAAATCAGATAAGATCTTGCCCCCAAAGAGCTCCCAGTCTAAGGGGCAGGACACAAATGGTTAATGCCATAAGGGAAAATATGCTTAGCTCTCTTCAAAAGGTAAGTCACAAAACGTTAGGGAAATGGCATGGGAGGTGGGAAACAGACATGGGGAGGGGCTATCAGAAGAGACTTCCGGAAGAGGTCGAATTAGAACTGGTCTCTAAACTGGGGTGGGATTTCCCAGGAGTGCTGGGGAGGGCATGACACCAGGAGAGCCTTTCCTATGAGCAAAGCCCCTTGGGGTGTAGCTGAGTGCTGGAGAAGACTCAATGGTCTCCATCTCCACCTCCGCTATTGTGGCAGCGTGAGAGGGGGATTGTAGCTGCAACTTCCTGTTGTCAGACTTCCAGTTGGGGGAAACATTGGCTTAACGACGTTCTGCAAATTGCATATTCACAATGAATCCCGTTGGCAGATCTCTGAGCACCAGAGATGCCTCTGACAGCATAATTACCCCTCACTGTAAGTTTTGCCAGTTGTCATTTTCCCAAGAGCTTCACTTAACAGTAGGCAAGGAAGCCAGCCTGATGGGCTCCACACGGCACTTCCTTTGGTTTTCTCGTCCTTTCTCCCTTTGCCTCCAAACCCATGTGAGGGTGTCGCTGCCTCATGCACTTAGCTTTGGCCAGCACCAAAGTGGCATCCATCCTTCAGAATCAGGTCCATGGCATTTTACCTTTTTAGAAGGACTCACTAGCAAGATGATTTCTGGGCCCCTAAATGTGATGGGGGGGCTATTACAACAGACCACCCATAGAAAAATGCAAACCTGCGTGTTGGGGAAACAGGGTCTTTGGGGTCAGAAAGAACTGGCTTCTGATTCTGAGTGAGCCTCTATAAAATGGGAGTGATCTTCCAGAGGAGCTGGATAGGATGAAAATGCCTGGCATAGTGCCTACATTTAGGAAGTTACCAGTAGATCTCAGTTTCCTCTTTTCATAGGAAAGGTTTTGTCTGATTTATACATTAATGATTCCATATCCAATTTACCTTCCTTAAGTACAGCTCCCACAATAGCCTATCTCCTCAAAACCCTCCTGGATCTATGCTACCTCACTGAATGAAAAAGGCCAATTGCAAAACACTTTATAGAGAGACATAGAGCATGATCCCACTTTTGCAAAATATACATATGTGTCTCACCACATCCCTCCTTTTTCATAGTGTTTAACTTCTAGAAGTTCTGATGAGAGGGGGCCCTTCACTCCTTACTTTATATACTTCTTAATTGCTTGAACTTTTCATTACATACATGTATGAATTTCATTCTTAAACTAACCTTAGAAGCAATAATAAAGGCTCTTCTATGGGTCTCTTTGCCTACTGGAAAAAGAATGAGTTCCATTTCCTCACACTGGACCTATGTCACTTCCTTGGCTACCAATAACCAGAAATCCAATAAGCAGTGGCTTATATACAAGAGTTTCTTTTTCTCATATATTTAAAAAAAAAAAAAGAAGAAGAAGTTTGAAGGGCCACCTTAGTGGCTTAGTCGGTTGAGTGTCTGACTCTTGATCTCAGCTTCGGTCTTGATCTCGGGGTCATGAGTTCAAGCCCCACTCTGAGCTCCATGTTGGGCATGGAGCCTACTTTAAAAACAACAACAACAACAACACAATTTAAAAAAAAAATTGGAGATGGATGGAGATGGAGTTTGGAAACTTAAAAACTTAAAAAAAAAAAAAAAACCTTAAAAAACTTAAAAAAAAAGTTTGGAGATGGACATGTGTTTGGTAGTAGATCATGACTTCTGAACATCCCTGGGACTCTCTTGGCCTTACCTTCAAGGATGCAAGCTGGTTGTTTCCATCCTGGTCTCCATGTCACCACCAGAGTCTGCCAGGGAAGGAGTCAGGGAGCCAGCAGCCGCAACCCCTTTCTATCAGGAAATAAAAACATCTCCAAGAAGTGCTTCCACCCCAGTCACCTTCACCAGACTTAACTCTTTTCTCGGTCGCTTTGGCCTAAACTATATTACTTGCCAAAAAAAAAAGAAAAGAAAAAAAAGCAAAGAACAGGATTACTATTATTGGTTTTAGTCCAATCATTACCTTTTGCCTCAGGCTGGGAACACTGATGCCTTGAACAAAAGCCAAGTGAAAAATCGGGGAAGGGACAGTAAGCAGGTGACAGACAACCTGCCAGAGGGCCCCGTAGCCTCACTGCTCCAGTCCACACGCTAACTAACACGGGCTGCCTGCAGCCGCCACACACGCTCCCGTAAGGCACCTTTAGCCCAGTCCTCACGCTGTTCCCTAGGCCCGGGACATGCTCCGCTGGGAGGTCGTGGCAGAGGGAACAAGGCGCACACATACTGCGAACATCTTCCCGGAGCGCAGCCCAGCAAGCCTCACACTGTCACTCGACTCCAGGAGTCCCTGCGGCCAGCCCCGGCTCCCGCCGTGCTCTCATGTTTAATGGATGAACTCCAGCTTAGTTATCACGAAGGGCTGTGAAATGGTGCCCCATCACTGCGACTGGCTCTTCCTTCTGCAGTGTTGCGGCTAAGTCCCGCAAGGGTGGCGGAGGACAGAATTTCTCCAAATATCCCACTGCTGACTGGTGGCACCGGGGTGGGGGCATGAGCCGATGGAGCAAAGTGAATTTGCTTTTTTTTTTTTTTTTTTTAAGATTTTATTTATTTATCAGAGAGAGAGAGGAAGAGCGAGCGAGCACAGGCAGACAGAGAGGCAGTCAGAGGCAGAGGGAGAGGCAGGCTCCCTGCTGAGCAAGAAGCCGATGTGGGACTCGATCCCAGGACGCTGGGATCATGACCTGAGCTGAAGGCAGCTGCTTAACCAACTAAGCCACCCAGGCGTCCCGTGAATTTGCTTTTTAAACCTAGACTTGACCGAGGGTCCATGTAGACCCTAGATTGCAGTGACCTGGGAGGTCGGTCTCAACTTTCCCGCTGGACTAAAGCTCCCAGAGGCCAGGCGCTAGTTGAACGTCCTTAGAAAAGCAGATGGGTTAACCAGATTGACTTGAGGAGTGCCTCCTGCTTTGTGTGATCTGGACCCCAGAGTCCATCCTGGCCAGCGGCAGGGCTTAAGAGCTATGCTAGGTCCACGAGGAATAATAAAGGAAGCGACTCCCTCAGAGCTCAGCATGGACCATGGCCCGTTCTACTTCATTCACTGTGAACTGGGACACCCCTCTGACAGTGACTAACACAGAGTACAGCTTCCTTCCACCCGGCTGCTCCTGGGGTCTTTCCTTCCGGTGGAGAAGGCTGGGTTTCAGGAACGCGGAGAAATAGCCATCAGCCTGATGGTCATTCCTTAACTCCACGCTCTTCCTCGGTCTAAGTTTAGCACCTCCCCATGAACTTAATCTCACAACTATTAGAGGGACTCCCAGGGTTCATCCTGGCCAGCCCCTCTGTTCTTCGCACAAAAGAGGAAAATGGGTTCAGAGGAGGGAAAGGACACGAACAAGATCTTGAATCCAGTGCTGTGTCTTCTGTATCCTGCAGCCTCCCATCCCTGTCTTCATACCCTTTTCCTGTCTTTCCGAGTCCGTGAAGTTACTGTTGAAAGAGGGAAAAGAGCAGAAGTGCTCCGGGCTTAGGTCTGCCAGACCCTGGCAAGGTGCTGAGCGGCTGAGCACTGGGTGCTAACTGGATTGCCCATGGGCAGAGCTGTGCTAAGGAGGCTGAGAGCAAAAGCCAAGGGATTCTGTTTCCATGGCAACTGCCATTCATCCTGGCTTGCCGGGCTGGGCGTCCTGAGTTGAGCAGGGCTGAATTATTGTCCCTATTGTATGACACTCTTTTTAGTGTGGAGATTCCTTCCTCTGCACACATACATGCATACACATTTCCCTCTACTTTTGCACAGGAAAGAAGAGGTGTGGTTCCCAGCGGCACATTTCAGACATAGTAGGGTCTTCTCAGCCCCTGACAGTATCATTAACCTGATAAAGGACTACGGCGGGGGGCTGGGAGGTATGAGAGAAGTGTGGGGGAGGCAGCTATTGTCATAGTACCTAGTGATCAAAGGAGTCCAGTGGTCCTATCGGTGTTCAAGAATGTAGTCTCCCGGAGTCTGTTTCCTGCAGCTACCCTAACTAATTAGGACAAACCAAGTGGCTTAAAACACAAATGTATAATCTAACAGTTCTAGAGGTCAGAAGTCTAAAATGGGTTTCACTGGGCTGACATCAGGGGGCGGGCAGGATTGCTTTCCCTCTGGGAGCTGTAGGGAGAAAGTGGTTTCTTGCCTTTTCCACCATCCAGGTTTTGACTTATGGCCCCTCCTCCATCTTTGAATGCAGCTTCTCCAGATCTCTCCTTTTGCTTATGTTTTCATATCTCCTTCTCTCACTCTTTTAAGGACGCTTGTGATTACACTGGGTTCATCTGTATGATCCAGAACGAGTTTCCCCATCTTAAAGTCCTAAACTTCATCACATCTGTGAAGTCCCTTTTGCCACATAAAGGAACTTATTAATAGCATTCAAGAATCTGAATGTAGTCATCTTTGGGAATAGCATCATCCTACCTTCTCCATCCGGGTTCTATGAATGTGGGTCCTTAATAACCTTTTTTTTTTTTTTTGAGAGTCATAAATTTCCCACACCTCATATGTGATCAGCACCTCTAAATTCTTACACATGTTAGCTCATTTAATCCTCGCTAAAGCTCTGCAAGGTTGGTATGATTATCTTAATTTACACGTGAGGAAATTGCATATGAGAAGTTCAGTGAATTGGCTCATTGAGTTTAGGTTAAGGAGGAAGAGGAAGGAATGGCCTCAAGTGTCTGTGAATGTCTTCCATTATGCCACTGCCACCCCCAAATTCTCCCAGCACCTTAGAACAACTTTGCTGGTCAGTGTTGTCTCATTTCTAAACACATTGGAGGTGGAAGTGGATGGGAGAGGCTATGGAGAGCGCATGATGGTGGGGCTGAGGACACTGGACCTCCACCATGTGGGTACACTCTGCTGGTGACCATGCAGGCCGTTCCACTGATGGAACAGTGCCATCACCCCAACCTTGGAGTCGACCATGGTGCCCAGAAGGGTTAAGTAACGTACTTAAAATAACACAATTACTAAGTCGTAGAACCTGAACTGGATCTGGGCTTCTCTGAGTCCAGGACCCATATCTCTCCTCTTCTTTCATTGTATCTGACTAGTTTTCTATAGGGTAGCGAGCTGGACATAGGCAGAAGGTAACTAGAATCTATTTTCTCAGAATGCTTAATTTACTTGAAGACTGATAGAGTAAGTTAACTGTAAATTAATTGTAAACATGTTTTAAAATTTTCCAGCTTTATTAAGGCTAATTGGCATTTAAAAAAAAAACCCCACCCATTTCATGTATATAAGGTCTAGAGTTTGATGAGTTTGGGCATACGCATACATCCATCACCATAGTCAAGGTAGCAAACATATCAATCACCTCTGAAATTTCCTTGTGTCCCTTTGTTTCTGTTTGTGTTTGTGTGTGTGTAACAGGGCATGTGCCCACCTTAACAAGCATTCAAGCTCACAATACCATATTGTTCACTATAAGGGCTGTGTTGTGAGCACATTTCTAGAACTGATTTATCTTGAATAGCGGTAACTTTATGCTCATTGAACAGCAACTCCCATTACTCCTTCTCCCATTCCCTAGCAACCACTCTTCTATTTTCTTCTTTTAGATGTTTGACTGTTCTGGGTGCCTCATATAAGTGGAATGATGCAGTGTTTGTCCTTTCGTGACTGACTGATTTCACTTAGCCTAATGTCCTTCAGGTCTCTCCACATCGTCACATAGGGTAGAATTTCCGTCTTTGGGGTGAGGGATGAATAACTTCCCACGGCAGGTAGAGACCACATTTTCTTTATCCATTCATCTGTGGATGGACACTGGGTTTGCATGTTTCAATTTGTAAAAAAAAGACATTTTAGGGAGCATAATGCAAATTTCAAGTAAATGTCAAGTAAAATGTGAAACTTACAGGTCAGCAGCTCTAAGCACACTGAAGCCCCAGGGGTATTCTCCAGTCTTGGGGCTACTGCTGGAAGCATCTGGGCATGGACCTCAACATGTTCACTCAGGCCAACTTTCTCACATGGGTCTTTTTAGACAAGGCCCCTTCTTGGTAGAGAAGTAGAATAACCAAGTCAAAAATAATACTCCAGCACCCTGACCCGACTCCCACCTGGGGGTCTTTTCACTGCATTCTTGGCCTCTCTGAGTATTTGTCCCCTCGATAAATGAAGTAACACATTTGTTCACAGAATAAAGGTTTACTGGATACCTACTATGACCAAAAACTATACTAGACATCA
Organism: Mustela nivalis; assembly: GCF_964662115.1. Classification (NCBI taxonomy): domain Eukaryota; kingdom Metazoa; phylum Chordata; class Mammalia; order Carnivora; family Mustelidae; genus Mustela; species Mustela nivalis. Next base: position 12,394,799 of record NC_139027.1, read on the forward strand.
GGGATTTAAAGTTGGATTAGTTTCAGGGCACCTGGGTGGCTCAGTTGGTTAAGCCTCTGCCTTCAGCCCAGGTCATGATCCCAAGGTCCTGGGATCGAGTCCCTCATCGGGTTTCCTGCCCGCTTCTCCCTCTCCACATTTGTGCTCTCTCGCAGTCTCTCATTCTCTCTCAAATAAATAAATAAATAAAATCTTTCCAGAAAAAGATGATCAGTTTCAATCTGAAAAACAACTAATGCAGTCCCTATCCTCAAGGGCCCCCAGAGATGTTGCAGATCCATCTTAAGTGATCACAATAGCAGGGGTCGGTGCCCTGTTGGGAGTCACACTCAGGCTGTTAACAACATGGAGGAAGGGCACTCAACTTAGGTTTGAATTCAAGCTTCTTTCTTGAACTAAATCCCAGAGGATATGTAGGAAAATGCCATTTTATTTTATTTTATTTTATTTTATTAGAGAGAGCGGGCATTCGAGCATGGGAGTGGGAGAGGGGAGTGCAGAGGGAGAAGGGGAGAGAAAATCCCAAGCAGGTTCCATGACCAACACAAATAGGAGGCTCAATCCCAGGACCCTGAGATCGTGACCTGAGCTGAAATTAAAAATCAGGTGCTTCATGACTGAGCCACCCAGGCGACCTGGAAAAGGCCATTCTAGAAAGTATGAGAGTGCCACATTTCTGTGTCATGGGGAAAAGATGGGGGTAAGAAACTACCCACCCCACACGCCAGACAGGAGGTACATTAGGAAGCCCAAAAGTTCATTTTGCGGGAGCATCAAGTGTTGCGATCCAGCCGGGGGGGTACCCCTGTATGAATGGGCTACACCCTGGAGAAGTGACCAGGGCTTCTCTGCCAGAGGTTCTACAATTCAGAAAGTGACGAAAAACCCATGAAGTAGGATGACTCCGTGACATTTTTATTTTTAAGTAGCTTGTTCTGGCAGCAGTGTGGACAGTGGACTGGCCTGGAGAGCAGCGGGCTAGAGGCAGGAAGGCTGGCTAGCAGGTGCTGCTAAGGGATCCAGCTGGGATTTGAGAGCAACTGCGTCCCTTCCCTTGGGAAGATGGGAAGCTTTGCCTTTTCTGGAAGGTTTTCTGGGTGGGGGACTGTCACTGGCTCTGGTGTAGGATACCTCTCCACAGATCAAGGTTCTAATTAAAACTGAGGGCCCACTGAAGAATGTAGTCTTCTCTGCTCTCCTGGGAAAAGGGGTGGGTAGGTGAGCAGTACGCTACTTGTGATATTATCTTTCGAGAAAAAAAGAATTCACACCCACCACTGTCTTTTATCTAGTGACATTACAAATAGGTTCCAAGCCTCAGCAATCAAAGAGGGTGTATAGTAAAAAATAGCAAAGTTCACACACTCTTGACTCGCTTGTGTAAAAAAAGCACAGAGAGTAACCCCTAATAAATTCAGAAAAAAAAAAAGAGTAGAGTGAAACCTCTCAATTTAAACTCAGAGGGGAAGGCTTATTTGAATTTCACATCATTTCTAAGGAATGCAATTATAAAATCTCACATCTAAGCAAAATAAAACCATAAGAGAATATTTGTGTAATCAAAGCTAATAAGTAGAATAAGGTAATAATAAATTCATAAGAGTCTTGTCTTACATCATGGTGAGTCACAAGCATTTTGGTCATTTGGTACCTGAAAATGAAGCTGATGAAGGAGACAGCCTTCTTAAAACAATGTCCAGCATTTCGCTTTACAGAGAATCTCACTGAACAGGCAGTCCTATAAAAATCAGCAGTTTCTGGGGGTGGGGGGTTACTGGTTTTTAGATTGGATTCTTCCGGAGAGCCGGGAAGACTCTGAAAAGTCATAGCAGGAGAGAGTAATTCAAGTAGGTGAGGTTTGTTTGTGTCGTGTCCTTCGTTCTGCAACATTCTTCCTTCTCACTCGTGTCAGAAGCCAGACCCAGAGGCATCCCAAAGCACTCAGCCTGCTCCTTCTTCATCTCTTAATCTAGCACCAGTCTTACCTCTACATATCAAAAAATTGTCAATGAATCCTAGTAATCCATATTTAATGCATATTAAAACAATCATTCACCACAATCAAGGAAGACCCCCTCCCCAAGAGTTTAAGGACAGTTTAGCATTAGAAAAACTATAAATACTTTATAATATAATTACACCAATATTTTTTAAATTTATTTTTTATTTTTTTATCCCCAGGGGTACAGGTCTGTGAATCGTCAAGTTTACATACTTCACAGCACTCACCAAAGCACATACCCTCCCCAATGTCCATAACCCCACCCTTCTTCTCCCAACCCCCCTCCCCCCACACCAATATTTCTCAAGCATGCAATCATTTGGATAAATGCATTTTAAAATGGCAGCATCCTCTAAAAGAAAAGAAAAACCTTTAATATCTAATAACAAAAGGAAATTCTTTAATTTGAGGAAGGATTTCTATGTTAAACCTACACTGGCATCACCAACCTTAAAACAAACATCCATTCAAACCAAGACAAAGAAAAGGACACTCTTGGTCTTTTACCACTGTTACTTAATTTTGTTAAAGAAATTCTCCTCCAACCCCTAAGGTAGGAAATTAGCACGTAGTATCAAAAATTAAGAGATTTTGTTATCATTATGGAGGAACCACGTATGCTCCCCCAAATCTATGAGAACCAACATAAAAAAATGGGTTAATAATGATTGATTTTTATTTCTATTTTTTGATAGAGTGAGCATGCACACACAGATGGGCAGAAGGAAAGGGAGAGAGAGAAGCTCAAGCAGATTCCATGCCCATTGTGGACCCTATCTCAGGGATCCCTCTTAGGACCCCCAGATCATTACCTGAGCCAAAACCAAGAGTCAGATGCTTAACCAGTTGAGTCACTACGTGCCCCAATAATGACTGATTTTAAATGGCTAGATATAAGTTAAAGATACAAGTCATTGCATTTCATATATAGCATCAATAATCAATCAGAAAACATATGAGGAAAAGATAACACTTATAATAGCAATAAAGTAAAAGCCTAGAAGTAGCCTTTAGGAAAAAAAAGTGTGGGGCTTAGACAAAGAAAATTTTATTGAGGAATGTAAAAGAAGGCATAAGTAAATGGAACGCCAATGTTCCTGGACTACAAAATTACATATTATAATGATACCAAGTATTCTGTAATTAAATATCAATTTCAAGTTATTCTGAATAAATAAGAATAAATACTTGAGAATGTCATATTTGCTCTGTTCAATGTGAAAACGGGTTTTTTAGCTACAGGAATTAAAACAGGATGGCCCTAGTGCCGGGGCAACTGTAAGGAAATGGCAGGAACAATTAAGTCCGAGCCCTCCCCACCCCCAGCATTTGTAAGAACGCAGTATGTGATCAGACGCCTTCATTGACTGATGACTGTGGGCACAGCGGGTTGTTTCCTCCCCTTCCACCAGACACTACATAAATTCCAGATACATTTAAGGAGGTGCTTGTTTAAGTTAAGTAGTAAAGAAATTCTAAGGAAAGAGAAGTGGCTGTTAATTCATCGTCTGTGAGTGGGTGATTTCGAAGTGTGAAAGTGATAGGAAATGTCTCTTCGATCTGTAGTCTCACCACACAGAAAGGGAAGGTCATGTAGGTCCAAACATCGTGCTAAAGATGGACTTTGTGGTGAATTAGCACCAGGATGGAAGGAGCTAGTTGGAAACACCAATTTCTGCAAGGCACCCCCTGGGAAAGGAAGAGCTCACCCCTTCCCAACTTGTTTCTTGGTTACGGCCAGGGTGGATGTTGGCTGATCAATGTCAGACCGGGTGCTAGGGAGCGCAGGCTCTGTGTCTCTCCAGATGTGCCCAGGACATGACTAGACACTGGTCTGCTGCTTAAACCTGGGTAAACTTGGATTGGTCACTTGGCCTTTCTGTGGGAGGCAAAAAACGTCTTCCCCCAAAGACATCCGCATCCTAATGCCTAGAGCCAGTGAAAATGCTACCTTTTGTGGATTTGGCAAAGGGGAACTGAAGATGCAGATGGCACTAAGGTTACTAACATGGGGATCAACCCTGGGTTATCCAGATAGGCCCAGTGTCATCACAGGCAGCCTCAGAAGAGGAAGAGGAGGTCCTAGAGATGCAACGAGAGAGGGGCTCCACCGGCCATTGCTGGCTTTGAAGATGGCGGAAGAGGAAGCCAAGCCAAGGAATGTCGTCCTGCCAACACACTGATGTCATGAAGTCGGAGACCCATGTCTGACTTTAGACCTCTCAAAGTGTAAGACAATAGTACATTCGTACAAGCCAACCAAACTGAGGTAATTTCGTACATACCACAGATAATATTCAAATGTATGGCTAAGGTTATTAAACGAGAGCAAAATGTGAAATGTCTACTCTGCTGGCTGCCACCCAAGGGCTCAGTTCAAAGGACTCTGGTTACCAGAAGAGTAGTAGCTCTAATGTCGCTCAGTATGGGAAAGCAGATTTCCAGAAAAGTCTCCATGCGTTGACATATAAGCACAAAGGGATTTTTTTTTTAATTTATTTATTGTAACTGTACTTGGTAACCAAGCTGTGGTGAACTACTCTGATGTGTGTCGCGGTTACTTTGGTGGCATCTTGGCAAGATTCCTTCAGTCTGCAGTCACTTTCTGTAATTACAACAGGCCCATTTCAGGTAATTAGAGTTCAGTCCTATTCATCTAACAAAATTGTGTCTCCACCTCAAGTCAGAGCCCCCGTTGCCTCCTCCAGCACAGGGCGACTTCTCTGTGGCCGAGGCTTCTAGGGATGGCAGTGGAGGCATCAATGACCGGGTCTTGCACCCCTCCCCCACCATCCTTCGTCTGCTCCTGGCCAGCTCCTCCTGTGCGGAGCCAGGGAGGAAGTAAGAAAAGGGAGTGATTGTCTCCTTATTGAACTAGGAAAGCTACGATCCTCTCCTTGGCGGACCGTCTGATTAGCTCACCGTCTCGGGGCTCCCACAGACTGGATTCTAGTGCGCTCCACCTACAAGAAGGAGGCTTCTAGCCATGTCATCTGAGCATCAGCTGACCCCTGGGAGCTGGGGATTTTATGCTGCATTCCAGGGAGGACCCAGGGTGTCCCCCTCCAGTGTGGACTTGAGCACATGCAGGACCCATCGTCCACCCTGCTTAGGGACCTGGAAGTAGAAGCGTCACTGGAATGGAAGCATCCCACGTAGCCATAGTTCCCCACATCTCGTCTGCCTCCAGCTCTCTTCCCCAGTCAGAACACACAGGGGCCCACGCAGCAGCCATCTGTGGAACAGAAGACCAGTCTTTCCCTCATACAGAAGCCACCATTTCCTGGTACTAACTCCCTTGGAGACACCCCTTTGTCTGTGAGGAGGGGAAGCACTCACCCGCCCCCTTCCTGCGCAGGAGGGAGAACAGATTTTCTCAGCTGACTGGAGACCCCGGTTGGACACGGGACAGGTTCTTGAATTAGCACCTTGTAATCAATCCTATCCGCGTATGGCTGACCCCAACTGTGAAGTTAAAATGAGGGGTACTGAACGCCTGTGATTCCCAGTTTGGGGCATTTGCCACCATTTGAGGACACCAGGAAAAATTTGTCACAGGCCTAAAGCTTCACGAGGATTCTTAGAAGAGGCTTTGGAAAGAGTCATGCATTTATTCTCATGAGGAAGAATTACAGCACTCGTAAGCCAACCTCACTTCCGAGTGAGTCTGACTGTTGCCAGGACCCGCCGGGTCCAGCACGCCTACTGCGCGGACCCAGGATGGGGGAAGGCCTGAGAAGGGTTTTTAGCAGTAATTAAAGCAATACAGGACTGTGTCGTCCAAGGCCTGCTGTTCTTGGCCAACCTCAGCAGTTCCACCCTCATTTCAACAATGCTGCATCCTAACAGCCTCGTGGGCAGCAGGCAAACCCAGGCCCACGTGACCCCACACTTGGCCCCTTCACTGCACCGTGGCTGTGCGGCTGCCTCAGGGCTGCCCGAGAAGGTTAGATGAGCAAACCCCAAACGCTGACACATATGTACATGCGGACAGACCTGCCTTTGCCTCAAGAGCCCATGGGGTTATTCACTCTTTCGAGAAGGCACCTGTCGTGTTCCCGGCTCTGTGCTTTGAGAGATACAAAGGTAGGCAAGAAATGGCCTTTCTCCTTGGTGCTGTACCCTAATCTCACAGGACAGACACAGACACAGAGCTTGAAAACTAGACACAAGGGGGCCAATGCCCTAAGAGTAGTGTAAGTAGAAGGTTAAGAAAGCACAGATCCAGGCAGATCCAGGAGACAGACTGTGGCCTGTACAGCAAGGTACTCTTGACATCATCGAGAGTGAGCGCTTGAGGAAGCAGCTGCGTCTTATCTCTGTGTTAACCAGGGTCTGGCCCCATGTCTGACATATGTCAGATGTCTAACCCTGGTGTATCCATTGGGCACTGGAGGCATGAAGATGTGAATAAAAACAAAAAAAATTCGGGGAGCCTGGGTGGCTCAGTGGGTTAAGGCCTCTGCCTTCGGCTCGGGTCATGATCCCGGGGCTCTCGGATCGAGCCCCACATCGGGCCCTCTGCTCAGTGGGGAGCCTGCTTCCTCCTCTCTCTCTTTGCCTGCCTCTCTGCCTACTTGCGATCTCTCTGTGTCAAATAAATAAATAAAATCTTAAAAAAAAAAAAATTCAAGATGTCTGGTGTACAGCACAGGGCGGTAGGGGTTGTGACGAGAGGTCAGCCGCCATTTTGAAGGCCTGGAATGCCCAGCGCAGGCGTCTACACTGTTGCCTGCGGAGAAGAAGGGGCAGGAAAGGTATTAAAGAGAAAAATGATGTGTAACACGTGTTTTAGAGAATTTGCCATCCATGCCATCAGGGAAAGGCAAGGGTGGGGGAGTCGTTTTGTTTCAGGGGGAGAAGACATTTGGGAGGACTGTGGTCTGTGGTCCTCTGGGTGTTCAAATATGGTTTCGGTTTGTTATGATACCTCCTTTGAAAGGACGTTAAAAGAGAAATTCGGAGTCGCGTAGCCTGTACCGCAGGCTCTGTGATGCGAGTGAGATCTTACCCCTCCACCGGAGGTTGGCGAGTTTACAAGGGTCCAGCAGGGAAGGCATGTTTAGGACACGGGGAGGAGTATAAATAAGACATATATGCAATATTTGCTTTATTTGTTTTTGTTCTTTCTTAAGATTTTATTTTTTTTATTTATTTGAGAGAGAGTGAGAGAGAGATCATGGGCAGGGGCAAGGGGCAGAGGGAGAAGCAGACTCCTCGCTAAGCAGGGAGCCCGATGCAGGACTCGATCCCAGGACCCTGGAACCATGACCTGAGCCGAAGGTGGACATTTCACCGACTGAGCTACCCAGGCACCTGATACTTCTTTTAAAAGTGGTTTTTACGCCAGCTGTCCGTCCAGAGAGGTCCCCGCTGGTGGATGCAATTCTGTGGACCCCAGCAGTGGAATTCATCAATAATGGAGGCTCCTGGGTGGCTCAGATGGTTAGGTTTGCCTTGGGCTCAGGTCATGATCTTCCGGTCTGGGAATCGAGTCCCGCATCGGGCTCCTCCTTCACTAGGGAGTCTGCTTCTTCCTCTCCCTCTGTCTCTCCCCCGGCTTAGGCTCTGTCTTTGACTCTCTCTCAAATGAATAAATAGAATCTTTAAAAAAAAAAAAAAAAAAACTGTCAACAACAGAAAGCAGCTGGATTAAGGCCCCGCAAGGCAGCAGACTGGTAAGCAGGCAAACACATCTCTAAGAAGATGTGTCAGCGGCTGGAGAGCTGAAGATCGTTTCTATATAATGTACAGCCTTCGGACATTTTAAAACAGAGTTTCCAGGGCAGGCCGGCCCCTGACCTGACAGGAGGCTTGGCCTCCCGCCTGGTGCTCGGCCCCGCCAGCCTCGTAAAGGATCCAGAGCTCCGGAGCTGACTGTCCCCACCGCCAGCTTTCAGGCCTTGTCTGGCGCCCTCATTCTGTCCCCTGCCCGCCCACCAGTGTTCATCCCTGCCACCCCCATGGCCATAGAGCCTCGCCGCTTTCTTGTCTATATTTCAAAACTCCTGGTTCCCACTAGATGAAAATAATACTTGCATTCAGCACAGGGCTCAGAGCCATGGGAAGCTCGGTTGACCCCGGACCATCTCCTGTCCCTACAATTCCTTTGGGTCTCCGCATCCCCCCACCGCGCCTCTCCCGGGCACCCGGCCTGTCTCCCTGCTTGAGTCTTCAACCCCTCCCAGGCTGGGTTTTTAGGCTGTTACTAAGTTCCTTATGGTCAGGTTGTTTCAGTGAGAGACTCGGAGATGGACAAATCTAGGACCCAATCCCAGAGCATTAGCTACCGGCCTCGGGCAGGTCAGCGAGCCTCCTCGGCTCCTTCCGTGATATGGGGCAACACCATCCACCTCCAGAGTCAGCCAGAAGATGCCGGGAGATGCTCACACAAAGCGTCTGCCAGACAGACCGGCACTCTGACCTGCTCTTGCAGCGTCGCTGGGCACTCTGCATCAAAATTCAAAATTTGTGTACTCTTTCCCCAACGATCTATTTTGGAAGATAACCAGAACAATTTTATGAATAAAAAAGTGTCACTCCAGTACTGATAACAATGACGTTTGTAACAATTGCCTAAGAGTTAAGATCTGGTGAAATAAATTATGAAATGTACCAGCCATAAAAAAGAGTATCATACGTGCAAAGCCAGGGGCATAAAAAGATTTTCACAAAGTAGCAGTCAATGAGCATATCTAGTTAAAAACAACAAATGTGTGTGTGTGTGTGTGTGTGTGTGTGTGTGTGTGTGTACACACAACTCTACAGAGGCGCTTACATAAACAAGGACCCGAGGGAAGAAAAGGCTTTTTGTGGGTATGATTCACTGCGGTATCCTGAATGCATGAGACATAGCCATTGTTCAAAAAACACTTGTTGAATCTGTGAAAGGATGTCTAGAACAATGTTTGCTGTTAAGAATAACTCTGAGTGGTAGGTTTTTGGATAATAATTCTTTATTGTTATGTTTTAATTTTTTTAGAGATGTGTTTTATTTTTGAAGTCAGAAAAAGTGGTAATTTTTATTAAGTGAAAATAAAAATAGTTTAAGAAATATCAACAGTGAAACTGCATTAGACACTGAACAGATCACTCATTAGAGAAGAGTTAAGAGAATAATGTGGAAATAAGCACGTAAAATATAACTCTTAGTTAATTTAACAGTAAGGTAAGAAAAGAACTGTATATGAGAGATTTCACAGGGGGCTACCTTCACCCATTGTTAGTCAAGAGCTGTTTATTGAGTACCCCTTTATTCCAGGCATTAGGGATTCATAAATGAGTTAGGACTGACCCTTCTCTCAAGGATCTCGTAGCAGAGTGGGGGACAGGTGTATTAACAGATCATTACAATGATGAGTAGTGAGTGTCCTGAACACATCGATACAGGCAGGGCTTAGGTGTGGGAGCGTGTGGGTTTAAAAGGCAAGAACGGTCTAGGAGGCCAGCTCAGAGGAGGTGACGCGTGAGCTGAGTGACAAAGGAACGAGCAAGGAATGAGAGAGAAAAACAATATTCCTGGCTGAGAGGAAAGTGGGCAAAGCATGCAAGAGAACTTGGCGGCTCAGCATGGGCCTGGAGTGCCCGAGGTGTGGGCTGGGAAACGAAGCTGGAGAGATTCGCGGGTCCCGGGTGGTCCAGAAGGGCTTCCTGTGACTGGCTAGCCCTGTGCTTGGTTCAGAGCTTGGCTGTTGTCGTCTGGAAATTCGTCATAATTTTTTAAACAAGGGGTCCACATTACCATTTGGCACCGGGCCCCCCAAATGATGGAAGGAGTCCTGGCAAGATGAGAGGCTGGCTCCTTACTGCCGGTGACCAGGCAGGAGGACAGCTGTCCTCCTTTGCCTCCGACAGCCTTTGTGTTTAGGCGTCTTCTCAACACGTTGTCCCGGGAAGGAGCAACAAATAAAATGCCAGCGTGTGGCAGTGGCCAGGCCAGGGAAGGGGTCCCGCAATGTGTGAGTGGGAAAAATGAGTCCAGGACAAAGACTTCCCAAGGCCTCCGGTCCCTCCCCCACACCCGCATTTCGCTTCTGTTTAGAAATTAGGATTAGCCGAGCAGAAGAGCAAGGTTGTCCAGTAGAGCTGGGAAAGGAGCAGGACAGCTGTTTTGTGCAGTTATTTTTCTCTCGCCGGGAGCACAGCTACTGAAAAAGAGAAGATGGGGGGGCTCCCTACTGGAGAGCACTTGCCCCAGGCCCCCGCTATGTACCCTCGGCTGCTCCCACACCCTCTTGGGCTCCAGCTGCAGGGAGTTGAGGCTTTGGTCGGATCCTACACCCCCTTGTCCCCACACACGCACACGTGCCTGCACCTCTGGGCACATGAGGGTTTGTTTGTGTCACATGAGGGCTTCCTTCCACACATCTCAGTGTGCACAGCTGCTTAGCAACAGGCTGTAGGGCAGAGCTGGGAATTAAAGTGCCCCTTTGGTGCTTCAACCTCGGTTGTCCCTTGGGAGGGGAAGGGTCCACGGGAGCGGCTTGAGCTGGAAAACAGGTATGTGCGGCCCCCAGAAGGACACTTCAGAGATGGTGCAGTCAGGGCCCTGGGGCTGTGCCAGGAATCTCAGAGACCTGCTGGGAACAATGCTGCAGAAAATAGAATCACAACGCAAAGTGCAGGGAAGCTGCAGGGTTGGCTGGTAACAGGTGGCAGACGAAATGTAAGAATCCAGAAGTATCTATGGAGGGGGTTTGCTTTGATGGGATCTGGGTTCAGGTCATCATTACGGCTGCCCTAAAAGCTTCTGCCCTGGTTTGGGGTTCCTGCCTTTAGAACTCAAGTTCAAATCCCCTCCCCGTGGAGTCCTGCCCCTGGTAGAGCAGCAAAGCAAAAGAGATCTGCACCAGGGCTCTGCAGGTGGATCTCCTAGGTTCGCGTCTCAGCCCTGCCATTTGCTGTGTGACCTTTAGAAAGTTACTTAACGTCTCTGTGCCCCCGTTTCCTCATCTATGAGCCCTGTATCTTAGGAGTGTCTCGAGGGTTAAGTTAAAACAGTTAAAAGGCCTTGAAACAGTGTCTAAACACGTGGGTGTGAGCCAACGCGTGTCAATTACACCTCTCCGGGATAAGAGTTCTTTGTCAGAGACAGCACAGAGGGTAGACTCCCAAACATAGAAATCCGTGGTTCCGAGAGCAGAAAGAGATGTAAACTACTCTTTCTTTCTTTCTTTCTTTCTTTCTTTCTTTCTTTCTTTCTTTCTTTCTTTCTTTCTTTCTTTCTTTCTTTCTCTCTCTCTCTCTTTCTTTCTTTCTTCCTTTCTGTGTCTTCTAGGCACCCGGTATTATACAAATCGCTTTACATAAACTATTGCCTCTATAGTACCTGGGTATGATTTGGTCTTTCATACCTGTGGGTTTGGTCTTTTCATACCCTTGGGAAGCGAGATTCAGAAACAAAGGGCCCTGCTCAGGGCCCCATGGCACTCCAGTAGTAGAGATGGAGTTCGACACAGTCATCAGCTCCAGGGCCTGCCCTCATTCCTTTAAGCCAAATTGTCTTTCCTATTGCTTCTCAGAGAAGTATAAAAAAAAATTTGTTTTCTTTCGGAGAGTCAGGACTTGCTAGAGAGAGCCCCTCCCCAGAATAGTGTTCCAGAAGTAGTGTATGACATTGGTGTGATGGCCCTGAGTCCTTGGGGCATGGTACCCAAGATGGGGAAATACTAGCCAGGGTTCTAGAAGCCTAGACGATGTTATCAAGATACGAAGACATTAGACACATGGATGAGGAATGAGAATATGAGTTTGTGCAACCATTCCAAGCCCCGCACCCAAGCAGGAGACCACACTGGCCTCTCACTGGCCTTCAAGCCTGATGGGCCCAAGAGCAGGAAGAGAAACTGGGGTCTGGGCCTGAGAGGTTAGAGGCTCATGGCTTTCCTGATGAACACACAAACCCCTGCTTCCCTGACCAAGTGGATGCTTGCTCTGGGATGCATATGTATTCCTCAACTTCGTTTATAGCAAGATCCTGAACGCATTTGTTTGCCTTGTCCGTGTTTCCACGCTGCAGGTCTCCATAACGCAGCCCTGAGCTCGAGCACCCCGAATGTGGTGAGTGGGAAAGGAGATGTGCCCTACATAGGCCACACACACACTGAATTCAAAGACGTGGTCCCCCCCAAATGCGAACTATTTCATTAATACAGTTAATGTTGATTACGTGTTTAAATGATATCATTTGATGTGTTTGAATATAGTGAGGTAAATAAAATATGTTGTTAGAGTTCATTTTACTTGTCTTTTTTCTTAACTTTTTAAGTAGTTACAGAAAATTTCAGATAATGGCTGTGGCTCAGAGCCTCTTTCTGTTGGACAAGGCTCCTCTCCAGGGGATTCATAACAGGCCTTTAACTTGGCGAACGCTTTAGTGATCCTAAAACCTCAGCCCTATTCTATGGTAGAGTCACAGAGAGTCAGGCCCGGAACCTGGAGCCCCGAGCCATTTGGCTCACTGATGTACAGGCACAGAAACTGAGGCACTCAGAGGAGAAAGGCTTGTGGTGCTCCAGGGAGAACCCCAGCCACCCCACCCCCCCACCCACCCCTGCACTCCCACACCCCAGCCAGGGAGGGCTGCTCCACTCTGCTTCAGCACCTCCTGCCCGGCCTCCTCTTCCCCAGCTCCCCTGCTGTGCTCTGGGGGGGGGGGGTGCTGGGAGGACTCTCCTGGGAGAGTCTCGGGCATCTTTATTCATGAGCCTGGCGGAGGGCAGCCCCGAGCCTGTCCCTGTGGGAAGACTGCTCCCTGCTTTCCCTGCAGAGATAAATATGGAAATGAGGGAGGAGAGCTTCCCTGTCCGGAACCAGGACTGCTGCCTCATCCGATGCCACAACTAACTAGGCCTGCAGGAGGAGGCTCCTCGAGGCTGAAACCAGCTGAGTCCCCTCCGACCGACCGGCTTGTGCCCCCGCCAGCCTCCCGCCCCTCACTGGGCAGAGCTACCCCAGGCAGGCGTGGCAGACCCAGCGGGTACCTCCCCACACGGATTCTCGGTTTCTGTTCCCCGCAGCACCCCCCAACAGTGGGTGCCCTCAATACCCCCCAAATGCCCTTGGGCCTCCTTACCTCCTGCCAACCTCAGAACCCCACTCAAGCCCCCCAGCATGCCCCTCCCCTGACCTCCCCAGGCCGTCTGGGCTTCCTTCTTCAAATCTCGGATGCTGGGTGTCTACATTCTGCTTCGTGTGGCTCGTGGATCAGCAGTTTCTGGAGCCCGGGGGACGGTGTTAGACACGCAGACACTGCCTGCTGAATCAGAGCCTGCATTTACACGAGACTGCCAGGAAACCCACCAGTAGGGGAGCAGAGCTGTGGCTCCCACCAGCAAGAGCAGGACGCTGTCAGGTTAGTGTACCCAGCACGGCGCTGAGCTCACAGGGGACACCGCGCACAGAACGAACGCCAAGCGGCATTGTCTCAGGTGCCATCCACATACTCACCCACTGCTCTGGACAGTGCTGAGCAGTTAAGTCAAGAACCCTTGGCTCTGGCCAAAGCCCATGACCCCTAAGCAATCTCTGAGCCACTTGGCCCAACGGGGGCTGCCAAAGAACAGCTGACCTCACCTGCCCTGTGTCTTTTTTTTTTTTTTTAAGATTTTATTTACTTATTTGACAGAGAGGGATCACAAGTAGGCAGAGAGAGAGAGGGGAAAGCAGGTTCACTGCTGAGCAAAGAGTCCGATGTGGGGCTCGATCCCAGGACCCTGAGATTAGGACCTGAGCGGAAGGCAGAGGCTTAACTGACTGAGCCACCCAGGTTCCCCCCCTACCCTTTTAAAAGATGTTATTTATTTATTGGTCAGAGAGAGGGAACACAGGCAGGGGCAGCAGTGAGGCAGAGGGAGAAGCAGGCTCCCTGCTGAGCAAGGAGTCAATAGAGGACTTGATCCCAAAGCCCTAGGATCGTGAACAACCAAAGGCAGATGTGTAACTGAGTGAGCCACTCAGGCGCCCCACTGGTCTAGCGTCTTAGCTGCATCTGTCTGGCTTGGCGGGTGCAGGTGGTCTGCTGCGGCTTTGTGGTGAGGGGTCAAAGGCACAACTGGGGATTTGCCCTTTTTGGTGTCTGTGTTCCTGGATTCCTTAGACCAGAGGCTTGTAACTCAGAGCCTGTGTAGAGCCTCCTGAGCCAGATGAGTTCAAATTCTGCCACTAGAGGTATGTGATCTAGCCCTGGGCTTCTGTTTGCTCATCTGTGTAATGGGACCAGCAGTGACACCTACATCAGGGGTGTTGGAGGATGACATTGTTAAATATTGACAATGTGCTTAAACCACGCCTGGCACAGAGTGCTATAAAAGTTTAATTAAATCAGCAGCTTTTGTCAAGGATAATATTGACAGTGTGCAGGTTTAGAATCATAATAGCAGACAGAACCCCTTGGGCTCATAGAGAACCTACTCATTCATTTTACACAAGAGGATCCAGGCCCAGATGGTCATATCCCTCTCCCGATGTAGCCCAGCCAATTAGCAGCACAGTGGGGACTCGGACTCTGACTCTCTTCTGCTGGGGGTCACACCCTGCAGGACATGATTGAAAAGAAGACCGGCTCCGGCCTCTGTCCTTGTTGGGGGGAGAATTCCAGCAGCAGCCACTTCTGGCAGTCCCTCCAGAGACTTCCCTGTGCCCTGAAATCTTATCTTTGAATCAGTCCTTTTAGACCGCAGATTAAGGAGTCAGATTAAGGCATTTGCTGGGGGCACACTCCGGGGAGAGGAGAACCAGCAGCTGTGGGAGGAGAGGCACCCAAGGAGGGCTTTTCCCAGGGAAGGCTGGCTCACTCCTTATTCTGAGGGTCTGCAGGGATGGTGGGGTCAGGTGGGCACTCCTTTGTGGGTTTTTTGTTCCTGCTCTGTGTGCCCCTGAGTTCTGGCTCTTAGCGCATCTCTGGGTCTTTCCAAATGAACCCTCGTCTGCCCCCAGCAGGCTGTACCCTCTAGCGTGTCAAGATACACAGGGATCCCTCCTGGAATCTGCCTCTGGGGCCCAGCAAGACTGGACAGTAGAGAGTGACAGTTTTCTGCGTGGATCTGCTGCGACGGTCTGGTCTTTCCACTCTTCTGTCACGGGGCTGCCCTGCCGGGGTACCCTGCCCTGCTGTTTGGAGGGGAGGGACTACCCGAACCCCTCAGTATTTCTTATGTTACAAGATTCTTTGCCTCAGCTGGATTTCTGGTTTTGAGCAAATCTGGGCTCTGGTTGACATGGGTTTTGCATGGGCTTGAAGGTAATAAAAGGAAGATCTAGATACGGCAGGATGTATCCTCATTCTGCAAGGCGGAACCAACAGTCCCAGCCCTGGCTGGTGGTGGCTCCCTGGGCTGCCTTGCTTCGCTCATGAACCTTGGGCATGCCTCTGTGTCTGCCACCCTAAACCGGAGGAAATCTCGAGCTACAGTTTACACTTTTCTGCATCCTTTTCAACACCTAGCCCAGCACCTGGCACATAGTGGGTGCACACAATAGGTGATTATTGACTAATCAATCAATATATTTTTCCCATGAAAGAATAAAAGAAAATAATTTCCTTTAAATGAATTTTTTTTAAGATTTTATTTATTTATTTGACAGACAGAGATCACAAGTAGGCAGAGAGGCAGGCAGAGAGAGAGGGGGAAGCAGTCTCCCTGCTGAGCAGAGACCCCGATGCGGGGCTCCATCCCAGGACCCTGGGATCATGACCTGAGCCGAAGGCAGAGGCTTTAACCCACTGAGCCACCCAGGCATCCCCAAAATCATTTCCTTTACTTGCATGTTTATAGTGTCCCTCAGTCTTCATCGTCTTGGTGCGCGGAGAACACAGGCTGGCCACAACACAAGATAGCAATAGCAGTAATAATACGGCATCTTTCATTAGCTGAGAGCCCACTATGTGCAGGAGTTATTATACACATATCATCTTAATCCTAGAGCATCATTCCTGGGTCCATCCAGAGAGAGAGTGCCGCTGCTCCCAGAGGCTCCTCTCCTCTTTGGCGGAACTGGTAGCCAGTCCTGGGCATGCTGGACAGCCTTTGCAGCCCAGCAACCATGCTCACCTCCAACTCATTTATCATATGAATAAACTAAGGCTTTGAAAAGGATTACAAGCCGTCCCACATCTAGTCAACTGCAGAAGTGGTCTTCAATCCCAGGCCTCCCCACCCCAAGCACAATCTCACACACCAGCACGGCCCCCACACTTCCCTACATGATGTACTTCCTCTCTGTTTGAACCGTGCACCCACACCTTTCCCTGTACCTCCAGTGGCAGAGATGGGAGTACATGGAACTGGCATAATTGGGAAGCAGTTATAGATACGGCAGTCCTGGGGGACAGTAACGAATTTGGGGAACCATCTTGTAATAAGTTGACAGATCTCTCCTTTCCAGGAAATGGAGGACGCATCTTCTGAGGCAGTGGCCCAGAATGTGTTCATTTCCTACAAACTCCCGCTTCTGCAGATAGAGCGCGTCCCTTGCTCAGGCTGCTGTTGCTGCCGCTCCCTGGGCTGTGGACGGCTCCCTCTCTAGTGGTCCCCCCACGCTGGTAGGGTTCTTATTAAGACACAGCCTGGCTGAGCATTCTCGTCATCACCACAACATTGTGAAGCGAGTTGGGTGGAGGGTAAAATGGGAATCGATCTTGAACAGAGCACTTCATTCTGGGAGGAGTGGGAGAGATGAAACATCCAGTTTCACGACCAGCTGCAAAGTCTGCTCTACTCACGTTAGTTGGACTCATTGAAGGGATACCAGGCCAGGGGTGTCTTTCCAGTTTTCCCCCATACCAACCAGCCTTCCACCAAGCACCTGCAAAGATCCTCACCCCCTTGTCTGGTTTCAGAAATGAGCTCCTTTTTAAATTGATAAGTCTTCGCTCTAATCAAACGGATTGCCTTTAAATGGAAATTCATGACCATTCTCAGAGTGTAATTTACTATTGGTGACCTCCTATTTTGTAACACACGTTAATGGTGGACTGATTTATGGTGGTGGCTCAAGATTAATCAGCCAATGAAGTGCTGGAGGGAATCCCCTGTCCCAAATCAAGATGTCACTGATCCAGTTTGTAATGTGAATTGGGTATTGGACAGAAATAAAGAGTTCATTTGATTTTTTTAAAGTCTGAGTAAGCAATGAGCATCTGTAAGGCTCTGTGAAACTTGCAATAGGAATAGAGATAGAGATATAAAGGGATAGAAATGGAGATAAATACAGAGATAAGGAGACAGAGCTGCAGTGACCGAGATAGGGAGAGATGTTATAGAGATGTAGGATACCTATAGTGATACAGATACATAGATATTCCTACTGATGCATACATATGTAGATGGAGATAATACTCGCCCTTCAAAGTCTAATCCTGTAATTAAGACATACCGACACAAGGGGGCGATAGGATGGGCTCTTTAGTTGATAAATGAATGTCGATTAATGCAAGGATCATCCACTCATCCAGTTCATTATTAATTAATTCTTCTTCTTCTTCTCTTTTTTTTTTTTTGAGATTTCACTTGCAGAATCAGAAAAATAAATAAAATAGTATAGCTAAAAAGAATTTTGAAGCTCATCTAATTTGTGCCCTCATTTTACATCATTTAGAGGAAAATGAAAGTCTTAAGAGGCAAAAGGGCTTGACTTTAGTCATACACAGACACCTTGTCATTCAACCCAGCACGTTGCTTCCTTTATCCATCAAAGCATTTATAGAGCACCTACAGTATTCCAGATCCTAATTTGATATAATGAAATGCAAAGCATATTTCCCTTAAAGTAGAAGTGATATGGGCTGTTTTCTTGGTGATAATTCTAAAATAAAAGAGACCTAAAGATGAGTGAGGAGTCTGGATTTCTGCTGCCTGAGTGATGTTTTTCTATATATATAAAAAAAAGTAACAGAACTTCTCTAGGAGCTCATGACCTTCTTGTGGCCGTGTAACAAGGTCAAAATGCACACAGAGAGAGGTCTAGGACATAAGCAAAAATCGCTTTCCCTACCCCAAGAAGAAGAAACCCCCTTCTCTAGAAATTTAGTTCAGGACAAATTTTCTTCTCAAATAGCTGTAGTTCTACAAGAACCAGGAGTTAATAGTGGTTGCCTTGTAGGAAAGTCTAGAGCCCCCGAGGGAGAGAGCCAGGGGTGCAGAAAATTGATGTTGTTTCCCCACAGCTAGTGAAGAGTCAGCTCTGAGGGGGGCAGGGGGCACGGGGTGGGTGTGTTTGAGCCCCCCCAACCCCAAGAGAGCCCTCATGTGGAAGGCAGCGCTAGCTCTGGGACAGAGACCAAGCTCTTCGGTTTCACTCCGATTTTTTGTTACCTCTCCTCACCCTCCCTCCTGCCCCCTCGGAGCTCAGCATAGAGCCTGACACCAGCTAGGCTTTTGTGAGTATCTGTTCAATGAAGACGTTGGCAGAAAACAGCTTTTGGACTCCCCATTTCTAATTAAGAGGAAGCATCTCTCTCCTCTTCCTGTGCACGTGGCAGGTACGTGCCCGGCTCTGGGATGATTCACACCGTCATGAATCAGCAGC
Organism: Mustela nivalis; assembly: GCF_964662115.1. Taxonomy (NCBI): domain Eukaryota; kingdom Metazoa; phylum Chordata; class Mammalia; order Carnivora; family Mustelidae; genus Mustela; species Mustela nivalis. The sequence goes on from NC_139027.1 coordinate 12,413,328, forward strand.
TAAAGTCTTAATGGCAGCGACAGGCCTTAAGGCCAAACAGCGAGCCTCCTTTAGCACAGCTGACTTCAGACAATCTTCAGAACACATTTCAGCCCTCTGACCCGTCACCGTGTGTGTTCGCTACTGTCTCCTCTGGCTTGAAAGACGCCTGCTGTGCTGAGTTGCTCGGTCGTCCGACAGACCTTTAATGAGCACCTCTGGTGTGCCTGGCCCCATACGAGGCACCAGGGGTTTTAGTGGTGGGGAAAAGCAGGCCATTCCCTGCCCTGGTTAGCTTACAGTCCACAAGGGGAGAAAGGCATCAACCAAGCAGTCCCATGAACACAAAAGGATGGTCACCAAGGGCGGGACTCAGTGCTGTGCACGCCTGTAAGGGAGGGCTCCGACCTAGGCTCAGAGAAGGCTTTCCTGAGGAAGCAAGGACTGAATCGAGGCCTGAGAAGGAACAAGGGTTGACTGGGCGGGGCAGGAAAGGAGCATTCTGGATGAAGGGAGTAAGGGGACTGCGGCCAGAGGGCACAGCAAGGCCCCAGGCAGAGGAAGGGTCAGGGAGCAGAGGACTGGACTGCACCTGGGAAGGCTCCGAGGCCTGCGGAGAATTTTGTTCCTTCTGAGAGTGGTTAGACGGGACTGGCGGGTACGGGAAATGGACACGAAGAAGTGGGCCAGAGAGGTTCCCTCTGGAGCTATGGGGAGGGGGGACCGCAGAGCCCTGAGGGTGGGTGTCGGGGCAGAGAACGTGGGCCAGTGAGAAAACGGGGATCCTATTCCTGGTGAGGTTGCACGACTGTGAAGAGTCTGAGGCTGAAACCAAGTACCACGTTAATCCTCAGGAGCCCCAGCTTGGCCTGCAGCCCAGGGTGTGTGTGCTGAGAGCCCATCACCTGGGGGCAGGGGGTGCTGTACGTCCGGGCTATGAGAGGCATCATGGCAGCCTTGGGGTCGGGGGGAGGAGGGAGCCTCCAACACCCAGTGTCCCAACCGCATGCAGCCTCAGGTGCCTTCCACATCTGTCATCTCCAGTAAATCTCACAACAGTCCTTCCCACTTGGAATTAATCCCTGTTGCCCCATTTGGTGGATGAGGAAACTAAGGCTCAGATGAGTTAACAGATTCAGCCACCACACAGGGTTTGCATCCTGCCTCTGCCTCTCAGCCTCGGGGGGTGTCCTTTCTTTCAGGGACCAAGTGGAGGTCCAGGAGGCTTAATGGAAATCTTCGGGCTTGGCTGGCACCTCTCTGTCCCTCCCTCCACAGCAGCACCCACCACAGAACCAGGCCCACAGCCCCCATCGGCCTGTCCTGGGTGTGGCTCTGTTGAGCCGAACAATCCCACCAGGGATCCCCATGCTGGGAAGGCGGGGACGAATGTGGACCTGTGTGAAGGCCCTGGCGGGGGTTCCACTTCCGATGGGCCTGCTGCGGCCCAGCCCGGCTGAGGAGAACGGAGATGGGAAGGCCTGGCTCCTGTGAACACAGCGCAAGGCAGGAGGAGCACTGTGTGGGGAGGAAGGGCCCACTTGACCCGTGAGGAGTCCTCAGACAGAGCCTGTTTGCCTGGCCTGTCGCAGCCCCCCCGCCCTTAGTGGTTTAACCTTATGCAGTTAGTGAACTCAGAGTAATGACCCTCAACTTGTTGAAGAAGCCACTGAGGGAGCACTGACAAAAGGCCTTTTTCAGGCTTTACTCCCTGATAGGCAGTTGTGAAGCGGGAGCTGCGGCATTAGTGGCAGGGCCTGTAGAGGGAGCCACTGAGCCAGGGATCCACAGGAGGCTAGAAGCTTCTGGCCAGTTCCAGCGGAGGTGAGAGCAGAGAATCCCTGAGGTACAGTAGCCCTATTTTGGATGCCGGGGTAGGGGGGTGATGAAGAAGACGCCATGCTTGAGGAGGGGATTGTGTTTGTGGGTTCATTAGCCAAAGAACATAGGCTTGACATTTGAGAACAAAGGTAAACAGAATTGACGTGAGTCAGGACTTTTTAAAGGGACAGTGTTCTGCGAGGGATTGGATGGCAGACTTCTCCAAGCCCGTGAGCCATGGAGCATCCAAGAATACTCTTCTGTTCTTTGATCCCATCATGAGCTCTATTTCAGGCAGACTAATGGGCACAAATCTATTCTGAGTTCTGAGGGCTGCTCCGCATCAGCCGGGAGCTGGGCCTTGGGCAAAGTGCTGGAGAGCATCTATCCTCCGCGGCGGCCTTGCTGTCACCCCTCGTGACCCAGCCCATCAGCTGTCATGGTGGGCCAAGGCCCTGCTGTGCAAACCTCCCTCAACCGGAAGGTCGGTTGGGGCAACCGCTAGGAGACCTGCAGCCTCCATTAACTTGAGGCAGGCCCCAGTGGCTGAGGGAAGAGGGAGAGGTTCTCATGGGAAATGTTAGAATGTTTTCTCTGCACTCGGTACAACTTCTGGAAGGATGAGACGTACAGGCAGCAAGATAGTGCAAAGGGCTGGAGCGGGAGGCGCAGACAAGGATTACACGAAGGGACGGAAGCACTGTGTCTTCTGGCCATTTCTTAACACAGCCACTGAACCACCGAACAGCCTTCTGTGCCAGGTGGGGTCCCGGGCTTGCAGAAGCCAATGACACCATGCCGCATCAACATGAGGTGTCTGGGGTTTATTCACCACATATTTAAAAAAAAAAAATAGTCGCAACTGAACAGGTTATTGAAAAGATGGAAACACAGAGCTTCAGCCCTCTTTCTGTAATGTAGGGAAAAGCTCCCGGTAGCTTTGGAACAAGCTGGTATATTGGTGCAAAGTCTATTGTCTTCCTGAGGAGAGACCAAGTCCTCAAGCTTTTCCTGGGGTTTTCTCTTGCATGTTGGATGGTTCAGAGTAGGGATGGGTGGTGCAGTTGGATACAGTCTAGGTGAAATCCCAGCAAGTTTCGGTCTCTGAGACCGTTCCTGAGCTATGATGAACAACAATGCATTGACAGGAGACTGCATATTAGGGTGCAGGGAGAGGAACACGGAAAATTTCTGTTTAAGTTTCAAGCTCATAAGATCATCCCCATCACTCATTTGATACATAGTAACTGCTCAATAAACGTTGAGTTAAAGAATGAATGAGTCATTTAAAAAAAAATCCTTTTTAGCAATTTTTATGTAGTGCATACTTGCTGCCAGAAGGTGGCGATAAATGCCCAGCACGGAAGACAGCGGACCTTGGAAGGTAGCAAAGAATTACATAACGTAACAAATAGGTTCACTTCATCAAATGTAGATTTGGGTTTATTGACTCAGTTTGACAAAGAGAAACAATGGGATGAAGCAGAAATGACCAGACAGATCCGTATGCAAACCCTACCTCTGTCACATTCTGCCAGGAACCTGGGGCAAATGCCTGGACATTTCAAGCTCACTTCCTTGACCACAGTGCGTGGTTTAGGGTGGCCGGTGTAGCTATAAGAACTGAATGAATTAACTCACATGAGAAGTACTAGGACCAAGCCCATTCCAGTGCTGTGTGATAATCATCAAAGTGTTCCAACAAATGCTGAAACAGATGAAAATCTGTCCCTAACTTTCTGCCTTCTGTTTTGTATGTTCGTATCCTGAAAAGGAGTGTCCATTTCTCACTGCTCGTCTGCATAACCTTGCAGCAGACTGACACAGTGGGAAGAGAATTAACTTAAGGGTTTGCTGGACCTTTCCAAGTGCACATTTCCTTGTCCGTGAAATGGAGCTGAGGATGCCTGCTTGACACGGGTATTGTGAGAACTAACGACGTAGCATAGATCATAGAACTCCATACAGAAGCTGGTGGGTGCATGCGGTTTTCTAAATTGACAGGTTAATTAAACGCTATTACAACATTCAGTTCTCTGGTTACACCGGTAACATTTCAAGGGTTACTTTCCTCACTGTCCTCAATGCTGTGTCTTTTAAAAATTTTATTCCCAGCACCTATGTCAGTGATACCTACCTATAGTAGGTACCACTTTGAACAGGGCAGTTATTGAGTATCTTTATAATCATGAGAAGTTCTGGTGGACAGAGCTGGTTAGATTACGATACAGGTCCAATGAGTGGGGTCTGTTTTCAGCAGCAGTGTTTGATCACCTCGTCACTCTGAGGTTGGCACTGCAAGTGTCTCTCTCATGTGCTCACTCAACACGGTCATGTTTAGTCCCCGCCATCTGAGACCTGTGCTCTGTGTTTTGGAAGCAACGGTAGCAAACAAGGCTTTGCCTTCCAGGAATTTACAGTTCAATAACTGATGTTAAATAAATAATCCCCCTAAGAAATAGGAATGACAGATGGTGCTGAACCTCTGCCCTAAAAACCCGCCTCTCTATCACCAAGTCAAAGTGAAAGAGAACCAAACCATCCCTTTGGGCTGTTCTGGGTATTCTAGGAGACCGTGAGTGCATAGTCAATAGTAACTGTGAGGTACAGTTATTAGAAGGACAGTGTTGAAAGAAATCGGTTTACTCGTTCATTCACTAAGTCATTCCAGAGCGCTTGCTATGTCGAGATTCGGTCAGAAACCAAATAGTGTAGCCGCCAAATAGTGTAGCCGCCATTACATCACAGAGCTTACATTTCTCATAGAGGAAGAAAGAAGATGAATAAATAATTGAAATAAGGTGGATGGTCATCCGCTTTTTGGAGAAAAGTGAAGCAGTGAAGGGGACAGGGAATTCTGGGAAAAGGAGAGCTGACATTTTAATGAGTCGGGTGTCATGGTTTTCGTCACTGTTGAGTTCTGGAAACCCCTCTTGTCTCCTGGGCGCATGAAAGCATTTAGTTAATGCAGCAGCCCCATTCCTCAGATGGAAGAGGAACATAAGGACAAATCCACAGATGGGGGAGACCACAGACCCTGTGCTCGCTGGAGCCCTGCAGCTCCTCCTCGGGAGACGCTAAGCATAACTGTGGGGTGCAGGGGGAGCAGACCGTCCCTGCCCTCACAGAACTCTCCTGCCAGGAGGGACACAGCAGGAACAGACTGACTGTGGTCGAAGGCAGACACCCCTGGGAGCGCAGTCGGGGCACAGAGGCAGAAAGCAAAGGAATGAGAGGATGCGTATGCAGGTTGGGGCATTCACGAAGGGCCACGGACAGCAGGGTGAGAACCTCAGACTTCAGCTTCACAAGCCTCTGGAGAGCTGGGCCCCAAGCAGGACACGAGTACCGAAGGCAGGTAGTGGGTCAGATACGGAAGCTCTCAAAGAGCAAGCGAAGGAGTTCGGGTTTGATTCCACTGGGTGTTTCTGTAAGAGAAAGGCGCAGTCTGAGCCACGTTAGGGGAAAGTCAGAGCTGCTCTGGGTACTGGACCCAGAGGAGACCCGAGGCAGGAGGGAATTAGGGGACTGTAGCCAGAATCCCGTGGGAGACGATCGGCCTCCGGCTGAGGCGGAAGAGAGAGAAGAGGGTAAGCTATATTTAATCCTCCCAAAGGAAAGTCGACTGGGGAGATCACGGGGGAGAGAAGCAGAGGTGGTCTTGACCCACTGGACTTCACGGAAGGGCCACCACTGTGTGAGAAGGAGATGTCGTCTGGGCCCGCTCTCCATGGTGCTGGACGGGTTCCCGGGAGCTTCCCCGTGACACAGCTCTGAAGACAGACAGCCTTGCTGTCTCTGTGGCGCCCACCTGACGGGGCTCTCCTGAAAGCCCGAGGGAGGGGTCTGGTCTCCCCCCGCAGACCCTCAGGAAAAAGATGCAGCCCTTTGTTGCAGCAGCTCCCCACAATGTGATGGCCAGTACAATGGCAGGCCTTGTTCCTGGGCTTCCCGGGAGGGAGAGTCAATAGGAAAGAAGATGTGCGGCCCAGAAAACCTATCTCAGGAGCTTCCAGAAATCAGTGCAGGTGAATTCCATGGGGGTAGATACATGCTTCTCCTGCTTGTCATTCAGCAGGAAGGGAGAGGAATGGGGAGATTCTCCTGTGGGTCTCGTGCTACACTCGGTGGGCCGGATGCTCCCCCCACCGCAGGTCAGCAACATGGACAGCCCGTGTTCTCAGGACACAGCTGGGGCAAAGGATTGTCCCTATGATAAGGTAGGGACAGAGCAGGGTGTAGTCTTGAGGTCATAGTCTCACCAGCAGGTCAGAAGTAGCCAGGGGCAGAAGGCCCTTCCTGCCCCCACCTTCTGTCAGTCGCCCACTCCTAAGTTGGAGGCCCAAATGTCAGAGCAAAAGGGCCGCGGGCCGACACAGGGTGGGTCCTAGACCTGAGGAAGGAGACTCCAGAGAGCCCTGAAGAAACTGTCCCTGGTGAACCATCCTCCACCCGGGAACCTGGGGGACCAGCCTAGTCATCTCCACCAAGAGATGACTTGTCCAACTGGCGCTGATGGTGCCATTGTTACCCTTAGACTTGAGTCTAGGGTTCTGCTGGCCAGCCCCTGCAGCAGACTCCGCTCAACCCCCAAACCCTGCTTCCAAAGCGGAGACTTCTCCTAGGCACCCTCAGGAAGGCAGGCTGCCCTGAGGTGCCAAACCAGAAAGGTGTGGCCTCCAAGAGCCACCCGACCCGGGTGCCACCACTGCCAGAAGGACCTAGTACCTGGATTCAGTCAGCTGACCGTCTGCAGCTGCTGGGCACAGAGTCTGCTTAAGATCCTAGGGTTCTAAACTGAGGGTTGCTGGGGGGAGGGGGGTTGGGAGAAAGGGGGTGGGAGTATGGACATTGGGGAGGGTATGTGCTTTGGTGAGTGCTGTGAAGTGTGTAAACCTGGTGATTCACAGACCTGTACCCCTGGGGATAAAAACATGTTTATAAAAAATTAAAAATTAAAAAAAAAAAAGATCCTAGGTTTCTCTCCCCCTCTCTGTCTGACAACCCCCCCCAAAAAAAGAAGGAATAAGGGACCCCATAGTTTCCTTGCTTTCTATGAGGGCAAAGCAAGAATTTAGCAGTGTGCAACCCGAAAGAGGGCCTTCACCAGAGACTGCCCTCGCTGATACCATGATCCTGGATTCCATCCTCCAGGACTGTGGAAATAAACTTCTGTTTATCAACCGCCCAGTCTGGGACACTTTGTTACAGCAGGCTGGACGGACTAAGACACAAGTGGAATTATATATCATATATTGTGTGTTATGTATTATGCATTATATATTTTATATACACACACATAAATATATAGATATGACTTTTCAACCTCAAAGTTTTTTTTATTATATAGACTTGCAGATTATTAGTGCCACTGAGAATTATTTCCACATCAACATGTAATACAGTTATTCAAGCAACATACATTGATTTAAAAAATAAAACAGTATACATTTCAACTAACAATACACAAAAAATACTTGTACTTCTCAGGGACTATCATGGTCCAGAAGTGAATAAGAGCTCAAGATCCTGATTTCTTCCAGAAGACACTGAAGAGTGTCGTTTCATTTTTCTGTGATGATCCACCCAGAGGTGAAGCATTTCATCAAAAGAAGGGGAACTCCCCTGATTAGAAAAGCTCCTAGCTCTCAGAACATGACAGGGTGAGTTTCCTAAAGGGAACAAATCGTACCGTCCCCCCATATGTGAGGGCTCTCAAGCACACGCTCAGTTCTTCTGAGGTAAACATGTTGGCTATAAAAGTCAGTCAATAGCCCTTCTACAGGGCACATGTAACTTTTATAGCTCAATCGATTTTTTCCTCAAGAATTTTCAGATTTCCATTAATTTTTAATATACTGGCCTAAAGTTCCCTGCTATTTTTAGATGAGACTATCTGACATCCCTTCCCTTTAAAGCTCCCTACGAGAAATAAAACAGTTAAAGCAGTTCACAGCCAGAAACCCACCCAGATGGAGAAAAACACCCAGTGGTCTCAAGTCACTGTCTAGAGCAAGCTTGGTGGACACACGGCACTGAGGGACGGGAAGCTGCCGAGGGCTCCCTGTGCTGCGCTCGGAGACCATTTCCCTGGGACCAGCTCCGCCCGAGACTCCTGACCAGGGGGCAGAGGGCCACATCCGCAGAGAGGAGAAGGGGGTGAAGGACATTTGTGCACAAGGCACTTGTGATGTGGTGATATAGTAAGAAATAAATACTTGGTCTCAGCTCCCAGTTCCTGACACTGGAGCTTCTAAGACGCTTGGACTTTCTGGAAGGATAACAGTGCCTTCTGTATGCTAACGAGATGTCCAGTGGCCGGGGCCCCTTTGGTAGCTTCCGGATGGGAGCTGGTCAGAAGATAGAAGGAGGCATGGTGAGAGGACTGGAACTTGTGGCTCCACCCCCTGGCCTCTGGGGAGCAGAGAAGGGCTGGAGATGGAATTAAATCATCATTAGCCAGTGATTTAATCAACCATGGGTAAGTAATGAGGCTTCTGATAAAACCCTTCAACTACAGGTTTGAGGAGCTCCCCAGTTGCGGGGAGGGGGGCACACTGAGGTGCTGTTAGAATGGTGAGCCCAGAGAGGGCTCTGTGCACCCTCGCTGCGCCTTCCCCTGTACCCCGCCCTATCCGTCTTTTCCAACAGGCTGTTCTTGAGTTGTGTCCTTTAAAATAAACCGGTAATAGTAAGTACATTGTCTTCCTTAATTCTTCTAGCAAATTACTGAAGGAGGGCTTTGTGGGTCCCCCCCGACTTTCTATCAGGTCTCTCAGAAATATCCAGGACTGGCCACTGGCATCTGAAGTGGGGGGCAGTCTTGTGGGACTGAGCCCTTTCTCTGTAGGCGTCTGCATGGACTCCCCCCAGTCAGAGTCACAATGGAACTGAATTCAGTTGGACCAGGTTAATGCCCAGAAAATCGGAGTTGTTAGTAAGGAATAATCAAAAACCAAACCCAATCAAAACAAACCCCACACATTTGGTGTCAGAAGTAGCGTAAGTTTAAAAACGTTCAGGGTACATGTGAATCAAACTTACCTCTTCAGAAACTGTCAAGGTCAAAACTGTGCAGTTCAAACCTCAGTGCCTGGTAGCCTGTCCTCAGGTACCCAAGGTTCTAATGGCATTCCGGTGGCGGGGGGGGGGGGGCAGGCTGAGCCGGCAGAAGAGGACGGAGCCTTTCCCTCCTAATGTTCCACTTTGAAACCAATCCCGTAGTCTTGAAGGGTGGGAACGTCTTGTCCCCTCCGCCGTCCTAATTCTCATCAGTTCTGCCTTGGGTTCCCCCAATAACTCTGAATTCCTGGAGCCTGGGGACCGTGAGGTGTTGATCTCTGGTTTCCCAGTACCGAAGACGGGGCCTGGCCCCAAAAAGTCCTCAGTGGCTTTTGACGAATCATGAAAAATGAAGGATAGAAGTTAACATGTTCAGGGGATGAGGGAACAAAGGAGAAACTTGTCCTCCCTAGCCTCAGGAAAATGTCGTTCGATTAAAAGAGAAGTGGTTGTCAAATCCTTCTTTTCTGAGATTAGTGGAATAATTGTTGTCTCAAGTTACTCCGTTTTGGCGGGATTTTTTTAACCAGCAACAGTAAGCACGACAGATCTTGGGGTCCAGAAGTGGGTGTTACTGAGATGCGGACCTCGGTCTGCTCCTCCCACTGCACGGCTTGTCCCTTCTCTGGCTCCCACTATGGGATCCGCAGGTGGAAACACGCATTTCATTTCTGCACGGAAATGTTCCACCTTCCATGGAGCTTCTAAGTACGGGAGGTGTGGGCAGCAAGGCCCAGGACAGGAGGCACAGAGAGAAACGTGCGTGCGCTGAGGGCCCCCAGAGGGAGCGAGCCCCAGGTGGGCACGAAGCAGGCCCACTGTAGGGAGGCTGGCTGGCCTGTCCCAGCAGCCAGCGACAAAACTTGGGAAGGAGCAGGGATACCCGTCTCATCCTCAGACACCTGCTTTGGTCTTTGTATTTGTCCAATGGATTCTTCCAGAAACCTGTTCCTCCCCTCTCTGCCTTAAAACAGCACATGGTTTGTTTTTGCTTCTGGTTTGGGGTTTGAGGCTTGTTCGTTTTCTCCCCTCTACCTAAAGAATGTCCTTTAGCTTCTCTGGGGCAGCCGGAGGGGCAGGTGTCAGAAACACCTGCTGTGTGTGACCGGCCCAGACTCCTGTCCTGTCCGCAGGCAGAGCCACCGCCTCATTCTCTGCGGTCTCCTCCTCTAGGGTCTGCTCTTCCTTTTCCTCCCGTGTCCATTCTTTGTCTCCAGCAGCACTCTGGCCAACTGTTGGCTCTGAAAAGAAACCTCTTTATAGCTCTCAGAAATAAACCCAGTCATGTTCTATTTTTAATGGGTTTTAAATGTCTCTTCTACAAAAGAAAAGTCCTTGTAGAAAAGAAGCCAGCCGGCTGGAGCCTCACCCGAGGAGAGGAGTGTGGGCGGGCCATGGGGAGCCGGGGGCAGAGAAAAGCAGGTCTGGGCCACCTTGCTCTGGCCCCACAGGGCAGCGAACCTAGAGGTCCCCGGGGAGGCAGAGGAAACTCCTGGAGCACCACCCTGCCTGGGGATGCAAGCCGGCGACCTGCCTCAGTCCCTGTCCTTGTGGGAGAGGGGGCAGGCAAGCCACGGATGAGGGACCCTGGCTGTGAGCTTGAGCGCCCTGCCGACGCGAAGGCCACCTGTCCCCAGCCTCCTCCACAGGAAATAACCTGATGGACGCCTGCCCTCGGCCTTGAGCACCGGCCAACCCGCGGTCCGGGCGGGAGGCCTGCGGGCCACACCTGCTTCCCCAGCTGCCCGGCTCCGCGGCACGGCGCAGAGGCCGTCCAGGCTTTCCCGGACCCCATCGGGCCCTGAGGTTTGGGGCCTCCCGTGCCCTGAACCTGTGCCTTCTGCTTACAGTTCTTCCCTTACGGGGACGCCTCCAAGTTCGCCCAGCACGCCTTCCGCACCTTCGACAAGAACGGCGACGGCACCATCGACTTCCGAGAGTTCATCTGCGCCCTGTCCATCACCTCGCGGGGCAGCTTCGAGCAGAAGCTCAACTGGGCCTTCAACATGTACGACCTGGACGGTGACGGCAAGATCACGCGGGTGGAGATGCTGGAGATCATAGAGGTGCGGGGGGGGGGGGAGGGCCTCGGGGCGGGGCGGTGGGGACCCCGGGAGGCAGGGCCAGCCCACGGGCCAGGGCGGGGCCAGGACCCTGGAAGCTGGGGTTGAGGGGTGGGGACAAGGGTGGGAGGCCTGGGCAGGGCAGAGAGGAGGGGGTGGGTGGGGTGATCGTGGGGGAACCTGGGTGGCAGGGGCGGGAAGGGGGGAGCCTTGGGGCGGGGCCGGGCCGACGGGGCTTCAGTGGACCTCGTGGTGTTGCTGGACTTCGGGACCAGGACGGGACAGTTCGGGCTAGGACCAGGGCCGCAGGGCACAGAAGACAGACCCCCAGGAGGAAGCTGGGGCGGGCCTTAGGCTGCGGCGACTTCTTTTCGTCCCTGCCTAGAGCCCAGGTAGTTGCGTGCCAGGCCCTGATTCCACCTGACCCCGGTCCCCTGCCTCAGCGCCGCGCTGGGAAAAGTCACAGATCCAAGCCGCGGGGCGCCCAGGATATTAGCAGACTCAGTTCTTCTGCCCTCGACTTAGATCCGCTCTGCTGGGTGTTCCCCTCTTCCTCAAACCAGCTTTCCTTCCCCTGGTGGGCATCTTGGCTCCTCTAACAGGCATCTTAAAAAGCTTTATTGAGTTATAATTTGCAGACCATAAATTCACCCGATTTAATTGTAAAACTAAATGATTTTTAGTAAATTTACCAAAGTATGCAGTTATCACCATAGTCCAATTCTGGAACATTTTCACTCCCCCAGGAAGGCCCCTCCTGCCACGTGCCAGCTCCTATTACAGACTCAGAAGACTCCACTCTGTCTGTAGGGATGTGTGTCTCTGGACATATCATATAAACACAACCATACAGTGTAAATATATGGTCTTTTCGTCCAGCTTTTTTTTTTTTTTTAATTTTAGGATTTATCAGTATTTCATTCCTTTTATTCCCCTAAAATAGTATTCAGTTGCGCAGATCTGGCTTATTGTTCACCTGCCTACCAGGTGGCGAGTGCTGGTGTTGCTTCCACTCCGTGGCGTTCTTAATAATGCTGCTAGGAACGTTCTCCTGCAGGTCTTGGTAGGGGTGGGCAATAGAAAGTTGCTTCTATTTAGGAAATTCCCATGTTGAGAATTACTTGTTTATGGTTAATTGAACCGAATAGACAAATTCTTTAACTTACGAAAGAAGAGAGTCCCTGATCCACAGATCTGCCCACACCATCTTCTTTCTGAGCTAAGTGTTACTGGTCCACCTTGGTTGATTGTCTTAGCCAACTGTAAGTTCATTACGACAGTTGGGACCCCATTTTCTGTTTTCCTAAGTCCGCAAGGACCAGTGCACTTCAAACCCAGAATGTTTAAAACTGAGCTCATCATTTTCCTCCTGAATCTTCTCATCTATTACTCTTGCTCCTCCCACTTTTCTCCCCACTCCCTCCAGTCAGAAATTGGGAGTCGGATGAAATTCTTTTATACCCTATTAGTCACAAGACTCACACATATTTGATCATATCAGCATCTTATTTAAAATGATTTTGGAGTCCTTTGAAGTAAATTTAAATTCTTTATCAGATCGTGGGAGACCTTTACGCTCTGTTTCTGGTTTTCCCAAGGCTATCTATAAGATGGTAGGCACCGTGATCATGATGAAAATGAATGAGGACGGCCTCACCCCTGAGCAGCGAGTAGACAAGATTTTCAGCAAGATGGATAAGAACAAAGATGACCAGATTACACTGGATGAATTCAAAGAAGCTGCAAAGAGCGACCCTTCCATTGTATTACTTCTGCAGTGCGACATTCAGAAATGAGCTGAGATCAATGCTATGGACTGCACAGAAGTCTCAATGTTCCATTCAGTCTGCAGCTATACACACACACACACACACACACACACACACACACACACACGTACACACGCACACAGATATTGCTTGGACTACCTATCAATGGACTTGCTTCTTGTGTTTGAAACACTTGTGTGCATGAGAATGTCATTTGCTAATGAATTTTAAAAGCATATATTATAAAACAACCTGCCACAATGTGATATGTGTAACATCATTTCCTAAAACCCATTCTCCCCTCAAGCCTGGGCAGAAATGTGCTGCAAAGAGTTCTATGGTTTCTTGTTCATGTTTTGCTAATGCTCGTGTCTCCCTGATTACATGTTAGTAGCACTGAGCCCCCCATGGTAATGTAACTTAATATAGGCTGTGTCTCCATTCTCCTGTAAAATAATACTGGACAGGCCCATGGCAGGGCCTCGGCTCCTCTAGGTGGTCCACACTCAAGAGCCTGTGTTACCAGTGAACATAAATGTGCTACATTTGCATGCCTTTTAGGTTTGCCTTAATTCTTACCTCATTTGCATTCTATCAATCTGGAAAGAGCTATGTTGGAATTAATGCAGTATAAAACTTAAAAATCCTGCTAACTGACTCATTAATTAAGTATATCTATCTCTATATACATATACACAAAGATATTATTTATTGAAAGTAAAAAAAAAAAAAAAAAGCTGGAAGTGTATTGATTTCTGCTTGGATTTTCAAAGGCTTCCAAAGAGGTGGCAATAGATGTCCCAAATAAATTTATAACATTTGATTTTTTTCTTCAATTCTTATTTCATAAGAACATCTGAAAGGGATGTTCATAATTATCAAGGGTCAGCTAGCAACAACTTACCAAATTTACCTTGAAATACACGTCTTTGGAATTCAGAGAATTAACCACAAAAGGGGGAAAAAATACAGCTTTCCAACTCTTCATCCTGGCCCTCAAAAGAGGGACAATTAACGTGGTATGTAAAGTTTCAATAAAACATAAAACTTGTTTGTTCTCAAAAAATGCTCATCGTATAAAATTCAGTTTCATCTTGATGTGCCTGGGTGCTAGAAACACGTCACCTTCTTTAGGGGCTGTGGAGGACATGCCGCCAGCTGAGATGTATCCTCCCAAAGCACCTGTGGGAAGGAACACTTCTGTCTTCCCAAGTCAAAAGTATACTAGTTATTTTAATTTTTTTTCTTTTTTTTTAGAGAGAGGGTGGAGGAGGGGCTGAGGGAGAGAGAGAATCTAAAGCAGACTCCATGCTGAGTCCCGAGCCCAACGTGGGGATTGATCTCATAACCCTGAGATCATGACCTGAGCAGAAACCAAGAGTTGGGACACTTAACTGACTGAGCCACCCGGGCATCCTGCTAATTGTTATTTGTAATGATTGGACAAAATTCTGACTCTTTAAGCCTGAGGAAGGCAGGCAGAAAAGAGTCCCTCAAGAAGTCTAAGGACAGGTTGGTATTTACGGAACACGTCTAGAGAAGATCAGGTTTTTTCTACAGTGCTGTGCAACAGAACTTTCTATGATGATGGAAAGGTGTATGTCTGCACTAGCTATGTGTAGCTATTGAACACTTCAATATGGCTAGTGTGACTGAGGAACTGAATTTTTCATTTTAACAAATTAAAATTTAGGGTTCCTGGGTGGCTTAGTCGGTTAAAGGTCCGACTCTAGATTACGGCTCAGGTCATGATCTCAGGGTCATAATGAGCCCTGCGTTAGGCTCTGCACTTAGCAGGGAGTCTGCTTAAGATCCTCTCTCTCCCTCTTCCTCTGCTCCTCCCCACCCCCTAAAAAATAATAATTTAAATTTAACTCATCACATGTAACCAATAGTTATAGTATCAGACAGGGCAGCGCTATGTTACTCACTTTTTATTGAGTGCTTTTTTTTTTTTCCTAAATACTCTTCATCTGTCTTAGGATCATTAACTAAGACCAGAGCCCAGGGCCTAATGATTCCATGCATCCACTCAACAAGAGGCTGTGAGCAAGCACGTCTCCCCACAAACACTCAGGACACCGACGGTACCTGAATCACTGATGGAACTGTCCCAAGGGTACTAGAATGTCCTTCCCCCGTGCTTGGTGAGTCCAACGTGGGGGCAGGGAGAGAAGGGAGAGCTTCAGGGCCTCTGGATGTTCCCTGCCCCTAAGTGAGGTGGGGGGGGGAGCTAGGGAGGCTCCTTGGAGTGGCACTTAGTTAAGTCAGACTCTGACACTATGTTCATAGCAGATCTTCACTGGTTACCTACTGGGCACCCAACACCATCCTTATGGGGAAGACAGACAATAACTAAACACCACACACATACATACACACACACACACACACACACACACGACCACCTGTGAGAACAGTGAAGAACCACAAGCTCACAAGGATGGGGGGTGATGGGATGTAGCAATTGCGATTTGTGAGAGAGGTTAGATGAGATTTGAAGTAAGACCTGAATAAAGGAAGTAAGTATTGAGGGCAATTATGAGTCCAACAGACTGACTAGTTCTTTTTTTTTTTTTTTTTCCCCTAAAGATAGATTTTATTTCAGAAAGAGAGAGAATGCACACGAGTGGGGTAAGGGACAGAGGGAGGGAGAATCTTCAAGCAGACTCCCCATTGAGCATGGAGCCTGAGAAGGGCTATTTCCCACAACCCAGGAGATCCCAACCTAAGCTGAAACCAAGAGTTGGATGGATACTCAACCGAGGCTCCCAGTGCTCCCCACCACTAGTTCTTTTCATAAATAAAATGTGGAGACTGGGCCAGCAGGTGAGCACAGCACTGGTAGTATAGACGGGGTACCAGGAGGCTGACGAGCTGTCCAGGCACTTGGCTAGAATAAGGGGGCATGTGCCCTGAGAGGCGGCACTCTCACTTCTGGGTGTACTGCCCCAAAAGGCTCTCCCAGAGGGTCATGAGAGGATGTGTTCCAAGATGTCTGTGACACCTCTTTGTGGGAACTGCAGGCAATCTGGTGGTTCACTACTAGAGGACTAGGTAAGTACAGCGTGGTCAGTGAACCTTAGGAGTACTACACGCTAGCTGCAGGCAAGAGACTGACGCACACACAGCAACATGGACGTAACTTTTAATTTTTTTAAAGATTTCATTTATTTATTTGAGAGAGGGAGTGAGATAGAGAGAGAAAGAGCTTGAGAGAGGGGAGGGCCGGAGGGAGAGGGAGAAGCAAACTCCCTGCCGAGCAGGGATATGCAGGACTTGACCCCAGGACGCGGAGATCGTGACCTGAGCCGAAGGCAGACAGTTAACCGACTGAGCCACCCAGCGCCCCAGACAAAGCTCTCTTAAATGCTGAATGAGGAAAATAGAAACAAAATCTTAGGCACAGTATAATGTATACAAATGAAAAATTCGTTCTCACGGGAAGAACACTAAAGTTTCATAAAAGGACAGGAACCGTCACATCAGAATCGTTTCTAGGGGTGGGTGGAGGAGTAATGGGCGCGGTTCAGTTGCTAGTGCTCCACAGTAACTGCTCCCCAAAACGTCATGGCTACAAACAGAAACAATCATTTTGTTACTTCCCTGGTTTCTGAGAGTCAGTAGTTTGTGAGAGGTTGGTGTGGGTGATTGTGGCTCCAGATCTGGAGCAGCCAGGGTCTGGCCGGCCTCTTTCTCTCTTTCTTCCTGTGGTCTCAGGTCTCCTCCCCCTGGCCTAGTTTGTGCTTCTTCACAGGATGGTGGCCTTAGCACACACGATTTTTTTTTTTTTTTTAAGATTTATTTATTTGACCGAGAGAGGAAGAGTGTGTGTGCACTAGCAGGGGGAGCAGCAGGCAGAGGGAGAGGGAGAACCAGGCTCCCCACTGAACAGAAAGCCCTACACAGAGCTCGCGGATCCCAGGACACTGGCATTACAACCCGAGCGGAAGGCAGACACCCAGCCGGCTGAGCCACCCAGGCGCCCCAGCGCTCACGACGTTCACAGTGTCAGACTCCGGCACAAGTACTCCGGCGAAGGGGTTGGAGGTCTCGTAGATCTTTCTGACCTGACCTCAGAAGTCGGGAAGTATCACTTCCACAGCATTTTACTGATGACAAGACAGTCACAGACCCATCCATATTCAAGGGAGTTAGATTCCACTCTTGCTTTTTATAAGGAAATCCTATTGTTGGAAGACTTTGGACTTCCTGTAACTCACTCATTCAGGAGTCTCTGGATGAACAATGTGGACTTCTTTCTTAAAAAGAGGCCAGATGCTTATTTCCTCCACTTGGCTGGAACGCATGTCAACAGGTAAAACACATGCTTAAACAGATGTCTTCAGCGAGCCTCAAGGCAAAGGATGGGTAGGGGAATAGCAAGAAACTGATAGCTAAAGAGCTCTAAGTAAAATAACATGGGCTCCCTGAGGTCCTTTTTTAAAAAAAGATTTTATTTATTTGACAGACAGACATCACAAGTAGGCAGAGAGGCAGGCAGAGAGGGAAGAGGAAGCAGGCTCCCCGCGGAGCAGAGAGCCCGATGTGGAGCTTGATCCCAGGACCCTGGGATCATGACCTGAGCCAAGGCTAAAGGCTTAACCCACTGAGTCACCCAGGCGCCCCATTTTTTTTGCCCCCTGAGCTCCTTTCTTGTAAGCAATTAAGCTTCTCCAATATTTTGGGCACACAATTCGGGTTTTCCCCAGCATCTTGCTGGCGAAATGTAATTTCCAGACTCTTCAAGTCACGTTATTGTTTTCCATTCTTACACTCACCAGTGTGACATTAACGCACCAAGCACCAGTGCCCTTGCCCCCACCTCCGCATCTTCCCTGTGAACGGCACACTCATTCTTACACTTGTTGGGCCCCGGAACAACTGCGCTTGATTTCTCACCCCTCCCCCCTCCGTAGTATTGCCAGCAAATCCCACTGCCTCATTTTCCACTCGAAGGCTTCTACCTCCTTTACTTCGGCCCAAGTCACCATGACCTCTCACCTGGACCATTGCCAAAGCTTGCTCTGGTTGGCCAGACTCCAATCCTAACCTAGTCTCACAGCAGCCAGAGATTATTCGAGTATGCTGACTAGACCAGGTCTGAAAACTTACTAGATGTCCAATGATTCGGCTTCCTTTTGCCTGACTCTGCTCATCCCCTCTGCTCGCTGAGCTCTGCCAACATGGGCCTCACGACCCCTGCGCATGAAGTCCACTCTCACTCATGACCTCCGCCCTCGTGTCCCCTGCTTGGAACCCTTGCCCAGGTCTTCCCACAGCTCATTCTCTCGCTCATTTCAGCTCTGCTTAGATATTCACTTCTGCAAAGTCTTCCCTCGACACTACTGAGACACCACCCCCTCTGCTCAACTCCTCACCCTGCTTTATCACACACAGCAATTACTGTTCTCGATAATTATAGACAGTAGATGTTTCCCTGGACTAGACTTTGAGCTCCCCAAGGGCAGATCCAGTAGTACTCACAGTAGTATTCCCCGTGCTTTAAATTATTGCAAGCACGCACGTGGCAGGAACTTCGTCATTTCCTTTACTTGAGAAAGTCAGGCCGCAACAGCTTTCTTAAGAGTGCTGATCAATGAATATTCTCAGGCCCTCTTAGTTTCTGTGGAATCTATCCTGATGCCTTAGCCAAAATGCAATAGGTTAGGTGTCAACATTATAAATAATGAAGAAAACATGATTTGCTGACTCAAAGAAATAGCTCATTTATATCCACATAACTTTACCACTCTCTAAAGAACAAAAACTGTTCTTATTAAGTAATATTTTGATGTATCTTTCTGTACACAGTCACTTAGTTCAAGTCATGAGGTATCAGTTACTGTTTAAACTTTTAGAACTTGAAATTTCAAACCAATTCTCCGGAAAATCTGAGTTGGTCAAAGTATAGGCATCTTTGTTGATGTATATGAAACAGTCCTAAATCTAACCAGCTCGTCACAGACTCGGGTCATGATAACCCGGACTAATTTCACGGGAAATCTGGATCACTTGGTCTCCAGCACGGCTAGTGACACTTCTGATCCAGCCCGAGTCCCAGACAACAGTTACTCACCCAGAATTGAAGCATTTTGGTCTCTGGACATCTTGAAGACGTGTGAGGTGAAGAGGGGAAGGTGGGGGCGGGGGCGGGCGGGAAGCAGCACTTGAGGATGGGATGGAGAGAAGTGAAAATACTTAAGAAAAAAGAAGGCAGTGCCTGAATCTTTAGTGTTAATTATCGGTTTGAGTAGCTCTATTTCTACCTTGGTTTACTACAACTCATCACATTTGTCATTTGGAGACCGCTCTTAATCATGTCCACCCCACGGATTTGGGAAGGTAGGACTGAAGAGGCCAAGGGAACAGGTGGCCCTTGTTTCCTGGGATCTCCTGACTCAGCTCAGTCCTGACTAAACCAGGGGCTGGGGAACCCTCTGCATGATGTCGTGAAGTCACTCAATACATACACATTTCAAGTTCTATTTCTAGAAGTTGCACATATTTAAAAAAAAAAAAAAAACTTTTTCTTTTTTTACTCTAATTAGTGTTATTATTAATTAGAACATCAGTTGAAGATATTTTCACTTATGATAGTTGAAACCAAAACTTTGTGAGGCTAAAGCAATGAATCACCTTCGACTCTTCACAAAAGGTGTTCGGAAACCCGAGGATTGTTATTTTCCATTCTGTATTCAGAATTGTAATGTTCAAAAACTATCACAAAGATTCAGACACTAAAATTACTTAGTTAACATGCATTTGGTATATCCTATCTCATTCTTTATTTGAAAAAGCACATGTATGCTAAAAAATAGTTTTGATACAAACTAGTTATACCTTTACAAGGTCAGACCTCATATTGGTATGGGAGATGTTTATTAACTTTCAGCATACCTCTTTCTGTAAATTTTTAATTAGGAAAAGCACAGATTTTAGGGCTTCTCATATGCCAACTGATCTCACTTTAAGTTTAATCAGATTCCCCCTGCCTACTAAAATAAAAAACAAAATCCGGTTTTTCTTAGTAACAATAGAAGTGCTGCTGCTTTTACAATACTGCTTTTTTTTTTCCTTAAAATGCTTCCTTTTCAATTACATAAATATTTATTGCTAGCAATACAGGGAACGCTTCTTGGATAGCCAAGTCTGTCTTTTAAAAATTTAGCACTTACCCTAGTATCAAAGAGAACATAGGCGGGTGGGAGTCTTATTCAAGCCTTCTTTAAAAAAAAAAAAAAAAAAAAGTCAATAAATACCATTTCCTACAATATGCTATATTTTATCATGCTAAGAAGCACACTCAACTCTACAATCAGGATGTGTCTTTAATGATAGGGATGTCAGCTCACCATCCGCACATTGGCCTCTGGCTCTGCGCTGCGTTCCCGCTCCAGGGGGAGCTCCAGTTTTCCCAGTCCTTCTCCACAGCCTGGGTCCTCTCAGCTGAGCCCGAGCTGAGCCAAGAGTGCTGGCCCATGGCCAGAGGGGTTTGAAACCGGGCAAGCAGGTCAGGGTGTGGTGCTGTGTCACAATCCCACTGTGACACGGGTTAGAGACGCTTACTTGGGTGGACGCGAGTTAAAGGACTGAGAAAGGCTCCGGGTCAGAGCGCTGGTGCTCTGGTGCTCCTTCTGAGTGCCATAGAGACAGCATCCGAAATCTGAATGAAATATGATCATTAAAAGCAGAGCCCAAATCCATAGTTGTATCTCTAATGATACGAAATGCCCTGTGCAGGAATTCTGAGCTATATTTTATAGTCCTGTGCGGGTCCCTCATAATTAAGCAAAACAGACAATAAATCCACTGCAAACTGGTCCCTGTCCACGACCACCTGTGTACCCCAACACCTGCAATGAGAATGTGATATTCTGGAAAACAAAACTAAATATAATCAGGTACTCAAACTTTTATTGTAATTCTTACAAAATACCATAGAAATGAACCCAAACTAAACAGATATGTACATGTACATATGTACAAAATTTTACTTCTGAAAAGCAATCTATAAAAGTAGATGTTTAAAAAAACGCAAACTTAAAAAAAGATTTAAAACCAGTACTATGAAATTAATTTCCTCAAAGTAAAGTAACAGAAATTTTAAATTGCTTGTTATAGTAGCCTTTCTAGAACTATTTACATATTTTATTGGGGCCAGATATATAAAGGAGTTTCTTTTATTTCAGATTATCTCCAGTTTCATTTTATTTCATCAAATACTCCTGCATCTGTTTCCCTTTACAAATCCTTCAACAAGAGGACGTGATGCAGGGTACAGGAGGCGACAGATCAGCTTCGGTCTTCTTCTTCGTCTTGACCCACAGGTCGGAAGGGCAATGTAGTTTGTCCTCTTTCAGGGTCAGACATCCGAAGGATTCTAATCAGTTTACTTGATGGAAGTGAACTAGAGGAAGCAAAATTAATTACGCAGATTACTAGAAAATTTTTTCACATTAAAAAAATTCTACTGCTGACTATCTGGAGTTCTAGGAGAAATATAATTTGCAAAAAAGAAATAATTTGTTTTCATTTTGAAAAATTAACTTCCTGCTAAGTGCTGTGGGCTTTCAGTTTAGAAGAACAAGAAAAAGAGATTTATATCCCAGCTATTTCTAATTCTTATTCTTGTCTAGCCAGGAAGCAGTTACCTGACTATTCTTGATCATTAACTTCATAAATTTCAATCCCCATGGGGTCAAGTGACCACATTAGAGGCAGGGACACAATGCCTGACACCTTGTACGTCCACAACCCCTGCTGACCGGCTACAGAACAGAGTTCTGTAGTTAGAAAGACTAGTAGCAGTAAGTCACCAGGAGAAGAGCCAAGACTAGGGAAATTATGAATTGTGTCTTTAGTCTAAAGAGAATTACCGAAATTACTTTATTAGTTGGTCATAACCACAAAGGAACAGAGTCAAATTAGAAATAGTAACAATTCAATAATCATATACACATCAACTTGCTTCTGTTATGGAAGGGAGAGAACACCAACAAAATTTGAAATATTTAAAAAGGAAAAACTATCTTAAATCTCCTGACATTGGAACTGATTTTTCTTTCTATTCTTTTATGTATTTGCCTTTAAAAACTTGAGATTACAAGAAATTTATTTCTTCCTTTTATATACTTGATTTATATATTCACAGAAGAATTTTCTGAAGTTACCTCATGCTCTGAGGGGTGAGCAAGATGAACTGTCTGAAACGCTGGGAATCGGCCATCTTGAGTATCATGTCCATCGCAATCCTCCGGTTGACCATGTCCTGAAGAACAAAGTTAAGATCGCTGCTGCATCAGTCATGTTCCTGTTCCTGCAAAAGCAGCGTTCTGCTGGCCGCTCGACAAAAACCCCACACTTTTGTCCAGGATCGGCTACTATCTTACATGTGATGCCAAACTATCCGTACAGGGAAAGACAGTATCCAGAACTATTAGGGGAAAATAACTGAATGTACGTATCTTCCAGGTAATTTCTACAGTCAAGTTTATTTGTAAATACAGCTCCCTCCCTCAAATACACTTAGCAATTAAAATAACCTGCAAATATTCCAAAGACAAAACGAAATGTTAGAGAATGGATCTAATTTGTATAGTAATAGTAATTAATCCCTCAGGAGAACAATATCAAGTGACAGCTATAAAGTTACTAAATTCTCTCAAAATTCCCCTCAATGATTAGGATGTTTTAAAACCTCTGTCCCTACCCCATCACTTTCTACAATGCATACAATGTGAACCTGTTTATTTATTTATTTAAAGATTTCATTTATTTATTTGACACAGAGAGAGAGAGAGCAACAGAGAGAGCGAGAGAGAGCGAGAGAGAGCGAGAGAGCAGACGAGCACAAGCAGCGGGAGCAGCAGGCAGAGGGAGAGCGAGGTAACCAGGCGCCCAGCTGTGCAGGGAGCCGGACTCAGAGCTTGATCCCAGGCCCCTGGGATCATGACCTGAGCCGAAGGCAGACGCTTAACGGACTGAGCCACCCAGGCGCCCTGAACCAATTTAAATTTATAAACCAGTTCCTCGACTCAATCTTTAAAGTAAGTTAAATAGCATATCAGTGTATATAAAAACAATGCTTCATTGTAACAGGTTTTGAAAACTAAAACTGTGGGCTTACATTTTCTGAGTATAAATAACTGTGAAAGAAAAAAAATCAAAGTATCTTGAAAACGAAAAGTTGAAAACATAACCAAATGTGTTTACAGGCATATATTTTTAAAGGTCTGTCTGAAACTGTGTGTGGAGGATGGCATGGGCTTCAGGACACACGGTTTTGGAGGCAGACCAGCATCCTGGTTACACTGCTCAGTGGCTTGGATTACATAATTTCTTCCCTCCGGCATATCTGTAAAGCAATCTCACTTAAAGTTAACAAAAATAACAAGAGCTGGCACAAGCAGATGCTGTCTTTTCACAACATTGCCCTGGGGAGGCCTATCATTTAATAACAAAGCTGCCAAACCACCAAAATATACGCATTTGTTTCTGATTGGTTTTCAGAACTTGGGCACATTTTTCTCAGTTAATTCCAGTGAGGCAAAATGCCATTCTGATTAAGAACCTCTAAGTTTCTGAAAGAGAAAGAAGTTATCGGAATTAAATCTGACAAATCAGATGGGTGGTAAGACTGCAAAATGGCATTTCAAACAAAATGAGCACCTGGTAAGAACAAGTCCTCTTCTGTGGTTTGTGGATTAGTTCTGAAACCAGTTCTCAGAGAATTTCTAACCAACTGCAGCAATGTTATCGCAGGGGACAAATGACACTGAAGGGTGGATTTTACAAGTCACAGGTATGAAGTCCACGAATGAGCACTTTATGAGTATTTATTATGGACTAGGTACGCATCAGGCAGGTAGAAATAGACATAGTTGGTAACATCAAGATGAAAATGTGTAAGATACATAATAGTAAAATGTATATAATATAAATTACATAATAATACATTTTATATTATAAAATATAAAAATAATAGTATGAATTGGTGTGGGGTGGTGCCAAGGGAGCTGAGAGGTTCTTAAATCCTGCCTGGTGGTCACAGAGGCTGTATAAAGGTCACATCCGAACCAAGTCTGGAAAGAGGAGTGGGATTCTGACAAACACGAAGGGCACAAAAGGCAGGGACACAGTGTTTGGAAAATCACAAGTAGCTTAGGATGGCCACAGAAGTAGGGGCATGTAGCATCTCAGTTACCCAAAGAAGTAAACATTCATCCCAGATAAGATAATTCACCACCACAGAGTTCAAAACAAGCAAGTGACCATGATCAGATTCATTTTAGAAATAAAACCTGGCAAAACAGTGAGGGAGGGACCACAGAAGAAGGAAGGTTGAACTCTGGGAGTCTGGATAGGAGGCGGTAATGACAGGGTGAGGAGACAGAGCCAAGCTAACAGGAAGGAGCAGAGACGTGGAGTCAGACATGATGGGCAAGTAAAAAGGAAGGAAGGATCACAGATACATCAAAGTTCTGGCAGGGAGAGGTAACCACGTAGGAAACAGCAATTTGCCAGCAATCAAAGTAGGGGCTTCAGGAAAAGGAAGAGGCTCTGAGTGGAAGACTTGCAGAGTCTGAGGCACGGTTGTGCCTGACGACGTCTAGCAGTGGCTGGGCATATAGGTCTGGAGCGCAAGAGAGGGGTCAGGAGGAGACACTCAGATTTGCTGGTATCCAGATGTAGGTGGTAGTGTTGGAGACTCTGTGTGTGTGTGTGTGTGTGTGTGTGTTTCAGTGTGTAGGCGTAGGTAGGGTATGTTCAGGAAAATGAACAACAGTATAAAAAACCGAGAGGACCTCACACATTTAAGGGGAACGGCATTAGGGGAGGCCGCTTGGAACACAAAAGACCAGAAAAGAGGAGAGCAGAAACTGGCAAGAAGACATTTTATAGGAAATGGAGGATGTGTCTCTGGTATCAAATCCTTCAAAGAATTAAAATAATACTAAAACTTCACTGATGATCCTCGCTAAGCAAGTTTTGCTGGAGTATCATAGTCTAGGCCCAGATTACGGTGGGTTTAGAAAAGAATACGTCATGAAGAAGTACACAGCATGTTAAGAGCTGGCTAGAGAGGCCTCACGCTCCCTCTGCCATCGGAAGTGCATTTACACATCAGACTGGAGCGTCTCACCGTAACGCTGTGAGATGGAAGGATTAATGATGTTATTTTATGCATGAAGAAACTGAGGCCCAAAGTCCTCTGCAGAAGTTAGGTCTCAAACCTAGGTCTGTAATGTCCAGTTCAAATGTTTCTGCCCCTTGTGTGGTATCTGCTGCTCTTCCAGCCCAAGCAAGTGCTAGGAAATGCTTACCCCTGTGAAATGGAAGGTGGAGACGGGCTAGGGAAGAGCCGGAAGCCCAGGACGGGCTTTTGAGGACAGACGAAAATTCTTAAGTTATTCCCTACCACCTCTCATGGACTAAAGTGTCAGGGCAGGATCCCTTCTCTTGTGGGTAATACTAAAGAGAGAACTGCTTCCTTTCAAAATACATATTTCCAACAACAACAAAACTTGGAGAATTCAAAATGTAACACTACCATGTAGACATCAAACTCATCCAGGCATCTGAAAGGAGACTCAGCAATGGACCACAGAGAAAGAATGAAGCAAACTGTGGAAAAAGAACGTTCTCCTCCGGACAAGGCTCTCATGTCGTTGAAAGCAGCTTTGTTTCCCTCTCCAGGCTGAACCTTGAATGAGTTAAAAAACAAAGTGGAGCAAAAGTCAGACTAAATTCTTTACAGAAAGGTTGACTAGCATTAGAAAAGAATGGGTTTACAGTCAAAACAAAAACAAAACAAAACAAAAAAACCCAAAATCATTTAGTGATTTGGAAATGACATGTATTTAGCAATATTAATTAATTCTGATTAATGAATGTGGGCTATCTTCCCATTTATTTGTGTCTTCTTCAGTTTCCTTCATCAATGTCTTATGTTTTCAGTGTACAGATCTTTCAGCTCCTTGGTTAAATTTATTCCTAAGTATTTTATTATTTTCAGTGCTACTGTGCATGAGATCGCTTTCTTTCTTTAAGCATTTGCTACGGACTAAAATAATCTTTTGTTATTTGAATTACAGTGACATCTAGTGGCTAAGCTG
Organism: Mustela nivalis; assembly: GCF_964662115.1. Taxonomy (NCBI): domain Eukaryota; kingdom Metazoa; phylum Chordata; class Mammalia; order Carnivora; family Mustelidae; genus Mustela; species Mustela nivalis. The sequence goes on from NC_139027.1 coordinate 12,439,140, forward strand.
CTTTAAAGGTAATTACTGAATGTCAAGAAGACAACAGGACCAACTTAAAGAGGCTCACACTGGCCAAGGAATATCAGCAGCAACTAACTGAAACATGTAAAATCTCTTAAAAAAATTCCTCTAAGTAAGGGCTCAGAGGAATAATGATAAAGTAATTAATAAAATTAATAACAAACTTTCACACAATATCCTGGGGAGACAGTATAAAATAACATTAGAAGGAATTCTATTTTATTTGGACAGAAATCCAGACATACGTATAACCCATAAGGCACCATCAACTTGTCCATCATGAAGTTTCACCATATGAGTTTTAGCAAACACATAGCTTCGCATATTTATCTCATCCACTATTTGAAAATTATGTGCCTCTCAATTAGCATTCATTTATAAAAAGGTTATAAAAAAATCTGAATTTAAACATACACAGAAATTTTAATTTATCATCCGTAAACCTGAATCTGGGAAAATCCAAATGAAAAAGGAACTCCGTAATAAAAAGCCAAATCAAGCCAACCAACCAACCAACCAAACAAACAAACTACCCACATAAAAGCAAGAACTAAATTAACAGGATGCGGTCCTTTGCTCCAAAACTGCATTTTGTATCAATCTAATAAATGAAACCCTAGACTAATTGTGGAGAACTAAATTGTACTCCGATCTATTATTAACTTATCATGGGACGTTGGTCTCAGTTTCCTTATTTGTAAAATGAAGACTAGAGAACGAAAGGATCCTAGGAACAGTAATATTCTTTTTGAATAACGGGGTGATAATGTCCGAGGGGCTCGCTTCAGTTGTCCCGTACAGTTAGATCTGGGAATAAATTATCCAAACACTCCTAATATTTTCTCCTTTTTTCCATTTCTATTAGAGTATAATTTATATAGAGTAAGGAAGATAAAGTTTAAGTCTTCAGCTCAGTTACCTGGGTAATTACTCAGATCAAGGCACAGAACACTTCTAGCATTCCGGCAGATTCCCTGTGTTCTCTCCCAGTCACTACAAATCCAAAAGGTAACAAGTATTCTGACTTTGTTTTTTATTTTACTTATTTTAAAATTTATTTTTATTTTTAATTTTGTTAACATATAATGTGTTATTTTAAAAATGTTTCATTTATTTATTTGACAGAGAGAGGGACACAGTGAGACAGGGAACACAAGCAGGGGGAGAGGGAGAGGGAGAAGCAGGCTTCTGGCCGAGCAGGGAGCCCGACGCAGGGCTCGATCCCAGGACTCTGGGATCATGACCTGAGCCAAAGGCAGACACTCAATGACTGAGCCACCCAGGCACCCCAACTATTCTAACTTTACTCATCACCATTTAATCAGGTGAATTTTTATCAGTTTTTGAAGAGTTCTGAAGAGTAGAATTGCTTTCATAAACACTGCCTGACAGGTCTCCAAATTAGTTCTATCAAATTCTACGCCTGCTGACAAGGTACGAGTGTTCCAAGGTCCAAGTCCAAGTTCCAAGTTCCAAGGTACGGGTGTTCCAAGTGCTCACCAGCACAAGATGTTTGCAGCGTGGCTCTTTTTGGTCACACCGGTAGCAGTATGATAGACATTTATTATGGTGTAAGTTCATACTTTTCTTTTTTCTTTCTTTTTTTTACAGAGAGAGAGAGGGGAGAGGCTGAGGGAAAGGGAGAGACAGAATCCTAAGCAGACTCCCTGCCGAGCGTGGAGCTTGATGTGGGGCTGGATCTCACCACCCTGAGATCACAACCTGAGCCAAAATCAAGAGTCAGATGTTTAACTGAGCCCCCCAGTTGGCCCAAATTCATATTTTTCGGATGAATGATAATGAATGCTTTTTCAGGCACTTATTCACCACTTGGATACTTTGTGAAGTTCCTTTTTAAGCGTTTGGACCATTTTTAAATACATTATCATTCTTTAATTATTATTTCTTAAAATATTATATGAGTCTTACATAGATGTACTGTAAGTTATCATTTATTCTAACTATCAAAATGAAGTATAAAATTTACGGCAACTGAGAGCAGTAAGCAATTACTTCAAAATTTTGCCCCAATTACTTAGAGCAGTGGTTGCTTCTGACCACCTGTATACATAATTTTTAATGCTGTCTCCCACACTCCCTCTTCCAATGCATGCGCCCATGAAAGAATCCACACACACAGTCTCTGCAAAGTTGTATATGTGGCTTTGTTTTTCCAAAAAAGAGGCTGGATCTTTGCACCTTCAGAAATAAGTGCAAAGACAATGACAAGGAGTAGAATGTTCTTCTGAGAAATCCTTTCTTGGTTTCCTATAGTGACTTCCAGAGTCCATGGACTTTCTATAACAGCCCACATTAATTTAAAGTGCTACATGAATTTTAAAAAGAAACCTGTGGAGTAGAAAGAGGGTTAATTAACATTTGCCACTGCAAATAAAATTCCTAGTCATTTTCTTGGTGGTCGTCTGAGGTGGGGAGGGTACCATGGCAGCATTAGCTAGTGAGAAGGATTCAATTTTCAACACTCTGGCAAACATTAGCCTTAACTTAAAAGTAAGTTCTTTTGTTTTCCAAACACAACAGGTTAAAGCTTATCAATGTATTATCAAAAGAAATGCAGCAGTTAATTCCCTTAATAATTAGCATACAAAGAGTTAAGACACTTACTGATATGCTCAGAGTTTCATTCTTATGGTCAAAATTCATCTTTCCACAATAAGCCCGCTGAGACAGTAGGTTGTCAAAGTACAATTTGCAACGTAAAGTCAAACACCTTGGAGTAAAGAAATGGGGCACATTAAAAAGACTATAAATATATAAAAACTGTATATTCAGCATGATCTTTAAACCAGCGTGTAAGACCAGAGAGAAATATGCCAAAATGTTAACTCTCGTTGCCCAGGTAATAGGTAGGATTTTAAGATTTTTTCCCCCTCATCTTTATATTTTGTGTCCCCACATTTTTACCACGTCATTTCCTTTTATAATAAACATATTTAATAAATTCTATTACATTACAGCCAATCCATGGGAATATATCAATTAATTCAAACAATTTATATGAGGCAGCACCCTAATACAGAAGACATAAATCTTGTCCTTGAGAGTAAACTCTAGTAGTGTTAAGATAATAAATAAATGGCCTAATCATCTGCATGTCTCCTCTTGATTTATGGAGATACTAAGGGTGAGGGCAAGTTCTTTATCGTTCCGTACCTATGATGCCTTACCCACAGCCTAGAACAATGCAGACTCCGTTTATCACATGGCATTCCACTGTAACAAGCACCTTTCCCTTCTTCCTCAATTATTTATTTATTCACTTTTCTATGTATCAGGATGGAGTCAAAGATTCTTATTTTATTCACGGGGTTACCAACCATTCCTGCCTCAAACGGGCCCAGGTCTGGCCAGTAGGAGCCTCCTGAGGCTGCCTCTTAGGTCCTTGCATCATGATTCTGTTCCTTCGGAGCACTGACTTTCTGGAATAGCAAGAGGCTCAATTGTACTTTCTCTGCCCAGCTCTGGAAGCAGCCATTTCTCCAAGGGGGGAATGGTATAGAAAATAAGATCTAGATAGAAGGAGACTTGGTATCTTTCTTAACATCTCTGCTCCTTAATGAGCCCAAGGTTCATTTCTTCAGAGTAACTATCATTTTATTATTATCCCTCCTAATTTCCTTGCTAAACTACGTTGCAATTCCACCCCCAGAAAATATCGATAGCTTGAGTTTTCTTTTGTGACACAGCAACCACAGCTAGCTGGTTTTCAGAATTTTCTGTAAAAGTTTCTTTCTTTCACTACTGATAAGTATTCTTTAATTGCTCCCATACATGAGATGTCTAAGAGAGATTCATAAAATGGCAAGGTTCTTCTGTGTAAAGAGATAAACAATTTTTAAAAATTTGATCATTCTTATTCTACTCTTAAGACTGGGTAAAGAAGATAAAACATGTCACTGATGAAGAAACATATCAAGATAATATACTATAAGATGAGTACTTTCACAGAAAATATTTTAAATAAAAATTTTCTGGATAACAATTTAAGAGCAAACCCCACTGCTTCTGAAAAAGATGGAGAAATAGGCATCGGATATAGTCCTAGCCTGACATGTCAAAAAACACTGGAGAGAATAAATTAAATAAGTTTTCAGACTGAACATCAGACAGTACAGGCAATCGCAGTCAAAATGATCTCTAAAATACAGGAAACAAACAAACTGAGACTTATAGATGTCCCACATCACTGTTTACAGAAGGAGTAAAGGGGAGTGGAAACCCAGGCGGAGCCTGGAGGTCTCCCTGTTAGAGAAGACAGAGCCGGGTGTCTGGGGAGGCCAAGCTGCTCTAGATCTCAAAGCCTAGAGTGCAGCACAGGGAGAAGCCCAGCGCACAGACAGTCTCCAGCTGAGAACTGTCTCTGCATGTGGGAAGCTGGGCAGCAAACATCCCAGTGCAGCAGAAGCAATCCCCAGAGGTCACCTGGAGCCAGGAATAGTCCCAGTTCCCGAAGGCAGAAGCCTTTTAACTCAAAAGGGTCCGTGGAGTACTCTGAAGGGCACTGCTTCACGGGTAGGAAAGAGTTGGTCCTGAACCAGCTGCTCAGGTCCCACCTAATGAGACTTAACAAGCGCCTCAAAAGGATAAAAATAAATCCTATATAAGTGAAGTCCTAAAAACATGCTTACAAAACTGAAGCACACATTTCAAAAACCAACCAAGGGTTTAGTTAAAAACCAACCAAGGGAATATGACGACACATGCAAAGTCTACTTCTCTTTATTGAATTAACTGAATTTCCTCATACATATTAGATACATTTTTTTTTAATTCTATAGTCTCAGGATTGTAGTTTTGGGTATAAAGACAGGTAAAAAGCAGGTCACTGGGGGAATGTCACTGGGGAAAACAAAGGTTAAGTGTAGAGATTAGGACTGCCTTGACTCTAAGTAGGTCAAGGACCATCCCTACCTATTAAACTGACCTCTGGTTTATTTCTGTTGTTTGTGATTTTCATTAGGGTCAATCTATCCCTGAGAATATGAAGATTTCTGGGTACACACAATATCCAGTTTCTCTGATCTTTTGTTCATTCTTTCCACCAATATCTATCAACTTTCTACTGTACTTCAGGCTCAGGAGCAGGTACTGGAGACACAGCAGTTAACAAATCAGAGTCTACATCCATAGAGCCACACCATTCCACTAGATCCTAAACTGAGTACCACCTCAACAGTCTCATCAAAAACTTATATCCCTTTAAAAAACAAAAAACAAACAAACAAAAAAACCCAAAAACTTGTATCCCTTAACAACATGCAGTGTCCCAGAGTGCAACAGGCTGTTGCAAAGCCAGCGAGCTCCCATTCAAAGGACCAATGTGAACAGAGATGGAACAGCTGTCTCTGAGTTACTTAGTAAAGGGTATCTAATGGAGTAGAAAATCTGGATAAGCTCCCTTTAAAAGTCCCTTCCGCGGGGTGCCTGGGTGGCTCAGAGGGTTAAGCCTCTGCCTTCGGCTCAGGTGATGATCTCAGGGTCTTGCGATCCAGCCCCGCCTCGGGCTCTCTGCTCAGCGCGTTTCTGCTTCCCCCTCTCTCCCCCTTTGCCTGCCTCTCTGCCTATTTGTGATCTCTCTCTGTCAAATAAATAAATAAAATCATTAAAAAATAAAAAAGTCCCTTCTAGTCCAGAATTTGCTGATTATTTAATCAGGACCCTAAGTACTGGCCAATAAAGGAAGACCTGGCAATTTCTTCTTTAACTGAATCATGTAAAGTTCTTTCAATTTAATTTTATTATTTATAAGGGGTAAGTGAAAACAAAGAAAATATGAACATGTAAAATATGTGGTAATATTTTTAAATGCACTTACCTTCTAAATTGTTGATATGTTTTGTATCTATGAGTCATTATTTCTTCCAGCAATTTAATAAACCTTTTTAAAGTCTTTACTTTATTATCCAGATCTAGGTAGGTTTCTTTTGCTTCTTGATACTGCCTGTTTTATGAGAAAAATATAAGTCAGTAAGTGTCATTCAAAGAAACATAAAGAAAAGTAAAATCTCATGTATTTAATGGGGAAGAAGGGAGAGTACACGGAGTGCTAAGGGGCCCAGCAACCACAGGTGTCCTGTCTCCAGGCAAACTGTACTCCCAGAATGAGCATGTGCTGACCCGAAGCTGAAGAGGGCTAGGCAGGAGAAAAGTCCAGGTCCTGGAGAAGGCAGAGGAAGTGAGGAAAGTACCGGGGTGGGGGGAGTAGCACAGGGCAGAGTGGCAGATCGTAGAAAATGCCAGCCAGTATACACCTTCTTAAAGTGAAGGGATCATACCAGAAGGCAAGAAATGTTTCCTTGAGTGACAGATGCCAGTGCAAGAACAGAGGAACAGAGCTGTGCATTAAGATCTGCCAACACCTGCCTGAACAAGACAAGGTCAAAGAGGCAGAGAAGGCAGGGTCCCTCAGAAGTGCTATTGCAGAGGGCAACAGCTCACTGGAAGAGGAGAGGAGAGAAGGTTGTTGACCGAGTCTGAAAGGCAACCTTGGCCAAGGCTCCACAGCTCCCCACCACAAGCTCATTCAGATGCCCAGTCCAGGAAAGTCCATGTAAAAAATGAGTAACACAAAAGGCACAGATAGAGTCTCCACACACAGATATTAATGGAAATAGGCTTGGGATAGAGCAGCACCATGGCCCCTACAGACAAAGAAAACTCAATAAAACAAGGCTGTTACAAAGCTGATGAAAACTGTAATTGAAAACCACAAATTAGAACAGAACATGATGTAAGTTCTAACAGGAAGAGACACCTCAAAATAGACATCAAAAACCTGAAAGAATAGAGAAATCAAAGTACTCAGAGAACAGGTAAACAACAGCAGGTGATCACCAAGTAAGAGGAGGCAGCGGGTGAGAACCTGTAGAACCCAAGCGAGGGGAGAGGAAGAAGGGGTTGGACAAAAAAGAACAAGGATATGAAGACAGAGTGAGGAGATGGCGCACAGCGAAAAAGTGACAACAAAGAAAACACTCACAGACACAGAGATCAGAAATGAGAAACGCAAAAAGGAGAACATGATGAGACAATAACTAGAAGACAAAGGACATACAACATGTTTGCCACAAAGGCTATGTAAAACCAACTGAACAATAGCACAGCAAACATGTACCAGTAAAATACAAACAAGAAATTTTAAGAAATAAGGTAAATCTACGGATTAAAAAAACACTGTGTACACCAAGGAAAGGATGACAGAATCTGACATTCTGGACAAGTTACAGCTCTCATCATAAACAGATGGTCAGGAGAAAAAGAATGTTCTATCAGGCTGAACTATCCCTTCAAATTCAAAAGCTACAGACACACAGTTCTGAACATGCCAAAACAAAACACATTACTTCACACGGCCGTTCTTAAGGATGCAATTAATTATAAGACAACCAAAATTTCAAATAGCTATGCAGCCCTTTGGAAAAAGAAAAAATACACTCTTCACATCAAAAATACTCAAAGAAAAATGAAATACATAAAAAGTTCACAGAAAAAGATATAAATAAATAGTCCTTAAGGCAGGAAAAGATGTTCAGACTCAGTATAAGTGAAAGCAGAAATTAAAATTACATTGAGCAATATATTCTTCTCTTCTTCTACTTTTTTTAAAGGAAATCTACCCATTGGCCAAAAAGTAAAAAGAAAAAAAAACCTAAGGTTATCACACAGTTTAGGCTGAGGGGAAACAAGCCCTCGGACACACTGCCCTCAGGAGTGCCAACAAGCACAGTCCCTGGAAGGGAGTCTTCCAAAATGGAGTCAATCCTATAAAAATACCTGACTACACAATCAGACACATATACAAAATTATTTACTGTGACCATCATTTATAACAGCCAGGGATTAGATTAGAATTCGACTATCCATCAGTAGAAGATGATTCAATACCATGTAATTATAAAAAGCAATGAGAAAATACCTGTGTACTGATATAAAAAGATCTCTACAATGTATCATTAAATCAAAGAAAACAATCTGTCCAAGTTTATTTACTGCACTACCTCTTGTATCTGGCAACAATGAAGAATAACAAATATGCATCTACATAAACGATGAAAACGTATTTAATAAATTTAATTAGGTAAAAAGAGAGAGAAAAGTTGTAGAGGTGAGACTGGAGAGAGAAGTAGACAGCCTTCACGGGTCCTCACTTCCAAGATGACCAAGAAAAGAAGGAATAATACTGGACGTGCCACAAAAGGCCACTGCCCCAGCCTCGCCTGTGGCACAACCCGGGATAAGGCTATTAAGTTGCTTATTCACTAGGGACATTCATTTGCTGCGTCAGGGACACTGCCCAAGTGAGTGTCTTCTGCGGCTGGGTGCGAGCCTACAGGGCTGAGCGAGCCATGCTCTTCACAGCAGGGCAGCCGGGCAACCCTCTCGGGAGGGACCATAGGACCCAACACCCCCATCCCCGATGTGGGCCGACGGGCTCTGCCCCTCGACCTCCAGTAAATGTGGTGGAAGAAGCCAAGTTCCTAAAGACTGAAGAAAAACTTCTCTGGAAAAAAACAAACTTGGAGATTATACTTTATTTGTGTGTATGTATGTTTACTTTAAAAAAAATTTTTTTTAAATTTAAATCCAATTAACATATAGTGTATTGTTAGTTGCAGAGGCAGGGTTCAGTGATGCATCAGTCTTATATAACACCCAGCGCTCACTACACCACGTGCCCTCAATGCCCCTCCCCCAGTGACCCCACCCTTGCATCCCGCCTCTCCCCAGCAACCCTCAGCTTGTTTCCTATGATTAAGTGTCTCCTATGGTTTCTGGAGATTATACTTTAAGAGCAAAACAAAACACGTGAGGTATTGATCTACTGTAAAGAAAAACTACTCTTAACTATGATTGTGTTTCCTCCAATTGTTTTCCACTGTTTCTGTAAACAGAATTGAGAGCATTCCTGTTCTTGAACTTTGTTATAAAAAGCTCTCCATAAAGTTAAACAGATGTAGTTTTCTACTATAATTCAACCAGCATCCTATAGTTGCACATAATTCCTAATTTTCCAGCTTTAAATAAATACTGCTACAATAAACATACCCAGGCACAAATAGCTTTTCTCGTTTTAGATTATAATAACAAAATTATTTGGCCAAATTGAAATTTTTGAAGGGGTTTGACATAAGCTGCCTTAATGCTTTTCAGAAAAACTTCAATAATAATCACAGCTAACATTTTATGTATCCCAATATTGTTTATTAGGGACCAACTCATTTAATCCCTATAAGCACCCTACAGCTATAGTTTCCCTATCTTACGGACAAGCAAATTGAGGTTCAGAGAGATTAGGTAATTTGCAAAACTCCCATAACTGGAAGTAAAACTGCAATTCAAAACAAGGTAGTCTTGCTTAAAAAACTGTGCTTTCACTACACTAACACAGCTTCCATTCTTTTTTTTTTTTTTTAAGATTTTATTTATTTTTTGACAGAGATCACAAGTAGGCAGAGAGGCAGGCAGAGAGAGAGGAAGAGAAGCAGGCTCCCTGCTGAGCAGAGAGTCCGACATGGGGCTTCATCCCAGGACTCTCAGATCATGACCTGACCCGGAAGACAGAGACTTTAACCCACGGAGCCACCCAGGCACCCCCAGAGCTTCCATTCTTACCACTAACCTAAAAATAGCCATTTCTCTGAAATCTCACTGACATGAGACTGACATGTTATTTTTCATCTTGACATATATGAAAATGGCTTCTAATGGTTCTGGTTTGCATTTCTTTTAATTGCTTGTGAAGCTGAACATTTTTCCTATATGAATCTTACAGGTATAAAAATGGCATTTATGTTAAAATATCAATCCCTAATGAGTTTTCCTACAGTTCAGAAGAAAAAATGTTAATTATTTTTCTTAAAGATTTATTTGTTAAAAAAAAAAGATGTATTTATTTTAGAGAGAGAATGTGTGTGTTGGGGGGAGGGTGGAGGAAGAGGGAGAACGAGTCCTAAGTGGACTCCCCACTGAGCGCAGAGACCCATGTTGGGCTCTCTGGGTCTCAATCCCATTACCCATGAGGTCAAGCTGGGCAGCCCAGGTGCCCCATTAGTTTATTATGAATGACACACATGAAAAACGAGCTTGGTTATAACTATTGCTATGGTACCATACCATACCATAGCAATACTCAAACCAAACTTAAGATTTACATATAAACATTTATTTTTTATGACTTAATATATATAAATAATAAAGCAGAAAAGTGACCAACCACTTACCTCATTATTTCCTCTCGATCTCCATGACTAGCATGTTCGGCTTGTATCTTTTGTCTTAATCTATTAATTTCTTTGTCCAGAATTGATGCAGATTTTTTGACTTCTATCCGTTCTGGGCAGATTTGTCTTGCTTGTGACATTTTCTCCTAAGGTTATATCTTAAGTTTAATATCTTTAAAACTTTTCTTTGACATAGTAATAAATTGTACTACTTGTGCCAACAAAAGCAAAGTAAAATTCTGAACTTAGGATCAGACTTTTACATGTATTTTGATTATTTTTACTAACAATGTTATTTAAGCCTTACATTGAGAAGAGTTTAGACTATACAGCTTCAAGAGAAAATTGCATTACTATGCACAACTTTAGTAATTTGTAAGATCTCTGTATCTTCCTAGTGAAACCAATTTCAAGTGGCAGTTATGAAAAGTGTGGCAGACTGCTTTCTGTGTTTATTTTAGAATGGCCTCTGAACACCAAATGGTACTGAAAACATAAACAAAAAGACCCTCATATTCATAAAATATTAAAAAACTCAAAGCACCTTTATATATAGTACTTATTTTACATTCACAACATTCCACATAGTGAGCCATAAACAAGTGAGACAAGAGATCAGAGTTTAAAGATTTTATTTATTTATTTATTTATTTGACAGAGAGACGTCACAAGTAGGCAGAGAGGCAGGCAGAGAGAGAGAGGAGGAAGCAGGCTCCCCGCCGAGCAGAGAGCCCAATGCGGGACTCGATCCCAGGACCCTGAGATCACGTCCCGAGCCGAAGGCAGCGGCCTAACCCACTGAGCCACCCAGGCGGCTTTTCCTAAGAAAAATTGGAATCTCTTCCAGTTACACCAAGGTTGCCTTCAACTTCTCATCTAAAAACAGGGCTGCTGCTGACAGCTGTTAAAAAAGGTGTGTAGGGGTGCTCCTGGGTGGCTCAGAGGGTTAAAGCCTCTGCCTTCGGCTCAGGTCATGATCCCAGGGTCCTGGGATCGAGCCCTGCATTGGGCTCTCTCCTTGGTGGGGAGCCTGCTTCCTCCTCTCTCTCTCTGCCTGCCTCTCTGCCTATTTGTGATCTCTATCGAATAAATAAATAAAATCTTAAAAAAAAAAAAAAGGTGTGTAGGAAGCAAGAGCTGAATTTCAGCCCAGTCCACACCCATGCTGCTCAGAGGAAGGGGTGCCTTTTTCTGACATAAAATTGCTGTCCACTTGCCAAGCTGGGCATGTAAGGAGTTAAGTAGCTGAGAGCAAGTGTCACTTTCCAAATCACTCAGAGGCATGAGATTAAACTTGCTGCCTGACCCAGAGCCTTCTCCGTGGTGGGTCACCTCGCTAATTCAAACAGCCGTCACTATACAGAACAGATAACTCATCAGACAACGTGTCTATATTTGGAAAGACGACGTTAAGGAAAACACTTGAACAGCCCTGACAGAGGTGGTAAACAAAACATAAAAGAAAAATGCTGGATAACCTCTAGTTCTTTTTCTTTCATATCGAGTTCTCGTTTCTTTTTATTTAAAGTATCCAAGTGTTCCTTCTGTTTTTCCTCATAATGCCGCTTCCCTCGTTTTTGGTTATCCACTTCAGAATCAGCAAGGTTTAATTCATCCTGTTTAAAGAAAGCCAAAATAATCTTTGAAGAAAAGATTGTTTTAAAAAACAATTACCAGCATAGGTACAAAACTAGCTGATAACACAGTGGACAGGGCTGTTAATGTTGCTTCCAGAGGCAAGTGGCAGTGCTCAGATCCAGGCGTATGAATGGAAGTGAAGGGTTTCCACAAATTAAGAAGTCACATTATTATATTCAAATCCTAACATGAAGTCTCCACATATTATGGTGCTTTCAACTATATTTTGGGAAATATGACAGTTTTGTGGAAAGTCAAAAGTTTTAAGCCTGAAAAGACTTAAGACAATCCAAGTGCTGGATATTTACAGAGGTGATCTGGCTTTTTAAAAAGGGGAGTCACCGTGGAAGAGAAAAGGATGCAAAGATACTTTTCACTGACCTATTTATCAGTCTGGAAACATAACTCACAATTTTAGCATTTTTAAGATGCCATTAAAAATAAATAATAGTGGACTATGATAAGGTAAAGATGCATATTATAATGCACAACAACCACTGAAAAAAGAAGAGAGTTATGGCTTAAAAACGAGCAGAAGAGATTAAAAAAGGGAACACTAAAAATTACCAGGCTAACCCCAAAAGGAAAAAAGAGGAAACAGGAATAAGAACAATTAAAACACAAATAGCAGCTAACCTTTTTTTTAAAGATTAAATGCTTTCTTTTTAAGACCAAGTACAAGGCAAGGATCTAGGCCCATTCTACTCAACACTGTATTGCAGGCCCACGCTAATTCAATGAAAATGCAAAAAGGAAAAAAAAATGTAAAAATGAAATAAAAAGCAAAGATATCGGAAAGGAAGAGTAAAACCACATTTCAAAAAAGAGATGACTGGAGCGCCTGAGGGGCTCAGTCAGCTGAGTGTCCAGCTCTTGGTTTCAGCTCAGATCATGATCTCAGGGTTGTGGAACTGAGCCCTACATTGGGCTCCATGCTGAGTGTGGAGCCTGACTGGGATTCTCTTTCCCACTCTTTCTGTCCTAACCCCCCCCAATATAAAAATATATAAAATCTTAAAAAAAAAAAAAAGAGAGATTGTATGAAGAAATTTCAAAGAAAAAGCTTTTAAATTAGTAAGTTTAGAAAACTCACTGGATACAAAACCAAAACAAAAATCAGTAATATTTCTACATGTTAGGAATAATTTAAAAATTACTTAAAATCTGTAAAATTCCCTATAGCATCAAAAATATCAAACATATACCCAGAATACATAAAGAACTCTTAAAACTCAAAAAGAAAAACATGTAACACAAGTGAAAAAAGGGCAAAGCTTTGATCAGACATTTCTCCAAAGAAGATACACACATGAACAATACGAACATAATTTGTTCAACAGTATTAGACATAAGGAAAATGCAAATCAAAACCACAAAGAACATTTCATTCTTTGGGACACCTGGGTGGCTCATTAATCATCTGCCTTTGGTTCCGGTTACAACCCCAGGATCCTGAGGTGGAGCCCCATATCAGGCTCCCTGCTCACCCAGGAGTCTGCTTCTTTCTCTCCCCACCCCTGCTTGTGTTCTCTCTTGCTATCTCTCTCTCAAATAAAATCTTAAAAAAACAAATTCACACCTAATAATATGGTTAAAATAGAAAAGGCATACAATAACAAGGATGTGAAGGAACTGTGACACTCAAACATCACTGGTGGGAACATAAAGTGGTGCACTTTTGAAAATAATTTCAAAGTTTCTCAAAACAGCGTAAGTGTGTGGCCCAACAATTCTACTTCTAGGTCTTTATCCAAAAGAAAGAAAAACATGTACATGAATGCTCACAGCAGGAGGACCTGAAGTACCATCAAATGATGAATGGATAATAAGATGTGATACACAATAATAAAATGGCATATTACTAGGGCATACAAAGTTACTGCTGATACATGCTACAGTGGGGACGAAGGCTGAAAACATTATACCAAGTGAAAGAGTTCGGTCACAAAAGACCACATATTGTATGATTTCACTGACATGAAATTTCTAAATAGGCAAATCCATAGAAACAGAAGTAGTGGTTGATTAAGTGTGTATTCTGTGCACAAAATACAGCTCCCAAATATATTTTGTTTAGATGTACATAGAAACACTTCTATGTTCAGGAACTGTGAAAGGTGTTTAGTTTTAATTTCAGCAGCCACATGTTCATATGACAGTATATCAAAGTGCAATTGGCTTTTGTTATGTTTATCTCGTATCCTGTGACTTTGCTGAACTAATTTTTAGTTCTAGGAATTTTCTTGTAGACTCCTTGAGGTTTGTTTTTTTTTTTTTCCAAGTAGACAATTATAGCATGTCAAATAGAGTTTTATTTCCTCCTTTACAATCTGTGTATTATTTCCTTTTCTTGTCATATTGCACTTGCTAGAACTTCCAATACTAACTACAGTGAGTAAATATAGCAAGACAAACATCTTTACCTTCTTCATGCTAACTAGATTGTTTCTGGCCTTTAATGTGACAGAAGAAAATCTTTATTTCTGTTTTTCCAAGGACTTTTTAAAAAAATCATGAATGAGTGAATGTTATCAAATATTTTTTCCTCACTGATATATGATTTCTCTTCTTCAGCCTATTAATATGGTGGAAATAATCTTGCATCTCCAGAATAAGTAAACCCCATGTGGTCACTGTGAATAATATATAATAAGGATATGTATTTTATATAGATATAGATTTTAAGATTTTACTTATCTACTTGACAGAGAGAGAGAGAGAGAGAGATCACAAGCAGGCAGAGAGGCAGACAGAAAGGGTGAAGCAGGCTCCCTGCCAAACAGAGAGCTTGATATGGGGCCCAAGCCCAGGACCCTGAGATCATGACCTGAGCCAAAGGTAGACGCTTAACCGACTGAGCCACGCAGGTGTCCCTATATATTGTTTTTCTAATAAACTGTTCAGTGCTGTAAATTTCCCAAATCACCTTCATTTTCATTTGGCTCAATATTTTAAAATTTCTCTCAATACTTCCTCTTTGGACCCTGGGTTATTTAGAAGGATGATAAGTTTCACGTATTTTAAAATTATCTATTTAAAGATTTTTAATTGATGATCTTTCAATTAAAGATTTCTAGTATGAATGCATTATAATTAGGAAACACACTGTTTAATTTCAGTTCTTTTAAAAATTTTTTTTTTTTAATGGTCCAGGAGATCATCTATCTTGGTGTACATGCCATAGCCACTGGAAAATGAGGCGTGTTCTGCCGGTGCTGGTAATCTCTAAGTAATTCTCTAAGTACTAGATCCTACACATTGATGGTGCTGTTCAATTTTCTAAATCCTTACTGATTTTCTGTCCTATCAATTAGTGAGGGAGTTTTGTCATATTTTGCAGGTTATATGTTTGGTGCAGCTGTGCTTTTTTGGTGCACACATTTACAATTGCTATCTATTCTTGGTGGAGTAACCCTTTTGTCATTATATAATGTCCTTCTCTGCCTCTGGTAATTTTATTTTGAAGGGTACCTTATAGATTTCAATACAGTCACGCCTGCTTTCATTTGATTATCGTTTGCAAGATATATAAACTTCCATTTGTTTATTTCACCCTGTCCATAGGTTACATTTGAATTGACCTTGTAGATAACATATATGCTAGTCATGTTTTTAACCTAATCTGCTTATACCTGTCTTTTTTTTAAGATTCTATTTATTTATTTATTCAAGAGCTAGAAAGAGAGAAAGAGTAAAACCTGCTGGTGGGGTGGAGGGGCAGAGGGAGATGAAGAGACAGAGAGTCTCTGCACTGAGCATGGGAGACTGATGCAGGGCTTGACCTCATGACCTGAGCCAAAACCAAGAGTCAGATGTTTAACCAACTGAGCCCTGTTCCTATATCTTTCAATTATTTATTTAGACTACTTACATTTAATATAATTATTTATATAATTAGGGCTTAAGTCTGTCATTTGTTTTATCTTTTTATCTTCTTTTTCCTTCATGTGGGTTAAACATTTTTTTAGAATTCCACTTTGATTTGTCCATATATAGTACTTTTGAGTGTATCTCTCTGAACAGCTATTTTGTGGTTGCTCCAGGTATTATATATATATTTTATATATTTAACAACATAGTCTACTGGTCATAATTTTTACCAGCTTGATTATAAATACACAAGTCTTACCTCCTGTTCTAGCCCTTTATGCTTCCTTATTTTTTAGCATAATTGTCTTAAAATATTTCCTCTATGTATTTTAGAACCATCTCAGACTCAGACATTATTAAAATTTTATTTGGTTTTAAACATAATTTTAAAAACTTGAGAAGTAAAGTCTGCTGCATTTACATATATGTTTAACTTGTTTTTCTTCCTTCCTGATGTTCTAAAATTCCTTCTATTTTTTTTTCTACTTAGAGAACTTTTAGCCATTCTGTTAGAACAAGTCTGTTGGCAACAAGTTCTCCAAGTTTTCTTTCATCTGAAAATATTTCAATTTTTCCTTTACTGCTGAAAGATATTTATGTAGCAATTAGATTATGGCTGGTCTTCTCTTTCAGCACTGGAAAAATGTGCGACTTCCATGTGGTCTCCATAGTTTCTGATGAGAAACTGGCTACCATACAAATATTGTGTTTGTTTCCCATAGAGGTAAAGTTTCTCACTTAGTGCTTTTAAGACTTTAGCTTTCAGAAGTTTGACTATGATGTGTCTTATTGTGGATTATCTTGGGTTTATCCTGTTTGACGTTCACTCACTTTCTTAATCTGTAAATTCAGACTCTTTTGCCAAATTTGGAAAGGATGCAGCTATTATTTCTTGGAGTACGCTTTTAGCCCTGTCCTCTTTCTCCTCTCTTTTGAGGACTCCAGTGATACAAATGTCGGATCTTTGGTTATATAGTCTCACGAGTCCTTAAAGTGTTATTCATTTTTTTCAGACTTTTTTTCTTTTCTTATTCTTTCTTTTCTTTTTCTTTTGCTTGGGTCAGTCTATTTTCTCTCTGTTGTTCAGTTTAATAAAGGACAATAAAGAAAAATTATGAACTACATGTTCAATACCTATGATAAATTTCAATGAAACAACACAATCCCTAAGAAGAAAACTTAAATAGTTCAGTATCAACTAAAGAAAATGGTAATATTCTATACGTAAAAAAGAAGTAATTCCAAATCTGCAAAAACTTTCAGAAAAGGGAAGGGGAAACACTTCCAAACTTATTTTATAAGGCCAATACAGCCATAATTAAAAAAAAAAATCAAACACATCACAAGAGAATCAAAGACTAATGAATAAACACAGGTCAAAAATCTTTAAGAGGATGTAGTATACACACACACACACACACACACAATGGAATGTTAGCCACATAAAAGAAAAGAAATCCTGATGTTTGCAACAACATGGATGGAACTAGAGAGTATTATCCTAAGTGAAATAAGGCAGAGAAAGACAAATACTATATAATTTCACTCATATGTGGAATTTAAGAAACAAAACAAACAAAGGGGAAAAAGAGGGAGAGACAAACCAAGAAACAGACTCTCAACTACCGAGAACTGACAATCACCAGAATGGAGGGGGTGGGAGGATGGGTGAAATAGGTGATGGGGATTAAGAGGTACACTTGTGGTGTGCACAGGATGTTGTATGAAGTGTTGAATCACTATGCTGTACATCTAAAATTAATCTTGCACTGTATGTTAATTGGAATTCAAATAAAAACTTAAAAAAATCTTCACTAAAATTTTGATGGATTTAAGAACTACCAAAAGAAGGTTTAGACTGGAAGACAGTTTGTTTATTTACTGTGATATACAAAGACTTGTACACTAACGGTCAAGGCAGCTTTATTTATAAAGCCCCCAATATAAATATTCAATTTATAATAGCCCCCAAACTGGAAACCTGTATGTCCCTCAATAGGTAAAAAAAACAAACAATGACATAGCAAATATAATGGAACACTATTCAGCAAAAGAAAGGAATGAATGACTGATTCAAGTAAAAATATAGATGAATATCAAAATCAAGAAGAGTAACTTTTATTCTATTCACTTTCAAAATATAGTGTGGACATATGTGCTAGACAATGTGTTATATCCTGAAGAAGGTCAAACCAAAAAACGGTAAGAGTACATAATGTGTGATTCCATTATACATAATTCTAGAAAGTGTGTAGACTACAGTTAACAGCAAGGAGATTGGTAATTAGGAACATGGAGTAAGGACAGAGAGATTACAAGGGACATGGGGAAACTTTTGAGTGTGAAGAAAACATTCCATTCTCTGTGGCCACAGTTTATACATGTCAATACCTATCAAACTGTATACTTTCATGTGTATTCACTACACATCAATTGCATCTCAATAAAACTGTTTTTATTCAAAAGTGTCCTGATTTGGGGTGCCTGGGTGGCCCAGTTGGTTAAGTGTATGCCTTTGGTGCAGGTCATGATCCCAGGGGCCTGGACTCAAGACCCACATCAGCCTCTCCCTCTCTTTCTCCCCCTCTCTGTCAAATAAATAATTATTTAAAAAATAATTTTAAAAAAATCTCCTGATTTAAGGACCACCAAATAAAATTTTATTCTGTGTGTTGGTTTGGTTTTTGGACCCAGCACTAGCCATACACACTGTGATGATCATGGTCAGCCTTAGGAGCTACAGTCAGAAACAGAGAAAGAAATAAACACCAACCAAAACAGTCAAAACAGACTCAAGAAAGACAGAATATTTGGAAGTAACCCAAAAGGAAAAGAACTTGTGAGGTATCTGAAAATATTTACCTCATATAACACTGGATATAGGCTATCTTCTATTTTAAGACTACAATTTATTACACCTTGTTCATACTGCTAAAAATAACTATCCCCCAATCAGAGAAAGACAGTTATCATATGATCTCACTGATATAAGGAATCTGAGAAACAAGGCAGAGGATCATGGGGGAAGGGTGGGAAAAATGAAATAAGATGAATGCAGAGAGGGAGACAAGCCACAAGAGACTCTTAATCTCGACACAAACTGAGGGTTGCTGGAGGGGAGGGGGTTAGGAAGGATGGGGAGGCTGGGTGATGGACACTGGGGAGGGTATGTGCTATGGTGAGTGCTGTGAGTTGTGTAAGACTGGTGAATCACAGATTTGTAGCCCTGAAACAAATGATACAGTATATGTTAATAAAAAACAAAACCCAAAAAACTATTCCCCATGGTAGATGCCTGATTATAAAAGGGTTCCATGAAAACTCAAAACATTGTTACATCGATGGAGAAAAGCTGTTCCTTTACTTCCAACAGAATTTTTAAAAGTGGGTGCAACTGATGTAGTAGGAGACATTACAGTTCGTGAGTAATTTATGAAACAGGATGTTTGAATCATTTGTGGTAGGAACTTTCACACTAAATAATGCCGTTTGTTTCAGGGAGCCAAAGAGTAAAGTGTTTCAGGCCACATTTGTGCCGGTAAATCTTCCCTCCCAGCAGCCGTGGAAATGTACAGACTTCACTTGTGAAATAGGACGAAAAGAACCTGATCTGGTCGCTACCACTTCCTCCACATTTACCATGACTGATCTGTCCTTGTGCACTTCATAAATGTATGTCAAATTTAAAACCAAAAGTGAAGCAAGAGGGTATTTTATTTCATTCCATTTTATCGATGGAATGAAGGGCTACTGATATGAACAGCCAGTTAACGACACCTATCCTGGGTTAGGTGAGGATTACAAGGGATTAGGTCTAAAATTAAAGTCTGATGTAGTAGCCCTAAACCAGTAGCATTTCTAACCTTTAAGAAGTTACAGCCTTTAAAAAGTAGGCTGGGATGGTAGAAGGAACATAATCATTAAAAAATGTTACTATCTTAGATGCCTAAGAAAACCAGTGTTACTCTGTGACATTAGATGATTGCTACAGTGCTATTACTGGCACTTGTCTCATATAAACCTCTATCAATTATGAGGTTTTAAAAAATTAAAAAATATTACCTTGGGATTTTTAAAAGCACATGATCACCCATCACCCAAACAAGCTATCAGAAACTGAGAGGGCTTCCTATTCTAATAATGTAGCCCATCTCTTCTAGTAGGCTCAATGTGGGTCATGTTCCCCGTCCAACAAATTCAACTTGCAACTAAAACTACAGCATTAAGTTTGTAGTATAAATCTAAACAAACTGTTCCATGTGAGGAAAATATCCCCCATACCAAAATTTCAATGACTATATATCTAAGCAGAGCCCTTTAACCCTCACCATCCCCGACACAACATCAACAGTTGTCCTAAAAGCAAACAGATCACATCTCAAAGCTGCTAATGTATCATGACGGCAGTGTCTCAGGAATTAAATTATTTTGTTAACCTGTTGGTCCTGCTGTTATTGATGGCCTAGTGAGACACGACACTGGGGAGGAAAAGCCTCTGGGCTGCTGGCTGACTGCAGGCAAGTTCACTGAAGGACTCCCCTCCTGGCTTTCAGTTATTTGCAGCCAAGGCAAAGAGCTAAGATCAAGAACCCTCACTGCCCTATGCCCATATTTTCTGCTCTTAAACTTTTTCAAACTCCCAATTCCAGGAGTTGCGTTAGCCTAGAGGTCCCTAAAAGAACAAAACAGAGCTCTTCATCATTTCTTGTTTTGAATTTTAAATTGTCTGGGATGAGTAATTTAGGTGCTGATCTTTCCTTTCCTATGTTGTTTTAACATATCTCATCATTTTGATTTTAAGGCACCCTGTTCTGTCCCTTACCCATTTAAAATATTTTTTTATCCTACCTTTGCTGTGACTTCACAGCTTTAATTCCTGAGTGCTGAATTCTACCTTGTTTATTCCTGATGATTTTTAATATTTATCTTACTCTGTCTTACTTTGTTTTCTTTTAAAAACTAGTTTTGTCTTTTTTTATTTTAGACTTCTTGCCTTTTTCTTATTTCCTGTAGCAAATGCTTTCATAATTATTTTTCTCAATATTACCTTCAATACATTCTCCTTTCTCACAATTCTAATATTGAAACATTATATTTTCGGGGGTGCCTGGGGGCTCAGCTGGTTAAGCATCTGCCTTTAGCTCAGGTCATGATCATAGGGGTTCTGGGATCGAGTGCCATGTTGGGCTCTCTGCTCAGCAGAGTCTGTTTCTCCCTCTAGCTCTACCTGATGCTTCCCCTGCTTCTGTGCTCTCTCTCTGTCAAATACATAAATGAAATCTTAAAAAAAAAAACCCAAAACAAAAAACTTTATCCATTAATTTTCTTAATCTTCTTATTCAGCTAACTTATCAGTCTGTTTTCCCATTTTTTATTCTTATCACAAATAAAAAGGACTTAAGTTGCCCTGGGTTATACATGAGGCAGGACCCCAGGCCCTGGACAACAGTTCCAGAGAGATCACAGCAAACCGTTTTTCTAAGCAGCACATCTGGCACCTTCCTCTAATATTCTCCCAACGCTGTAAGTCAGGCTTTCTAAAATTTTCAGTGGACACAAGTATAGTAAAAGTTATATGCACAATTCTTTAAAGCTATTAAAATATCTAAAACCTGGGGGCTTAAGTGGGTACGAGAAGAATAAATGAAAGAAGATGGGATTGGGAGGGAGACAAACCATAAGTGACTCTTAATCTCACAAAACAAACTGAGGGTTGCTGGGGGGGAGGGGGTTTGGGAGAAGGGGGTGGTATTATGGACATTGGGGAGGGTATGTGTTTTGGTGAGTGCTGTGAAGTGTGTAAACCTGGTGATTCACAGACCTGTACCCCTGGGGATAAAAATATATGTTTATAAAAAATAAAAAATTATATTAAAAAAAAAAAAAAAGAGAGCAGGCAAAAGGATTAAAATAGGCA
Source organism: Mustela nivalis (assembly GCF_964662115.1). Classification (NCBI taxonomy): domain Eukaryota; kingdom Metazoa; phylum Chordata; class Mammalia; order Carnivora; family Mustelidae; genus Mustela; species Mustela nivalis. The sequence continues at coordinate 12,460,818 of NC_139027.1, forward strand.
AAAAGGAAAAGAAACTTCAAAGGCTCATGAACATGTGAGCAGAATGCCTTATTTATTGAAAAATGCAAAATAAAAGTACAGTGGCTCACTTAAAAAAAAAAAATATCTAAAACCATTTTGATTCAAAGGGAGTTTTCCTGCCCAAAAAAGGGGTTTATGTTGAAATTGTATCACCAACATACCCCTCTCAGACTCTTAAAATACACTATTCATGCTTCTCAGAGTCTTGTAAAAAAATTTAAAGTTCTGAGAATAATTGAGCTATTCATAATGACAATAAGCTATTGATAATTAAGCTAATAAAAAACAGGGAAATGTACATATTTATTAAAAAATTTTATTTTCCTAAATTTGGTTTCAAAAAGCATGTGCTTAAAGAAAAGACCAGTTTAACTGAGGCTGGAACATTAACAGAGACATATCAATAAATAAGAATTCAGTGGTATTTTATTTCAAGTTGGCTTTTATATCTAATCAATAACTATTTTTATATAACTAATCCCTGAAAGACTGAAGGAACGCAAGGAGGGACAATGGAATAGGTGAGCACAGAAGGAGAACAGATGGATAAGATATCCATGCTTCTGGTTCTAAAAAAAGAAGAAGAAAATCACAAAACAAAGAGGGAACCAAATTATAATCTTCTGGGGGAACAATTTTGGTAATTTATGATCCTAAAGAGATTAACAGAAATGTTTAATTCTAACTGACCTGCTGACGAAAATTTGGTTTACATCCCATTTTATGTGGTTATATTCACATTTGACCATGAATTCTATTAGGGAATTATCTAGCAAGTACAGCACGGATACACAACTGAACCATAAAATACGCATATAACAGAATAACAATAACATATACCTTAAGTGGTTCTGCTAGGTCTGAGAGCTGATTAATTTTCTGTTTAATTGCATCATACTTGTTTTCTGCTTCTATTTTCAGACTTTTAAGATGTTCCATATTTTTTTTTTGTTGTTCCATATTTTTCTCAACCATTTTCATTTTGATTTTATTTTCTTGCGCTTCATCTTCCTGGTTACATTTACAGAGCATATGGAGTTAATTAAAATACTTAAGTTATGAAATAGAAAAACAGTACGAAAATCTGAGAGAGGAGACACTACAGGCTCCAGGCAATCTGATGAAAGACAAATACAAAGAACACTAGTATATTTTCATACCCTTAGTTGTTAATCAGGAAGTACAAGAAAATGACTCAATAAAAAGATGGACATTTGGGAGACAAGTTAAACTATACTCCGCTTGAGGTCATCAACAAAGGAGAAGAACTTTTATTTTATCTAGTTACACTGTCTTTCAAAGTGCAGTGTTCTGAATTAGCCCCAGCAAAAGTTAGATGCTGAGGAAACAAAAATGACCAAGACATAGCCCATACCTTTAAGAAATCTAAGGAATTGAAGCAGAAAAATAAACAGTGGAAAACAAAATTACTGATAACAAATGAAGACAAATTCTCATTCCCAGAAAGCTCCCATACACTTTATGTCTTGTTCTCTGTGATATCTCTCAGCACTTAATCCGGTGCCTGGTGCAGAGTGGATACTTAATAAATACTTATTCACTTTAACCAGACCCAATCTACCTAATTCACTGTTTACTGTAACTCAGAGAAGCTAAGCTGAATGTCATACACAGTTCCTTGGAGGGGGGAAAAAAAAGAGTAACAAATGTGTGATAAATTAAAATGAAAACCAGTTTCTAGCAGACAAAAAAACCAACAATGAGGAGCCTAGCTACAACTGACTAAGAGATATCCATTAATACTAATACTGACTAATTGTGAAATATACTATGCTAGGCAGTTTGGTTTAAAAGGCCACTGTTCAGAAACATACTGTTTAAGCTTTGATAGTTTTATTACATGCAGTAGAAGACAAAATAAATTATTATGCATGCAAGTTACATATACAAAACACTAAGGAACTTAAATGCTGGAAGCCAGGTAGTTTCTACCTTATTTGTAAATGAAGATAGCAATCATAAAAACTAGCTCCAATTAAAGGATTAAAAAAAGGCTGAGAGAAGGTGCTATTAACATAAATGACAGTTTTGTCCTTTAACACTACATTTAAACTGAGGAAAAGAATCTTACCAATGTTGCAATATCTACAGACTGGTGTTCTTCTATATTCTCAAGCTCCCGAATTTCAGAAATACTTTCTGTTATTTTTACCTGAAAGAAAAGTATTTCAACTTTAGTAACATAAAATAAATTAAAGGGGTGCCTGGCTGGCTCAGTCAGTAGAGCATGTGACTCTTGATCTCAGGGTTGTGAGTTTGAGCCCCATGCTAGGTGTAGAGATTAGTTAACAAAATAAAATCTTCATAAATAATTAATTAAAAACAAACAAAACAAAACCCCAGAAAGGATATATTAATCCACAAAGTTCTTATTTGCTTTTGTTACAGAGGGGGTTCTGTAGCTAATGATTTAATACATTAGTATTAAATGAACAAAAGGAAGTTGTGTATAAAGTCTGCTGCTATCACCCTTATGACTAATCCACTCCCATGGAAAAAAAGAAGAATTCCATCTTAGCATTTAAAATGATGACAGTGTTGGAATCATCGAGAAAATCTTTTTCTGAAACACCCAGACTGAGGTTACGGCAAGATTTCTCCAATGCAGTGCTTCACAAAGTATGACCCAAGCACACCCTGGTGCTTCTGAGACTCTTTCAAGGGGTCATGAGGTCAACACTATTTTCATAAAAACACTAAGACACTATGTACCCTTTTTATCATTTACGAAAATATAAAAATGTCAATTTTCTCGCTAATTTTTGGTTTTAGAAAAATATCCACAGAAATGTTATTTTTGTTAACACATGAGTTTTTGTTAAGTACACCAATAAATATTCTTAAAGTTTGTGTTTTTTTTAAGATTTTATTTATTTGAAAGAGGGAAGGGGAGAGCAGGAGCATGGGTAAAGGGAAGAGCAGCGGGAGCAGACTCCGCACTGAGCTGGAACCCAGTAGAGAGGGGCTCGATCCCAGGACCCTGACATCATGACCTGAGATGAAGGCAGCTGCTTAACCAACTGAGCCACTCAGGCATCCCTTAATTTTTAATAATTAGGTAAAACCCACACACACGAAAGCTCTTTTAAGACTGTAAAGGGGCTTGAGGCCAAAAAGTCTGAGAACTGCTCCTCTAAAACTAAATGAATGGTAGGAACTTGAAAACAACTGCGAAGTAGTAAGTTGAAAAAAACAAAAGGACTTTTTTTTTTTTTTACCTTTAACTCTCTATAATGTATTTGGCGCCTTCTAAGAAATTCTTCATTGCGCTTAATATCCTTTTCAAGGGCAGACAAATGTTGCTGAAGATTTAATATCTGGGCCTTTTTATTTTCAACTTCATTCTCCAAGTCACTGGGCAGAGAGGAGAGGATAAAAAACACCTTAAATCTATTTCTAAAAATTACAAATACTTTAGATCTTACAAGGAAGAGCTTATTTGTGATAGCTTATTTGCAACTCTGTTCGGTTAAACCAGTTCTATATTCCTACCAAGTTATTAACAGCATGAAAATATAGAGATTTCAGTAGAATCTAAACAGAGTCATAGTTGACTCATTTCATTAAGAAATATTTATGATTTCTGTGTGTCAGGCATCACGCGCAGTGACAGGCAGAGGTGGAAACAGAAGGATTCAAAGAAAAGGGGAAAAAAAACCCCTAGGAAATAAACTGTAACGCTAAAATGTCAACATGACACTTTATATCCTCAGAACTACAGGAACCTAGGAGTGAGCCTGGGAAAAGTGACAACTAAACTGTGTTCTTAAAGGTTCCCTCAGCTGGACCAACTAAGGGACACAGAAAGAACACACTGAAGCACAGAGAAGTGAAACAGAGAAACTCGGCAGGTCAACACAGGCTGTCACTAGGTAAATGCTCCAAACATGCGGGAGTGGGAGGATGGAGAGGGAGACAATGAAAAGAGATGGGAGAAAAAGCCAGCGGATGCCAAAGCCGTAAAGCGTCTCTGTGACAGCAGTCACTGTCTTCAGAAGTCAACGGTTCCTGCCTCACTGACCCAAGCACCTGTCTCCCAAAGTCGTGTGACTGGTGGGAGAGAACCACCTTTGCAGTTAAAAACTTGTCTCTATTGACAGTATTGGCCACATTTTAGTAAGATGCATATTTTCCCACATTTTAACATTTCTGAAATCATCTTCCAGTTCATGGCTCAATTAGCAGCATTTTTTTCTGTTTTAATAATACGGCAGCTTAAATTTGATGAAATACTGTGTTACCTTGCCAGAATCTCAAAATCAGAAAAAGACTCAAGAAATGTCAGCTGAATGAATGATAAACATGAGGAGAGGAGGAAAAGAGTTGTGGTATTTCTGGTAAAAATGGGGGCCAGATACAAGAACTTAAGATGGCTCCTCAAGATGTAATAAGAAATATCTGTATTACTTGAATTACCATATATACATCTATGCCTATACTAACAAATGGTAATTTCACTAAAATCAATAGAATATTTACCAAGTAAACAAACTTTGAAACCCAGAGCCTAACCAAAAATAAAAACCAGTGAAATAAGCACCAAAAATGTTCTGTTTTACTATTTCCTGAAAACTGCTAAATGGTACAACTTCCTTTTTGCTGGCTAGGATGAATTCTGTCACACACTTTTTTTTTTTTCTTTTTAAATTTTATTTATTTGAGAATAAGACAGAGTGAGCAGCAGAGATAGCGAGAGAAGGCACAAGACTGCTTTTCCCTCTGCTCCCCACTGAGGACAGGAGGCTCGATCCTAGGACCCTGAGATCATGACCTGAGCTGAAGGCAGACGGTTAACTAACTGAGCCACCCAGGTGTCCCTGTCACACAATTTCATATAGTGTTCCTCCTTAGTTTTTAAATAACTTTCACATGGAGCAAGAACCTTTGCTACCAATGAAACAGGTGCAACAACTGAGCTAAGTGTGTGTATGCCGTTTGCGTGGGATGAACACACGCTCCAGAGCTGCCCATGTACATGGTACACTCCTCAGTCTCCAGCCCTTACTCTGCTACGTCTGTCTCCATGGCCCTTGACCGAGTTAGTATTCGTCTACAGTCTCTGCCCACTTTCTCAATATAAGCTCCAGGATGAGGAATTTTTTGTATTTTATTTTGTGCAGCGCTTTGTGCCCAGATCAGGGCCCGGCACATCAAGTACTCATTCAATATCTGTTTTATAGAACAAATGCAAGAATAAATTTGAAAAACACACTTTGTAAAATTACATTAAATATGTTACAGTAGTTTGACAATTCAAAAATCCAGAGGTAAACTTTTTTTTTTTTTTCTGATCTTGTATGTAAGCAGTAACTGTATTGGAATTATTCTGAGAGCTACCTTAGACATTTTTCTCACACATTTTGTGTACTTTCATCATGGGAAACCACACTCGGATAATTCCACTATTAAGAATGTAAGATCTGAGCACTTCCAAAACTATGCCAAGATGCACGTATGTGTGTTCTCACTGCAGCACTGTTATAAGAGGAAACGGTGAGCAACTCCTATGTCCATCAACAGGGAACCGGAGAAGCAGTGTACTGATTCCGCTCATAATCTGCTTGGGTGGCTCAGATCATGATGCCAGGGTCCTGGGATGGAGACCTGGCTAGGGCTCCCGTTCAGGGGGAGGCTGCTTCTCCCTCTCCTCCCCTCCGAAGCTCTCTCTCACTATCTGTCTCTCTCAAATAAATGAAATCTTTAACAACAACTGTAGCAAAGTGATGAGAACAGTTCATTCTGTGTACTTTCCTACACTGTTCGAAGTTTCTCGCCATATGCATATATTCCTTTTAATTATTTTTTTAAATGTCAACAAGGACTACGGAAAAACAGGATAATGAGCTACTTTTGTTTCCTGATTTATACTTTTCTGCATTTAAAAAAACTAGTGAATTTTTCTAAGCTTCCAAGTGTCAGGAAACTATCACACTGGTTCAGGTCAAAACAGATGACACGAAAGTCATCTAAAATACCATTAAACTTGTTATATTCTTTCTTTTACTTTTTTAAATTTGTTTTTATTTTTTCCTGAAAATCCAGGAATTTTATTTCCTTCAGTGCCTTCATCTCCTTCCTATATTCTTTCAGACGTGGCTTTTTTAGCTATTAGCCTTTTTCTTTCTCTCTTTTTAATTGAGGTGCAGTTTACATATAATATTACATTAGTTTTAGGTGTACAAGACAGTGATTCAAAATTTATATATATTAAGAAGCGACCATCACAATAAATCAAGCAGTCATCAGTCACCAAAGTTGTTAAAATATTAATAATCATTAATATTAATTATATTCCCTAAGCTGTACATTGTATTTCTAAGATTTACCTATTTTCCAATTGGAAATCTGTACCTTTTAATCCCCTTCATCTCACCCAGCCATCCCCTCATCCCTCCCTCCTCTGGAGAGAGACTGTTCAACCATCAGATTGTTCTCCTTATCTAGAAGTCGGTTTCTGCTTTATTTGTTCATTTGTTTCGTTTTTTAATTTCCACATGTAACTGAAATCATACAGTATTTGCCTTTCTCTGTCTGACTTAAATTAACTTAATACCCAGAACAGCATATTCACAATTAATAAAGTTAATCAATGTGGGAAACAATTTTTTAAAAAAACCAGTGTTCAACAGCCTTTTGAAACAAAAGATGTGTCCCCTACACATTAATATGAATACTATTAGCTAAAAAATGAAGCCATGTATCAACTTGAAATGTTTATTTCTGAAATGTTGCAATCAGAGACCCTAACTCACTGTTGGAGTTTATTTACATTCTTTTCCAATAATGCCATACTTCTTTTTTTAAGACTCAGGACACAAATACACAAGGCAGTTTTTGTTCAAAGGAACGTGTGAGCAACATAGTGTAAACTCATGTCTTCTTAAACACCATATAAGTTAGTCTTACCCAGTTAAGAATTAGGAAGACTGGATTTAAATGTCATGGCACAATGGAAAAAACCTACCACTTCACAGGTCACTTTTATATAGCACATTCACACATCTATCCTCTAAGACTCAGTGTCAATGTAAAATGTGTGCTTTGTGCCACAACACCAAGTTGCTAGTCATTCAACTTTTTTCTGTTGCTAAATAAGAAGTTTTACCAAACTTTCTGATATCCATTATGGCTATTGTTCTTCATGCTGTTCTCAAAGTCACACTAAAATGACTAATATTATTTGAAAACAAGAGATATATCTCAACAAAACTCTCATTTCTCCTACATATATAAGTCATTTAGAATACTTTCACTTTTACTCAGTTTTCTTAGATATTTATTTTACTTAAGTTCTGAGTTCTATTAAAGGTCTTACAGGTCACTAATTTAGTTCCAACTCATCAATCTGTCAACTGAATTTGTTTAGTTAGAAAATCACAGTTTTTTTGGTACCAAAAATCCTTTCTGCAATGCTTGTGAATCTCATTAAATATACTTAGTAGTTTTTTGTTCAACTTCTCACTTTGTCTCCGCTGGCAGCTCTGTTTTTCCTAGATATGTGTTCTAATTATGCCAAATGATCTTTTTAGAACAGTACAACTCAAAATACAGTCAGAGACAGAATATGAACTTGAGCCAGAATGTAAACCAGCACACTTATACTCTCACTGAACGAAGTCAAAACTAAATGACGGGATAGTGGTGTAGCTGATGTACATTCTGAGTTCAGCTCCTATGTCCTTGTAGATCAGCTGGTCAAGGAAACACAATTGGTGCTCTTAGCACAGAATACTATTGTCAAAGTGATGATGGGAAACAACCATCAACCCAGAATTCTACCTCCAGCTAAATGATCTTTTAAACCCAAAGAGATGACTCACAATCCTTCCCTGAAAGAACTATGATAGAGTAATACGAAGGAAACCAAACCCTCCAGGAAGCAGCAGAATACCAGGGCAATGCTACACTGACACTAACCTTATCTCAGAATCCACATCTTTGCTTAGGAATTTAGGTCTTGTATTTTCAGACGAATAGTAACGTCCTGCAAAGACTTGATCACCATCAGCAGTAAAAGCTTCTCTACAGTTCTTGGGTGGTTTTTGAGACTGCATTACTGAACGAGCTACAGAATTGTTCTAAAAAAATGGGGGAGGAGACATTTTTTAAGTTATGCCATAGCGCTTCTGATACACAATTTCAAAATGTTACCTATCATTATTTTAAGATTCAAGTATTTTTACTTAAACATTTAAACATAAATAAAATAGTTCCAGAAAGTTAAAAAAAGAACTTCAAAAACAACCTTCATTAATTCAAAGAATTAAAACTGACAACTTTTAGAGCAACAAAGTAAGCAAGGCATTATGATAAAGTGATTTAAGTTCTAATGCTGCTATCCATTAGAGTTAAAATTTTAAGTACATTTTCACATGAAAATATTTACTTTAGAACAGAGTTCATACAAATCTTACTTTTTCTAAATGACTTTCACAGCCTGAAAAGAAAGATGTGAGTGAACAGCAAATGGCAAGAAAAGATAAGATACTGAATTATGTGAAGGAAAGCCTGGAAATAAGCCCTAAAAGAAGTAAAATAAGCATTGGGCTTTATGGAGGCCCCGCCAACCTCTGAGGACAGACAAGGGGACTTCATTATTTCCTTTCAAGGATCCTTCTAAAATATAACTGAGCAAGAACCACAAGTAATTACAATATGACCTTGCAACACATATACTGTATATACATTTAAATTACTGATACCATTATTTCTCAGTTTCTGTTAATGAGGAAAAGAAACTCTATTATGTTTGTTTTGATTAGATCTATTTCGAATTTCCTTGTTCCTTCTCAACCAATGACAATCTAATCCAACAAGTTCATAAAAATACATAAATAGATGAAAAGTAAATACTGATTTATTTTATAATAAAGTTTTAAGATAATGAACTCATAAAATATCAAGTAGAATATTTGTTTAAAAATTAGGATAATAATCCACTTATCTATAAGGGTAAATAAAAAATGGATTTGGCAGCCAATCAAGAAAGAATGAGTAACAAAAATTATAGCATCATTCACCAAAATAATATGTACTTGTGAATACAGTTGTACTGAGGAATAGCCAAAAATATAAAAGTTCCCTCAGGCAGAAAACGCAAAAACCAGTTCTGTATTATTCTATAGCTTCCTATGAGGTAAAAGTACAGTGGTAAAACATATTAACAACTTCATACTATAGACTAAACTGAGAAGAGGAATTTATAGAACCAACTTCAGTTTGGGAAATTTAAAAGTAATACAAAGTTCAGCAAGCATTTTATCTTACTTTGATCAGAAGCACTGTCTCTATGCTTCTCATGTCAATCAGGCTGTTTGCAACCACTGCATTATCTATTTCTAAAGCTGTCAGGACTGTTGGAAACTCTGGATGATAAGCAGCTCTAGGAGACAAAAATATGTTAAGTACTAAAAAATTATATATTAATAATATGTAAGTACTTTCAAACTTTAATTTTATATACATCTGTCTTATTAATGCGTGACTATAGATAAGACAACTGAAAATAACTGATAACATTTGAAAACATCTGTAAGAGGTGAATTTTATTTAAATAGCGAACATTTATATTATGTGCTAGGCATTCTAAGAATATTATAAATAGTATCAGCTCATTGAATCCTCATAATAACCATGAGATTGATAATAATATTCTCTAATTTAAAGGAGTTTGTTCTTAAGATGGGGGAGGCAAACCACTGGCCTAGGATACTTAAAACGGAGAGAAGTCAATGGAGTAGGAAAGTTTAAGGTTCAGAACAGAGGTGAAATAATTTAAAAAAGCAGTCCAACAAACCAGGCAAGAAAGCAGGCAGTTCAGAGCCTATGTAGAATAAAGAGCTTTTGAGAGAAAGAGCGTCTCTTCTGCCAAGCAGGACAGGACGTACAGACGCAGACAGACATGGTTTTGGGCGGCGAGCAGGCCGAGCACTTCGGCAGCCTGTACTTCAGAGGGAACAAGCCCATTTTAATAGGAAAGGAAACTATTCCTAGATCTCCTGGGGAGCTACACAACTACACAGGCTCCTCTGCTGAGGTTCTGTAATGTGAGCCTGATACACCATGTTCCAAGGGTGTTTTCCTGCTCTTTTCCACATTAAAATAACATGCCCAATTTTAAAATTTAGTGCTGGAATCACAATATATACTGATTATGTGACGTGAATTATGTGAATGTGCTGTTCCTTTGAACCTTAAGTTCTTTACCAAAAATCACCCCTCCAAAACGTCTGTAAAGGCAGCTGAAGTTGAGAGAATATTAAACATACCCGACCTGTCGATATTCTGTCAACATCCGACTTCCTCTACCATGCCATAAACTTGAACTTCAGCGTAATTGCAAACTACTCTGAAGGGTGAATGTCCTGGAGCTGCGCCATTGACCTGCGACTTCCCGCTGTCACCAGGAGCCCACCGCAGCCCTCCCCGCTTCCCGCGCCTGTTCAACCTGCTCACTGCCCGCACTGGCAGATCTCTAGAGCTGCTCCCTCGCCTCACAGTCCTCCTTCTCCAGCTACGCCTCACGGCCACTGAACAAATGAACTTTCCCCGCAGCACTTTCTCAAGGGCTTCCCTCTTCTTCTGTAAGAACCACTCTTTCTAGCAAATCCAAATGGAGCATTAGTCCAACAGTACACATTCTCTCCTCAAACTTACTAAAAAGGTAAGAGTCCCGCAGCCACCACGGGTGTCTGAATGCTGAGCGGATGTCGGCTCTGCTTCCTCTCTCACTCTCCCAAACCTCCCCAACGGCTGAGGCCCTCGTCCTCAGCACACAGATTCCCCTATTTCCAAGCAGTGACCTCATGCTGCACAAATGGAGCTCACCCCGCAGCCCTTCACGGAATGACACACTGCTAGGAGGCCGGGAAACACGGCGTGCCTACTCATGGGAGTCTGTGCAGCGGGTCATGGAGCGGTCCCGGCAGCTGCTCAGGACCCCTGTCCCTGGTGCCCGAAGTACGCGGCTGGTGCAGGAGGACACTCCTCAGAGGGGCCGATCTCTCCCAGCAATCTCCCGGGGACAGTTTCCAAGGTCCCCGCAGGAAAACCTGTGAGTCAGCACACTGGCCTCCTACCAGCTGTTCAGAGGTCTCTCACTCTAGATGCAGCTAGCCCGTCAGGGGACATCTTTACCATAAGCAACGCTGTCTGGCAGCACAACCGAAATTTCACTTTTATCAGGTTTTAGAAATCAGGAACCAGAGCCAGAAACGTTGGGGTCATATTTTCAGGCAGACAGGGAAAATAGTTTATCTTGAACTCCCAAATCCTCATTTCCAGCCGAAATGTTCAAAACTGGCAATTCCACAACAGGACTCATCCACTTCTGACAAACCCACTTTTTCCTTATACTTCTCCTAGAACAGTTACGAGCATACCTGCTCAGGAGTCACTCTAGCCAGAGACCTCGCAGTCATCCTCAATTCTTACATTCTCTTACATTCAAGTAACAAGTTCTATTGATTTTGACCTAAATAGTGCTTTCATTTTTATTATTTTCTTAAGGATTTATTTATTTATTTGAAAGAGAAAGAGAGCGCGCGCACGTGCGCAAGCAGAGTAGGGGCAGAGAGAGGAGGAGAGGGTCCCAAGCAGAGCCCCTGCTGAGCGTGGAGCCCCAGACGGGGCTTGATCTCATGACCTTGAGATCATGACCTGAGCCAAAATCATGAGTCGGACACACAACCAGTTGAGCCATGCAGGCACCCTCTAAATAGCATTTTTAACCTGCCCCTTGCTATCTATAATGCAAATGCTATTTTTTGCAGAATAATTTATTATGCCTTGTCACTCTGCATTTTGCACGCAGAATTCTCTTGCTTACAAGGCAGTTAACCCTTCTCTGTCACTTGACAAATTCATCAGGTTCGAAGACTGATCATTGTCCTCTTTTCTCTAACTTCTTTGCCAACCTTCCCACTAATGTGTAACATAATTAAACTCTCTCATTTGAACTACATCTGCATTTTGTGATCCAATTTGGTCAAAGCTGACGAAGAATAAACTGGAAAATATGTACTACACTCCAAAGTAAAGTGACTAGAAGGTTTGTTGGGGTTATCAAAGAAAACCACCACAGCTCTTTATGGAATCTGCAAAGCATCTTGAGAGTTGAACTGTGAGTGCTGAGTGCCAAAGCTCACATACCCCACATACCCCTTAATTTGCCGTGCGTGGTCTATATCACTTCCCTCAGTATAATTTCTATGCCACACCACATCTCTTCCCCTCTCCTGACGCCCATTAATAGACCTCGTTTAAGGAGTTCAAGGGCAGGGAGCATGTCTTATTTATCTAGGTGTCTCCACTGCCTAGACTGAACTTAAAGAAGTGGCTTGATGAAATTTCATCAATTAGTACTACAGATTTAGTTGACGGTAAAATGTCTTAATTCTTTCTGATTTTGGACATTAACCAAACCAGAAATGGCATTTAGCTACCAATGTCTCACCTGTGTCTTACATCATACATCTCATTCCGAAACTCAGAAACTATTATCTGTGGTCGTGATGTCCCCCGTGAATAAAACCTTTCCATCAGGGCCTGAAGAACTCTTTCATCAGCATGGTTATGGCAACAGTAGGCCTGCAGAAGTCCTTTCAAGCAAGATTCGATAGCCAAAGCAAGTTCGGGGTCACGAAGATGAATGCAAGCTCCTAAAGGCAAGAGAAAATTATTAAAAGGCCCATAAATACTTATTTTGAAATATTAATGTAACTATCTTCTTATAACCGTTTATAAGTGACTTCAAAATATTTTCACATAAAGAAGCTTAAATGACATTACAGATCTTATGTTAACTATATGGGAGATCCCCACATATCCACTGGATACACTGGGGTGAAAACCCATCAAATCCTGTGAAAAGAACTGCCCCAGTAACTCCAGTGTAAACCAACAGAGGTTTTTCGGTGTAAGTGTATACTACTTGAGCCTCTGAATGGCACTCTGGAAAGCTAACCAAAAGGTTTACAGATTCTTCATTATTTTCTGTAAAACTGATTAACACTGGTATTTTTAGATGAGGAAAATACCAGGAATTGGTATTTCAGGAATGGATGAGGAAATGCCTCATCCATTGAAACAGATCCTGGTAGAGAGGTACATATCATTTATATGAACTGACTTTACCGTAATACTTAATACTGCGTGAAATGCTGTACTAACACAGTAAGACAATACTTTAACAACAAAGCATTTTTATGTTGACAGCATCATTTTCACTTAACAATATTACACAATTAGAGATAACTCCTCAGAAGAATTCAACAGATACATATATTATTTAATCTCATGTATAATAGGGATAATTCAATAAACCCAGGATTTATACTTGAAAAAGGACTTAGAAATAAAGTTTTCCAACCTAAACAGAAAATAAGAAAATAAGTCATTTAATAAAGGTTACATAAAATTCAGGTAGTGAGAGGCCTTCTGATTCCATTATTGCCACTGGATTTTCTGACTAACCAATTATTTTCAAATTAGTTCATTCGTTTATTCATTCATTCAGGAAAATAAGTTAGATCAGATTATTCAACTCAATAGTTTTTTTTCCTTTTCCTAAGTTCTCTTGCTTTTTTTTTCCTTTTTCTAAGTTCTTATGCTTTAAAAATGCAAAAGGGAAATTATAAAGTTTAAAGTGATTTTTATCGCTGTATCCTAAAATATATACAATTAAAGTCCACATACACTTATGTTCCTTTTTGATAAGTTTTAAAACTAGATTCAATAGACCCTTTCTGAAAATAAAACCTTATTTTTAATGTTTCTTATACCCTGACCAAATGGTGACAAATACCTAAAGGGCCCACGGGTTTACACGTAAAAAGCCCACGTCTATAGGCATCGTCTATTGCTTCAAGAAGGGCTGGAACATGAGGGCCAAATCTTTTCAGTCGATCAGTTTTACTATCTTTTAATTCTTTCAGTTGCCTCTGATTATAGCTCAGTGTATGCTTGACATCTAATTCTTCTCCCCTAAAAAATAAAAGTGAAAAACAGAAGAGATATGAGTATAGTTATACAGAAATATCCAGCCTCTCCCCCCAACACCTGCATATCAGTGAATGACTCAGCTACCCTAAAGACTGAAGTCAGATTTCTTTATTTGAAAATGATGGTGTTACTAGAGAAAAATAGTCTCAAGTCCTTAAAACTTAGCACAAAAAAAGAAATGATGCCATGGGAATGAGGATTAGAAATTCCAGAAATGGCCCAGCTCTACAAGTGTTATAAAAGTCTGGGAAAAGTGATTTTTTTTTTTTAAGATTTTATTTATTTATTTGACAGACAGAGATCACAAGCAGGCAGAGAGGCAGGCAGAAAGAGAAGAAGGCAGAGAGAGAAGAGGAAGCAGGCTCCCCGAAGAGCAGAGAGCCCTATGCAGGGCTCGATCCCAGGACTCTGGGATCATGACCTGAGCTGAAGGCAGAGGCTTTAACCCACTGAGCCATCCAGGCACCCGGAAAAGTGATTTTTAAAAGATATCTTATTCAATACAAGAAACAACAACCATAATAAAACATGTTTTCTCTCTTTCTATAAAGACCAAACCATCTGATTTTCAAGTCATTGAAAAAATATCATTATAGGGATATTGAAACTTACTTAATTCTGATCCGTTCTTCTTTGTCCTTTTCTATGGCTTGCTGAAACTGTTCTATCTCTTGATTTATTGAGCTTTCTTGATCCTGCAAGGCCTTTACTCTCTCTTTTAACCAAGATATTTTTTTTTGCCTTTCCAATCGTTCAGGTTCCAAAGATTGATCGGTACTAACAATAAATAATCCAAAATGGAAAATGTTAAGTCAAAAACTTAACATTTAAAAAATACAAAGCTATGTGATAAAATTCCTTTACAAATAATATGAAAAATATAATACCCCACTTTGCAATTTGGCTGTATTACAAAATGAGGCAATCAAGAACACGGCAAAGTAACCATCTTACCTTTTCTTTAGTTCTTCGATTCTTTTGCAAAGCTGCTCATCATCTTTCATTAATGCTCTATACTCGTTTAGGGAACGATTATATAAAACCTGAAAAAACATTAGACACAGTTTGGGAAGATAAAAAAATATATTAATCCCATTCAAATCCACTTTTGCCAAATCTTCGTATTGGCGGCTAAATATATGCAAAAATATATTTTTAAAACAAAGTACATAAATGGCCATATGAAACCATTATTTTTTAAAGTCTGAAAGCAGCACAGATTTCTAATTGCAATAACTCTACTTTTAAAAGTAAATGAACAGTATTTGTGTTTGATATGCAGCATTTAACATTCCAGGTTGGAAAATTTCTCTCACCTCAGCTTCATTATAGACCCTTTTCTTAGCAGTAACATCTGTTTTCAACGCCATACATTCTGGTGCTCTTGCATTTGTCTCTTGACTAATCTTTTCCAGTTTATCTTGAATATCTTTGTATTTTTTTTCTGCTTCATTAAGTCTAACCTTTAAGAAAATAATATCGTTGGAGTGTTTTTTGCTTTTCTTCAATAAACAGAAAAAAATTTTTAAACTTAGTTTTACTCTTAATAATCTCAAGATATCAGGTAAGTAAACTTAATTACATGAAATACTAAAATACAATTTTTAATTCTACATTTAGTTATCCAACAAATGTGCTATCTTCTGGGGATACAAAGAATAACAACGGTTTGCAGGTAACAAAACCAAACAGAGACAGACAAAATTTCGCAGAAGAAATTTTAAATTTTAAATTTTAAATTGATCATAGTTTGGATATAATAATGCTTAAGTTGGCTATGTCTATAATTGCGGAAGCCCAGGGAAAGAACCCAGAGGTCTGCCAGAAAAAGTCAAGAATGCCTTCAAGGCAGAAGTAGCATTAGAGCTGAGACTTGAAAGATTAATCCATATGTACCAGCAGAAAGGCTGGGGAAAGGTGTTAGAGGCAGATGGGAAAGCATGCAGAAAGGCACTAATACAACTTTCAGCAATGAAAATATTTGAGCTTAATCTGAGAGGGTGGTGGTGGGAACTGAGGCAAAGCATGGAAGGGCCCAGAATTTCCTAACAATCAGCTTACAACTTAACCCTCCAGACCACAGGGAGACAAGACATGACCAAATCTGTACATCAAGTCACTTTGGAAGCACATGCAGGGTGGAGGGAAAATGAAAAGAAACAGCGTCAGTAAAGAGGTAACATTCCAGAGCAAAATGAATCAGAAACCAAAACGGGACACTGACAATAGGAATGGATTAGAAGAAACGATATGAGAACTGTCTGGATCAGGGATTAGCAAACTTTTTAATGAGTCAGATAGTGTAGCAGACACTATTTCTTCATATCCCTTCCACTTAATAGTCATTCTGTACTCAACTACCACGCGTAAGACTACATGAAAGGTTTTATGTAAGACATGGTAGGAAGATACAAATATAAAACAAGACAGTTCTTACCCTCCAGAAACTTACCATTTACTACAGAGTGCCCAAATGCTTAAGTGGGCCAAAGGCCTGCAGAACTGAAGTATCACCCAGCCTCAAGATCCTCCTTTTCTCATTTGAAAAACCGTGAACATTTATTACATTTAATTCAGACTGGATTTAATTACTTTATTTTTTACTTTTTTTAAAGACATATTTTATTTTGAAGTAATCTTTACACCCAACGTGGGGCTCAAACTTAACAACTCCATAATCAAGAGTCATATGCTCTACTGACTGAGCCAGCCAGGCGCCCCAGATTCCATTTTTAGGTTGGAGATTATCTAAAGAGAAAAATAACTTAAGATCTTCCTCTATGACAGTTAAGAAATGAGGATAAGGAGAATTTGGTGGGAAAAAAATTCCAGAATATTCTCAGAAAAATTAAAATCTGAGGTGAGAAAAGGTGAGTGGGGCTGAACTTCCATTTGCTACCTGAAGAGGGAATAAGAAATTCAGCCTTTTTCTGTTATTTTTACATACTTATTTCTTACTTTTGATGGATGAATAACACTTAAAGGGAAGAAAATATATCTGCTTACTATAAAAAAGCAATGTGGGCAAGATTACATTCTATATTATAAACTAAGCTTGGGGGCCCAAAACACTTAAGTAGAACAAAATACTAACAGGTTAAGTCAGCCACACTTAACTAAGTAGAGCTTCTGTAAAAATGAAAAGCCTACGAGTTCTACTTCTAGCATGACAAAAGGCAAGGAACTCTGCACTGCGGGCTACATACCCTTGTGAAATACTAAAAGACCACTCAAGTGCAATTTTTAACCTGGTGAATTACATGATGTATGAATTATACTTCAATAAAGCTGTTAAACAAAGAATGAAAAGGCAAGTATGAAGAGTGAGTGCATCGGCTATATGATAAAAAGTCCCTGTGGACAGCCCTAACAGAGTATCACTGCTTTTATTTACCATCCAACCAACTTCTACCTCTATCCCAAGTGGAAGACTCTTGAATCATACATAAATAGCATAGCTTCCCACTGGGATCTTAAATCTCAGGTTGAAATTAACCTTAACAGACCTAACAACTTGTCCCACACATGCTGCACCTACATGAAATCCTCTGATGGTTCTGGGCCCTCAAACTTTAGTTCCCTCAAATTTCTGGTAGCAATCTCTGGGCACTGGGCTTAGTTTTGAAATGTTAACTTCATGATACTTAGCTTTCTAACTGACTATTATCCTAGCACCTCAAGACTTTTTATATGTTGATACGCCCAATGAACACAAGAGTAAAAGCTTCATATTGTAGCATCGCTGGTTGATAAGAAAATACCATTGTCCACATGCATGAGTTTAGGGTGTTTTAACACCGGGCTCAACTGGCTAATCATGTCCAAACACAATACTCCTTTTAAAAAAGAGTTGCTGGGGAGCCTGGGTGGCTCAGTTGGTTGGGCATCTGACTCTTGAATTTGGCTCAGGTCATGATCTTGGGGCTGTGAGATGGACTATGTTAGGCTTGATGCTCAGTTCAGAGTTTACTTGAGATTCTGGCTTCCTCTCCTCCCTCTGGCCCTCCCCCTGCTTATGCTGCCTAACAGCCCTCTCACCAGATAAAAAAATTAAATGTAAAAAAAATAAATAAGTAAAAAAGAGTTGCCACTTTAGTACTTGAGCAAAAGTTTATGTTAGTTTCATTTAAGTAATAAATTCAAGCAGATAAATATATAGGTTGAAACTGCTCTTTTTGTAGGTCTTTTAAAATGTTCTAATATAAAAAAAAAGGTCTAATGTCAGTAATCTCATATGATTTAAACTGCTAAATCTGTATTAAAAAAACAATTACCTGCTGTTCTTCCATCTTCCTGTCAAGTCTAGCAGCACGATCTTCCCCAATTTTGATATTATCTCTGATAGCATTCAATTGTTTTTCAATTTCATTGACCTAAAAAGAAATTATAGTGTAAACCACATCTAAGAGTGACTGTAACCAAATATTTTCTACATATTAAAAGCATAAGTGAATAATAGAGAAAAAATTACCACTGCCCAAGCCATTTCATGTTTCAAGTATTCTAAATTAGTCTTCATTGTACTTAAACCCGCAATACTTTGAAAACGTTCTTCTTTCTCCAAACACTGGCGTTTTAGTTCAATAAGTCGCTTTAAAAAAAAAAAAAAGGATTTGTTTCTTATCAACATTGAAAAGACAAGAAGACTTTTTAGCAATTATATATTTTTTGAATGTACCCCCTTAACAAGTATTAAAAACGATATGCAAGGGAATGACTTCCTCAAGGTAAAAATAAAAGTACCTTTGGTTCTTTGGTATACTTTTATTAGGTGTAATTGTTTTCTTAATTTCTGCATTATAAAAATGGCCAAATACTCATCAAATGAAGATCAAAGGAATAAAAGGTTTAAGACGAGTACAGACAAATCACAAAACTCAGTTTCCCATTTCTCTCAACTGTTTATCCGACAGAGAGACTGGTATGTTCTTCTGGGCAAAGTATGCCCAGTACTCACTCCAAAGATAATGGAAGACACATAAGAAATTTATTTCTAAAAGCCAAGTAAGTTACAATTATTTACTTATTTACTTTATTTTTTAAGTAGGCTGCACATCCAGTGTGAAGCCCAACATAGGGCCCAAACTCAGAACTTTGAGACCAAGACTGAGCTGAAATTGAGCTGGACACCCAATCAATTGAGCCAGACATCCCAATTTATAATTTTTTAAAATCTAAGCTCTCCTTAATAAATAAAATCATCAGGGGCACCTGGGTGGCTCAGTGGGTTAAATTTCCAGCTCCTGATTTTGGCTCAGGTCATGATCTCAGGGTCATGAGACTGAGCTGCTGCCGCCCCATCTCCCTGGGCTCTGTGCTGGGTAGAGACTGCTTGAGATTCTCTCTCTTTGTCTCTATCCCTCTGCCCCTTCCCCGCTTGCTTGTATACACACACATGCTCTCCAAAAATTAAATTAATAGTATAAATCATCAAACAAGTGTCAAATATGATGACATTAAAACAGCTTCTGAGGTGATTTAGATTCTGTACACCTGGGCAGATGGCCTCCCCACTTCATCTGTGCTTACCATCTTCTAATAGGGCCTCACACTATGGATCTAATATGTCCCCATCAGTCACTTTCCCAATTCTCCAGAATTATTTCAATCCATTATCACTCTCTTCAAGCCTCATACTCCCCCATCACCCTAATTCCTCACTCATTCTCACTGCCTCCTACTTCAGAGAACTTAGTGCCATAGGAGGAAACTCTCTCCAACTTCCACCAACCTCATTTACAAATCTAAAGCAGGAGGAGGTGGCTTCCTGACACTGAAGTCCAGCCCCCATCTCCTACCTACATATTTTGGATCCAACCACCAGCTTCTGCCTTCTCAGGAGGTCTGAATTAGTTCATTTTTCATGCCTATCTTTTCATCTTTGTTTCCACTTGGACCTCTTCACTGACTTCCTTCTGTTATCATGTTTAGTCTTTACTCACTTATCTTTCCCATTTACAAACAAAACCGCCTCTACCCATACTTGGGTACCTCCTCTTCCTCTCCTCCCCTAAGTTTTCTGAAAGTTAACTCTCTTCCATTTTCTCATATTTTCAGTCCCACAAATCTGGCTTCTGCTTTCACCACTACTGAAACTTCTCTTGTCACAGGCCTCTCTGCAGATTAGGTCACTAAATACAGGGAGCATCTGTCAAACCTTGTGGTGCTTGCCACTGACCACTGTCTTCTCAAATTCTCTTCTCTTGGCCTCTGTGGCTTCCATGAGCGTTTTTCATGGCTCAGGCCCGGATCCACTTTCCTCTCCTTCTCAGCAAGCTAAGTCATTCCTGCAGCTTGCACACCAACAATACACTAGTGAGTCTCAAATTTTTATTGAAGCCAGACTTCTGAATTCCTCACTCATATGTCCAATTGGATGTTTTGTAAGCACCTCAAAGCTAATGTGTTCAAAATGAAATTCATCATTTTTCTAAAAAGAAAAAAAAGAAAAGAAAAAATGCTCCTCTTTCCAAGATTCCGATCTTAAGAAACTTAGCCTACAGCTCAGGTCATCCATCTGGAGGTCAGTCAGTCACCTTTGTTATCTCTTCTGTCTCAACTTCACTCCTCCTTGTCCCACAATCACATCTGCTCAAATCATTTCAAAACTCCCCTCCACTAACCTGCTACTACTCTTACGTCATCATTAATCTATGGACAATGATAACTCTTTATTGATCTCTCTACATTAGTTCTTTCCTTACAGCGATTCACTCTCTTCCACAGATTACAAATATTCATTTAGTCAATCATCCATTTCACGTGCTCTACAGCTCTTAGGTTTACAAGGTCCTCTATAGTTTGGCCTCTTCATTCTCACCCTGTGCACTCCGGCCAACCTGGAATTCTTTCAACTTTCTAAAAGCACTGTATACTCTCTTGCCCAAGATGCTGCCACACTCTTACCCCAGGACCCACACCCTTCCTTACTCTCTCCATCCCTTCCTTGTCATGGTTCATCCTTCAGTTCTCACCCTGGATACCATCCTTAACGACGACACCCCTCCCATGTCTCTACCCCCACTGCTGATACCCTCTGAAATGCTTTTGTACAAATCTAATCACAAGTCCTTTAGTAGGGCCCACCATACTGGTATTTATTATATTTTCCTGCTGAACAGTTAGGTTTCTGACCCCAGAACCCGGATATGTATTTGCCGTCATATGGCCATAGACAACGCACAATGCCAGGGGGCACGTGCTGGAACTTGGTTTTTGTTGACTGAACACCTTCTAGTTTCTATATAACCTTCACATACTATTTCCTACAGATTTAAATATTCAAGTATAGAGCTTATTTTGAGAATATAAAACATTAATTAATTAGAAAAAAAGCTCTTATTATGGGCTTATTATATATAAGGAATTCTGCTACATGATACAGGGAAACAGTTCTTAAGCTTCATAATCAAAACACCTTTAGTAGTTGATAACAAAGTATACCATAGAGAAAGTGGGTGTTCAACCCCCAGCTGTCTGAAGCAAATATATTTTTTCAAAGTCCTGATTTATTATTTTTAAAATAATAAGTAAAACATATGCTATCATTTTTTAAAATATGCAAATATTTCCTCTTCCCCAAAACACCATACACCAAGAAATTGTGTTGTATTAATTCTGTGGCTTATAGTTGATAGTGTGCCTCCTGGCACACTACCACTATCCTGGGTTTGAAGGGATAATGTGAGGAATAAAAATAAATAAATCCATCCTTGCTGTTAAGAGTTTTCATACAACCACAGACCTAACTTTAAATATGCAATCCTCAAAATCTAAAGTAAGAGGGTCACTGCAGCACCAAATAAAGCTGACCTGGGTCAATCATTAGCACAATTCTGTGTCAAAAGAACAAGCTAGGAACTAGCTGAAAGCTCCCCTGATTTTAGAAAACTGATTAGGCAACTAAAGAACAAGATACAGAATCACAATAATTGGTGAGAGTCAATGTACAGGATAAAAAGCTGAAATGTAAGCCTTATGATTTTGAGGTCCTTGATTAGCATAGAGAAGGTTGGATCTTTAGGAATCTGATGAAAGTACAAGAAGAAAATATAGCAGATGTAAAACCAAATTTAAGAAAGTCACACTGGCTTGAGTAATTTCAGATTCACACAAGTATACACAGCTGCCAAGCTGGTGAGTACTGATGTGACAGGTGCTACCAAGTCATCAGTGCTTCGTGAATGTTAACATTTCCCCAGTGTGAGGAAAGAGTTATCTACCACAGATAACGACAAATGCATATTGTGCTTTTTATCAACTTGAGGCATGTGCTTATTTTGCATTCAAAAGAAATATTATAGTTTTTTAAATTATATATAGTGGGAATTAGTGATACTTTACTGTAATACCAACTAATCATATATCAAGGCGTAAGCTGTAAAATACTGCTCTCTGTCCTCTAGTTTATGGCCTAACAGAGGAAAACGTGTACATACCCATTATGCCAAAACAAAAAAGTAAACACTGATACATGCCCTGCATATAAAAACCACATGTCCTATATTTCATAGAGTGTATGAAAGTGTCATTAGTTTTATACAGATACACACCTACAGACAGGTATACAATTATACAGTACCACTTATAAGTACTACATAAATTTGACTGATCTCACAACTATTTGCATTAAGTATTTACAAACCTCTTCTCCTTGATTTATCTGCTCCTTTGTTCTTTCTTTTGTTTCCATAATATATGAATAATCTTCTTTCATCTGTTCAAGTTGGGTTGCTTTCATAAAAAACTGCATCAATAAGAAAAACACAATTAGGAGTTTGTAAATTTCCACAGAACTGAAAAAAATCTGTTGGTCCCCAAAAATATTTGAACAATTATGTAAAAAGATATTAAAAACACACTCAAGTTTTCACACCCAAAATTTACTTAATATACTCTGTTCATATCTATACATTCGTTTGCAATAGCTCTTAAAAACCCACGTTAAGAAAACACTTCTGGTGTAAGAATAATACCATCCTGAAAACTCATTTTCACTGATTCTTTCATTCTTTAAACAAATATGAATAAAAAGAAAACATCTCTATTCTTGATCTTGGTACATCTTGAATTTTTAGAAAAGGAAATAATGAAACCCATTCAAAAGTTATAGCAATAGTCATCATCAAATATTTTGTAAGCTTTCTAAATAATTTACAGTTTAAAGGTTATTATGTATGGCCAATCATTCCCTTGAATTTCCTTAAAGATTAATTTTAAAATAATCCATTCTCTGGCAAAGACCGAGAAGGCAAGAAGCAAGAAATGTTGGAGAAATTGTGGAGAAAGGGGAAGCCTCTTACACTGTTGGTGGGAATGCATGTTGCTGCAGCCACTTTGGAATACAGTGAGGAGGTTCCTTAAAAAAGTAAAAATAGACCCTATAACCCAGCAATTGCACTACTGGGTATTTACCCCAAAGATACAGATGTAGTGAAAAGAAGGGCCATGTACACTCCAGTGTTCATAGCAGCAATGTCCACAAAAGCCAAAATATGGAAAGAGCCAAGATGCCCTTCAACAGATGAATGGATAAAGAAGATGTGGTCCATATACATAAAGGAATATTACTCAGTCAACAAAAAGGATGAATACCCAACTTTTGCATCAACACTGATGGGACTGGAGAAATGCTGAAGTCATGTGAAATAAGTCAGAGAAAATCAGTTATCATATGGTTTCACTTATTTGTGGAACATAAGGAATAGCATGGAGGACATTAGGAAAAGGAAGGGAAAAATGAAGGGGGAGAAATTGGGAGTGGGAGACAAATCATGAGAGATTATGGTCTCCAGGAAAGTTGGGGAGCCTAGTGATGGGTATTAAGGAGGGCACAGATTGCATGGAGCCGTGGGTGTTATACGCAGACAATGAATCATGGAACACTACATCAGAAACTAACGATGTACTGTATGGTGACTAACATAACACAATAAAAAAAAATAACAATAACTTTTAAAAAAGAATAATCCATTCTCTCAGAATTAAAAGCCAAAAAGTGAAAACAAGAATTTACCAAGAAAATTATACTTCCATCATATTTAGACCTTCCCTAAATTAGTTCTACAGTATTACTGTAAATAGGTGGCTTTAAAAAACCCAACTCAATATTTATTATGTGAGCAAGAGTTATGTTCGGTAGATATGGTTTATCTATAAATGTATTCTTTTTGATAAATTCCTATCTCCTTTGGAGCTCCTTACTTTGTATTTGTCTCCCTCATTTTTAGACTGCAAGAACTGCTTGCTCATCTCTTGTGTTAAAACAGAAACTGGATTATCCACCTGAAACAAACAAGAGAGGTTATTTTTGATTATTTCATTTTAACACCTTAAAAATAAATGAACTGAAATATAGCATACAATTCACCAACGGTGTCATCAAGAAGGCTAAGGTTAGAGTATTTAGGTAAATATACAAAGAAAAAATATTAGAACTTCTTAATGTGAAGAAAAGGTTTCATTACTTCATGATACTAAAATAAATACCATATACAAAATTATTCTGCCACTCAGTGAGGGCACAGGCATATTTCTTTTACCTGTTTTATAGAATTTCACTCCTATGCTACTGGTTAATAATCAGACAACAGTGAGTAAAGCCCTCAGCTGCCTTGGGTTTTTGTGTTTCATGGCCCTATGTAGCCCTGGGCAAGTCAGTTTCTCCAACTGAATACAGAAAGTCCAACTAATTTCTAATCAGAATTATGATGACAAGTAGTGTTTATTTTTCTTACAGCAGTTCTTCAGATTTTCCACTTGTTATTATTTCTTCATGATTGTAAAATAAATAGAAATGCTGAAGTCATTTCTACCTTTTGGGGAAGGAATCATTTTAAATAAGCCATTGCTTGAACTGCACTACCTATAACTAACAAGCTAAAGTATAGTTATATAATGGTAAAGTACAGTAACCAACCAAAGCACAGGGGAGAAAGTTTAAAACATATATATATAAAACTTGTTTCAGAAAGATTCAAGATCATTACTCATTGGTATCTTTAGTTTTAGTAAGAAAGTAATTTGTGTATTAGAACATAATCCCATTTGCAAGTTACAGAATATGTAGGACGAGTAAAAATAAAAAAAAAAATTTTTTCAGGTTTTATATATTTGAGGAACAGAGAGCATGAGCAGGGGGTGGGGCAGGAGAGGCAGAGGGAGGGGGGAAAAGCAGACTCCCTACCGAGCAGGGAGCCCAATATGGGGTTTGATCCCAGTACCTTGAAATCACGACCCAACCGAAGGCAGGTATTTAACCACTGAGCCACCCAGGTGCCCCTAAATAAAAAAATTTTAAACTTCGTCATTTTGCCATCTGTAAGATGCTAAATGTACTTTGTTAGCACAACAATGGTTTAAAAATCATCCCTTTAAAATAAAATTTTGTGCTCGCTTCAATAGCACAAATACTTTTTAAGTAAAATTTTGGGTGTCCTCTTCTAAGATAACAAAAACATTTATAGAGTTATAAAGAAACCTCTACGTTACTTTATTATTATCATTATATAGGTAGACCAGACTGCCACGTATTTTTGCTCTGTATCTTAATTTCACACTCCGTCTGACTTCTTAAAAATAAGACCTAATGCACTAGCTTTACCAACAGAGATTTTAACCAAGTTTGAATTAGTAGCTTCACTAAAATTTATATTCTTTTGTCTACATCTTTCTGATTGTTCCTGAAATAGGGTTCCTAGTTCCTAATAGTCTAGCGATTATGTAAGAATCTTGCAGCTTTACCTGTTAAGACTAGAGCAAGCAAAAAGCAAGCACAAACAGGTAAACTTCAGAGAAAGGATAAGAAGGGGAGGCACAGGGGCACCTGGGTGGCTCAGTGGATTGAGCCTCTGCCTTCAGCTCAGGTCATGATCTCAGGGTCCTGGGATCGAGCTTTCTGCTCAGCGAGGAGCCTGCTTCCCCCATTCTCTCTGCCTACTTGTGATCTCTCTCTCTGTGTCAAATAAAGAGATAAAATCTTCAAAAAAAAAAAAAAAAAGAAGAAGAAGAAGGGGGCAGAGGACAAATAAAATTAGGTACTTAAAGACATTAAATATCCTCCTCCCTCTGGGTTATTCTAGGTCATCATTGTCCAATAGATACATAATGCAAATCACACAGATAATTTTAAATTTTCTAGTAGCTACATTAAAAATATAAAAAGAAATGGGTAAAACTGGGATACCTGGGGGGCACAGTAGTTTAAGCATCTGTCTTTGGCTTAGGTCATGATCTCGGGGTCCTAGGATGGAGCCCTGCATAGGGCTCCCTGCTCAGCACGGAGTCTGCTTCTCCCTCTCCCTCTGCCTTTCCTCCCTGCTCATGCTCTCTCTCTCTCTCTCTCTCTCTCTAGCTCTGTGTTCTCTCTAATAAATAAATAAATTAAAATCTTAAAAAAAAAAGAACAGATAAAATAATTCTAATCTAAAATATTATCATTTTAACATATACCTATATAAAAATGAGATTATTCCTTTGCATTAAGTATTCCAAATCTAGTGGGTATCTCACACTGTAGTGCATGTCAGTTTGGACCACCCACATTCAAGTGCTCAATACCCACATGCGGCGAGTCGTTACTGTACAGGTAAGTGTAGCTCTAGGCCTTCCATATGTTGATCAATGAACCCGAACCTTTGGTTAAATGCAGCATACCAGAAATTAGGACTAAAGAAGTTATGATAACAATCTTCAAATATTTCAAAAGAAATAAACATATTTTTATATTCCCCAAGGAAGTGGGAGCTTAGAGAAACAGGCTTTATTCAACTTTTCCATAATAAAAACTTCCTGATGGAGCTGTGCGCAGAAGGACTCAGAAGTCTCAGGCACAAGTGATTTCTCCACCACAATCCACTTAAGCACTTGCTGGAGGGACAGGGGGGTAAATATGGACAGTGAGAACTCTACTGGATGCCCTTCAAGATGCTCCCAAACACCCGATTCCATACACTTTTGGTTTTCTTGATTCTGCTTAAAAATTGTCCTGCATTCTAGTCTCAAATTTATTTGACGCATCTGCTTTTCTCTAGATTTTAATAATTATTTTTCTAACTTTCTGTTGCCTGATATACAAGCTACTACCCACATGTAGTTTTTTTTACACTTAATTAAATCAAATCAAACACTTGATTTCTTAGTCCTACATTTCAGGTGCTCAAGAGCAATATATTAGTGGCTGGCCCACTGAGCAGCATCATACAGAATATTTCTACCATCAGAGAAAGATCTTCTGGATAGCTTTGTTCTAAACGAAACTGGAAAAAAGACCTAGATTCGTAATTATTCTTTGTCCTTGGTGACTCGTCTTGGTGTTCTTCATCCTGGAGTAACTAAGGCAGGGTGGTATATTAGAATGGAACAGGATGCACAGATCCCCAGCCAGGCTCTACCAGCAACCATGCCTAGACGACTGTAGGGGTAAATTTACTTTTTCTAGTTCTATTATCACCTAGAAAATAAAGGTGAATTAGATGACCTCCAAAGACAATTCCAGCACTAATAAGACTACATGCTCTACTTCTAATTATTCGAAGTATCTTAGCAGAAAGGACTGGAGCCTGATCTCCTTAGGTATGATCAGGAACTCCAAAACTATACATAAAGAAGGCTTTACGTTTCTAGAATAAACTTTTTATCTACAAAAATTTAGCACTGCATTTAGAAAACTATGATGCTATTCTGACTAGGATCGCAGAAAGCAAAGAAACTTTATAGCCTTTATTAACATCTATTTTAGCCTGTACCAGTATAGACTAGATGTTCTTGACTCCTCTTTCAAATCACAGGTGTTCTATTAGGCACTGAAAATTCCTGCTGAATTAGTAAATTTTAAGCAACGTTGCTAACAATAGTTGTACATGTTTGTCCTACAGTCAGTTTACTCACAGGAGCCCATTTTAATTCTTTCGACACTACGAATGAAATCACATGAGAGTGACCAGTTACTCTTAAATGAAAATTTAGCAATTACCTGTATGTTAAAATGATCAAGAATCGCAATCAGCTCTTCTTTTCTAGTAGAAACCACGGTACCTGGTTAAGAGAAATACATAAAATGACCAGACTGTTTCTAGGGTAAAAATACAGAGAAAAAAATAAGCACTCATTTGCAAATACAAATACTAACTACTTTATTATGTCCTTAAGAACAGGCACACATGGGAGAGAGCCGCAGGCGGCCTGTGTTCCGAGCCAGGCACACGGCAGAGGAAGCAGCAGACACAGGGACAGTGCTCCTCTTTTCCCTGCAGCGAAACACTTGCTTTTTCTTCTCATCTATGGCTTCGCTTCTTCCTTCCTGTCCTTTTCCACCCTTGACTAAACCCCCTTTCCATGTGTGATAAAAACTACGGGGGTGGAAGGAGGCCCGCAGGTGAGAACAAAGCAGCGCAGCTCGTTTCAAGGAGACCCAGGCTCTGATAACCGTGGTCCTGCCGTACGTGTCCTGGGGTCAAACACCTGTGGGTGCGTGTCCGTACAGCATCCCGTGTATGTCATACATGCAGCCGACCGATCACATGACGAGAGAGAGGTTTCAAGAGTTTGGGAGGAAATTCCCTTTCAATGAATACCTGAGCAATCACTTTGCTCTAGCTGAATATTTACTTGCATGTTATATGAAATGGAAAGACACTCATAACAAACCTGTTTCACTTTTTAGTTTATAAGACCGACTTCCATCCATGCTGATGTGCTGCTGCACGACTATAGAGTTGCCGTACACATTTGCTCTATAGGCATCATCTCCTCTGTTCCGTAATGTTATTGAGATATCAGCTGAGCTGAAGCAAGAAGGTTAAGCTAAGTCACATGAAGGCACAGTACAATTTCAATACTAGGTTACTATAATTTTCAAAACCTCCAAAGTATTTTGCCCAATTCATTTGTGAAGTAGCTTTACACAAGCAATTGATGGCTGACAAGCTATACAGAACAACGTTGAAGATACTACACCTAACAAAAAAGTGAAGTTGAGAATAAGGCACAAAAACATTGACTACCTTATCTATAATAGAAATACCACATTCACATAAAAACCACTTTTTAAAATATTCTATTTATTTATTTGAGAGAATAAGAGAGAGCACGAGTGGGGGAAGGAGCAGAGAGAAGGGGAGGGACAAGAGACTACCTACTGAGCAGAGGGCCCCATGTGGGGCTCAATTCCAGGACGCTCAGCTGAAGTCAGACACTTAACCGACTGAGCCACCCAGGTGCCCTAAAACCATTTAAGTTTGTTTCAAGTCATGTAGATAAGTTATACATGTTCCTATGGGCAATGAGTATTACTATAATGCCTGACTACTCTAAATTACATAACAAAGCATTACACTGACAGCAGACCTTTAAGAATGATTAAGTAACAATTATGGTGAAATAATAATATTTTCTAAGAGCATCAGCATCCAAGAAAGCAACTTTATTCTTTCAAATACTTGGCAATAAAAAAAAATGAAAAAAAAAATGATGTTGGTATCAAGAAACAAATGATTGAAGTTTTATCAGATTACAGAAAAATTATTTTTGAAGTTTTAAAGAAGTACATATTTTAATACATTATGGGAAAAAATATCAATCTTTATTTTTCCACTTTTGTTAAAGTAAGATTAGTAGAAAGACAATGTTAATGCAGTACATTACTAAATATATTAAAACTTCCTTAAACATAAAAGCAGACAATTCTTTTTTTCCTTGCTCATACGAACATCTGTCAAAATCCTAAAGTCCCTTAATGTGAAACTACTTCAACTGGTAATTAAATAAAATCTTTAATAGTATTTGTTTTCATGAATTTGTAATCATATTCCCAAAGTGCTCCCATTTGTAGGAACTGCAGAAAAACATACTGAAAATAAACTTTACTATAAGCTGGTTAAATTACAGTAGGCACACTCAAAGGTTTCATCTTCTCACCCTCTTCTCCGGGAGTGCTCAAGCAGAAAGACAGGGCTCAGCAGACATGAGTCCTCACCCTGTCTCCCAGGGACTGAACTAAATACAGAAATCTGACACAAACTGAAACAGATTCTCTTTAAGAATTCAAATTAAGAAGAACTGGTAAACCTCAAATAAGGTCTATAGGTTCCTCAGTAATACCAAGGTGAACCACATAGCTTTGGTAAAAGTAACTTTGTTACTTAAGCTGTCAATATTAAGAAAAATTAGATGAAGGTCATACAGGAAACTATACAATCTTTGCAACACTTCCATAAATCTAGATTACTTCATAGTGAAAAGTTTTATCAACAAACCCAAATGAAGGCACAACCAAGTCAAGAGCTGGTGATTCCTTGAGGCCTCTGAGGACCAGAGAAACCAGTTTGCGACATTACCCCCTGACCAGAGGACAGCAGCAAAAGCATACAATGGAGAAACCTGGGAAACCACCAAGACAGACAGACACACCCACAGACATTGGCACTGAATCCGAGACAAAGAGAATGTAAGGGCCCTTCCTTCCATGCACTGCCCCACAGACAAGGGCAGTAAGAGGTCAGTGAGTGCACACATGAGGACACAGAGTAACAAAGACCTGGATAAGTTATAAGGAAGAGAACACATACTCCAGAGATGAGAGAAACACATTTACAAACCCACACACTTGTCATAAGGAGAAGTAGGGAAGGGAGTAAAACACAGCATCGCCCATCAAGTGAGGGGGTGAGGCGGGGTGGGACAGCAGAGGAGCTGCAGCATGGATCTAAAAGAAGGGAGTGGCAGACAGAGGCCTACAGACAAAGACACAGAAAGGCAAAGACACAAAACAGAAAGGCCCAGAGCAGGTAATACTTGGTTCTGAGCTCTCTCAATTCCAGTCACTCATGAGACCCAATTGTACTTCTTCCCTGCAGGTTCTAAGACACATATCTCTGAATCTTTCTAATAAATCACCTTTTCTCAACTACTCTAAGCTGGGGGGGGGGGTTTAAATCAGAAATACATAATTAGGACAGATACGTTCCTGAAAAATTGTAATTAATAGGATTTTTAAAAGCTCCTGAGTTGGTTTTAATAAATACTCAAGGCTGAAAACCATTAACTGAAGTATAGTAGGGGAAGGGCAACTGGCCTAACGTAAGGAGAAAAAATATTTTATTTCACTAGCTAATATGATTACCTAGTATTAAGTGAATGCACCTCATGAAAACATTTAAAAAATAAAGTGAGTACAGAGAAACAAAAGCAAAAATGAACTATGGGGACTTCATCAGGATAAAAAGCTTTTGCATAGCAAAGGAAACAGTCAACAAAACTAAAAGGTAACCTACAGAATGGGAGGACATATTTGCAAATCTCTTATCAGATAAAGGGCTGGTATCCAAAATCTACAAAGAACTTATCAAACTCAACACCCAAAAAACAAAAAATCCAGTCAAGAAATGGGCACAAGACAAAGAAGAAACCAGAAACCAAACCAGTTTGGTTTGGTTTCCAAACTGGTTTGGTTTCTGGTTTCTTCTTTGTATGAAGACATACAAATGGCCAACAGACACATGAAAACATGCTCAGTAACACTTGACATCAGGGAAATACAAATCAAAACCACAATGGGATACCACCTCACACCAGTCAGAATGGCTAAAATTAACAACTCAGGAAAACAGATGTTGGTGAAGATGCAGAGAAAGAGGGGACCATCTCACACTGTTGGTGGGAATGCAAGCTGGTACAGCCACTCTGGAAAACAGTATGGAGGTTCCTCAAAAAGTTGAAAATAGAGCTACCCTATGACCCAGCAGTTGCACCTCTAGGAATTTATCCAAAGGCTACAAACACAGTGATTTGAAGGGGCACCTGCACCCCAATGTTTACAGCAGCAATGCCCATACTACCCAAAATAGGGAAAGAGCCCAGACACCCACGGACAGATGAAGAGATAAAGATGTGGTGTATACATGCATTGGAATATTACTCAGCCATCAAGAAGAATGAAATCTTGCCATTTGCAATGACATGGACAGAACCAGAGGATGTTATGCTAAGTGAAAAAAATCAGAAAAAAACAAATATTGTATGATTTCACTCCTATGTGGAATTTAAGAAACAAAACAGATAAACACAGGGGAAGGGAAGGAAAAATAAAATGGTAACAGAGAGGGAGATATACCATAACAGACTCTATTTTTTTTATTTCAATGATTAGACTTTTATTTAAAAATTTTAAAATAATCCATTGATTATTTTTTTACAAATGTCCATGAATTTCTTTTTTTTTTAATTTTTTTATTTTTATAAACTATATAATATATTTTTATCCCCCGGGGTACAGGTATGTGAATCGCCAGGTTTACACACTTCACAGCACTCACCATAGCACATACCCTCCCCATTGTCCGTAACCCTACCCCCCTTCTCTCAGCCCCCCTCCCCCCAGCAACCCTCAGTTTGTTTTGTGAGATTAAGAGTCACTTATGGTTTGTCTCCCTCCCAATCCCACCATAACAGACTCTTAACAACAGAGACGAACTGAGGGTTGCTGGAGGGGAGGCGGGTGAGAGGATGGGGCTGACTGGCTGATGGACATTAAGGAGGGCAATTAATGCAATGAGCACTAGGTATTATATGCAACTGATGAATCACTAAATTCTACCTTTGAAACTAAGAAACTATATGTTAATTAAACTAAACTTAAATAGAAAATTAAATAAAAATAAAGTGACTATGTATATTTCCTCTCTGAATCATTAAACACCTCTCTTGATCGACAGCAAACATCTACTTTATTCTTTTCATTCCTAGCTACTCCTTGTATTTACATACCTTTAGTATTGTTAGAACTTTGGAGGCACTGGTATCCCGTTGTGACAGAATTTGGATAAAAAAAGGCAAGTTTTTCAAAAAATACTATGGCTGAGGAGAAAAGTTCCATAATAACTGCTCAAAACACCTGTACAAGGAGAGACACGGACAACTTTACTGGGCACTAACTGCTGTCTCCTCACCATCCTGATGTAGCTCATCCTGAATTGCGATTAAGAGCCATGGAGCCCAATGTCTGTAAATATGGGAGACCCTTAAGTGAAGAGACTATCCATGGGAGTTCTTTCAGAATGACAACACAAACCAGTAGTGCCACAGAAAGAACGTGGCTTCTTTCTCAACTCGGGAAAAAAATCGATCTGCACAGAGGTATCTGGACCAGCAGACCAACGGGAAGAAGGAACAAGGAACAAGCCGTGTAAAACTACGACGCATCTGCTCTGTCCCTGGGTAGCTAGCTCATCTGCAGGAAGTTCTGCAGCCTTGACTGAATCAATCAGAAATGCAGAGTAGGAGAGTATGAGTTTTTGTCCCTCCATAACCCACTCCCAACGGCACAACTGATGTCAGAAATGGGACTGCTGCGAAGATCCCAAAGCCACCAGGGCTAGTATTCGGAAGGCCAGGGGAAAAAGCCGTGAACTAAACATGTTCAAGAAGAACCTGAATAACAAGGGGCATGAGACCTTGGATCACTGAGAGAGGTTTCCATGGAGGAGCTGTATTAGGCCCCAGCACCACTGTAAAGGGTTGGTGGCTGACAGAGGGCCGACTCCCAGGTAAAGTACCTCAGGGCACAGTTCTCTGAACCTCACTGGACAAGCATTGCTACAGAGAGCTGAAGCCCCCAACAACTGAGAGCCCAGGTGCTATCAACAGGGAGTGTAATGTTTGGCAGGGGTGGGTAGGGAGCAGTGGGGAGGAGAGTCCCAAGGACTCTCTTGAACCTGAGCCAAACCAATAGACCTTCTTCAGGCAAAGTGGGACAGCCACGATTTTGGATACAGAATCGACTAAGACTAGAACTGAAAAGCTCCATGAGCTGATTCTGTAAAAAAGTGATGACAGAACCAGAGACTATAAAATAAGAAGAAATTCACAGATACTGAATATTTTAATCATTTATTTTAAAATGACTTATTTGTGGGAGAGAGAGCATGCACGCTCATAAGTGAGGTTTAAAGCGGGCGGGGGGAGAAGCAGAATCCCCAATGAGCGTGGAGCCCATTATGGGGCTGGATGGATCCCACAACCCTGAGATGATCCCACAATCCCCGAGCAGAAATCAAGAGTCAGACCCTCAACTGACTGAGCCAACAAGGCGCACAATGAAATTCACAGATATGAAACATTTTAAATGAAGAAGGGATGACTAGAAGAATAGTAATGGGTTTGAAAAAGCTGTTTTAAAGCTACTTTTTCAGACAAGGTCAGTAAAAAGGAGATTGAGCTCAGGAAAAGCTTTTAACTGTTATTAACTGTTTAAAATACATTAATATTCCTATCTACAGGCAGCTATATCCTTGAAAGTTGGTGATTCATGTAAGCTGGACTTTTCCTTTTTTAAGTGATATTCTGAGGACAAGTCTCAGAAAGAAGTTTCTGTTTTGGTCCAGATATTTCCCAAGTGGCTAAAAACAAAAAAACAAAAAAACAAACAAAAATTTAACCGAGACATAAAACATTCAGTGGTACAGAAAAAAAAATTTTTTTCCCCCTCAAAATTCCTATTTGGAGGAGCAATGTGTTATCTGGCTAGGCAGACCATGTGATTGTTTGGACAACGAAGAAATGTATATTTAAGTATAATGAATTGAAACAGAGCTGGGACCATTAAAAATGTTGAAATAACTTATATTTGACATCAGATATCATTTGGTTGGGGACTACGGAGAGGAGAAGACCTTGCTAGGCTGGGACCCAAATAAGATAAGGAGAGACAGAAAATATGCTATTTGTTACCAAGTAGTTTGTTTCCAAGGCCATACAGCATGGGAAATTATTTTCTGTGTATCTTTACCCCTTCTCCTGTGTCCACTTGGAACTCCGGCTTAGGGTTAAGATGCCCATGGTTTTCGGAGAGATACCTGAGAAAACTGCAGTCCTGGTTTACAGCCCATCCCTGTTCTATAATTTAGTAATAAAACTGAAGAAGTGACATGGATATGACACTGAGCAGAAGGAAAGTCTATTATACGAAAAAAGATCACTTAATTGTCAAAGTTCCGGAGGTTCTAGGCTTGGGGCATGCAAGAGAGAAACGAGAGATGCAGGCAGCCTCACTCTGAGAGCTAGTATAACAGAGTTTTGGGCTTCCAGTTTTTTGGAGACGCAAGGATCCCTTCAGAGTTACTTGAAGTTGTATTAAGAAAAGGAGATCATGGGTGCCTGAGTGGCTCAGTGGGTTAAGCCACTGCCTTCGGCTCAGGTCATGATCTCAGGGTCCTGGGATCGAGGCCCGCATCGGGCTCTCTGCTCAGCAGGGAGCCTGCTTCCCTCTCTCTCTCTCTGCCTGCCTCTCCATCTACTTATGATTTCTCTCTGTCAAATAAATAAATAAAATCTTAAAAAAAAAAAAAGAAAAGGAGATCAGCCTGAAGAATGGTCTTAATGGGCAAAAGGACCTAAGTCTAAGACAATGCAAACTAGGGAATTAAGAAAAAGTTACATGAAGGCAAGTTACATCAAAAAGAATTACAGGGGCGCCTGGGTGGCTCAGTGGGTTAAGCCGCTGCCTTTGGCTCAGGTCATTATCTCAGAGTCCTGGGATCGAGGCCCGCATCGGGCTCTCTGCTCAGCAGGGAGCCTGTTTCCCTTTCTCTCTCTCTGCCTGCCTCTCCATCTACTTGTGATTTCTCTCTGTCAAATAAATAAATAAAATCTTAAAAAAAAAAAAAAAAAAAGAATTACAAATGGGTCACCTGGGTGGCTCAGTCGGTTAAGCGTCTCTTGATTTCAGCTCGGCTCATAATTTCAGGTCTGTGGGATTGAGCCCCACACCGCGCTCCGTGCTCACTTGGAGTCAGGTTTATCCCTCTACTCCCCCCACCCTTGTACTCTCTCATTCAAATAAATAAATAAATAAAATCTTTAAAGAAAGAAAGAAAGAAAGAAATGTAAGCAGAGAGCCAATAAGAGTAGTTACATGACCGTTCTCCAAGGGTCAAGATGGACCACAAAGAGATGTGTGGATGTGGTCCTCAAATCGAACTCATTGGCAAACCACCTGAGTAAAGGAGGTAAAATCAAAGACAGAGAGCAGAATACTTTTTTGGAATTCTTAGGGACTGGAGGCAGAAATTTTGCAGGGACCCTTGGCTGGTCATGGACTCTCTTTTGCCTGTATCATACCAATACGGACTTAGTGAAGTTTGGGTCAAGAGCCAGGAAAGTCCATTATTTATAAATATTCCTTTAAACAGAAATAATGCAGATTTATCACTGTTAGTTCTTTCTTCCAAAAAGGTAAAAGAAACAAGAGTATAAGAGGGCAGGCACATGGAAATACCTTACACAAGCTTCCTGTCTGGAGAGAGTAACAGACAACAGAGGCCACGCAGGCAACAGGGACCAAGAGAAAGGAATGGAAAAAGAGGACTGTTCTGCTCTGGTTCTGGGAAATCAGTCCATTTCCTAATATGTTTATACAAATCTACAGTAAGCTGCTTCTTACTAAAGAATTGAAAAATCCATGTAGAACGCAAACACTTACTTCTGTCCATCTTTCACAAAACCTTTCAAAGAAGAGCCTCTATTAGTAGCGACAGCTTTTCCTCCAAGGCCGACGATCAGAGCTGTGAGTACTGCGCTCTTCCCACCTAACGAGACAGGTGTTGAAAAAAAAATCACACTCATTAAAGAAAGAGTAATAAAAAGGCTGACTCCTCCCATTTGATGTACAAAGATTTCTGAATGAAAATGTAAATTAGTTCTAACCCTGAAATGAACTGTTACACTTCCATTATCATTTTCTTTCAGCGAACTTAAAAAAGTTATACCTATCATGAGATATTTAGCTGCCGCTATTAGAAAAAAATTAGTATGATTCAGGAATCAAATTTTTGGCACTAACAGGGAAATGGAAAAAAAGGTTGCTATCTTTCCAACCTACAAGTCTCACTGTTGCAACTTGGTCCATCAGCCTATCAAAAACGAGTCTATCTTTCTAATTACACATGTATATTTGATTCACCTGATTTTTATTACATTCTAATTTAGGCATAATTTACTTTTTCCACAAATTCAGAGAAGTCAGAAACTATTTTTAACAACCCTTGAATGCAAACAAGCTCCACAGGGACAGGGATGTTGTTTGTTTTCTTCAATGCTGTTTGTTTTCTTCAATATCTCCAAGAGCAGCCCATCATAGGCACTCTGCTATTTAACAAATGAATGAACTTAAATATAAAAAAATCATCAGTCATACAGATGAATGTTTCTGTGTAATATTTTGACAATTATTATTCATAATTTGAAAATTATTCATCTCCTAGCTCTCTGAAAAGTACACTTCTTCTTATGCCAACAGATATAAAATATCACAAGCTGAAATTTCAAAATCTAAACAACTACCCAGGATATGTAATCATTTTCTGAACTCCACAATCAACCAATTAAATCAACTCTTACGAGGCCATCATTTTCCACAATATAACCCAAATTAACCCAAATATACCACTGGTTAACCTGATTTAGTTCTTGGAATGCCTTTTGAGTCCCTAAATCTCTGCTTGTACATTTCCAAATTCAATGCCTCCACTATTTGCATTATTTCTTCTTCTCTCAGTTTTCTTAATAAAATCACTGCTTCAAAATTAAAAACAAAAACAAAGAAAAGACCTAATTGCAGAACCTATCAGCCTTTCCTTATTTCTTATCCTGTGGGACCTCCCAGTAGCACTGGATCCCTCTGTCCACTCTCTCCTTCTTAGAACATTTTCCTCTTGACCAAATATAGCACAGGAGAAACAAAGAACACCTACTAAACACTCAACAGAATTCAGAGCTGCACTCGCCTAAGGTCCCTTCTAGCACACCACCAGCTGCAGGCTCTGACAAGCCTCCTCTCCGTGTATGGCTCAATTAAGTTGTCAACAGCTCAGGCCTGGCTGGTCCATCACAAAAGCTGCCTAACAGGTCTTTTTAACCGCTGTGTCTCTCCCCTTCTAATCCATTCTCCACAACGTGGCCACTTTGTTTCACAAATCTTGACCATGTCATCCCTTACTCATAAACTTTAACTGGTTCTCCACTGACTTTTGAACATAACACAAAAATCCTTATCATAGCATTGAAGATTCTCACCAATGTCACCTACAACAGGACTCTGCAGTGTCAGCTTCTACCCCTCCCTATCATGTAGGATATGACAAAGCCATATAAGGTTGTTCACCACTGTCCATGCACGTCTATTTCTACTCCTTCAAACCTGTGCTGATGAGTAATCTTTGCCTGAAACATCTCAGACTCTTCTTCCCCAGTGAGATCTGCACAATCTATCATTTTCATTCAAGTGCCACCACAAATACCACCTCCTCTCCAAGTTTCATTGGCCACAGTGAGAATTAGTTTCTTTCATGTTTGGATTCTCATGGCACTCTGTTTGGGCTCTGTCATAACATTGAATAGATGTAAGATGCAAGGCTGCCTCAATCATAATGAGGGTTGCTTGCCCACTCTTCTAGGGTATGAATTTCAAAACAAATGGATTAAAAAAAAGTAAGCAGGAAATGTTTATTCTTACTACATAAATAATAAACTGACAGTTAACTCCTAATTTTCTTAAAGTGTAGACTGACAGCAAATACTGAAAATACTCATGACTGTAAGTTTATAGATCTAAAACTTAGATTTATCAGCATTCAGTTACCTATTTTACAAAAGTTAATGCATTCTAACTGTAAAGTACTGCTCAAAGTCAAATAAGGAGGAGGACAAAAGCACTTACTTCCATTGTTACCAACAACAAAGTTGACATTAGAACCAAATTTAAAGGGTCCAAGCATCGAATGACACATAAAGTTTCTTAGCTGAATACTCTCAATTATTCCAACTTCTGCTGCAGTCTATTAACCCAAAAAAAGGGGGGGGGAGGGAGAGAGAAAACAATTAATCTAATAAACTCACTATAACCATCTAAACATTTGGAGAAAGTTCAGCGGTGTAATTAAAGAAAAAAGTTATAGTAAGTGATTAATGAATGGGAACCTTCTATGAGTAATCACTCATTCTAAAGTCCTTCCAGGATCTAATAATTGTTATCACATAGTTTCTCAATAGGACAATGCTAATGTTTTGAGTCAGATAATTATTTTGTTGGAGGGGAGCTGCCTGGTGCATTTTGAGAATTTTAGCAATATCCCTACCTTGTACCCACGAGATGCTAGTAGCACACATCTAACCCCAGGTTGTGACAACCAAAAAAATATCCGGATATTGTTAAATGTCCCCACGAGAGGCGGGGGGTTGCAAAATCCCCCCTTGATTGAGAACTACTGGTACAGTCACATTTTTAAATCTTTTTTAACAGTGTGTTTAAAAACTCCTGGTTTCTCTTTTCTGGACACCATCTTATTAAAAAGCATAGACACATCCTTGTATGAGCAGAATATTGGAAATTATGGTTGAAGACTTTTTAAAATAAATTTTTATTCTGATCTAACTGTAGATGCAGTTGCAAGAATAGAGGGATCCTGCGAATGCTCTACTCCGTTTCCACCCACAGTAAATCTTACAAACTGTAGTACAGTACCACAACAGGGATACTGACATTGATCCAGTCAAGATATAGAACATTTCCAACACCACAAGGATTCCTCACGTTGCCCCTTCTATAGCCAAGCCACATCCCACCCAATCTACCCCTATCTTAACTCCTGGTCCACTAATCTGTTCTCGATTTCTGTAACACTGTCACTTCACAAATGGTATAGAAATGACTATTGTTGCCTACACCGGGGGTTCACTGCTAAGTAGTTTTTCATGGCATGAATGTACCACAGTGTTTAACTGTTCACTCAATGAATGACACCTGGGTTGTTTCAGTTTTGGGCTATTATAAATAAAGCTGCTATAAACATTCATGTATAGATTTTTGTGTGAAGGTATATCTTCATTTCTCTGGGATAAATGCTGGATTTTATGGTAGGCTGTTGTTGCATGTTCAATAAAAACATAAAATAAAATAAAGTAAAATAAAGAACAGCCAAACTATTTTTTAGAGAAGCTGTATCATTTTACATTCCCACCAGCCATCCATGAATGATCCAGATTCTCTGCACCCTTGCCAGCATTTGCACTTGTCACTGCTGTCATGTTTAATTTCACACATTCTGATGGGTGTGTAGTGATATCTCATTGTGGTCTTAATTTGCACTTCCTCAATAACAATTGACTTTGAACATCATGGCACTGTCACATCCCCTATTGTCCTTCTGAAACCTTCTAAAGGGTTGATGTTACAGGTTTGTTCCTGTTACCAGTAATTTGTGCCTTTCTTCTTTTCTTCCGTTGGTAGCTTTGTTAGAGGTTTGTCACACCTACTGATCATTCCAAAGAACAAGCTCTTTGTTTTCTTTACCAACTGATTCTAATAGTTAACATAAACGTCAAGAGAAGTCGTATTATTTCGCCTTAGTTGGTTTTTTTTAAATCATACTGCCTTCCCTAATATTGAATTATCAAGAATATGACATATAAACGAGATGCAAGAACCATGCCAGGCCCCAAATTTTGCACTTACCAAAGTAGAGGTACCATTAGTGAAAGAAACTGTACATTCATCTTCATCACCGTCTTTGTCAAAGTCATCCAACTCTTCTTGTCTCGGTCTTTTGGCATTTTCAGGAGAGAAGAAATTTTCTTCCTTTCTTTTGGCCATCAGGTCTGAACATGTATTAGAGTAACAGTGAAGTAAATCAAGAAATCCATATGATTGTTCCATACATATTAAACTTAACAAAATAAAGGAGACAAAGCTTAAGTTTTAAGTACTATGTCCATTAGTTTTTACTTTTAAGAAAGTTGAAATATCATCTATAGAGGAGGAGGAGGCCATAAGACAAAAAATAGGGCAACAAAATAGATTTTCTCCTCAGGTCTTCAGAAAGAAACACAGCCTGACCGCCACTTCAATTTTAGCCCCAGGAGTCATGTCAGACTTCTAACCTGCAGAAGTATAAGGTAATAAATGTATGTTGTCATCTTTTTAAATCATGTGCATATGCTACACTAGTTGATTTTACTTCAGAGTTATTCATGGCCAAGATTTTATTGATATGGCCCTCCCTGAAAGTTCTGACTCCTGAACTGACAAATGGTAAAAGATTTTGTGAAACTATAGTTTCTAGTTTCCTAGATCTAACAGAGATGTCATAATACCTTCTGAAATTATCCCACAGCAATCATTCGATTTTTCAGATAAAACTATAAGTAGTTTCCCTTAATCATTCCCTAAAGAAGTAGTCCATGCTGTCTTTTTTTTAAACCAATGTACTATGAAATTAATGCCTAGAAAACTAATGTATTTAAAATTACACAAGATTTTCTGAACATAGGAAAACTGCACCTCAAGTCAAACCTGACTTAAATGTTATGCCTACTGATAGCGGCTTTTATTTTCTCTATAAAATACAGTTTAGATTTACGATGTGTACTTAATAACTATTTGCTGAGTAACGAAGAGAAAAATACACAATATAGGTAATCAAAAATGTCTCAGATACAAGGAAAGAACAAGAAGAATAGCTCTGGTCTTGATCCATTTAAGTCCTTCAAGTACTATTCCATAGCAACAAGGTCTGTACCAGGTACTGGGCAGCAAGAGAGCAACTGAGGTTTTCTCTCTCTTGATTTTGGACTGATGAACTCCAGTTAGTCCTCACTAGAGATGACAGCCCTATGTGATGATATGCACACAGGGCAACAAAGCCAGTCTTAGTGTACGTGTGTCCGAAGAGTGGGAGACTGGCGGAGTGGTGTCCCAAGAGATGTGCAGGAACCCAAATGGGGCCTCTGGAGAAGAAAAGTGAGCAAGGAAAGGAGGGTGAAAGAGGAAGAGACATCCATACAGTGTTTAATTTTTTAACCCACTGCTTTCCAAACTTATATGGATATAAACAATCTTACAGAAATATCTGTGCATATTTGGGGAACTATCTCTGTCAGGCTTGGTTATCTTTTTTAAAATTTATTTATTTGACACACAGAGAGAAGGAAAGAGCAAGCACAAGCAGGGGGAGTGGAAGGAGGGGAGAAACAGACTCCCCACTGAGCAAGGAGCCCAATGCTGCAGGACTTGATCCCAGGACCCTGGGATCATGACCTGAGCCAAAGGCAGCCACTTAACCAACTGAGCCACCCAGGCACCCCAAGGGTTGGTTATTTTCACAATGCATGTCTCATTAAATGAACTGAGTGGTTTTCCCATCCTTTTAAGGCTCTGAAATCACTGCTACTGCATGACAAATTAAATGTTTTTTCAAAGACAGAAAGAAGTAGAATTAAAGCTATTACAAAGTGGAGACTGCTTAAAAGTTAACTTTATAAAATCACTTAAATTACTTTCTTGTACACCAGTTTTTACAGGTTCACTATATCCTCCTGAATCAATTTTTCTGTAATTTTATTTTGCAAAACCTCACAGTTACTACAAAAGATTACCTTATGTTTTGTAAAATCCTCAACTATAGTCATGTCTCCTTCATGCAAATTCTATTTAATTAAACTTGGAAATATTTTCTTCAAAAACTAGATCTTTACTTTATCAGATCTAGATTTTCCTTAATGGGAATATTTTAACGTTTATTCATATATTTTTTTTTAAGATTTTATTTATTTATTTGACAGAGAGAGAGAGAGAGATCACAAGTAGGCAGAGAGGAAGGGAAGCAGGCTCCCTGCTGAGCAGAGAGCACCATGGGGGGCTCGATCCCAGGACCCTGTGATCATGACCTGAGCCGAAGGCAGAGGCTTTAACCCACTGAGCCATCCAAGTGCCCCTATTCATATTTTTTATACAACAAATATAAAGGATATACAGTGGGTCTAGAGGTCAATCTTTTATTCTTTCTCTCGAACTGCAAGTTAAAAAAGCAATCAGAGGCTTCCACTTCTAGGAAAATGGAATAGATATACTTCTCCCTATTCCTCTTGCTGGGCAAAACTAAAAACTTTGGAAATTACATATATAACAAACATAAGACAACTCTGAATGAGAAGGAGACGGATTGGCCAGGGACCTTAGGACACAAGGAATGACATCATGATGAGTTCCCTGAGTTTTTGTTTTGCCTCAAATACACCAGACTTGGAGAAGACAGCAACTGGGGGAAACACAACAGGTGCAGGGGAAAAAAAGGGCTAATGAAAGCTTGCTCTCTCTAGCCGAAGGACCAGAAAAAGGGCATCCTAACAAGAAAGAAAACTTTTAGACAGTAATACCAAATACCACAAAACAAAAAGCAAACCAAAACAAATGAACAAAAACAAACAAAAAACAAACAAAAAAACCCAACAACTGTGATGCTCCTTCTACTTTCCCAACAACACACACACTAGCAAAAGCCAAGCAGGTAGCCTGGACTTCCCCATTTTAAGGCCATAAGGAGCCCAACTGGGCTAGTGTCAGAGAATGCCATGTAGCCCAAATAGAGAGCCATGATAATGGTGTCAGTGGGGCCCACTTGGGAAGCCTAGATGTGTATCCTGATCAGGCAGTTACAGGGTGCTACTTACTCCCATTTTTCTTTGGGTAGTATTCCATGAGACCTTTTACCACTGCCCAGAGAGGTAAAGTACACAGAAGCCACGTGGAACGCCAAAATTGCCACTCATCCCATGTGTCACTGAGGCTAAAGGAAGGAGCTCTGGTCAAGTTCTAGACCTGAGTCTTTGCATCTACAGCCTAATACCATAGGGCAGCAGTTCTCAAAGGTTGTGGCTGATCTCTTCTTAAATAGTACTCAGGACTTCA
Organism: Mustela nivalis; assembly: GCF_964662115.1. Classification (NCBI taxonomy): domain Eukaryota; kingdom Metazoa; phylum Chordata; class Mammalia; order Carnivora; family Mustelidae; genus Mustela; species Mustela nivalis. The sequence goes on from NC_139027.1 coordinate 12,504,595, forward strand.
AAGAGCTTTTTGTTTATACCTATCAATATCTACAAAACTGTCAATTAAAACTGAGAAACTTTTTCTTCTTTTAAGATTTTATTTATTTATTTGACAGAGAAAGACACTGCGAGAGAAGGAACACAAGCAGGGGGAGTGGGAGAGGAAGGAGGAAGCAGGGAGTTGGGCTTGATCCCAGGACCCTGGGATTATGACCTGAGCGGAAAGCAGAGAGGCTTAACAACTGAGCCACTCAGGCGCCCCAAACTGAGGAACTTTTAAAACAAAGAACACACATGTACATATTCTATCAATCCTCAGAGCAGTGACCTCATCAAGTCTTGTAACCTCTGGAAAACCCCGTTCTCTCATAAGTGAATGAGAGTGAAAAAGGCAAATAACATCTGACTGTTAGTATGCACTGTTTGACTTTGTAGACCCTACGAAAGAGTCCTGGACCACACACCGGATACACTGGTACAGTGGATACCATAAGCAAGTCCATGACACAGTGCCATAAATTATAAGGTATAGCAAGCAAGCAAGCAATTAAGTTAGAGCAGCAGAGAAGAAGCTGATCATATAATGACTTACAGACTTTATATTCAAATACAGTCCAAGGACCAGCAAGTAGCATCTACATTTCCTGGGAATGTATTAGAAATCTAGAATCTCGGGCCCCTTCCTAAACCAAATGAATCAGAATCTTCATCTTCAGCAAGATCTCAGGAGATTCCTAAGTGCATTAAAGTTTAAGAAAAACTGTTGTAAATAACATTTAAAAACTTGGACTTTATCCTATCCTGAAGGCAATGAAGAGCCTAATCATGATGAAACAAATACCATCTAAAAGGTATTTATTAGATCAAATCTGAAGAACATTTAACCTAAACAAATGCCTGAGACAGTATCAGCATGACAGTCACAATTACATAATATTCAACATCTGTTCTTTTAATAATCGAATGTTAATTTTGAATCTCTTAAGCAAGTCAAACAAAACTTAAAAATCCAACCTAGTTCTCAAACTATTTAATAAGAGTCAATGTAGGGTGCCTGAGTGGCTCAGTGAGTTAAGGCCTCTGCCTTTGGCTCAGGTCACGATCTCGGGGTCCTGGGATCAAGTCCCACATGGGGCTTTCTGCTCGGCAGGGAGCCTGCTTCCCCCCCCACCCCTCGCCCCCACCTCTCTGCCTACTTGTGATCTCTGTCTGTCAAATAAATAAATAAAATCCTTAAAAAAAAACAAAAAACAAAACAAAGTCGATGTATATTAGTTTTTTGTTGCTTGTTGCTAACTTAAATTCCCTGGAATACCACCAAGCCATTATTTTCCCAAAAATAATTTCTCTCCCACCCATTCTCTATTTCCTTCTCAATTACTGAGCAGTAATTTATTTATTGTAGGAAAACAGAGAGGACAAATTACCATTTGGTTTTCCCCGCATTAAATTCCTTTTTAGATACAGTTTTTATTAATGTCCAATAATGATCTTGCAATTAGCAGGCACTCAGACATCAGCTGACTGATTTTAGTATCTTACCATGAAAACATGGTAGTTTTTCAAGTAAAACTGGGGGAGGAAGGTGCATGTAGATAAATGTGGTTAAGCTTCTTACAGTGAATGTGAGATTCTGTACTACACAGGAGATGGTGTGCTACGTGATGACGATGTTTTTTATTTGCTGTGTTTGGCTTGGGATTTGCAGTTTGCTACTAGGTTGCCATGGTAACATGCACCTGACAGATAGTGAAGGATCCTACTTTTTAAAATACAAATCACTCTGTAATTTAATGATAATGGATTTTTAAAAACACATATGAATGTCCTGAGAGTTAGACACAAGTTAATACAGTAAAATTGTTTCTAAAGGCTAAAGAGACACATAAATAGATGCAAAGAAAAATACCTCTAATATTCTGAAATACAAAAGGGAAAAAAAAAATCTCCTCTGGGATTTTCAATACATTCATAAAGCTCTTCATTTGTTTATTTACAATTAAAAAAGTCAGAATTAAGGAATACATCTCTCTCTCACAGGAAGCAAATCAGAGCAGAATAGTAACACATATGTAACTATCAATAAAAAATAAGTTCAAGAAAGAAAATAGGTAACCAATTCATTACAGCATGTAAGTGAATAGGAAATTTGATAGATCAAATACACTTCAATAGGATTATAAATGCCTAAATTTTAAATTTTATTGTGAGCCATCTAATAATTCATACTTCTCATTAATATCCAAGTAGGAACTAAGAGCAGTCAGAGCAGATGTAACAGAACTGTATAAACAGTAGGAAATAATGGTAAAAAATAAAGGCAAATTGCTGCCACATCTGAATCTGCTGTGGAGTGTGTTTACGGCATCCCCAACCCTGCCCCTCCCACCACCACGGACACACTCAGTTCTGCATTAAACGACCACATTTTTATGTAGTGAACTAATTAAGCACATTGCTTGGGATATACCATAAAATCCTAAGATGCAATACACAATAAATAATAGAGTTAAGTGAAAAAAATTCAAAAGCCCATCCATCAAACCATTCTAGATCAGCAAAACTGGGAAGCACTAAGCACAACATTCCAGTTAATAAAATCTGAACACTCGGATTTGTGTTTTAATAACATTCCTGTGGCCTCAACCTAGAGGACAGATAAAACAGAGTGAGTGTGAATAAGGCCAAAAGAGCCCAGCTACTGAGGGTGAGGGGGCACTGAAGGAAAGCAGTGACAGTATCAGGGATGAGAGGAACAGAAGAAACCAAGAGATTTAAAAGTATGGGTGAAATGGGAGTAGAATTAACATTTGTTAAATATCTACTTATTACATGCTTAGCTTTTGAGATAAACACTTTATCTCCTTTAATCCTCAACATCCTTGTAAGTACTGTCCTTATTTTACAAAAGGGGATATTGAGACTCAAGAAGACCTTTTGCCCAGACGCAAGTAGCTGTAACTTAGCAGAACTCATATCTAAACCCAGGTTTGTCAAAATCCAAAGTCAAAACCTCTTCAACGCCCAGGCTCCTCCAGGCATGAACAACTAACTAAGCTTGTTTATAGGCAGTGAAATTGGCTATTAATTTATTCATCTTCTTATCTATCTTTCGTTAATGTATAAAACTACAAAAAGGACTGAAATGTGATGTGTCCTTCTAATGTTAGTATTTGAGCCAATTAAAACTTGGGGCTTTCAAAAACTTCATTTTGTGTTTCATATTTAGAAACAATCTTCACACAACGCTAAATGCCATAATAAGTACACAGTGCAGGTTTGGAAAGAAAAGAGGTAAACAATACATTTATTTTGTCTCGAAACACTGAGTTGGAAGTGTTTCTAGGATATTGAGAAGGAGTAAAATATACTCCGCAGTAAGGGTAGATTTGGGAGTGGTGCTGAGAAAGCTACAGAAATTATTTTGAATTTGGTCACCAGGGAAAGTATGTTAAATGAGAAAAGACGTATCTCATTAACTAGTGAATCAAAATGCTAACATTAACAGAAGTGACTATAGTTGACCCTCAGTCACCTGGACTTACTACTGTGTGTGTAAACAGAACTGTGAAATGCAACTAATTATGCCTTAAATATAATGCATACAATTATGGTAAAATTCTGAGTTTCTTGTTTATTGATTCTGAAAGTAAGTTAAATACAGCTTTGATTAATTTGTCTTAGTTCTAAAAAACGGTAAGTCAACATTTAGGTAGGTTTTATATAAAATTCTACATCTAGACACTCAGTAAAATAAACCTTTAGGGAATTTGTACTTACTTTTGTTGCCAACCTCAATACTAAATGCTTTATATTTATTATAGATTAAAATAGGGCTATAAATATTCTCCTGCCACCACACACACGTATTTAAGAATCCTGCTGTTAGGCATTAGGACTATTTTCCTCCAATTACAGAAAAAGAACTAAAACTTAAAGAGGGGATACCAAAGAGCTCTGGGTCACGTAACAGTTGTTCTCTCACAAAAAAAACGTGTTTTACAAGCAATATTCTAATGATCTCCAAATCTGATCTCCAGTCAGAAAAAGAAATGTTGAATACATATTTCAACATAAAATGATCACTCTGTGTATTTCACACAGTACTAGAATGAGACAAAGGAAATCAAAGTAGAAGTTCTAATATGTTCCCTTCCACCCACACACCCAAGGAACTACTTACTACCTAACACCTGCAGGCCAATGCATATGCTATTGAATTTCTTTCTTTTATCTTTTCCTGTTATTGATTATTTTAGAAGACTATATATACAGCAGTTACCTAAAAGTTACGGAGTTTGGACTTTTTTTTTTTTTTTGCTTTGAATATACATTCCGAAATAGCTTGTCTTAAAACACCCGCTTTTAATCTCCTACTCATGAAATATACACGGAGTAAAAAGCGCTCGCGTAAAATCTGGCTCCAGGGTTTACACACAAAATCGTTCCTCTTTCCAGGAATCACCACAGTATTATCTCAAGTCTTATTGGTCCCACAGCCGTTTCTCTATCCTAGTCTTGGCGTCCCGCAATTCCCAATCGGGATTCCTCCTCAGTTCATTTCCACAAGAAAAGAGGGAACAGAAATGCCATCACAAAACCTCCACAAACATTACAACTTAATTTTCCTACATAATACAACCGGCGTTGTCATGGCGCTGGGGTTTAACAACAAATCTAATTAAAGTGCTATTTGCATACATTCGTAAACAGACGAAGTTGCTGCTGGCGAGGTATCCGATTCGCTCTACGCGCCCGAGGTCCGAGCCCACTCTCCCACCACCGCATCCCCTCAAGCTATTCCTCTAAGCCGAAGGCCGGTAGGGGCCGGGCGCCGGGTCCCACAGCCCGAGCCGGACTGCCAGCCCCGCCGGCGGAGCCCGAGGAGGGCCCCAGCTGCCACGGGCAAGTTTCCCGCGGTTGAGGAGACCCGCGTCGCCCGCAGAGAAAGCCCGAAGATCCCCACCGGCGGGCTGGCCCGCTCGGGCCCGCGGGTACACCCGGGACACCGCCGCAGCTCCGGTGACCGAGCCGCCACCAGGTGGGCTGGAGGGCTCCGGCTAAGGGGGCAGCGAGGGGATTGATCCGGAGCAAGGGAGAGCGACAGCGCGCGCCCTCACCTTACCTCGAACAAGTCCAAGTCTCCCCAAGGAACCCGATCGGGGCTGCTGTCTTGGGTAGCGGGGCGGCAAGGGCACCCTGGGGCTTCTCGGCCTCGGCTAGCCGCCGTTGGCCCGCGGGGAACCGCGCGCCCGCGGTGGGAGAAGGCAGGAGGCTGGCTGCCCCGGCGCCCACCGCCGGACACTCCGCGCCTGCGCCCCGCCCCCCCCTCCCGCCGGAGCTCAGCGCGCGCCTGCGCGGTTCGGAGTTTTCGCGCCTCTAGAGTCTAAGAGGAGGGGCCGGAAGTGCCCCTCAGCCGACGGGGAAGCTGGTAGGCTCGCAGGGCTCTCGTCGGCGGGACGCGCGGGGCCGGGTGATTTGCCTAAGTGAAAGGGAAGAGAACTCGGAGCACCCCGGTAACAGTTCCAAGCATGCGTAGAGCCGGGCGTCTGGAAGCCCGGAAAGCCTAGTGAGAGACTGCGGTCGCGGGAAGGGGGACGGTTACTTCCCGGAAGAGGCGGGGCCTCGGGGGAGGGGGCGCGGAATTAGAAGTGCTCCGGCGGCTGCCGGGGTCCGGGTGCTGCCGTCCAAGCGGTAGTCTTTGCTTAGGGAAAAAGGAAAGAGCACTTTTCCTTTTCTTTCGCTTAATTTTTTTTTTTTTTTAGAAGAGAAAATTTGTAAACTTGGAGGCAGCAGTAGTTAGGATTCAGGCCAAACTGGTAAAAGACGGAGGGGCGTCTTCCAAAACCGAGGAGAAAGGGGTGTCCGGGTAAGTCCGGCGGATTGTGGAGAGGCGGCCCCGACCCGTCGTCCTTCCTCTGGCTCCTTTGAAAGGCTGGGTTGGGGGCGCTCCTCCGAACCCCGGTCAGCGGCTCGGCTGGGAGTACGGTGGGAGCGCCGCCTGGCCGCGGTCCGGCCGTGCTTGCTTGACCCCCGGCCGCCCCGCGCTCCCTCCTCTCCACCGAGGCCGATGGCCCCTGGATGTTCTCCCGGGCACCCTGGGGGAGAACGGCCACGCCCCGGTCCAGGCCCAGGCAGGCGGAGACTAGCCGGGATGTTCCTTTTCCAGTGTTGTGCTCTGCACATACTTCCACGATAGCCGTCCCCTTAAGGCGTTGTGGTTATTTAGTCTTTCCCCCCGCGCCGGCCTCTCCTGTAAATCCCTCCCCCTCAGTAAATACCGGAACTAACGAAGTTTTAAGTTTCTTGGCGTAGCGTTCAGTGCTGTTCTTCCCCAGACATTAACCGACCTCTCAGGTCTTTACACAGCTCTTTCACGGAGTACGTTAGTCCAAAACTCAATTTCCTGTATTCCACAGTCTTCCCTTGTAGGTGGGGGAAGTGGCATTTACCGCTGCGCTGCTTCACCCCCAAATAGATGACAGTTGTCTGGGCTCCAGTAATGAATTCCTTCTGTGGAAGTGACCTTTTGCTTCTAAAGAGAATCAAATGTATCTTATTCCCATGGTGGCCCTTGCCATGGCACAGTGAAAAGTAGGACCTGGTCAAAACAGACAAAAACAGCACAACATCTAGTCTTAAGTGGTCCTTGTTGGTAAACAGTGGGGAACACTTGGGTGGTTTCTGGTCAATGTCACTTCCTTTAGGAAGCCCCTCCTTGATGCTCAATATTAGGTAAGGTATTTACGTAGTCCTGTAGCTTACGTTAACTTGGCCTGTCCTTGTCACGTTGTTGTAATTCTCTTTTCATCTCTGGTCTCACTTTGCCCTAATAAAATCCTGAAATGCAGGGCTTTATCACTCATTATTGTATCTAGCATCTAGAGTTCCTGGTGTACATAGTAGGTATTTAATAAACATTTAACTATAAGTCTGGCGTACATTATGCTTCAAAGTTTATGCTAAATTCATATGAAAATAAAACTGAAGAGAGAATAAAAAACCAGCCTTAATTAGTGAAATTAGGTGGAAATCCCATACAGTCCAATCTTGAACTGAATTAAACCATTTACCTATCTTTATGTGAAAATAGTCTTGTAAGTGGGAGCTGGGAAACTTAAAATATTTCTCGTTTTGTTGTTAGTTTTTTCCTAATGTTTTTGCTTAAAACTGAAATAAAATTGGAAAACTGTTGGTCTAATAAAATGTGTATTTTTGCATAAATCAAACCACTGACCTCTTTTTATGTTCTTTAAAATTTGATTCATTAGTGGAATTAGCAAGGCTCTGTGCTTTTCTCACCTCATTCAGTTTTATAATTAACCAATAAAAGCTTATTAGCTTTTAAGGAAGTTTTAGGAGCATAAATTGATTTATGGGCACCATATGGTTACATCAAAGGATTTGTTTTATTTTAACCTGTAGTGAATTCTTGAGGGCTTTTTTAAACTAGAAATTTGTGTTCTTTCTGTCAAGCAGTAGTATCTAGAATAGACTGGTTTTATTTTAGTACAAGCTACCAAAATTGGTCAGGAGGTTCAAAGAATATCAGAATCCTATAGTTCATCTGGTTTAGTACCTCCCATTTTGTAGATGGGTTAAATGTCTTTCCAAGGTCATACAGCTTCAGTATTCTATCCAAGACCAAAATCCTAGGTTTCTAATTCCAAGTCTAATGCTTTTTCAGTAAACTAAATAAATTGAAGTCACTAATAGGTTATAAAGTTATTTACTGTGGGTTGTTATGACTTTGCTGATTCATATAAATATTCTTGTGTCACATTAATTCTTAAGAATTGTTAATATGTTAAGGTGACTTCTTTTTATATGTAATAATACACTGATGGCATGATCAGATTGATGTCAGTAAAAGTACTACATTATGAAGATGGGAGTAGAGACTCCCCACATCCCACACCACGATTTTTTCAAATTGTATCTTATTGAAAAATAAGAGAAAATTTTGCGTAGTTGTGAGAGACTTTGATATATGTTGTGTTTAATGATATATGTTGTATTTAATGCAGAACTATATTCAAGTAACCTCAAGCTGATGATCATGACCTCATTCATCTGTTCTATCTTCCAGTGTAGTTGTACTTGAATATCTTAAAAGCTGTGGCATTCTATCCCTTTTTGGAACATTATATGCTTTTACAATGTTACTGTTGAAGCTTAATGTACAGAGGAAGCACTGAAGCAAAGAAAATGGCAAGGAATGGAAAACAATAGATCCCAGGAATAGACATTTAGGATTAACTGCATTCTTAGAACATGATGTTATTTTTCATAAAATATACATTTTACATAATTTTGCCCTTTCTGGACTATTGGGTATTTTTAATATATTCTGTTCTTAGGAATGATTTTTCAACATGCATTCTAAATTTAACTGATTTAGATCATAGATCTAAATTTAACTGATTTAGATCATAGATCTAATGAAGATAATCCTAAAATAGTATTTTAAAATAATGTATTACATGTAGAACCCTTACGTAATTTTATGTATTTTTTTTGTTTTTGTTCTGTAACTGGCTCTAAGATAGCACCATAAATGAAGTAAATTAATATAATAAACAGAAGGAATAGATGCACATGTGACAAACAGGCAGATGATGATCTTAGTATGTTTTAGGTTTTTAAATAGGACTTTAGGCTTCTAGAAGGAGAATGATTGTGTAGGAGAGGAGGGTAGTAAAAAGTGGAAGCAGGGAGGCGATTTGGAAGACTGTTAAAGTTTGTCTATAGGCACCGCCAGAGTTCTATCAACTAGAAATGGGGATTTGGGGTATATCTTAAAGGTAGAGGATTTGCTGATGGAGAGGGCATTGGAGAGCTGAGTAAAAAGAAGAATCGAGCACTGCTAGGTTTATGGCCTGAGCAACTGGAAGTAAAACAGTTTTGAGGCGAGGTGGTGGAATCAAAAGTTAAATGCATATTATGCATCCCCATGAAGGTAGAGTAGGGAATTTGGTATTCTAGTTAACAGCCCGGGGAGATGTTAGGTAAGTGGGATAAGTAATATGAGGGAGACTGGTGAAGAGCTCATTATAGAGTCTTCAAAGGAGACTCAACAAAAATGTCCTTCCAGTGTAGTCTGCCTCTGCCTTTAAAAATATTCTTCCTCAAATCTTCCTGCTCACTTTGCAATTCCCATGCCTACTCCCAACCCTTTTAATATGTTGCTTGGCATAGTTCTAATTTGTTATTTTTTAGTTAAAAACAGTGAAGGCTTTATAAAATCTTGTAATTCAAGAAGTTCTAACAAGTTCATTAGTGTAAAGTTAGAGAAAAAAGATTTTGGGGGGCATGTCATAGAAGCTAGCTCCTATTAAAATGTTCCCTTGATTCCTATCATTTAGAGAAAAAAGTGAGGAAAAAAATATTTCACAGTATCAGGAATTCTACCATGATGCTAATGAAAGAAACTGAGCCAAGCATTACTCTTCTATAGGTATGTTTGGGGAGCACAAAGAGACCCTCCTCTTTGAAATCCATTTCAATAGCTACATGGGGACTGTAGGGTAAGGTATCAAAGTCTTTTTAAAAGCTTTGAGATAGATTTTAAAATATGGTGACCAAAAAGATTGGCAATGAAAGAGACAGTTTTCTGGAAAATACAGCATCACTTAGGAAAAATGGAGAAGAAAACACTTTAGTTCAGATATAGTAACTCAAATTTTGCTTTCTGGGAACCAACAGATAATTCTGTTGTTCTGTTTGCCTACATGGTTCATAACAGTTGTGTTTAAGTAACTGTGGTTACAACTTTGTAGCCTTCTCTCTCATTTTAATACAGGAAGAGCCAAAATGGGTGTCCTAGGTAGACATTACTGATAACTGTTCAGCTACCAGTGCTGGTGGTTCTGTAACCTAACTGTGGATGCTCGTTCTTTAAACCAGGTTTATGTGCCAAAAGAAAATAAAATGGCATGAAGAATTAAGTTTTAAATGTAATAATCATGTTATATTAAAAATATTATTAGGTTGCCTGGGTAGCTTAGTGGATTTAAACATCTGCCTTTGGCTCAGGTCACCTATCCCAGGGGCTTGCAATGGAGCCTCTAATCTGGCTCCCTGCTCAGCAGGGAGTCTGCTTCTCCCACTGCCCCTCCCCCTGTTCCTGTACCCTCTCCCCCTGCCCCAATAAATAAATAAAATCTTTATAAAACATTATTTATGGGCTTAGCTGAAAGCCCTCTTGGTCTTGCTTAAGGGATCCAATCTGTGGAATTTTAATGTTTTAATAGAATCAGTTGTAGTCTTATTTTTTCTCATGCTTGGCTGCCCTAGTGAATAATACTTCATTAAATTCTTTAAAAATATGTTCCTAATATGCTTGAAATATTTAGAGGACTACAGTTTGTAAAATCAAGACTCTACCTCATCAGCGGCTCTAATTTTTTTTCTACAACCTTCAGAAGGAATATAATATGCATTCCAGTCCTTTACATAAATGTGTGTTTATCTGTGCCATCATAAACAACACTGCACTAGATGGGAATCTTCAGTCATTATTACTTACTTAGATATGTGTAGTCAACTCCTGTCATGAAGCATTAGAGATAAGACTGGAAGGAAGGAACCTGTGAGCAGGAAAGGCCAGAGGGAAAAACGAGCCTTGTTTAAGTCCACGTGACTAGCTCCTAGAGAATCTGAAGAGAACAAGAGAATGTGAATCACTCATCCCTAGAAGAGCCATACTCAAGTCAGATTTGATACGAGGTACTTACAAATTTGCAGAACCTTGCTTTTTAATTTGACCCATAAACTATAGTCATATTTGATCTCTTAATATTTAGGCAAGAAATAAACCACCTAAAGATTTCTAGTTTTATTTCCCCAAACTTTATAGATTTTTTTTAAAGATTTTATTTTTTATTTGACAGATAGAGATCACATGTAGGCCGACTGATGGGCAGAGAGAAGGGGAAACATGTTCCCCGCTGAGCAGAGAGCCCCATGCTGGGCTCAATCCCAGGACCCCTGAGATCATGACCTGAGCAGAAGGCCGAGGCTTAATCCACTGAGCCACCCAGGTGCCCCTATTTCCCCAACCTTTTACAGATACATTTTTTTGAACTTTTTTTAAATTTGAAGAATAATGTATGCATATGATTATTAAAAAAACAAAGGTGTGTACTTTGAAGAGTAATTCTTCTTCCCCTTCCTAAACTATAGTCATCCCTGATACATAACCTATTTTTCATTTGAAAAATGAAAACCTCTTTTCATTTCAAAACTTGGGAGACTATACAAGTAGATCTATCCCATTTTTTTTTCTGTTCTTTTTGAACGTGCCATAATTTATTAAGGTACTCCTTGGTGGACATTTGTTTCTTCTTATTGTTTTACTATTGTAAATAATGCTACAGTTGATATCCTTTTATATAAATCTCACAGCTCTAAGAGCATATCTTAAATTCCTGGGAGAGCTTTTGCTAATCAGAAGATAACCTGCATTTAAAATTTTGACAGCTAGAGTCAGGGTCATATTTAAATGAAATATAACTTTCCTCCAGAGAGAGAAATTGCAGAATTTCCTTCAGTAACCATCCATTCCGGTACACTCAACTTGAATCACAAATAAAAGGAAAGCAAAACTGTAAACAAAAATGTCTCTCCCAAACTTTCTACTTCTGAATTTTATACATTCTGATATTTAAGACTAAAAGTCTTATTTCCTTTCATAATAACTTAGAAAATACATGTGTCTCCACTCTGTCCAGAATTAACTACAACTTTTCACATTAACAGAGATAAAACCTTATCTTCGAATCAATGCCACAATGCAACATTGAACCAGTGGGGCTGCTTATGTGAAATAGACTACCTAATTCCTTATACTTTGCATTTAACAATGTGTATTTTTTCTTTGTAAAGTGACATATCAGCAAATATTGGATCAATTCTTCATTAAAAAAATTAATACACAAAATACTACTAAAAGTGGCCCTGGCCACAATATAAAATTAAGATTCGGAAAAGTGCAGAGACAATAACAACAGCCCAGCATTTGTTTTCTTTGCAACTATGTATAATTTGAGAAAATTTGCTTTTGCTGTGGAATCTGTTAAAGGAACAGACAACACGGTATTTTTTATTTAGAATGGGTTTGCATTGGTTTGTGTTTTGCATAGTGATAGGCTTTTGTAGTATTTTTTGTATGCTACCTGTGTTTCTGGAATGAATTAAGGTCATTATTCAGAGGATGATAATCTCAATTATGTTTATAGAGTGAGACTGAATCATCATTGCAAATACTACATAATACGCTCATCAAATAATAACAAAGTAAGAGAAAAACAGATATAGGTGTTTAATAAGGAAAAATAGACTATAGAAAATACAGCAAATATAGAAAAGCAGGTTAGAATAGCAGGGTTTAAGTCAATTTTGGTTTTAAAATGCCTTGTAAAACTGAAGAGTTTAAAAGTTTTCTTTCAATAGTGGCAGTATAGGTGATTTTAAATTTTTTTGTTCTTTCAAAGATCTTTTTTAAAATTTTCTACGATAAACATGTATGACTTTGCAATTTGAAAAGCCAACTTTATAAAAAGATAATTTCATATGCCTCCAACTCCATTTTATGCCCCCCCATTTTCCATTGACCTAGTGTTTTTGCCTTAATTTACTTATTTGCATGCTTCTTTGCATTTGTTTTCTTGTATTTCCTGATTATGATAGAATACTAGTCCTATTCTTGCTTTAGGTATGTAAATCAAGGAGTGAATTCTCAAGAAGACAAATATGATTTATAGCATCATCGCTGGTAGCCATCTCTGCATTTGTTATTGCTTGTTAACAGCTGGAACAAAGCCAATTACTACCATTTGGGTTTTTTTTTTTCCCTTTTATCTTCTAAATTTCATGCAATCTTAATATAACCATGTAAGAAACGTGATTCTCAACCACTGCTAAAGAGAACATAGACAAGAAGAGAGAATGAGGAGGGATAAGACCATTGACATTTGGATTCCATTAAATTTAAAAATAATGTTATTTTTCAGTACTCCAAAGAAACACGTATTTGGTGAGGAGTGGATTTTTAAGGACAAATCCAGCATGGTACCATTTGCAAATAACTTAATCCATTAGTTGCATCAGTATTTTCGTAGCTAGTAGGGAAATTACCATCACTGTTAAGGTTTCAGATGTTCTTGAAGCATTCCAAAAAGCTGAAGGAAATAAGGAGAGTTCTCTATTTGTGAATTATCCTAAACAAACATAGAATATATTCTGTGAATTTCTGTTCTGAGCTCCTGTGTCTTTAACAGTCCATATTATGAAGTGTCTTTCAGATAACAGCAGGCGATCACCAGAATGGGCGTAAATGACTTATGGCCAATTTTGGAGCCTGTAAAGCAGCACCTCCAGTTGCATAATCTCTGTGGGAAAACCATTGCAGTTGATCTGAGTCTCTGGGTATGTGAAGCACAGACAGTCAAGAAAATGATTGGAACCGTCATGAAGCCCCACCTCAGGTATAGTAAATGTTCTTAGGACATGTATAATTGCATAAGCAGGTCATGTCTTGGTTTGTTTCTTTGTTGTTGCTGTCCATTTTGGGATTTTAAAATATGTTGCTAACATGTCGGTCTCTGCCATCTCTAATAAATCGATGGCTCACACATTTGAGCTCCAGATTCACAGACCTAGCTGCCTAATTCCCATATACACTAGGATGCTTTGGTGACTAGAAGCCAGAAATTTGGGAGCCATTCTCTGTTTGGCCCCGCCTTGCATCCAGTATTTCAGGGAGTCTTGTCAGTTCTACTTCCAGAATATTCCTTGTGTTAAGAAACTTCTGTCAGCGCCCAGAGGCAGGACCTCAGTGTGTGGCACCATCCTCTCTCATCTGTACTGAAATGTCTTGCATGAGTTTTCCTTCGTCAGCTCCTGGCCTCCTCCTCCTCTAAACTGTTTTCCATGTAGCACTTAGAACCATCATAAATCTCTCCTGCTTAAAAACATTCCGTGGTTTCTCAGTTCACTGAAAACAGAATATGAATACATAAAATGTGATTGCGTGTAACCTTTTTGGTACTCGTCCGATGTTCTTGCCATTATGTCATATTGCTGTGTTGACTTTTGCCATCAGCATCTGATTATTAATGGTTTACTGATTTTTAAATTTAAGGAACTTATTTTTTCGTATCTCCTGTTTAACACTGATGGATGTAAAACTGGTGTTCGTTATGGAAGGGGAGCCCCCAAAGCTGAAAGCTGATGTCATAAGCAGGAGGAATCAGATTCGATATGGACCTTCAGGAAAAACATGGTCTCAGAGAACAGGGAGATCACATTTTAAATCAGTTTTAAAAGAGGTGAGTGTTTAGATACGATTTAATAATTCTGATTTGAGTTAGAGAATGCATTTTATTCTGATAAAGGCTGTTATATCATAATCTTTAATACTCACTAAACTTACTGTAACTAGAAGGCCAGTGGGGATATAGAAGAGAGTTTATATTCTGTAGTGAAACTCACCCAAGTTCAAGCCTGGCTTTGGCATATGGAAATTCTGAGATGTTGAGCAAGGTTTTTAAATTATATCTGCTTTACTTCCTAACCTGTGCAATGAGGATAGTAACACTTTGCAAGAATGTGGTAAAAATTAAAAAAAAAAAAAAAAGAAAAAAATATATAAAATCTCCAATATCTAACTCAACTACTACATAGTAGGGAGTTGATATATGTTACCCGTTATGACATCTTCAGCACTTAAAGAATTTCCTTGAGTAGAGATCTAATGAACTCATACTTCACTCATTCATTGGGAGTGAGAATTTTTTTTTTTAAAGATTTTATTTATCTATTTGACAGAGATCACAAGTAGGTAGAGAGGGGCAGGCAGAGAGAGAGGAAGGGAAGCAGGCTCCCCACTGAGCAGAGAGCCCGATGCAGGGCTCAGTCCCAGGACCCTGGGATCATGACCTGAGCCGAAGGCAGAGACTTTAACTCACTGAGCCACCCAGGTGCCTCGAGAGAGAGAATCATAAGGTGGCTTCCTGTCCAGCACAAAGCCCACAACCCTGAGATCATGACCTGGGCTGAAAGCAAAAGTCTGTTTAATTGACTGAGCCACCCAAGGTGTCCTCACACATGATTTTTATCTTGGACTTTTAACTTAGCATATAGTACCCATGTTTCCCTTTTGCCACATTCTATCCAAATCTATAACTTGTAATGGTGGTGGAACACGTATGAAATACTACAGAAAACTATAAAATCCTCCCCCCATGATTGCATATATGTTTGCTTTTCATTCTCTATTATTTGTGAAATTATGATGAAGATTTTTTTGTGTACATAGTTTTTTCTTGTGACTTGGGTTGTTAAGATAAATTGCCCAAAGTGGGATGGATAGACCAAAGTTTGGGAATGATTTTATAGTTCTTGCCAATCACTTTCACCAGCACAGATCTGACATGTGCAATCTCAGTATGCCTGAAAAACATTGGGTGCTAGGATGCTTATCTTTGTATTATTTCGTATACAAAAACAAAGGTATTTGTTTATGTAATACATATAAATAGATATAATACATACTTAATGTGTATTGGTCTTTTAATGGTAAGGTTAAACATTTTAGGTTTTAGTGTCTCAGTTGATAAAGGGCCATTGTCCTTGCCTGACGAATCTTTTGAGGTTTTAATTTGTTGTTGTTATTCAAGTTCTTCGTGTTAAAGATATATACTTCTATTATATTTGCTTTTAACTCATATCTCCATTTTTTCTTTTCTTTCTTTCTTTTTTTAAAAGATTTTATTTATTTGACAGGGAGAGAGAGGGGGAGAGCACAAGCCGGGGGAGTAGCAGGCAAAGGAAGAGAGAGAAGCAAGCTCCCAGCCAAGCAGGGAGGGAGCCTGATGTAAGGCTTGAACCCAGGACCCTGGGATCATGACCTGAGCCAAAGGCAGATGCTTAACCAACTGAACCACCCAGGCGTCCCATTTTTCTTTTTAATTGTGGTTAAAATTTTCATTTCTTTTAAAAGATATTACATAAAATAATAATCATTTTTCTCTTGAAATTTTATTTTCTATTTTTAATGTGATCTTAAAAAATAGTTTCCAATTAGTGATCTTTCCACCATAATGACTATCAGTAGTTGAAGAAAGTATCTGTACTAGATTCTAATTATTTCTTACATTGTCTGTTCCTGGAAATATCTATGGTCCACATACTGAGGGCATGAAATAGCCAGTATAAAGTAACAAGATGTTCATGTCTTCTTGAGAAAATTGCTCCGTTTCTATTTCTTTATTGTAGTAGTTGTAGTAATTGTGGTGTTCCTAAGCATTTTGTGTCACTGTTCAGTGTTGCCTGAATGAATAAAAAATTCATTTTCATTTATCTGTACTTTTAGTTACTACGCCGTACTTCTTGCTAACCCACTGCCATCTTTTAGGTATAAGGATGAAACATAAATTGGTTTTCCTCTAATACCACCCCACATGATAGACTTAGGGTAGGCAAATTTATAACAAGCCTCATCTCCAATTCTGTGCTGGTTTTTGAAGAGTTGGAATGACAAATAATGCAGACATCTGAAATAAGTTCCAAACTCTCTTGTTTATTATCTTTCTTGCTTCCTTTCTTTCTTTCTTTCTTTCTTTTTTAAGATTTTATTTATTTATTTAAGGATGAGAGAGAGAAGGATCTCAAACGGGGGAGAGGCGATGGGGAGAGAGAAGTAGACTCCTCGCTGAGCAGGGAGCTGGACGTGAGGCTTGATCCTGAGTTGAAGGCAGATGCTTAACCAGCTGAGCCGCCCAGGTGCCCCTGGAAGGATATTTCTTACCTAGAGGAAGGCAGAAATATCAAAACTATCTCCCTAAAGCCACCCAGCCAGAGACCTGGAAAGTACCTTCTTTTTTTCCCCCACCATAGTACTTTGCTTTTTGAATCCTGTCTGCCTTGGGCAACATCTGGCAGAGGTTTTTCTTATGTAATAATCATGCAAGCAGTCAGTTAAAGCAAAACATGATATTTACAGCATCAGTCTCTAGAAACTACAACAGATTAAAAGCCTCTTTTCCTCACCATTCTCAGTATTTCTCATTGTAAAGTGCATGAGTGACAAGAAAGAGTGCCTTAGGCTGTAAGGCTAGACTACAAGCTGTTCATCTGGGTTCAACTCATAACACAAAGGAAACTCACTGAGGATTATTTATTAATCAGCACATGGCTAGAACCACCTTGCATAGCCATTTGACCTCAGGGAACAAATCAACAACTGGTCCCTATGTGCTTTCCCACAACATGAGAGTTTCATTATATGGACATGATAGAGAAAAAGAAGAAAACTGTAAGGTCTCAAATAAAATTTGATAACAGCATCTTTGGAAGAGTTCATATTAAGTTGACCATCATGTGAGAGGAATTTTTGTAGTTTTGCAGATGTAAACCTTAATGTAATTAATAACCATTTAAAGATTTCTTTTAAATCTTGAGATAACATTGAACAAAACAGTGAAAATTGAATATTTAATGTTTTTTCTAAAATGCAGCTTATTAAAAAGATTTTATTTCTTAGAATGAGTGGGGGTGGGTGCGGGGAGCAAATGGGGAGGGAGAAGCAGACTCTCTGCTAAGCAGGAAACCCAACTTGGGGCTCAATTCCAGGGCCCTGAGATCCTGACCTGAGCTGAAGGCAAATAGTTAACCAACTGAATCTCCCGGGCGTCCCCAAAATGTAATTTTTAAATTAATTTTTAATCGAATGTGGATTGCTTTTCAATTGCCATTTTTAAAGCTTTCGTTATGGAAATTTTTAAATCAATATAAAAGTAACCCATCATCAATCTTGACCAATTAACAGCTCTTAGCCAATCTTGTTTTATCTGTGTCCCCACTCCCTATTCCCATGTCATTCTGAAGCAAATCCCACACATAATATTGCCTCAGTTTCAGTATTTCAATATCTATGTCAAAAAATAAGGACTCTTTAAAAATAAATATAAACATAACCAAACTACATTTCTTATTATCACACCTAAAGTTTAGCACTCTTTAATGCCATAAAGTATTCAGTATTCAGATTTCCAATCATTTCTTAAATATCACAATTTGTAAAACACCTAAATAGTTAACAATTAATATTTATAACACAGAAGTCATTTACTAACACTGGAAAAAATAGCAGTAAAATGGTGTTCTTAGATTTCTTGCATCTGTGTTTTCTTTTCAGTGCCTCGATATGCTGGATTGCTTAGGAATTCCCTGGGTCCAAGCTGCTGGGGAAGCGGAAGCCATGTGTGCTTATCTTAATGCTAGTGGTTACGTCGACGGCTGCCTCACTGATGATGGGGATGCTTTCCTCTATGGCGCCCAGACTGTTTATAGGAATTTCACTATGAATACCAAGGTACTTCTCTTTCTCATTTTCAGCATTTGTCCCACAGAGTACCTTTTGAAAAGCGATTATTAAATGGTGTAAAATACTTACCATAATGCCTGGCACATAACAATTGCAAAATGAAATGAAATGTGGTTACAAATATGACACATAGTCCATTTTCTCTGAAAAGTGGATTTCTCTTTTAAGAGCTTGATTTGTTTCACATGATTTAATTCTAAGTCAGTTTTGATAATATATTATAAAAATGCATATGAAATGTCTTGCTTTGACCCAGAATTTCCATTTTTAGTAATTTATCCTCAAAAACACCTGTAAATATGCAAGAAGAGATGTACAAGGATGTTAATTGCAGCATTGTTAGTAAGTACAGAAAATGAGGCAAACAGCCTGAGTGCCCTTTTTTTTTTTTTTAAGATTTTATTTATTTATTTGAGAGATAGAGCACGTGCATGAGCAGGGGGAAGAGCTGAGCCCAGAACCTGACACTGGGCTTGATCCCAGGACCCTGAGATCATGGCCTAAGCTGAGGTCAGTTGCTTACCTGACTGAGCCACTCAGGCACTCCTCAAATGCCCATTTCTAGGGAATGATTAAACACAGCCGTGGTTCTCAGTTAGAGAGGTATTGCCAGCGGAAATTTTGGTTGTAACTATTCAAAGCTGGGCAAGGAAGATTATATTGACATTTGGTAGACTGGAGCCAGGAAAGCTAAACCTCTTGCCAGATGATTCTCTTATCTCTCTGAAAATGCTAATAGTGTTCCCACTGAGACACATTGCCTCAGAGTCCATTTTATTAGTAGCAAGCAGTCATTAAAAAGATAATATTGGAGCACCTGGGTGACTGAGTTGGTTAAGCAGCTGACTCTTGATCCCAGCTCAGGTCTTGATCATTAAAAAAAATAGATATGTATTATTGATATTAAAGATGTATTAGTGACCAAAAAATGTTACAAAATAGTACTTTTATATAATTCTAAATTCAGCCAATAATAATAAATATGTCAAAGTGTTTTTTGGAAGAATATTCATGAGAGGGAGGCAAACCATAAGAGACACTGAACTCTAGGAAACAAACTGAGATTTGCTGGAGGGGAGGTGGGTTGGGGGGAAGGGTTAGTTGGGTGATGGGCATTACGGTGGGCACTTGATGGAATGAGCACTAGGTGTTATATGTAACTGATGGATCACTAAATTCTACCTCTGAACTAATAAAAAAAAGAATATGCACTATAGTGTTAATAAGAGTATAATGGTTAACTTTAGATGTTGCAATTACAGAGAATGTTTACTTTTTACAATATTCACTTTACAGGGTCTAATTCTGTAGGATGAAAATCTTTTGTAGACATCAAAAAATAATGAAGAGGAAAATTTTGACTATTATAGATTGTTTTTCAAGCCAGTTTTTGAAACTATGACTTTATTTCCAGATATTGAAGTGTTATATTCTGTGAAGATTCTGGTGATCAGGATAATTTTTTTCCCCCTATTTTAGCTTTTAGGAATAATTAAGCATTTAGAGACAAATTCTTTTTTATAATGTTTAATCTACAAATGTTTACTTTTTTCTAGGATCCACATGTTGATTGTTATACAATGTCGTCTATTGAGAGTAAACTAGGTTTAGATAGAGATGCTCTGGTTGGACTAGCTATACTACTGGGCTGTGATTATCTTCCAAAGGTATGCTTAGATTGTTGTATTTACGTACTAGTCGTAATGTGTCTTTTTTGATACCTTACATGCTGTATAAATATAAAAATAATATAGCTATCTGATTAAGAACCTAATTTAGAGTATAATTTTAGGCATAATAAACAATTTGCTAAAGAAAATAATCAGCATTTCAAGTGACATTTAAAAAACTGGCTCATTGTGACACTGAATGTATAAATTAAAATGGAATAATAACTAGGCCCACAACTTACATGTCAGTAAACCATTACTCTAAACTAAGAGAATGACATTCAAGTTTTACTACCATTTAAAAAAATACAGGAATTATTCTTTTCTTGTGTCATGCCAGTATTAATTTCTATCACTGTTTTGTCTGTTTTTTTGGTTTTCAATCTTCCTTGCAGCTTTCCAGCTGTGCACATGCTCAGTATTATTACTGTTGCTAGGCAACATGATTATTGGGGTAAGCCATTCATCCTTCCTTGCCTCTTAGCATTGAATTGAGTTTTGTTCATGAAAACATTTTATTTAAGATGCAAAGTAAAGTATCCTGTAACAAATAGGTCTGCTAATAGGTGAGTGATAAATTAAGAATTATAAGGAGAGGGGGCGGGAGGGATGGGGTGACTGGGTGATGGACATTGGGAAGGGTATGTGCTATAGTGAGTGCTATGAAATGTGTAAGACTGATGAATCACAGACCTGTACCCCTGAAGCAAATAGTATATTGTATGTTAAAAAAAAAATTACAAGGCAAACCCCATTCTTAAATATATTTAAAAGTATGGAATGCCTTGAATTGTAGTTCTTATTATGTTGTCCCTTCATTAGGTCCCTACTGATCATCTCTATGTTCTTATTAAATCCTTCATTATACTATTATTCTATCCCCAGGAGAAGTCTAACAAGGATGACATCTCTATGTTTTTTCATCAGAGTTTAGGAGAGAGGAAAAAATAGCAGGATAGTAAAATTATTAGCCATCATTTCTAACTTATGTCATCAGTGACCAGAGAGAGAAAATGACTTTATTTAGCTAATAAGAAAAGGAAACACAGGAGGAGGGAAACCTTTAAATAAAGCAAAAGTAATTATTTTATTATAATGCTTATTCTGAAATAGAAGATTCTTATTTCCCACATGTAATTATATCATAATTAAAGTTTAGAAACAGCCAAATGTTAAATGTAAGAAAAAACTTGCAAAATTAAACTCACAGAAACCAATTTTAGCTACAGGGGTGTTACATTATGTATTAACCTTAGCTGTTTTGACATTTTCTATCCTTTGTAAGGAAACTGGTATCTGTTTATTTTGTTCTACTTAAAGATTTTTACCACTTATGGACTAACATGATTTACCTTTAAAAACTTAACATGTAGCTAAATGCTAATATAAGAAGGGTATTATACAAAATGTCTAGCAATGTGTATGCCTAAAACGTGGGCTGTAGCCATGAAACAAGACTTCTGGGTCCGCTGTCATGCCAGGTGCTACCCTGTTGGTAGCTGATCCTGAGTGTACGGGGATTGGGAAGGGGATTCAGGCTGGAGGGAGATCCCTTTGCCAGCAAGCCCTTAGGATGCTTGTTTAGTGACTTTCCTAACCAATTTGGAAATACTTTAGCAACTGGTATGTCTGTCCCAGTACATATTGGCTAAGTAACAGCCCTGCTTCTATGGATATATTCATAAACCAGAAGACTCAAACCAGAAATTGTCATGCAAATACACATACATTAACATTTGTGTGTGTGTGTTGGCAACTTAACACTTGTTTTCATTTTTCTTAAATTATTAATTTCAAGAGTTAACTTGGAACTCTTCTTTGTTCTCTTTTGATGTCTGCCTGTATATTAAGTGTTCATCTAAGTGAGTGGACATGCTTTTTCTGATTACAAATATAACCTGAAGTTAGGTCAAATTAAAAGACTATCAAAATAATTAATGTAAAAAGTGAAAGCACTTTAAAGTTCTGTTCCTCCCTCCCTTAAAATAAACACTGTCAGTGATTTAGTATATAATCCTGTGACTTTGGGATTTGCACAGATTAACAATATCATAGTCATTTTACTTACAAATCTATTTGGTGGGCTATTCTGCAATTATTATTTTACGTGTGGCAAGGTATCTTACACATCTTTTTTCTGTTACTACATAGTTGCCTTATTCTGTCAGCTGCACAACCTCCCATTGAATGGACATGTCATGCTCTATTTCTCTGTTCCCCAGTGACTAAAATTTGCATTTCTTTTCTGCTTTCTGAAAGGGAGTCCCTGGAGTTGGCAAAGAGCGAGCATTAAAGCTTATACAGACTTTGAAAGGGCAAAGTCTACTTCAAAGGTAACTAAAAATGACTCTTGTGACATTAGACATTTATTTTTGTTGAACTGAATAGTGACTATTGCAAAAAGTATTATACAAAATGTATTATATTACAAAAAGCATATATATTCAACTCAGTTGTATTATATAATTTTTTATTTTTATTTATATTTTTTGTGGGGGTAAGAGGGAGAGAGAATCCTAAGCAGGCTCCATGCTCAGCGCAGAGCCCCACGTGGGACTTGATCTCACAACCCCAAGATCATGACCTGAGCCCACATCAAGAGTCGGGCGCTTAACCAGTTGAGCCCCCAGGCACATCCTAGGTTTTAGATTTTTAAACTTCTCTATTTTTTCATTTAAAGTCGCTGATTTTTTTTAAAGTTGTTATTTATTTATTTGTTTATTTATTTATTTGAGAGAGAGCACATGTGTCAGCATGAGTGGTGGGAGGGGCAGAAAGAGAGAGAGAAACAGAGTATCAAGCCGACTCCACTCTGAGCACAGAGGCTGACATGGGGCTTCATCTCACTACCCTGAGATCATGGCCTAAGCCAAAACTGGAAGCTATTGCTCAACTGACTAAGCCATTCAGGCGCCCCTAAAATCACTGATTTTGAGGATGGCTGACTGGCTCAGTCAGTGAAGCATGCTTTGATTTTGGAGTTGTGGGCTCAAGCCTCATGTTGGGTGTAGAGATTACTTAAAATCTTTATAAAATGGCTTTTTTAAAGATTTTTTATTTTTTATATATTTTAGAGAGAGTGTGTGTGTGGAAGTGGGGAGGGGTCAGAGGGAGAGAGGGAGAGAATCTCAAGCAGACTCCCCACTGAGCGTGGTGTTCCACGTGGGGCTCAGTCTCACAACCCTGAGATCATGTCCTGAGCCGAAGTCAAGAGTCGGAGGTTTAGCCAACTAAGCTACCCAGGCACCCCCCCAAATGAAATCTTTAAAATAATAACAATAAAATAAAAACTTTTTTTTTTAATTATGAGATTTCCAAAGAAAAGATAAGAATATACATCCTAAACCATACTGTATTTTTTTTCACTATTAGGTCACTACATACAGAAGTAGTAAGACGCCAAATGTGTTTTTTATAACCATGTGCTTTTACCACAGGCTATTTTAGACTGTTTTACCACCAAGGTAAATATAACCATAAAATAATTTTACATTTAAAACTTTATATTTAAAATTATTTTTGATATAAAATATTTTGATATCATATTTATTCTCTGTAAGTGAAATGCCTGACATATTGTAAGTATTTAAATACATATAACACTTGATCACAATTTTTACTTGAATGCCCTTTGTTCTGGAGCCACGTATTTAGTAATACATTCTAATTAATTTAGACTGCGCAATTTAAGGATTCAAAAAAGGTAAGGTATGGA
Organism: Mustela nivalis; assembly: GCF_964662115.1. NCBI lineage: Eukaryota > Metazoa > Chordata > Mammalia > Carnivora > Mustelidae > Mustela > Mustela nivalis. The sequence goes on from NC_139027.1 coordinate 12,528,349, forward strand.
ATATATGGTAGTTTACCAACTGTGCTATTTAGTTTTGAAAGAATGTGAATATATTTACTTAATGAAAGCAATGGTTTGTGTTAATGTTAATTATGAATTAATATTAATGATAATAAAGTATGGAGTGAATAAGAAGGAGCTCTTTCAGATATAAAGCTACTGATAGATCTAAGACTTTAATGAATATGTTGCTGGTATTAGTGAGCACTGTGCCAAAGCCGGAAAAAAAGCTATACTTTGTCATGGAATCATTTGGGAATTGTGAAGAATAATGTGAAGAATGAAAAGAAGGTATGCGACTTGGCTGACTACAAATCATCCTTACCGACGTAGTGTCAGCAAATATGTGCTTTTGACAACATTTTATGAAATGTTTGAACATTTGAAAAGAATAAAATTACCTTTCTTATTATCATTATATATCATTCTAATTTTAATATAGACTGACTTTCCCCCTTTTTCTCCCACATTTGAAGTTCTATTTATTTATCCAGCATCTATTAATGCTTCATTTTTAGCAAGCTCATACTTGATCTTTATAGTAAATGGGACAGAAATTCCAAAAGCCAAATAATAACTCCTAGTACCAGACACTGCACAATGAACTCAAGAGGTAATTTACTTTTTTGTTAGACCTTTAACTTCTGTAAGCGGAGAAACATAATTCAGAGCCATTTGTTTTTATGGGGAATACTTAATTATCCCCTTAATTATTCCCTTGGTGGCTTTATGTTGCCTTGAACTTTAGCCAAAAATAAAATTAACGTTTATTTAGTAGAAACCTTAACAGATACACATTTTCCTTAAAATCATTCGTTAAACAGGCAGTGTTTTACAGTTTGCATAAGAGATTAAGGAAATGATCATTTCAGGTGATCTAGATTTTTTTAAGTTTTTACTTAGAAACATAATGTTCTATTTAGTTGTATAGTTTACCCTTCACCCCTATTCCTGATATGGGAAAATGTTCACGTACATCATTCTATTTGTTTCGTACTCTCTTTCACACAGAAAAGAGATCAAAAAGACATAAATACAAGTCATTCTCCTTACATTTTGCTGCCTAACTTAAGATTCTCTAAAAAGAAAACACCCCCAAACTGAATGAATATATGAATATATACATATGGGTACATGAATATATGAGTATATACATATGAGTACATGAATATATGAGTATATACATACGAGTACATGAATATATGAGTATATACATACGAGTGCATGAAGATACGAGCATATACATACGAGTGCATGAAGATACGAGCATATACATACGAGTGCATGAAGATACGAGCATATACATACGAGTGCATGAAGATACGAGCATATACATACGAGTGCATGAAGATACGAGCATATACATACGAGTGCATGAAGATACGAGCATATACATACGAGTGCATGAAGATACGAGCATATACATACGAGTGCATGAAGATACGAGCATATACATACGAGTGCATGAAGATACGAGCATATACATACGAGTGCATGAAGATACGAGCATATACATACGAGTGCATGAAGATACGAGCATATACATACGAGTGCATGAAGATACGAGCATATACATACGAGTGCATGAAGATACGAGCATATACATACGAGTGCATGAAGATACGAGCATATACATACGAGTGCATGAAGATACGAGCATATACATACGAGTGCATGAAGATACGAGCATATACATACGAGTGCATGAAGATACGAGCATATACATACGAGTGCATGAAGATACGAGCATATACATACGAGTGCATGAAGATACGAGCATATACATACGAGTGCATGAAGATACGAGCATATACATACGAGTGCATGAAGATACGAGCATATACATACGAGTGCATGAAGATACGAGCATATACATACGAGTGCATGAAGATACGAGCATATACATACGAGTGCATGAAGATACGAGCATATACATACGAGTGCATGAAGATACGAGCATATACATACGAGTGCATGAAGATACGAGCATATACATACGAATGCATGAAGATACGAGCATATACATACGAGTGCATGAAGATACGAGCATATACATACGAGTGCATGAAGATACGAGCATATACATACGAGTGCATGAAGATACGAGCATATACATACGAGTGCATGAAGATACGAGCATATACATACGAGTGCATGAAGATACGAGCATATACATACGAGTACATGAAGATACGAGCATATACATACGAGTACATGAAGATACGAGCATATACATACGAGTACATGAAGATACGAGCACATACATAAGAGTACATGAAGATACGAGTACATACATACGAGTACATGAAGATATGAGTACATACATACGAGTACATGAAGATACGAGTACATACATACGAGTACATGAAGATATGAGTACATACATATGAGTACATGAAGATACGAGTACATACATATGAGTACATGAAGATATGAGTACATATTCTTTTTCTCTTCTTCTCCTTATCCCTCCCTCTCCTTCCCTTCTTCTCTTTCCTCCTCCCTTCCCTTCCACTCCTCCATCTTCCTTCTTTTCTCCTCTGTAACCGTCTGATTCTCTCTTCCTCCTGTTGCAACTCTATTATCCTTGGGGCCACATTTTTAAATTGAGGTACATAGATTGAGGCTGGGCCAGTGACTTTATCATCAAAGAGAAAACAAATGGGCAGGTAAGGAAGGGAAGAGAATAGCCTGGCATTTGAGAGCATGGCATTTTGGTGACCTTGTTTTTGTTTTGTGTCATTTTTCCTTTTAACTTTGTTTTTTTGCAGGTTTACTCAGTGGAATGAAGAATCACCCTCTGATCCACAACCACTAGCTATTAAAACACCGGCCCATTGTTCTGTGTGTTCCCATCCAGGTAAGCAGACATAGGGAATGAAATCTCTAGAACATTACTGTGTAATACCCACATTGTCATCCTATTCTTATAATACTGGTTACATAATCTCTTCCTCAGTAGATTGAATATCCTCAGTATCAGGAGTTGTGTCTCATATGCACAATAGATGTTATTTGAATGAAATAATATGATGTAAACAATAAGCACAAGGCAAGTGCAATTTCAAACTATGTTACCAAATTATGTAGATGTTAAAATTATGTTTTCAATATAGAAATCCATTTAAACAAAAAAAGAAATGTCATAATGCTAAATCTTAGGGGGAAATCAAACTAAAACCATTTATTTTTATTTGCATAAAAAGGTGACTTAAAACTAATTTCTAGGGTATCTGGGTGGCTCAGTTGGTTAAGCACCTTGCCTTCAGCACAGGTCATGATCCTGGGGTCCCAGAATGAGTCTTAAGTCAGGCATTCTACTCAGCAGGGAGTCTGCTTCTCCCTCTACCCTCCCCACTTCTCGTGATCTCTCTCCTCTGTGAATAAATGAAATCTTTAAAAATAACACTACTAATTTCTAATATATGTTTATTATTATTGAAAATAGCTTGGTTCCTCTTCACTTGGTTAAAAAAAAAAATGTCATTAGCGTGTATTAGATCAGAAGCACATTTCGCTCCCAGGAGAAAGTAGGAGATCTTGTCAGCTCATCCTTTAAAAGAAATTCTTGGGATTTCTGGGTGGCTCAGATGGTTAAGCATCTATCTGCCTTTGGCTTAGGTCATGATCTCAGGGTCCTGGAACTGAGCTCTGGGTCAGGCTTCCCACCCACGGGGAGTCCGCTTCTCTCTCTCCTCTACCTCCTCTCCCCTCAGTTCATGCTCTTTCTCTCTAACTCTCAAATAAATAAGACCTTTAAAAAATAACAATAAAAATTAAAAAGAGAAGAAATTCTTTGTCTGTTTGTCTCAGTATATGTTCGTAAGCATTATTAAATTACAGGTAAAATCATGGACGATATAAATGTTTTTATAGGATACTTTATAGAATTCAATTCTGTAGTTTTTTGACACTTTATAAGTGAGTTTTAGTTCCTATCAATTATGTGCGCTCTTCTGTATTCTCAAAACAGTGTTAAAGGTGGTCATTCCTTCAAAAGGGAACTAGGGCCATACACCTCTGCCATAGTCATAATTCATTCTTGTTCCAACCACAGTTTAAAAGTAGCTGTGAAGTTTACTGAGGGCTAGATACTAGCAGAGGTAATTAACTGTTACATTCTTTTAATATTCCCATTAAAAAAAACCATTTCATGAATTCTGTTAAGTAAAGAATCTTTTTCTTTTATGATTGTATTTATTTATTTATTTATTTATTTGAGAGAGGTGAGGATAAGCACAGAGGGAGAGTTAGGGGGACAAGCGGACGCCCTGCTGAGCAGAAAACCCAATGTGGATCTCAATCTCAGGACCCTGGGGCTATGACCTGAGCTGAAGGCAGATACTCAACCAACTGAGCCACCCAGGCATCCCACAAATAATCCTTTTTAATATTAGTGATTACATCCTACTTTTCTTGCATGTAGTTACCAAATACACCACAAAGTTTTCCATTGTTGATTATCGTAAAATTATAATTTCTAGTTACAAATTAACAGTTTCAGATAGAAGAATATACTATAGAAACAACAAAAAAGTGTCATGTAAGAGCTCAGGATCTACGTTGTCTTAAGAATTATTACAGTATGCATTATTCTTCTATTTAACCTAAATGTATTGGAACCTTTCTATAGGCTAAGGACTTCACAACACCATGTTCATTTTTAAAAATCTGGATAGGGCAAAAAAATAAAATTATATAGAAGGTAAATCAAAAAGAGTGAAAATCATACTTCTTTGTGTTTTCATAAAGGTTCATCTAAGGATCATGTACGTAATGGATGCAAACTCTGTAAAACTAATCAGTATTGTAAGCCGCATGATCATGAATACTGCTGTCCTTGTGAGTGGCACAGCACAGGGCATGACAGACAACTGAGCGCCATAGAGAACAGCATTAAGAAGTAAGTTCTTCTGACTCCTTTTTTTCTGTCCTGACCTATTTATACACCTCTAGTTGAATTATTTCCACATACCCTTCCCCCATGTCTAGATTAGTAACATTTCACAAAATCTGTTTTTTTTTCTTTTCTTTTTTTTTTTTTTTAATTTTTTATTTTTTATAAACATATATTTTTATCCCCAGGGGTACAGGTCTGTGAATCACCAGGTTTACACACTTCACAGCACTCACCAAAGCACATACCCTCCCTAATGTCCATAATCCCACCCCCTTCTCCCAAACCCCCTCCCCCCAGCAACCCTCAGTTTGTTTTGTGAGATTAAGAGTCACTTATGGTTTGTCTCCCTCCCAATCCCATCTTGTTTCATTTATTCTTCTCCTACCCACTTAAGCCTCCATGTTGCATCACCACTTCCTCATATCAGGGAGATCATATGATAGTTGTCTTTCTCTTCTTGACTTATTTCGCTAAGCATGATTCGCTCTAGTACAAAATCTGTTTTTTGATTCAGTTCAGACTTTAGGCAGTCTCAGAAGACTGATTTAGTAGTTATTCAAAGAGAAGTTTGATGACTGGGATATTATCCAAGGGTATTTTTCATTAAATCAGCAGAGATTGGATGAAATGAATTTATAATCTAAAATTGCCTGATGATATTAACAACATGTATATAATTTATTTTCAGAAAAGCTTGCGGTTGTGAGGGATTCCCATTCCATGAGGTAATAGTTAATAATTCAAATGTATGTCTTATTTCAGAAGTTCTTTTAAAAAATTTGAAGTCAGAATTTCTATTTTATTTTCTCTTGCTAGGTTATTCAAGAATTCCTTCTGAACAAGGATAAATTGGTGAAAGTAATCAGGTACCGAAGACCTGATTTATTGTTGTTTCAGGTATGGGAAAATAAATATTACTTTATGCTATGTAGTTGTGTACTAGGAAGATAAGAAGGGATAATCACTTTGGTCTGAGAGGAGATTTAAAACAGCTTTGACTCTTTGACTGCATTTTTTTCAGCATTTATTTCTAATCTTCATTCCTTTGCCACATAAGAACCATACTTCGCAGACCACAAGACAAACCATAGTTATGCCCTTTAGAAGACACCTTATGTACCATGTACAGATTCATTGTATTTAGGAACATATTGGGGGCAGAACACAATACCCAGAGAATGTGAGAAATAAATTTGTTGTTATAAAAGTTTACAAGGACAATGGAAAAAAAAATTTTTTTTTTTTTTTGTATAGTTGACACACAAGATTACATTAGTCTCAGGTGTACAACTTGGCGATTTGATAAGTTTATACATTATGCTATGTCGGCATTGGGATTTTTAATCAGTGAACTAACTTTAAGTTTGGACTATCTATCACTTACTATGTGACCTTGTATATGTGTTATCCTCAAAAGAGAAATAATACTACTTTCTGAAGTCACTATAAAGATTAAATGAGATTATTTATATTAACCCCTAATATAGTGGCTAGGGAAGCCAATAATAGTTCAATAAATTTTAAGTACTTGTTGCCTATCCCTACCAACAACAGTAATACTAATGCAACCAGCATTTATTGAACATTAAAATTAGCTATCATATTTTAACACATTAAATGTAATCTCACTTAATCTTTATAATCTGAGTTGAGATATATGTTATGATGGAAATCTGAGGCTAAAAGAAATTAAGTAATTTACCCAACATCTTGGAAATAATCATACTGGGGTTCAAACTGACAAGTCTCACACTTACTCCTTATGCAACGTTGCCTCCTTAGGAGGCTTATTATTCTTTCTGGGAATACGCTCATTGATACTATTTTAACTAATGTTAATTCTGTAAGAAAAAAAATGATATTACCTGAGAGGGCTGTTTGTCTCTAAGAGATAACAAAATCTTGTTTTATTTGTTTTATATTTACAGAGATTTACTCTTGAAAAAATGGAATGGCCCAATCACTATGCATGTGAGAAATTGTTAGTGCTTTTGACCCACTATGACATGATAGAAAGAAAGCTTGGTAGAAGGAATTCTAATCAACTACAGCCAATTCGGTAATATGAAGAATTGTACAAAGAAGTCTCTGTGTTTCCATTTGGGTATCTTATGATCTATATAATAATCTAATTAATACCTTTAATAATCTTAATACTCTTAGTAGTGGGATATATAGCTCTTTGTTATATAAGAATGGAGTAAAGGTCTAGTATGAAATATTCAAAGTTTATTCATGGTTTACATTCAAGATAACAGTAAGTTCGTGTCTTCACATACTTTTCTGCTTCAAATAGTAATAACAGATTATTAAAAGAAATAACTATAAAATGATATAGCTAAGCTTAACCATAGAACTATTTCAATGAATCAGAAAGGGAACAAAAATCTAAAGGCACAGGAACTGGGAATTTGTAAAACTCAGCAAAAGGTATATGAGTATTCATTGTGCCATTCTTGAAACTTCTCTAAAGACTTAAAAACTTACAAACTAAAAGTTGGGGAGGAAGTATCAAAGAAAAATGATAAACTACAAAGGAATGACAATCTGATAGCCTACTTTTTCATGACAGAATGCTAGAGTCACGTTTCAAAGCTTTGAGTAAAAATAATTGGCAGCCTAAACATCATTTAAGCCTTATTTACTGGTTGGTGAATAAATCATGGATCCTCATTAAAAGCACTCTAAAGGGGGTACCTAAGCCAGAAGAAAAATGAACCCAGATGGATGATGTAGATAACAAAAAACAGTAGTCAACCAATAAAGAGAAATGAATAAATGTATTTAGCTCATTTAATAAACTAACTGGAAAAATACATACATAAATAGCTCCATAATGCTTGGTGATTAATATACAATGATGATAATAAACTAAAACTTCCAGAGTATGTATGTAAACAATGAACGGTAACCACTAAAACACCAGAAGTACAATTTCTATCTTTGAAACCAATACATAAAGTAGAAAGTAAGACTGTCAAACTAAAAAAGTACAGGAAGGAGGAAGGGGGACATAGCAAAGAAAAAATTGGGTGACAGAAAACACAAAAAAAATTGTATAAAAGCATCCAGCAAGGTCAGTGTTCAAAAATAAATATAAGTGGATTAAACTTATCTATTAAAAGGCATTATATAGGACAAACAAACAATATATCAATATTCTGCTATTTATAGGGCATGTGCAGAATAAAACTACACAAAATTTGAAAATAAAAAGATTTAAAAGATTACCATGTAAATATTTACCAAAGTGATATAGCAAAATTAACAGAAACAAAATAGACTTTAGAAGAAAAATTATTATTATGGAGGAAAGGAACGCTGATTAATAATGAAATCTACTGATAGGATATTACCATTATCAACTCTGTGCACCTAACAATAAAATTATCTTTTGAATAAACTATTCAGAAGAATAACTGTACCATAATTCTTTAAGTATCTTTAGAATATTATGAAAATAGAACAAAAGTCAATGAAAATTTAATAATTCAGTCTACAAATTGAAAATTTCAAAATAACTCCTGCAGTTAGACCTCATTGGAAGAATTTGTTTTTCAGAATCGTTAAAACGCGGAAAAGAAATGGAATTCATTGCTTTGAAATAGAATGGGAAAGGCCTGGTATGTTTTTACTCTAAGCAAAGTTTGTAACATTTAACCATATATGTTTAGCAAATATGATATACATTGTGAAACATGTTGGTAACCTTATTCTCTTCGTGAGGGAGGGAAAGAGACATATCACATGCACTGAGGATTGATTTTGTAGTTTACCTGTGATATTTAAATAAGGTTTGACTAATAGTAAATATTAAAAACTTTAATTTTATCTTAATATCTTACATTGACATTTCTATTGTAATTAATGTTTAAAGAATGTAATATGGAAGTAGTTTTGGTCCATATTTCTGAAGAAAATGCTGCTGCAAATGTTCTCCTTTCTTTGTTTCATTTTCATGAGAATTTATAGTTGTCAAATTACTCTTATTTTGCTGCAGGCAAAAATGCAGTGAACTCTGAATTAGCTCCCAAACTGAAGGCAAGGAAAGCACAGATCATTTAAAATGGAAAGTAATTCCAAATTCATTTTTATTTGCCTTTGAAATTAGATTGTGTGATTATATATGAATGAGTGAGGCTGTAGATTTGTCAAAGTTTAAGTTATAGGTAATTTTGAAGAATGAAATTATATGGAATTAGATAAACCATTCTAAGCAATACTAAGAAAACAGAAAGCTGAAGAATTTTGAGGATGTTTAGCAACAGTTCCACCAACTGTAGTATATTTTCAGGAAAGAAAATCGCATTAACCCAGTTTGGTAGTGCATCTCTGTTCAGAACTGAGTATTGTCAGGGGCGCCAGGGTGGCTCAGTCGGGTAAGCATCTGCCTTTGGGTCATGTCATGATTCCCTGGGGTCCTAGGACCAAGCCCTGTGTCAGGCTCCCTCCTCAGTGGGGAGCCTCCTTCCCCCTCTCCCTCTGCCACTCCCCCTACGTCTGCTTTCTTTCTCTCTCTGTGTCAAATTAAAAAATACAATCTATTAGAAAAAGAAAAGAAGAGAGCATTGTCCTTTGTGGGTGCTATTTCTTAAGGAAGAAAATGTACTCCTAGCCAGTTTAACTACGAAACACTGTAAGTTAATCTGTTTCCATTTTTTGTACTTTAAACTCATTCACTAATATTTCATTATAGTGTAGCTTCTCATGCGATTTTTCCCATGTGTAGGATAAACGTAAGGATCTAGTCTATTTATATATCACATTATAAATTTACATGCAAGCATTCTCATTTTCATTTAGTAGCTGCTTTTGAATCCAGTGAGCCTGGATGTATCCTCAATTCTGTTCTTTTGAGGAACCATCAATAAAGAAAGTTAATGTTGGAGCTCTAAGAAACTGTTTATTCCCAATCTTTATCTGGAATTTTAACACTCATTATACTAAATTAAAAGCAACCAACCTTATCTAAGCAAAGTGTTCTATCCTGTAAGGACCATCTTTAGATCAAGAGAATTTAAAATTCTCATTTTGAAAGGAATCTTTTTCCAGGTCTTGCCAGGCAGAAGAAAATCAATTCTATACTAGTATCAACTAGTATTAAAACAGTGAACTAGTATCAACTGGTATTATCTAGCATTAGCAACTAGTATCAACTAGTATTAAAACAGAGATGTTGTAAAGCAAGATCTGTAATGAATTATCAATTTGCACATGACTTTGATTACCTGGTAAACTTAATTTTACCTAGAAAAATTGAAATTTACAAATCTGCAATTAATGCTGTTTTTGCTGTATTTTTGATCTTTTAGAGCATTATGCTGTGGAGGATAAACATGGAGAATTGGTTCTACAAACAATAGAAGAAGAATCATTGTTTGAAGCAGCTTATCCTGAGATTGTTGCTGTTTATCAAAAACAAAACTTAGCACTGAAAGGGAAGAAACAAAAAAGTAAGTGTCGCATTTGATAGCTATTTATACTACACCCAAATGTCAAAGAAGAGTTACCTATTCTATTGGAATCTTATCTTGCCCAAATTTTGCTGAAAGTTCTGTAAGAATAAGAGTTAGGAATTTCCTCTTGCGTCTTTGTCTTTTTAAAGCCACAAGAAAACCGTTCTGCTCTGTGTCTGCTCGCTTAACCAAGTGTTAATAGTAACTTTACTATTGCTTGTTGAGCAACTAGTATGCATGACATGTTTTGAATTATAAACACATTTTCTTTATTTCCTAGAACTTGATGAGGAAAACAAATTCAATTATAATATTGTTTCCAACAGAAAATATTTTATAATATTTTATTAAGAATTATGTTGTTATTATAACAGTTGCCAGGAATGCACTGAGACAAGAAAGATAAAAAAAAAATTACTCATACAGAAGATTTCTGATCTGGACTCTTTTATTTGTTTACACGAGTTAAGGAAAATAAAGTAGATTTTAATAGTAATGTCGTTTTTTCTTTTCAGGCATGAAAATTAAGTCTAAAGAAAACAGTTGGCCAGAATCAGATAATGTGATGGGTTTCCAATCACAGATGACTTTAAACCCCACATGTGAAGTCTTTTCTATGCCGAATTCCAACTTAAATTTGGAAATTATCCCTGATTGTGCTTTACCCCAGAAATCTATTTCTGCATCATTGAATAGCTTGATTTTACCTGAAGATACTCCCTGTTTGAATACACAAGAGCATATAATGTCTTCTCCAAGACCTTTGGCTATGCAGCAAGTTACAACTGTCAGTAAGTCTCTACTTCCAGAAGCTAGTCAACCTAGGACTTCATCCCATAACATATCAGCGATTGCTGATCTACAATTAAGCACCATTGACTGGGAAGGTACTTCTTTTACTAATTCACCAGCTATTCCAAGGAACACTTCCCCTCGTGGTTTAAAATCAGAACTTGAAACAGCCATCCCTGAAAATTTTAAAAGTTTCCCAGAAGAATTATCATGTAAATCAGAATGGGGTACCACAAACATTAATAAAGTGTTGGATCAGGATCTTCAAAAGGCTAATCCTGAAGAGCATCTACTTTCTGGCATTACTCATTTACATCTTCAGGATTTGCCTTTAAAGGAACGAATACGTATAAAATCATCCTATCCTCAGGATAATGCACAACCAAATGTTGACCTGAAAACTCTGTCCCTAAGTACCACAAAAGAACCTTTTATTGCTAAGAGTGGTTCTGATTGTCCATCACATCCTTCAAAGGATCTTCTAGGAATTCATTTGCAAAATGAATCTAGACAATCTAAAGTTATAAAAGGAGATCAGCTATTTCAAGAAAACTATAAAGTGAATACTTCTAAATCTTACTCTGTCAACAACCCAGTAGTAAAGACCTCCAGTGTTAGAGTTGGACCATCAAATACTGCTTTAGATCATAGTAGAAAAGGTGATGTGCAAACCACTCAGAAAAGTGTAATGAAGAAAAGCGTTTGCCTTGACAGACATTCCTCTGATGAAGAGAGTGTCCCAGTGTTTGAGAAAGCTAAAAACACAACTCAGAAAATGAAGCCCAGTTCTCAGCAGCATAACCCAGCCGCATTCAAGAAGGATGGTGCCAACAAGTTGAATAACTCTAAAATATATATTAAAGAAACTGAACAGTGTGTCCAGGCTTATAAAGCAGCTGGAAATGAAGAGGACTGTTTCCCAGATGCCACTAAAGGTTCTCTGAATTTTCTACAGTGTCATAAGGACAGAGGTGACTCTGGAACTTCTCTGGATAGTCTTCTTCCTTTAAGGGAAAGATTAAAACTAAGGTTCCAAAATTCTTGAAATGGAATTAAAAATATTTAAGTATAACTTAGTATTTTAGGATCGTCAGCACTAGCAGAGGCAGAATCTCTACATTTGGCATAAAAATGTAATGTGGTTCTGTGTATCATGAGACACCTTTTCCATTTTAATTAAATTTATAATTAAAAATGTTGTCTAAAACTTTGGTTTTAAAAGGTGATCCTTGTGTTTAAAACTTAGGATAATGTATATTTGTAAAACATACTTTTGCCATTTTTTATATCTTTATTAATTTTTCTTTAAAGTTTTAAAATGTTAGTACAGTACTAGAGTAAATGTTTCATCCACTTGCTCACTTTTGTTCATTTCTTCCACAAACCTCTAAAGTTTTCATTTATAGTTAAGCTTGTTACCATGGATAATTCTTTGTAATTGCCTACACTCCCTCAGTGTCTTCTGTTGTGCCTTTCCTGAGAGTTTTATTTTCTCTCAATATGAAGGAACAGTTAGTTTGCTCTTCCAGTGTTGGTTACCTTACTCTCTTTGTGAAGGGCAAAAATGGAAAAGGAGGAAGATTCTCAGTATAATCAGTAAAAATTATAATTGTAATGGCTGAAAAACTTGAGGAAAGCTATTTCTTACATAACCCCAGGAATCACAGATATGCCAAATGGAAGATTTTCAATATAGAATATAGAATGATAAGAGACTTAGAAATTTGCTCAGGATCACACAACTAATTAATAATGGTGTGGGAACCAGAATTCTTGCCCCCTAATTTATTGGCTTTTCTGTTTTCCTTTTTTTCATAGCACTTTTTTTCTTTTTAAAAGATTTTTGTACTATGTGGACTTCAATAACTCTAAATATTAAATTGCGCATTAGTTTATTTGACATTCAAAAAGTCTAGGGTAACCGGACTGGAAAGTAAAAAGTAAAACTTGCTATTTGCAGATGACAAAGTATTTATATACAAAATTCTAACAAACCACTAGAAACTGAGAACTAATAAATGATCCAGCAAGATTGCAGGTTACGAGATCAATATACAAACATCAATTATATTTCTTACATCTACAATGAATAATACTAAATGAAATTAAGAAAATTCTGTTCACAATAGCATCAAAAAGGATAAAATACTTTGGAACGAGTTTAACGAAAGAAGTGCAAAATGTACACTCTGAAAACTACAAAATATTGTTGAAAGAAAGAAAACCTAAATAAATGAAAAGACATCCCATGTTCCTGGATCAAACAACTTGATATTAAGATATTTCCCAAACTAATTTATAGAGTCAAGGCCGTCTACATCAATTTTAGCTGATTTCTTTGCACAAATGGACAAGCTGATTCTAAAATGATTATGGAAATTGAAGGGACAGAAAATAGGCAAAACAATTTAAAAAAATTATGGGAGGACTTGCCTCTCCTGATTCTGATTTCAAAACTTACTACAAGTTTTCAGTAAAGAAGAATATGTTGTAGTGGCATCAAGGTACACATATAGATCAATGGGATAGACTTGAGGGAAAAGATGTATCCTCTAATATTTATGTACAATTGATTTTCAGCCAGAGTACCAACACATTATACATTTTCCCCTCAATGGGGAAACAGTATTCTTCCATCAAATTCTACTGGCACTACTGGATATCTATATGCAAAAGGATGAATTTTGAACACTACCTTGTACAATATGCAGAGTTAACTCAAAATGGATCAAAGATCTGATTGCAAACTATAAATTCTTAGAAGAAAACATGGGCATAAATCTCTGCAACTTTGGATTAAGCAATAATTTCTTAGGTAAGACACCGAAAGCTTAGACACCAAAACTAAATACATGGTACTTCATCAAAACTAACAACTTTTGTGTTTCAGAGGATACTGTCAGAATGAAGAGACAGCCATTAAAGAGTAGAAAATATTTTTAAATGATGAATGTGATAATGGACTCTTGAATAGAGACACATGTCTAAAAAGCTCTTAAAACACAATAAAAGACAAAAGTGAGTAAAATATCTGAGTAAACATTTCTCCAGAGAAGATGTACAAAGGGCCAATAAACACATGAAAAAAACTCAAATTCATTATTTATCAGAAAAATACAAATCAAAATCACAATGAGATACTACTTTACACCCAATAGGACAGCCAGACAGAGTCATAAAGAAGTGTTGGTGAGGGTCTGGAGAAATTTGCATTCCTACCAGAAATAACCTACTGATTGGAATGTAAAATGGGGCACCCATTTTGGAAATAGGTGGTTCCTCCACTAGTTAAACATAGTTACCATATGATTCAGCAGATCCACTCCCAAAAATATACCCAAGAGAAATGAAGACATATATCCATCCAAAAACTTTACACAAATATTCATAACCCCGAAGTGGAAACAATCCAAATGTCTATCAACTGGTGAATGAATAAGCAAAATGTGATATATCAATACAATGGAATATTGGCAATAAAAAGAAAAAGTCCTGATAACCTGTTACAATATGATGAACCTTGAAAGCATGCTAAGTGAGAGGCCAGTTGGAAAATATTACATATATGATTCAATTTATGTAAAAAGTTCCAAATAAGTAAATTTATATAGAAGCAGGAAGTAGACTCAGGGTTGGAGGAGGGGAGGTTGAGGAGGGAGAAGGGAAAATGACTGCTAATGGGATGGTTTTTTGGGGGGAGTGGGTGGATGAGGAAAATGTTCTCAAGTTGATTTTGTTGATGGTTGCAAAACTGCAATTTACTAAAACTGTTGAATTGTGCAATTTAAATAGATAAATTCTATGGTATGTGAACTATATCACAATAAAACTTTTAAAAAATAAAAAAAAAAATTACAGAGAATTTTATCTGTCCAAACCCCTTAGTTTCTAAAATGTTTATACTCCCTCTTCTCCCACATATGCAGTGCTATTACTATTTTATTGTTTTACAGAAAACAAGTCCAGAGTAGTGAAGAGATTTTTCCAAGACTGGCTCTGAAACTTTGGTTTATTAGTCTAGCATTTATTACATTATGCCATATTTTAAAGATTTTATTTATTTATTTGGCAGACAGAGATCACAAGCAGGCAGAGAGAGAGGAGGAGGGAGCAGCTCCCCACGGAACAGAGAGCCAGATGTGGGGCTTGATCCCAGGACCCTGGGATCATGACCTGAGCTGAAGGCAGAGGCTTTAACCCACTGAGCCACCCAGGCGCCCCCAGCGTTATGCCATATTGTATAATTAGATTTAAATTTGAAATATTTTGGAATTTTTTTGCTCTTTCTGAAGTTATAATTTTGGTTTTTCAACATTTCACTAAAAACAAAACGCTTTGAATCAAGTTGAACTTTTAGAGAAGTGTCATGTTTGTAGAACACTTATTATATATAAATTTCTAGGCAAGGGGAACCCTAAATAAATGTAATCAGTCCTCTCAAGGATCCCACTTACCCTAATTAAATGATACATCTATCTCACATATATTTGATATGTTTAAATCAGTGGCTATTCTTAAGTTACTTATTTTTTAAGGTAGGATTTTCGTGTAGTTAATAAAAAAGGTAAACTAGTAACATAGAGAATGAAAAAGTCAATGTCCTTTCTATTTCTAATGACCAAGCACAATTCTTGCACCTAGAGGCAAGCACAGTGTCTAATTTCCTGTAGATCCTTCCAGAGGTGTTCTGTACCAAAATATTAATGTATTTTAGAAATTACTCCATATCGATAAATATGGTCTGTTTTACTCTTTAATGACTCCGGTGTCCCCTCATGTATACCTTTGCACAGTCGCCTAGTGGTGTGTAATGGATATGAACATCATGGTAGATTTTGACTGTTGAGACATTTTTGATTCCCTAAGGCCACCTAAACTATGGAATGTGAGCTAAATCATTTGAGTGTCTCTTAAACACATTTGATTTTGGTGTAAGCTTCCTTTTAAGACTCTCCTAAATGTCCTTAAATAGCTTAGAATGATTATATATGACACTAATTTACATATGAAAATAGTACATTTCCTTCGAAGATCTTACATTAGAAAAACTTGACTATGTCTACCAAGAATGGCATTTTTTTTCTTTTTTTAAGATTTTATTTATTTATTTGACAGAGATCACAAGTAAGCAGAGAGGCAGGCAGAGAGAGGAGGAAGCAAGCTCCTGGCTGAGCAGAGAGCCCGATGTGGGGCTCAATCCCAGGACACTGGGATCATGACCTAAGGCTTTAACCCACTGAGCCACCTAGGCACCCCAAGAATGGCATTTCTTTGGGGAAAAAAAAAAGTTTCAAGTTTAAGCTAGCACTCACATAGTTCAGTAATCTCAATTTTTAAGTGCTCATAAAATGTACATTTTTTAAAGCTTTATTTATTTAATGCACCACAGGAGCTTGAACTCACGACCCCCAAATCAAGAGTCACATGCTCCTCTGAACCAGCCAGGTGCCCCATATGCCCGTACAATGAACTTTTAAATTTTTTTTCAAGGAACTACATTTTGACCTTACGGCACAGATGCGTGTACAGCTCTAAGTTCTGTTAAGAGCTGCACAACCTGGTACTACACACTGTAGATGAGGGTAAAATTTTACTCTGGGGTAATGGGTTTTATTCTGGACTGCTCACTTGATCCCACACTCCATGCTAAATATCTTGATTATGTCCTCAGAAATATAGCTAAGGACTCAATTCCTTTTTAACTTCACTGACTTTTTTTTCCTTTATTGAAGTAAGGTTTACATATAATAAAATCCACTCATTGTAAGTGTAAAAGGTGAATTTCAGTAATTGTGTATAGCTGTATAAACTCTACCATAATCAAGATACAGAAAAGTCCCTTCACCCTCAAGTTTCCTTATGTTCCTTTGCGATTAACCCTCTCAGATGACCTTGATCCCAGACAACAGCTGACAGATCTCCCTTCACGATGTCTTTGCCTTTTCTAGAATTTCTATAAATGGGACCATTCAGTATGGAGTCTTTGTGTTGACTTTCTACCTAGCACATGTTTTTAGGACTTATTTATGTTGTGTATATTAATACTCTGTTCCTTTTCATTGCAGCATAGTATGACATAGTATTAATATACTGTAATTCTTTTTTGATCAGTTGATGAAAAATAAGATTGTTTTTACATTTTGGTTATATGAAAATATAACCATGAATACTTAGACACAGGCCTTCAGGTGGACATACATTCTCATTTTTCTTGGAGAGATGTTTATCCAAGGTTGCTGGTCCATATAGTCACCATATGTTTAATTTTTTCACATACTGCCACACTCTTTTCCAAAGGCATAGAATCATTTTGTGTTCCCACCAGCAATATGTGGAGGTTCCAATTACCTTACATCATCACCAAAACATAATATTGTCAGTCTTTTTCATTTTAGCCATCCTAGTAGGCATGCAGTGATATCTCCTTATGGTTTTATTTGCATTTTCCTGAAAACGTGAAGAATCTTATATGCATATGGGCCATTCATATATCCTCTTGTGAAATTCTGTTTTTTTCTGGCCAAATTTAATTGGGTTGTTTATCTTCATGTTATTAAAGGTGTTCTTTATTTTTTTCCAGCTATAAGCTCCTTGTTAGATGTGTTTTACAAATCTTTGCCTGACTCTGACTTATCTTTTCATTTGAACTGTGTGTTTCAAAGAGTGTAATGTTTTAAATTTTGATGTTTATTTTATTAATTTTTATTTCCAGTGGCATATTTAAGATATCTTTGTCTAACCTAGTGATCCAAATAATTTTCCTGTTTTCTTCTACAAGTTTAATGTTTTTTTTGTTTGTTTTTTACCTCTTATATTTTGGTCTATGATTCATTTCAAGTTAACTTTTGCATATGATATGAGGTAATGATTGAGGAACATTTTTCCCCCATACAGATAACCAGGTGTGCCACCACAATTTGTTACAAAAATATTATCTTTTCCCTCATGAATTTCCTTGGTGCCTTTGTTGAAAGTCAATCATGTAGGTCTATTGTTAATCTCTCTTCTTTCTACTAATCTATCATTGCAATATATTACTATAGCTTTAGAGTAAATATTGAAATCTTGAAATCTTGAAATTAGTTTATCTTTGTTCATTGTTTATATTTTCCTGTCAAAGTCACCAATTTGGCCTCCATGTTACTAAAGCTAATAACTTCTAGTCTTAAATTTACTTATCTGCAGAAAAGTTTCTACGGAACTTCCCTCATTCTTGAAAATTTCTGTTCTCTTGTTTTCCATATCAACACTGGCTCTTTATGGTGTATGTACCCCTTCTTGGCTATAATTTTATTTTATTATTTTTTATTTATTATTTATTTTTAAAAAGATTTTATTTTTTCAGAGAGGGAGACAGCACAAGCAGGGGAAATGACCCAGCAGCCTCCCCGTAAGCAAGGAACTTGATTTGGGATTCGATGCCAGGACCCTGGGATAATGACCTGACCCAAAGGCAGAGGCTTAATGACTGAGCCACCCAGGCATCACTCGGCTATAATTTTTAAACTCATAGGCTTAAATATGCGTGCTTCTTAAATATTGGTATCCTCTTTTCTCTTACTCTCTATACAGTCTAGATATTTTCTACTCTCATGACTTCAGCTATATATGCATTTCTGACTCAGATACAGATCTTTAGCTAAAATGTCCCTCCTAATCTATAGATTTGCTTATTTAACCAATTCCTGACATCCCTGGGGATACAAGTATGGCAATAAGATGGTAGAGGCTCCAAGGTGCCTGACACATTTAACCTTTGATGTTGTTCCAAGCCTTGCTGTACCTGGTTCCTGGTTCCAAGCAAAGTCTTTTGGATGGTGCGCATTGATAGATGCCAGAGCTATTTATTGACGGTCAACTGAGTAAGTATTACATGCATCAAATGCCAAGGACTGCCAGGAAGTACAAAGTAGTGTAAAACCCAACTTTTATTTGCAAGGAATTGACAGTCTAGAGCAAGATAGGGAAGAGTGGCATATTTACACACAGGAATAAATTATATTGGCTAGCACAGAATTAATTGTTTGATGAAAGGACATGGAACCCAGGACGAGGTTGGGCATGCTTGTGGAATAGTAAACAATCAGTTTCAACCGTAGAGTCTTACTTGGCACCAGTCTCCAGGGAACAAATGCCTCTGTAGGCAAAGAAAATGCCAAGGATGGAGGAGAGGTGATGACAAATCCGGAGCAGAAGGTGAGCTAAGGTATCTTAGGGCAAAGGAGAAAATAGGACAAAATGTAGCAGAAAACCTGACCAGGGTGCTAAAGGATTCTGACCGAATAAGCCACATGTAATAGTTTGTATGTGAGCTCATCAATTCACACACCCAAACTGCTCATAGAGGAGGAGGAAGATACTGGATTTAAAATTGCTGGGCGAGAAGGGAAAGGAACATGCCGTGAGTACCTACTATGTACAAATTAGGCTCTTCACAAGCTGCTTAACCCTCTCAACAACTCTGTAAGGGCTGTATTGCAGTGTGTTGAATCTTCAGAAGCAAAAGTAATTCGTATTAAAACATTCCTCAAAAGCAAAACAAAACAAACAAAACCCCCATATTCCTCCAGGGATCTGCTTATCTTGACTGTTCACTCTGGACATCTACAGGTGTTCTTAACTACGGATTTTATGAAACAAAATGAGTTGGGAATGACTGAGCTGGGTTCATTTTACTCCCTATTGAATATAGGCATGAATAGATGAATTCTGATGTCAATATTCGGTTTCTCCTCCTGAAGGGTTTCTCTTCTTTCATTGTCCAGATTATACTTTTTTTTTTTTTAAGCCTCCTATGTTGTTCCTATTCCTTGCTGATTTGGTCTATGATGTCACTTTACAAGTAATACAGACTTCTATCCTACAATACTGCTTATGTACATGCTTATCATGTCATTGACTGGCTTGCTTTACTCCAAAATGCTCTTCAAAGATCTCCCTCTAAGCTACCAGAATCCCAGAACTGGTTTCTCCCTGTTGGCTTCAGACAAAGGCCCTTTTCTGTCCTAACTCCTCTGAGCTTTGTATGATCAGTCTTAAAGTTTGGGGTTTTCTTCCAGATTTTATAATAAGGAAGACCCTACATTTGTGCATGACTGGGAGGTAGCATGGGCGATGTTCTTGGACATTCTTATTTTCAAATTCTTTTCTGCAGATTTTCTATGTGAACTTGGGGACATTTTCTGACTTTTTTTTTTGAGACTCATTTATTCAAATACTTATGTAACATCTACTATATGATAAACACTATGCTGGGTCCTGGAGACACAGTGGTAAATGGTATTCGATAAGGTTGTTTTAATATCTGTAAAGTGGCTGCCACACAGTTAATGGTATCTGTGTCAGCTACAGTCATTTGGAAAGAGAGCAAACTTTCAGACTTGGATTTAAGCTGAATGTAGCCAAGCCCAGCCCTTTGGGTAAAAAAATGTGGGCGTCATAATATTCTAGTAGGGAGTCATGTGAGGATGGGAGAGTTGTTTTCAGAAAAAGGAAGCTGTCTCTAGGTTAGTATCATCAGAAAAGAGATCGTAAAAGGTATGGCATTTGAGCTAAGGTTACAATATTGGAAAAAGAATAATGTGCTTTTTCAGATATAATTGGTAATATTGATCTTGATCAGTCACCTAACATATTTACTGAGGACCTACTTTGTGCAGGCCTCCTATGCCTTTCTGTGTCTTAACAGTGGGCTGAAGTCTATGGAGTTTAATATACTTCTCCCAAAACCCCCAGCTGGAAAGAGCTTCAGCTGGCACACACAATCTTGATGACAGCAGGGACTGAATCCTTTTCGTTCACAGATTCTGAAACAGTGCTCTGTTCAGTAATTTCTAGCTGTGTGAATGATCTCCCCACTGTGGCAAGCATGGCTGCACAGTCCTTGCAAAATAGCATCTCAGAACTCCAGCATGGCTCATGAGGCTGGGGCAGTCTGGTCCCCAACCCATCTCTCTAGCTTTAACTTAGACATTCCCAGCCATGAACCTTGGCACTAGCTGCCTAAGACCCCTTGTTATTCCTTGAACAGATGCTTGTCTTTGCTCATGAGTTGCTCACTACCCCAAAACCTTGCTCCTTCCCTGTGAGCTAGACAACTCCTCTTCATCCATCAAGGACCTTTTCAAATGTCATAACTTCTCTCTAATCCCAACCAGAATCAGTTGCTCTAGTTGTGCTCCCAGAGAAATTGTGAGTCCCTCCATGAGAGTATTTATCACATTTCATTCATTCATTCATTCAACAAATACTAGTTGGGTGCCTTGCAGTCAGAAGGCACAATATTCTTTGGGGCGCCTGGGTGGCTCAGTGGGTTAAGCTGCTGCCTTCGGCTCAGGTCATGATCTCAGGTTCCTGGGATCGAGTCCCGCATCAGGCTCTCTGCTCAGCAGGGAGCCTGCTTCCTTCTCTCTCTCTCTGCCTGCCTCTCAGTGTACTTGTAATTTCTCTCTGTCAAATAAATAAATAAATAAAATCTTAAAAAAAAAAAAAAAGAAGGCACAATATTCTTCTTGATAACCATATCTATCTTTTCCTAAGACAAGACTGAGAACTCTTCCAGAGATCAAATCTTATATATTTTTGTATCCCTCGGAACTCTGTCCAAAGTTTGATTTTCTGCGTCACCAACTCTTGCTTACCCATCAAGACTCATTATGAGTACGGTTTTCTCTCAGAAGGTTTATCTAGCTTCTTATGGATCCCTCCTATTTCCAACAGTCTTCTAAGTTATTGCCTGTATATCGTTTTGTGTCGATTCATTTGTGTTTTTGTCTCTGGCACCAGCCACGACCATCTTGTCCATCTGGATCTGAGGCACCCGGGGGAGGAGCTGGTACAGGAGGCTTTGGTGAATGGGCGCGGATTGCCTGGTGGTGAATTCAGGGTCTTAGTTCTTCCATTCTCCATGGAGAAAGAGCAAATCTGGTTGGATGCCTCCCTCCATCAGCTTTATCCCGGGCACCCCTTAGTCCTTTTAAGATGCCAGGGCCAGAAGACTTGCCTTCTGAGGGTAGAGAGGCTGAACCAACTGCTGACTGTTTCTATTGCGTTGGTAGCACTTGAGGTCAAACAGTATAAATAATATCACTGAAGGCAACCTCCTTTCATCTGCAGATTAACCCACAATGTTTATCACCTTCTTCGCCAGGAAAAGCTTTTATCCAGCTCAGCTAACAGCTTGAGTCAGCCTCTTACAAGGACTTGCCACATTGCCTTTCAAATTGACACGCTGCAGAGTCAGCCCCAGTAAGAGTCCAAAAACATGAAATCCTCTCTGATGATGGTCAGAACGGCTGGCTTCTTTATGCAGAGAAGTTCAATAAATTGCCTGTTTGGCAACGGAGGGGAGGGTCATCAGCAAAGTAGGCTGACCCTTCTGTGATCAGCCTGACTTTGAATATTTTGCTAATGTTTGGAAGAGTTCCTGTAAGCACTGAGGAAGAACTTCTTTAATAGAGATTAAGTATCTGGGCTTCCTCAGCATTATTCTGTGCCAAGACCTGAAAAAGTCAACGTTGACCCTCCCCTCTCAAATGGGAAAACTGCCTGCGTTGTTAGAGTTCTTTGATCAGAGCCGTAATGGAAGAATTCTCTAGTGTTTGCCTCATCATGACGTCAGTCTCTTCTTCCTCCACCACTCAGCAGCTCTGAGCGAAGCTGGGAAGGGCTGTCTACACTATGAATCTGGAAATGAGAATGAGTGATTTTTTCCGTGTCCATGGGAAGGTAGGGTTCACACCCTTTCCCTTTTTGTTTTGTTTTGTTTTCAAGTAATCCCTATTGCAGTAACTGCTCCAATGTGGTCATTATCGCTAAAATCATTTAGATCCCTATTAAGCTGAGAGTGTTCGCTCTGCAGAAGACTTATTTTACAGGTTGTCCAAACACTGGCGTCTCCGGTCCAGGCCTTGTGAAGCCTCCACAACTTCACAGCTGGCATAGTTCTATGGGAGGTGTCAAAGGACTCAGTACAACCTGGTCTACATCCTGTGAAACAGACCAAAGGACCCTCTTTAGCCTCGGAGGCAGTGGTCTGAGTAATTGTCCTAGTTCCGAAGAGACTAGCTGTCTTCCTCATCTCGCCTGTTTCTCCTCATAGCGAGAGAATGATACTTCCTCCTTTCTTCACACTCATTTACATATTGGGAATGCACAGACTCTTGAAAGACATACATTATTAGTGTTACTGATTCTGGTATGCTAAATCCATTGATGAACCACAAGGGATGCCTTTAAAATGTGTTTCATTATAATGTCTATGGTTCTATTGAAATTATCTCTAGTTTATGTAGGAAGACAAGACAGAGTATAATGGGCAATAAAGAGTTTGAGTAGATTCATACAGTTTCAAAAGTTTTTTTTAATTTTTTTTGGTGTTGTTTTTGTTTTTCCAGTTTCAAAAGTCTCTTATGCAAGATTAAGCATCTACCTTCCCCTCAGGTCATGAACTTGTAGTCCTGGCATTGATCTCCAAGTCTGGCTTCCTGTTCAGTGGGGACTCTGTTTCTTCCTCTCTCTCTGTCCCTCCTTCCTGCTCATGCTCCCTCTGTCTCTCAAATAAATAAAATCTTTTTAAAAAGTCTCAATGCAAAACATTAGTGAATCTAGGTAGAAGAGAAATAACAGAGATTGTGTGTTTCCTATTATGTCCACCCACTTTACTCAGTCTTCAAATTCCTCATATATGTCCCACAAAAACTCTGAAAGGCAGACACTTGTATCCCCTATGTATATACAAAACTAAGGGAAGCTGAGGAACTTAGCCAAGGTCAACAACTAGTAAGAGGCAGGAGGAGGACTGGAGCCCAGAGCTGGTCTATCTCCAAAGATTCTTTGGTAAAAATTAAGCTTCTGTCTACTCTGCATTTATCTAAGGCTATGGCACTCTTCAAGAAACAATCTCACCCATCAGTGAGATGGAATGACCTGTACTGATTTGATGCATAGAAATCTGGCCACTAAATCAGAGTGGTTCAGATTCCCAGAAAAGTAGTTTTGTGGATATTCAAGAAATGATCATGAAAGTTACTAGAATTTTCAGAATTAAAAAATAACCACCAAAGTCAACCCTTGCGGAGATTAGGGGATTTGGGTGTGTGAGGAAAGAGGAGAATGTAAGGGACAGCAGGACACTGAATCTCCCAGAGCTTTGTCGCTTCCTGCTAAGCTCTAACCACCAGGGCCAAACATCTTCAAGACAGGTCACCCACAAGTTCCCAGGGGAGCATTAGTTAAGACTCTCTGCTCTTCAACAGTCGTTTCTGACCTGAATAACCTTTAGGCAGGGCCTACAATGGGCCAGGCCTTGTCACAATCAGCTAAATGCATGGTTTACTAATCTTGAAACAACCAAGGGAAGTAAAGCGACACGCCTGTGGTCACACAGGACATACACTTCCTTCCAACAGTGTTGTACCTACAAAGGGTGGGTACCGGCAGCCCTTGTGTGAACCATGAAATGACTTTCAAATTGATCGCCTTACTTCAAAACGCTGGTGCCCTTCCCAGAACACACGTCAGTCGGATAAATCTACTGAAATTGCAAATCACGTCCTAACAGCCCCCCAATGTACACCTGTGTACAAACTTCCCATCATGCTCTGCATAAAAATTCCTAAGTCCCAGGAAGAGCCTATAAGGTCCACCATGGCTGACCCTTGTCTTGACCTACTCTCCCACCTCTTCCCCCTTATCGCTTGCCTTACTCTAATGGTGCTGGTTTTCTATCATTTCCTTAAGCTCGTCAAACTCTGGCTCTTGAACTTGTTGTTCCCTCTGCCTGGACTTCTCACAGATTTCTGGACAGTAAGCCCCTTATCACCCTTCACCTGGTATTTTTGAAAGAATGCTAGCTAAGTAGCTACCTCCACTGCTTAGACACACACTCCCCCACACTTGCCTCTTACTCTGCATTATTTTCTTCACAAATCATGAGACTTTTTTGTTCATTTGGCTCTTACCATTGGAATAGCAACACAAGAGGAGAAACTTCATTTTGTTCTTTGTTATATTCCCAGAGCTTTCAATAGTGCCTAACATTTGCCACTGTTAATACACCCCTGTTGAATGAATGAATGGATGAAGTTAACCTCTGAACAACCCAAATCCACCTGAAGCCAAAGCCCATGGTTTGACCACCATTATGCTGCCATTTTTTGAATTCTTAAGATGGATTTAGTACTGGGTGAGGCATGTTGCAAAGTACACACGGATAATATCTGGTCACTCCCTTCAGGATGTTTCAAACTTAGTTGTAATATCAAATTCATATGTTCTTGGGATAACAACGCCACAGAGTGCTGTGTAGAGGTAGTGGTGTCTGAGGGCATCAGAATGCAGAAGAGAGTGGTCAGTGAGGATCCAGACAGTTCTCAGAGGTTTTCTAGGGATGAGTGATTGGTAGGAGGCTTGCCTGGTGGATGCAATTTAGAGTTAGGGGGAGGAAGACTCTCAGGTCCTTGGATAAGACTTAGCATCAGTGAGTTTATCCAGGATAGATGTGTTTTTGGTAACATGTATTTTAGGTCATCCAAGACTAGAGACATTAGTAAGAGACGTTTTGGGAAAACGCCACTCACCCATTATATACAAGTACATTTTCACAAGGAAACAAGGCCAGCAAGGAAAGAGGAGGAAAGAAAGGAACTGATGCTCCATGCTTCTGACTTGTCATGGGGTGCGGTGAGGGAGATGGACCTGGCACACAGTGAGTGTCAGATAATTATTTGCTCTCTTACCCTCAAAGTTCCTTTTTGTGGGATTCACCTGGAATTCTATGCTTTCTTCAAATAGAAGTCCCCAACAGTGAGGACTCATAGGAAAAGGCCACCTCTTTGGGGCAAGTTGTAGGGCAAAGCTGCTCTGAAGTGTCATAAACCCCCAGGCATGGGGCTGCCCTGGCCACTGGAGATACCATCCAAGAGTTTGTCAGAGAGCCACAGTTCACCCTCAGAGGAGGTTCCCCCACCTTCAATCATGGCTCCCAGTGAAGTGTAGAGCAAGGGGATCCTTGAGAACTAGGTCATCAACTAGTGAAGATAACTTACTATGCTCAGAATAAATATCCATCCATCCATCCATCCATCCATCCATCCATCCAACAAGCCGGTACTCTATGCCAAGTATCATGTAAATTGCAGGGGCTACAGTAAGGGTGAGACAATGTCCTTGAGAACTCATGGTCTATCCACAAAGAAACCCATATGCATATGCAATGGTGTCTTAACTTGCTACTTGCTTCCAGGTTTGGGTTGAATGGAAACATTTATCCCATATCCAGACTTGGCCACAAAATCTCACCAAGCCAAACCAAACTACTCCATGAAGGGAACAACTATGCTTAACCTTCCCCCCCCCAACCCCCACCTCTGGAGCTCTTCCCAGAAAGGTGATAATGGAAGATTTGGTCCCAACAGGGCCACAGGCAAGGGATTTGCATTTTAAAGTTTGACAGATATTTATAGGCCTTTTGATCTCCTTTTTCCCCTCTACCACCCACCCCCAACATTGCCTGCCTCCTCCCCCACCCAGTTCTCTGCATTGTACCAGGTACAAATCTAAGAAATGATGGCCCCAGGTCCAGAGGACCCTGGTGCCCTGGTGTGGAGTGCTCCTACTCACAAACTGAGTATTGAATATCAACATGTTGAGTATCAACTATCTATCAAGTCCTTTTCTTAATTTCGAACCAGCACCATCCCCCTGCAAGGTTCATTTATGATTTGCCTTTTGTTGTTGTTGTTAAGGGAGGAGAAACATGAGGCTGGGAGGGGTTCAGTAACCTCCTGGAGTCATTGAGAAATGGTAGACAGAATCAAAACCCAGGTCTGTGTGTCCCAGTCTGAACTTTTCATTAAGCCGGGCAAACTCCAGGAGACAAGGCTGGTTCTCGCAGGCTGCTTAGCTAAGTTTCTTCTCGGAAAGGATTATCCTGCATTCCAGTTTTGCTGGTGTTATTCTGGAAATAGCCCAATAAATGTCACAATTTGATTTACTTGGGACAAACCTGCAGCTGCCTTTTCCTTTGCGGCTCTTCTCGGGCTCAGTGCTTTCCCTGTGCTTCGACTCCTCATTCGCACAGATCCCTGCCGTCTGACAGCTGCAAGCCTTGGGTCGGCCCTTCAGGTTTGCTGATCCTACACACCAGCTGGGACCCAGAGGCTCGGAGAATGACT
The DNA here is from genome assembly GCF_964662115.1 of Mustela nivalis. Classification (NCBI taxonomy): domain Eukaryota; kingdom Metazoa; phylum Chordata; class Mammalia; order Carnivora; family Mustelidae; genus Mustela; species Mustela nivalis. The sequence goes on from NC_139027.1 coordinate 12,555,672, forward strand.
TGTGCAGAGGAGCTGGCACCAGATTGATGAGAATCTTACATATTTGCTCTATTAAAAGTAGACAGATGGCAGCTCTTCTTGGGGTGAACAGAGCCTAATGTCTAAATGTGTCAAATCACTGAGTTGGACCTCTGCAACTAATGCACCCTTGTGTGTCAACTACACTCAAAAAAGAAGAAAAAAAGGTAAAAGGCAAGGGAAACCAATCACATCAACACCTCTGTGCGCTGCCTGCTTTGTCCTATTTAATCTTTTCCTACAAAAGTCATCCCTGGTGGAACTAGGATCTGAGCTCGGGCACTGCAAGTAACGCAGACCTTTCCTTTCTGACAGCAGACAGGGTGGTCTGGTGATGAGGAAGCGCACAAATAATACCCCCGTTGAAGTGACCAGCCTAGGAAATCCGCTCCTATGCTAAAGAGAGAGCAAAGATGTCAACAGAACGAAGTGATGGATGCAATCATTTTGAGGTCAAGTCTGTAATATACAATCATCCAGCATTCGCCAACCACTTGGGTAGGATTTTGACCAGTAGCCGCCCCCCCATACACTGAAAAACAAGGATGGCGGGCTCTCCCCACACTTTCTGAGACTGTCTGTGATGGTCCGAAGATTCCGCAGGTCTCCTTCCTCCTTGGAAAATCCATCCCCCTCCCCCAGAGAGGGGGCCTTAGAAGTGCCAAATTGGGAGCCATAAGAAAGTTGTTGCTGGTGCTGGGTCTTCCTGTTGACGTTGAGAGATCACGTTCAAAGCTCAAGCCGCTCAAGCCGCAGCTTTCTCTCCTCCTCTGGCCATCCCTCTCCCATCTGAGAAGGAACGCCTCTTCCCTTCCCCCACCGTCATTCCCCGCCAAAGTCTCTGGATGGTGCTGAGCTGGGGGGCAGATTGGGAGTCTGTGGCATCCTTTCTGCTCTTTTCAGATAGAACCCAACCTCATGGCAGGGGCTTTTGCAAAGTTCCTGTCCAGAAGCAGAAATCTCCCCCCTTGAGCACCCAGGCCAGATTCCAGCATGGACCAGGCTGCTCCTAAGGAAGCTCTTCTGAATGATTCCCCATTGTCCACGTAGCTGTGGGTCCCAGTGTTCAGAAGAGCAGAGGCAGGAGGTGACGTTGGCTCAACAGCTTCAGATCTTACCCAGCACGCCCTCACCCAACTCCATCTGCTCTTAAGGTATAACCTGCAACCTATTTCTGCCAAAACATGTTTCGTGACCATCATCCGTACTAACCTCATTTTACTCACACATAACTATCAGGAGAGACTGTGGCATTTAGTTGTGCCTCGAGGGACACCTGTGACCTTGACATCTAAGGAAACTTTTCTGTATCTTGATATCACCCATTCTGGGATAAATAATTGACCTGCTAATGACAGGGTTCCCAAAAATCCCAACTTGACATCATTTTGCTAGCTTTCTAGTGATGACATTTTCTCTATTTCAAAGTACTCATCATTGTTATCCAACCATCTGGTAGCTCTTAGCTCTTTTTTGTCTTATACAAAACTTTTAAACCTTTACGAAACCTAGAGATCTCCTTACCAGTATAATATACACGGACACATTCATGGTCATTGTTGTGTGCTGTATTTGACACCCTGGAGCCTATTCCCGACCTCCATCGCACTGTGGATGTCTGTCCTAGAAGGTGAGCACCCTGGGACAGGGACCTTGTCTGGTTCCCGGGATGTCTCCTGAATGTAGTGAGGTTTCTTGTACATCGTAGACAGAGTACTTGGGAAATCTGTATTGTACATCGAATGCATTAACCCATCTGGAAGCAACTTCGTGAGAGCAAAGCTAGCTTGGTGACCCCACGAAGGATGTCATTACTCTTCCAGCCCAGTAAGAATGGCGTTGAGTGATGTTGCACAGCTCAGAGAGAGCCCCCAGGGCTGCACTCCGGCAGAAATGAGGGAGGGTCTTGGACGGATGAGGCTGACAAGCATCAACAAGGGAAACACCACGGGCCTCCATGTACAGGACCAGGCTCCAGGTAAGTAACCTGGGGATGGCCAAGCGCTACCCCAGTGGTTCCCAAAGCCAACCTTCCTAAGAGGACTCGTCTGAAGAATCTGTTATAAAATCAAATGGTTGGAATCTACCCCCACAGATTTTGAGTGAGGTGGTTTTGGGCTCCCACTTAGAGAAGCAGTGCTATGAGCCAGAGAGGGAACTAGGAAGCTGGAACTAGATAAGAAAAGAAAGAAAATGTTGGCGTCTGGGGGCCACATACCCATTCACCATCCCTTGTGTCAGCCTGCACAGAACCCAGTGTACGTGCAACAGAGGCCACCAAGGTGTTGGCTGGAAGTCAGAGTGGACCAGAAAGAACACTTTGGATTGGGACAGGCAGTGGGATGACACCACAAACCGTAGGCAGAAAACCTGCACTAGCCAAGGAATAGCAATGGGGGAAGTGGCCTGTCTTCCACAGTCTGGACCTGTGTGAGAAGGGCAGGTCCAGACTGGAGGAAGGGGAAAGGTGGGGGAAGGAATGGGAACCTTAGGGACAAGTCAGATGGGAAATAAGAATCCAAAAGAGAACACAGAAGGAGGGCTCATCCGCAAGCACAGCCCCTGCAGCATCAGAAACGCTGTTAGGATCCATAAGACGGCAACAGCTGGTATCGTTGGGGAAGGCATGGAAGGGCAGGGAAGGAAGACATTGATCCCCAATCCCCCTGTCTGTTCCTTAGACACTCTTCGGGCTCCCCGGCTCTTCCAAGATCATCCTGCTGCAGGACTTATCACAAATGTTGATAATTAAAAAGCTTGTGCAGCCCTCAGACACTCTGCTTTCCATTTTGAAGAATGCTCAGGGAAGGCTAGTAAGACCCTCACCTCCCCTCTGCTGGCTTTCTCACTTGTCCTCACCGAATCCTGTCTTCCTGTAAGGAATCATGACATCACGTCCTTAGAACGCTGGGAGCCCTGAAAAGGCAGAGTATCACGCACGTACACAAAAGCACACTTATTTTTACAGGATTCTATTTCCCTGCTCTTCTTGAGTCCACCTCCCAGTAACAGCTGCAGGGCTGCCTACAGCCAGCAGCAGCTGCAGTCATGAGCCCACCGTTTGAGTCTGTGGATGACACAGGCTCTGACTGGAGATGCAGCTGTTCTTTAAAGCCTTGGGGCTTGGCGTCCCCCCTACCCCGGTCTGGACACACAAAGAGAGTCATTCATTAACGCTCCATATTGGAAAATTTCATGGTGGGAGGTAATCCCCAATTCCTTTTACCAGTGGGACAGTCTTTTGATTCTGCCATCTTTGGGTGGTTTTGCCATACGTGAGTAAGAAAATCTCCCTCAACTTCAGTTTCCTCAACCCTCTAATGGAGATAATAACATTACCCATTTCCTGTGGGTGGTGAAGAGAGATAATAGATATGAAATCTTTTATGTACTGTAAGGTCATACTCCTGTATCAGTTATGAGCAGGGGCCTTCTTCCTGAGTTTGACAAATAAGTTACTGAGCAGTATAGGGCAGAACAATAACTCTCGGAACAGGACTGTCCAAATAAATGTGGCTGAGGCATGGGCCTGGCACAGGGGGCTTCTGGAGGAGAGGGGACTCTTGGCTCAGGCATGGAGGGACCAGTAGAATCAGAGAGGTTAAGGGAGGGAGAGGGACGTTTGGGTGAGGGACACAGCCCATACAAACAAAGGCCCAGAAAAGAAACTGTGGTCTAGGGACAGTGTAGAGCCATCTTGGAGTGGGGTAGAGAATGTGTTTGAGGACCGGGTTGGGGCGTAGGGGGAGAGATGGGGACATAAGTTCAAAGAGTCAGGATGGGCTAGAACATGGATTACCTTACATGTCCAGCAGAGAAGTTATCAGGAGATTTTAATAGCATGAAAAATCCAAGGAGCTACGAAGGCCAGTCCTGCTCCCTGTGTCCTGAGGTTCATGTCTAGTTAACTACCTAGACAAAGAGACCTGTGCTAGACATGCTCTTGGCTTCCTGGTGCCAGACTTGGGAGCTCTTGAATGCCTGGAGGCCTTTTATCTGTTCACATCAGAGGTTTCCAACTTCCCTGTTTACTAAAAAAAGAGATTACCTGGCCCCAGCCTAGACTGACCCATCAGAATCTCCAGGAGACGGGACCGGGACTCTTGCTTTTGAAAACAATTCTTCCTCTTTCCCTAGGTAGTCTTGTTGTGATGTGCACAGAGGACATGCACACGGACATGGAGCTCCAACAAGGTCTCAGCAACCCTCACTGCGTCCTACTTTTCCTTCTTTGTCTTTTCTTCATTTTTAAATAAATATACTACCCAGATGCCTTAATTCAACTTGAGGACAACGTGGTTCCCAAGTCTTTTTCCTTCACACATGGACCCACTCAAGCCATTCTTGCCTGGTCTCTGCCTTGAAAGTTCCAATTTTTAAATGAATAGCTCCTTAAATTTAGAAAATACCGACAACTCTAAGAATGACAGCAGCTACCAACATTGAGCGCTCACTCTACCCAAGGCCGTCATCATGCCGCCTCTCCACATGGATGAACCTTCACAACAATCCTGTGAAGTGGGTACTCTCATTACCTCCAAATTGCAAACAGAGAAGCTGAGGCACAGAGAGAGATTCAGTTGCTTGCTTATGACTGCGTAGCTATAAAAGGAGAAGGGTCACGATTTGAACTTAGGAACACTGGCTGACCGTTTTTGCGTCAAACCATGACACTAGACTGCCCCTTGAGAAGAAAGTGGGGTGAATGAAGAAAAATTACCCTCAATTCCTTTTACCAGAAACAATCACTCGTAAACCCTTCGTCATTTTTCTATGGAAAAAAATACAGTTAGATCAAAGTTTAGTTTCATATGTCCTGCTTAAAAACTCTCTTGTTAGATTGCATTTCCTCATGTATGTGTTCTTGCAAACATGATTTTTGTCAACCATGTGGTATTCCATCACGTGGCGAGGATGTAATTTGTGTATGCCTCTTTGGTTGTTAGATATCACAGTTGTTTCTCATTTTTCACTCTCGTAATACTGTGATAAATATTCTTATTTATAAATATGTGACTGCAGCTTTGTTTAATTCTAGAGGATAAAGTTCCTGTGCCAAAGGTACGCTTAAATCTAAAATGCATCTGGATATTTTAAAATATTCAAACAAGTTAGCCAGTGTATTCCTCCATGAGTGGTGTCTGGGCAGACTACTTCCTTACCCTTTTGCCAACTTTGCCAGCTCGGGAGGTGAAAAACGGCCTTTCCTTGTGGTTTCCATTTCCATGTCTTTGATCACCATGGAGGTGATCTTTTCTTCTGTGTTTACTAGCCCCTTGTACGTCTTCTGTGAACTGTTTATCCTTTCCCTGTTCATTTCCCCAATGGCAAGCCTGTGTTATTCTTATCTGTATGCGTTCTTCAGAGCAATACCCTTTTGACCCTCTTATTTATGAGAAATATTTTCCCAACTTTGTTCTTTGCCTCCTGTCCGCTTTTTAGGTGCCAATCAACTTGCAAACAAGGAAATCTGAATTAAAAATGGCCCCAAGGAAAGACCAATGTTCTTGAAAATAAGCAGGGTCATTATGCAGATATCCTCCTAAAAACATTTTTAGTATTCACTTTAATACCAGAAGTTCTAGCCTCTTAATTTCTGGCATTGGAGAGGCCTAAGGAAGTAATTTCACACGTTTTTGCTCTTCAGGCTGGTAAGAACAGAGACAAATCCTTAGAGAACAACCTCAGTGCAAATTGCTTTCAACTTTTTTGACATGGGTATTAAAACGCCACCCCAAATACCACTGGTAATAAAGAATCCAACTTAAAAGGGGAGTAGGTGTAAATGTAACACAGGAGATTTTTTTTTTCTTTCTTTCTTTCCTTTTTTTTTTTTTTTTTTTGAATCTTGCTAGCCAGTTGCTGAAGAAACAATGGAGAATCACTTGAAGCTGTTTCCCCTCCCTGGTCTGTGAGGAAAACCCAAGCTCTTCGGGGCTAAATATTGACATGAGATTTTTGAACCAAGAGGAAGTGCTTATGTTCCCCTGCGCTTATTTCTGCCCACAGCTCTCAAGGGAGAATTAGCTTCACTTCCTCTGTTTACTGCCCTTTCCTCCTCTTCAGATGATTCTTCACCCACATGTTGCAACCCCCTCTCCCCAACCCTCCTGACTTCCACCTAAATGTCCATTTAGTGCAGACGGGGTGGCTGGATTTTCTTTTTCCCCCAAATGAACGTATTTAGTTACATTTGCAAAAGAGAAAGAGATAGAGACCCTGCAGGGACATGGGTGCTCAAGAAGGAATTCTGAGGGAAGGCCACACCGGCTTGGTTTCTACCTACATTCATTTTGCAAAGAAAATTCCCACAGCTCTTGGCTATGGAGTGGGTTGATGAATTAGAATCTTGAGCTCAGGTTGTCCAAGTGCTGAGGGAGAAAGAAAGCCTTACAAATACTTGGGCGGGAGGATGCTGTCTTTCCTCACAATATGGCTTAGCAACGGGGTGGCGATAAACCTAATTTGGGGTCAGAGAATCCTCCTCACGAATGGCTTAAGAAATACACAAGGGGTTTGTCTTTCTGTTCTCAAGGATTGCTGTAGTTCAGCATGTCTATTTTCTGTCTCTTAGCTCTCCCATGAGATAAGCCAAATTATTTATTCCTATTTTTTTTTTTTTTTACCTGCTCTTTTGTCCTGGTCAAATATGCAGCCAGTGAAAATCATCTATTTGTTCATTGCATGATGCTTTTCAATTTATTTTTAAAAGGATTAAGACCAAAATATTAGTTTCTGGCTTTACAATGAGCCTCAAACTCAAATCAGGAAAGCCCAAAATGTTTATTGCTTCCCTGGTTGGTAGGGAACATAACGGCAGACATGAAAGTAACCCTCCCAAGTACCTCAGCCTGACTTTGCTAAAACTCTCACAGGCCTGACAACACAGGCGCTCTCTTCCTAACTGCGTAGGAAATTGCTACTTTTATTTCTCTTTACTAGCTGGAGGACATAGGAAGATATCACGTAGCACTTAGGTGTTTTCTTTTATCACACACAGATACACAGACACACAAACAAACACACACAGAGAGATGCATAGGGACAGACAGACAGACAGACAGACACACACACACACCATATCCCCTTGTCCCTCAAGAATTATCTGGGTTTTTTTTTTGTTGTTGTTGTCATGTGTCCGTTGGGTGCGGAGATTGTGTGAAGTGAGTCCTGAGGGGTTTTTGAACACGGGCTCCATCCCTTGCCTACTAGGAAGGCCAGAGGCCGGCCTGGCCAGTGAGGCTTTGGGTGAGGCTCTGGGTGAGAGCCTTGGTGGCTGGACCAAGGGACTGAGGGAGATATAGAGTTCGGGGTTGTGTGTGGAGCCCTGAGCAGGCAGGAATCCCAAAGGCTAAGGGAAGCTCTTAGAACGATGGCCTCTGAGGGTCCCATGCTGAGTAGACCTTGAGGCGGGAAGCAGGCCCCATGTGGGCCACAGAGTTGGCTGGAGCAGGTGTGGCCTTGCCGAGAGGAGTGGCGTCTGTTGACCCTGGGCCAGGTCCTTCGCATGTGAGTTTGGCCTCCTCTCTCATAAGCTGAGGACGATGCCTAGCTCACTGGAGCGGTGAGGCTCTCCTCTGTGGCCTCAGTGCTGTGAGTCGGCAAGAAAGGAAGGTGTCCTCACTGCTGTTATGGTCATTAATACTGCAAAATCATAAGACATTCTCTCTGAATGTTCAATTCTAGGAAAATATGCTGAAATAGCAACGTTGCTTGTTGTTTGAGAAAGATAATCGCATGGCCTAAGGCCAGGGAAAGTACTAGAAAGTGGCAGGGGGACGACCCAGATGTCTTCTATTCTAGAACTGTGAACCCAAAGTTGTAAAACGGCTGCAATCCTCAGCGCATGTGACAAGGGCCCCTTTCGAAACCCTCCCTTCCCCATGTCCTCCCTCATGGTGTAAAACCACTCCCTAGAGCCTGGGGCTCTGGCCTCAGACCTCCTGGGTCTAGGCCATGTCTCCTCCACATTTTCATCTCGTGGGTTTGTGCAACTTTTCAACTTCTCAAAGCCCCAGTTTTTTCTTACGTAAATTGGAACAAAAATAGTACTTCCTTTACAGGATTTTTGTAAGATTTAAATGAAATGAGTCATACAAAGCTTTTAGTATTATAATAAATGCATTTATTATTGTTTTCATCCCTGGGTGTAGCAAAGAAAGGGAGGTGCCTCTCTGGGGGTGCTTGATTTAGGAACAAAGACAGACAGCCTAAACCTACTACATCTTTTCAGCCCCTGCAGTGCCTAATACACTGGGCCAGTCTCAGGGGCTCTGTATACATTGGTTATGTGATTGAACGGCACCAATTTTCCCATATTTACTGAGCTGTAGCTCAAGCCTAAGTTCTGGCTTTAAGGGCACTACAGGGACCATAATGCTGATGCCTCCAATATTGTCAGTTATTTTAGCCATTGGTTAAAAGCTGGGACTCCAGGCAGACTATGTAGGTTCAAATCCTGTGCTATCAATCATTATGTGTGGGGTCTTGGGGAAGTGACTGAACCCCTCTGTTACTCAATTTGGATCAGGGATGCTACTATCCCCTACTTTGTAGGGTTGCTGTGAGGTCTGGTAGGAGTTACTCTAAATTGAGTACATTGAATAAAATCTGGAGCAGCCTTGGTTTCTAGGCTTATTCTCCACAAGAAGCTGGCCTGGGGCTCCAGGACTGTGCTGGCCCAATCCGCCTCTGCCTCCCCCTAATTGTGATGACCAGAAGCTCCTTGTCACCTACTATGTAAAGTCCAAGGGCTTCATCTTTCTGGACAGGGCTTTTCTCTCCAACCTCAACCTCTCCTGGACCCCTTCCAGGCCTGGTTTCCTGCAAATGCTATCTCGAATCTTCGAGCAATAGCTAGAAGGAGCTCCCTAACCTCTCACCTTGTAAAAACAGCTCTGGTTTTAAAGGAGCATCCTCTTTAGACCCCACAGGAGGATTACTTAGCAAGCAAGGTTGTAGAGGTCATGTCTTCCAGAAAGTCCTCCAGACTCTTTTCTGTGCCCCTCATCACTGTGTAAATATTCTAAGATTTGCCTCAGGTGTAGTCTCCTTCTAGTGGCTCTCCTCTTGACACTCATATCACTTTCTATCCATCCACCAGTGATTGGACACCAAAGCACTAACGTGCCAATATCGTGGAGACACATTACAGAGGACTCGCAGGGCTGTCCCTTAACAGCCACTCATGCGCCCTCTGGCTCCATTTATCACACCCATAGACATTGTTTCGCTGGGAGTTTCACTTCTCTATCTCCGTCCTCAATACTCCAAAAAACGTGAAGACAAAAAGCTTCTTAATTTAACTTTCTGTTCTCAGCGCCTGACACGGTGCTTGGCACTCGATGTGTACCAAATAAAAACCGACAGGCGAATTGACGATCGCCTTCTTAGCTCTGCACACCACACTAAGACCCAGCAAAATAATCATCCATACCTTCAAGGAACTTGTAACATAATTGGGAAAGCAAGTCAGACTAATGTGGAGAAAGAACCAGAACATCAGGCAGTATATATTAGTGTCAAAGGAATGAGGTCAAAGCTATGTACCGTTCATAAGAGAAGGGAGAAATTCTGAGGGCTGAGGCTGGCAGAGAAGGCTTCTTGGGGGAGGTGAGATTTGAACCAAGCTCTGCATCTTGCAGATGTTCTCAGTGATTATATTGCATGGGGGACACGGCTTCTGGGGTGCAGAATATACTGTGGAAGGAGGCTGGATATGGCATTCATGCAGACTTAGACAGCGCCTATCCTGCCTTTTTGTCCTCTTGCTATGTCGGCTGGGTCCCTTTCTGAACACAGGTCCCCTCTTCTTTAAAGTGTGGATTATAACCTCTATTGCACAGAGTTGTATGGAAATTAAGATGAATTAATTAAAAGAGACAGGTTTAATTCTTAGTGGGGATTCAGCATAATAGATCTCATTTTAATTAGACTCCAGGATTAGCCACACAGGGCTCCATCTCACAACCCTGAGATCATGAGCTGAGCTGAAATCCAGAGTCGGACACTTAACCAACTGAGCCACACAGGCATCACTCCAGGACTAGGTTTTGTAGTTCACTGATCTATTGAAGGATTTTCTGCAGCATCATGAGAGGTTGAAACCTACTGAGCCCTCCCTCTGCTTTGAGCGAATGGCCCGTGCGAACTGTTTCACGTGATCAGATATCCAGGAGGTCACAGGGATAATAGACCTTCCATTTTGATGCTTCTCAAAGGTCTGGGGAGAGCGCTTTGAAAGAGTCAGCTTCCATGCTGATTTACTTGGTATTATGTATCGAGGCAAAATTGCTGGGTTTGGAGAGGATGATTTCATTGGTGACAGCAGTCACTTTTGTTGATCTTGAAAACATCTCAGCATAGTCCTATAGGCCTTTCTACTTCCCAAAGGCAAGCTTCAGTTTTTAGCTTCTGAGTACACAGTATACAGGCTGACCCTAACTTTCCCGTGAGGAAACCAAGCAGCATAAAGGTTGAATGACTTGTTTAATGTTTCATAGTAAAGCAGGGTCAGAACTAGGACTAGGATTGGGGTGCCCTGGCTCAGAGCTCTAAACCGGTGAGTGAAGCTGAAAGTTCCCTTGGGCAGTGGTTACTGAGGATAGGTCGGTGGTGGGAGCCATCCACTCTAGTGAGGACTGCTCACTTTATTAATAATGTGTCATTGTTTTGAGTCGGCACTCCACAGTGATAATAAACTCAGACCAACTCCCCATCAGCTTTATCACTATTCTCCCAAAATCTATAGTCAGTGCCTCCCTTTACTGACTGTGCTGGGCGCTGATAGCTCCCACCACTGGCCCTGGACAGCTACTGGTCTTTGGTAAAGAACTTGATCTAAATTGGTTTTGTTAAAAAAAGAGAAAAGGAAGAAAGAAAGAAAGGAAGGTAGGTAGGTTTCATTTGAAGGAGGGAATTTTGGTTTCTAAGCAGAGGTGCCCTGAAGCTAAAAATATGGGAGAGATATATGTGTCACCATGTGTACTGTGGCTCTAACTTCTCTTAACTCAAGGAATCAAGAAGTCACTGAACGTGGTTTCATCTTTAAGGCGATGTTAATTGCTATACTCACCATACGTTAGTAGCTTACAAGGTACAGACCTGGTTAAAGTGTGTTCTCTATGAGGCAAGTATTAGCATTTCCATTGTGCAGACAAAGCTGAGTCTAAGAGAGATTCATTAATAGGTCCAAGGTCACAATTACTCAGTAGCCAATGTAAGATTAATCTGACCCCAGTGAGCACGCTCTTGCCACGACTGCCACTTTCTCTTTGTCCAACCATGTCTGGACAGTTGCTAAAGAACGAAAATTGCTAACATTGCAGAGGAGACACATCACGGAAGGTCCCCCAAGACCCCATTCGTGGCGGTAGAGGCCTGCATAAAGACTCTGGCCCAAGAGGTCATGGGGGCCAAAGGAAGCCCAAGGTATACATTCTTCTAATTTGCACAGAGGTGCCTTGTGGACAGGTAGTGGCCTGGGACCACAGGTGGTTATATGTTCAGGCATAGAAACAGCCTGCCGCCCTCTGTTTCCTGTTGATTCTTTGAGCAGTATTTGTCCATTTTTCCCAAGTGACTCTGCCTAGTTTCCTGACCGATTCTAGAATCTACCATCTTCTCTGCGATTTCCACTACAGGCTAGCATACAGCCTGTATTCTATCCCCTGTCATTCTGGTTATCAGGGATATGACTGGGATCTCCTCAGAAGCAAAATTAGACTCTAGGTGAAAATTTAGACACTAGGCCACTCACGAATCAGTGTGGCAAATCCCGGGTCCTCCGAAATGGGGAGAGAGTTAATGGGAAGCCTGCCTGGGTTTTGGGATTGGAGAGGCTATCTGTCTCTCCATGCTACTCTTTGGAAAATAGGACCAGGACATTTCGCAAGCCGTCTTGGGAACATGCCTCAGAGTTGGGGACTTCTTTTCAGTGTGTTACAATTGTCGTCACAGAAGTTTATCGGTGTTTGTTGAGTGACCTTTAAATGCATATTAAGATATTCATCATAGGGGCGTCTGGGTGGCTCAGTGGGTTAAGCGTCTGCCTTCGGCTCAGCTCATGATCTCAGGGTCCTGAGATTAAGCCCCGCATTGGGCTCTCTGCTCAGCAGGGAGCCTGCTTCACCCTCTCTCTCTCTGCCTGACTCTCTGCTTACTTGTGATCTCTCTGTGTGTCAGATAAATAATCATTTATTTATTTATTTATAAATTATTATTTATTTATCTTTATTAAAAAGGTATTTATCCTAGTAACTTAGTAATGTGGGAACTGTGTAATCTGACTGATATGAAAGGTTGTGTATCACTTAAATCTGTACTAGTTTCTAGGGAAGAAAATGGCAGGTCTGGAAGTTACACAAACTTTGCTTTCTATTCCCATCTCGGCCACAGCCTTTTGGTGTGACACTGAACAAGTCATTGTCATCTCTAGGGTGAAGCTAAGAGGATAGACTCGGTTGTCTCTAGGTCCCTTTATGCTGGGTTGGTGGGGGGATCTTTAAATCAACACCTTCCCACAGGAACACATTTCATCACCTTCTAGAGCTGGAAAGGAGTTTCGATGTTGCTTTGGTCCATACACCTTATTTTAGAAAAGCACATCATAAAGAAGATATTATTATGCTCCTTTTACAAAGTAAAGTACTGGGGCCCTGAGAGGCTGCACCATGTGCTGTAAAGGAGTGAGCTCTGGCTCATCTTTCCACACCACCACACTCTCAGCTAGCTTTTTCTGGGTCCAGGTTAGCATTGTCCAATTTTCTGCCTTATTTTCAATGGACATAGGAAAACACCTAGCTATTGTGGGCCCAATCATAGTCTTCAAATGCTGATGGTGGTATACTGGCCTGCACCTCCGTTTCCTACAGACTGAGCATAGGGTACTTCGTGGAGACTAGCAGGAGAAATGCACGTTTGGCTCTAGTTGATTTCTTACGAGACAGTGTCCATAGAGAGACACGGAAGCCTGGCAGCTTTCCTTGCTTTAAGAACTGGTTTTCGTGGAGTGGCACTGCTGGGGGGTAGGGTCAGAGGTGGAGGAGTCAGAGCAGAGTAGGTCTTTATGGTGCTGGGGAGCTTGACCATGGATGATATTAACAAGAACAAAGCCTACACTTACTAAGTGTCTATAATGCACCAAGCATTTGACAGATACCGTCTGATTTAAGAAATGGAATTTCTTAAAATAGGAGTTTAAGAAATCAGCAATTACAGAAAGAAGCTATGGAAAGGAATAAAAAAAAAAAGAACTCGAGTCTGAGAGCAGAAGTAGTGCTACATAGAAAACTGTAGTTTAGACTATAAGGACTAAAAACTTAATATGTCAGTGGCTGTCATAGCTACCTTGGGTCTGCGGAGAGTCTCCTTCCCTTTTGAATCACATTCAGGTCACCTGCCTCTCCTACAGCCAATGAAAATAGAGAAAATTGATTAAAAAAAAAAAAAGAGTGGGCTTAGGGGTCTTACTAGGAATCCGGCTCTGCCACTTCCTACCAGGAAAATCTTAGCTGATCTCTTAACTTCTTTTTTCTTTTTTATTTTTTTTTAAGATTTTATTTATTTATTTGACAGACAGAGATCACAAGTAGACAGAGAGGCAGGCAGAGAGAGAGGAGGAAGCAGGCTCCCCGCCGAGCAGAGAGCCCGATGCGGGACTCGATCCCAGGTCCCTGAGATCATGATCTGAGCTGAAGGCAGCGGCTTAACCCAATGAGCCACCCAGGCACCCCGGTAAGTGGTAAATTTAAGAGCATTCTTCTACAAATTACCTGCTTTACTTTTTCTTCCCTGAGCCCAGCTAATTAAAAAATACTGTGAATGGGCTCATTAGACCACTGACATTTCTTTTCCATAATGGCAAAGAGCCTTTACCACATTCAAGAACACGTTAATACTACTCTGGTATGTAAATCACTCTCAACTGTTGTTCATGCTCATTTGTACAATTAGATACACGGAGAATAAGTTACATTCATGGGACAAATGGGGACCCTGAGACTTCTTTCCAACACACAGGGTCTATCTCAGAGCAAGTAGGAAATGAGGCAAACTAGCAGGACCCTCCAACTTAACACATTCAGCGGCATTTGGAGCGATGGTGGGGAAAACAGGCTCCCCAGTTACTTTCACACTTCCTCTATACATTTCAAAAAACAAGGTGTGACACTGCAGCTGGATTTTTAAAAGACCTTCAGAAGGCAAAATGCCAGGTATTCTGCAAACTCCCTGCTTGAAATAGGCTTTCTGTTTCATGGCATCTGTTTGCGCTGGGGAATCCCAATCCGCTCTGTTAAAGCAAGGGTTTTAAGCTTCTTGAAGGATATTTCCTGCTCATTAAGGCTCTGGGTTTACTGGAGCTGCTGGCCTTTGTCTTTCTGAGCGGGGGGGGCATGTTGGAGGCCTGTGTGCACGCTACCCAAACTCAGGAGCATTGTGTTGAAGAAGGCAAGAGAGAGACTGGCATCCACCCTGTGTGTGCTGGGTGCTGTCCTCCCGAGAGCCCTATGAAGGAAGAGCTATGACCATCTGCGTTTGACTTGCTGGGGAATCCAAGCCCAGAAGGCTTGCCTACCTGTCCCTCCCCGCCCCCCGCCCCCACCATGCAGCTTCTCCACCAGTACACCCCATCTGCTCTGAACTGGGTAGGTCTTGCCGGGGAGGAGGGCCCTCTGGGGCACCCTGGCCACCACCTCCTTGCTGCAAATTGCCCTAGGTTTGTTTTCTTTGGCTCCCTCATTAATGAGTTCCAAGGACAATGCTAAGTCTAGTTAGGCAGCCTTAATTGGTTTAGTTACAACAAGATAATTCCTTTTTTCTTCTCGCAGAGGCCTTTTTGTTTAAAGACATTTTAGCTGGAAGATGTTAATTATCAATGAGGAGAAAGTAACACCTGAAGAGTTCATTTTCCATCTTGGTCCTCGGGGTCCCCTTTGAAGCCCCTCTGCGGCCGTCTTTCCCACTTTGTCACCTCTCCCCCAACCACCATAAAAGAGATCTGTGCCCTGGCTGGCGGCGGAACTTTCTTTCTCACTTGCCAGGGAGCCGTCTCTCTGCAGCTGTCCCCCAGGCATGGACAACCTGCGCGAGACCTTCCTCAGCCTCGAAGAGGGCTTGGGCCCCTCCGACAGCCCCGGCCTCCTGTCCTCCTGGGACTGGAACAACAGGGCAGGGCCCTTTGAGGTGAACCAGGCCTCCCCGACCCAGAGCCTGTCTCCCGCGTCATCGCTGGGGTCCTACTCATCTTCTCCCCGACCGGCTGTGGCTGAGCTGGCCTGTGGGCACGGAGGTGCCACCAGTGGGGGCAGCGGTGGCTGCGATGGCCGTGGGACCGGTGGCCTGGTGGAGGTGGACTACAATATGTTAGCCTTCCAGCCTGCCTACCTGCAGGGCGCGGGGGGCCCCAAGGCCCAGAAGGGGGCCAAAGTCAGGATGTCTGTGCAGCGGAGACGGAAGGCCAGCGAGAGGGAGAAGCTTCGGATGAGGACCTTGGCGGACGCCCTGCACACCCTCCGGAATTACCTACCCCCCGTCTACAGCCAGCGGGGCCAGCCGCTCACCAAGATCCAGACGCTGAAGTACACCATCAAGTACATCAGGGAGCTCACAGATCTCCTCAACGGCGGGAGGGAGCCTCGGCCCCAGAGCGCCTGAGCGCTGCCCAGGACCCGACTTATCCCTGCCCCTGTGCAGGGGGGCACAGGAGAGCTTTAAAGATCTGGACTAGCTCACGGAACAACAGCATGAAGGTTTTTATTTTTGTGTTTGTTTTAATATAGAAAGTGCGGTGACTTTGCAGACTTTGTTGTCTGCAACATTGTAAGGAAATCCCCACCGGACTTGTTGGAGCGACCAGAACACTTAACAGCCAGACAAGCCGGTATTTTGCTTCGTGTTCCCACAGTTGCTCAGGAGACGAGCCCCTAGCAAAGAGACCCATTACTTGGCCCTTCTCGGCCCATCCCAGGTATTTTAAAGGGTCCGTGATTTGAAATGTATTGTGTCCAGATGTAAAACTGTTACAGTTCATCTTCTCTCACTGTTTGGGTCTGGGAGCTTCCGTTCTGCGGCTAACTCAACCCATATTTTGTATAGCATCCAGCGTGACACCCCCTGGACTCTTATTCAGAAAGATTTGTATGGAGTAAAGGGCTCTAGCTTTCCTGTTTTTATTTTGTCTGTGTGCCCGTGTGCTTGTGTGTGTGCGCGCTTGTGTGTGTTTGACTAAAATCATGCCTTTTCTTTTGCAGGAACCCAAATCACATAGATGCAGAAGGAATTAGCATCATGGTAAATAGCAAGGCACAGGCAGGCAGGCTACACTGAGACACAGTGAAGTAAGGGCCTGCACCTCTTCTCTTAGTGCAGGGGGCAGGGCAGTGGGGGCTGGGGGGAGGGTGGTGGGCGAGGGAGGCTGCCCACGCTGAGGGCTTGGGGATGAGCAGACAGGAAGGAGGAGGAAGTGGGGGGGGACCCAGCCCCACCGGGAGGGCCTGAAGCAGGGCTGGAGGCAGGCCACCCCGGTGCCAGACCTAGTATGAGAATAACCTCACGGAATTTGTTCTCTTGCTCCCTTCTCAAATGAAGAGATTGGTTCAAAAACAGTAACAGGGGGCGCCTGGGTGCCTCAGTCGTTAAGTGTCTGCCTTCAGCTCGGCTCATGATCCCAGGGTCCTGGGATCGAACCCCACATCGGGCTCCCTGCTCAGTGGAAAGCCGGCTTCTCCCTCTCCCACTCCCCCTGCTTGTGTTCCTGCTCTCACTGTCTCTCTCTGTCTGTCAAATAAATAAATAAAATCTTAAAAAAAATAATAAAAGGCCATTTTAATTCTATAGATGAGTGAAAGGGTTGGGATTCGAATTCAGGTCTGTCTTTAGCAACCCCCACCAGAGGTTTTTACTCTCCCCCCACAACCTCTCCTCCTCCCACAAGCCTCCCCATCAGCCCCCATACATCTATACAACAAACACATGTTCCTGTGCAGGGTGCCCTATCTCAGGGTGGGGGAGGCACACTCTCAGCTGGGCCAATGTGTATGGCACAAGGCATTGAAAAGAGGGCTTTGAATTAAGGAGGTTCCCCAAACTTTGAATTAAGGAGGTTTTTTGTTTTGTTTTGTTTTGTTTAGGCTGCATTTTCCTCCCAGTGGTTATTAACCATTTGCATTTTTTTTTCAATGAATAGTCTGTTAAGGTTTCCAGTCATTTCTTTTCCTATTGTTGCTTTTTCTTCTTTGTAATGACACATTAACAAAAGTAGAAGATGTGTTACAATTTAATGTATAACTTCTTCACTTTATTCCTTTGTAGATACACGCATAAGCAAATAAATAAAGGCATTTGTAATTTAAAAAATGCCTTTAATTATGCAAATTCCTTTTTTTTTTTTTTTTTTTACTTAGCAATACATAATAAAAGTCCTTCCAATGTAACTCAGAGAAATCTGTGATGTAAGTACCATTATTACCTTGACTTTACAGAGGAGGAAACATAAGCACAGGCTTGCTCTAAGTCACCATGTGAAGAACACAGTGGATATCAGAAGTTCAATTTGCAACTTAATTTGTTGTATAATTTGTTTAATGAGTCACCTTTTGAATAATATTTAGGTCATTTCATTTTTTTGTTACAGGAAAATACTTTAACAAACATCGTAGACAACTAGCTTTATCCCCAGGTATTTTAAGTAGCCTGAAAATTTCCTGGAAATGGGATTTCTGCCCCAGAGTGCATGCACATTTTAAATTTAAATAAAGACTATTAGATGACTTATAAAAGTTTGCAATTATTTATGGTCCCTCTAACGTTGTGCAACAGAACCAGCTATCCCACATTGCCACTGGATATGACCAATATTTAATGGATAAAAAATGGTTAGTTCACTGTTGTGTTAATTTTAATTTCCCCATCTACTAGTTGAGATGGTGCTTCTTCTTCTTCTTCTTCTTTTTTTTAACTTTATGTGACTTTTGTTCATTTTGGTTCCTCTGCTATAACTTGTCCTTTTATGTTCTTGGTTATTTTTCTATTGTGTTACTTTATTTTCTTGTTAATTTGGGAAAGTTGCTTGTATATTATACATATTGAAAATGTTTCCTCCTGATTTATCATTTTTGTGATAGTCTTTGTTTATGGTATCATATATTTATGATTTTGATTATGGTATTTTCTTTGTTCTAAGAAGCTTTTCATTTTCACACGATCAACTCTCTCTCCTTTTCATAGCTTATGTGTTTCTTCCTCTTGCTTAATTTTTTTCCAGTCCTGAAGCTTTCCAAACATTCAGATTTTTTCAAATACTTCATAGTTATTTGTGTATGTATCTTTTTAAAATAAGTGTTATGCACTATTTTTTTTTTTTTAAAGTAGGCTCTATGCTGAGCATGGGGCCCAACATGGGGCTTGAACCCACCATCTTGAGATCAAGCCCCTCGCCAAGATCAACTGATTGAGCCACCCAGGAGCCCCTATATGTATCTTTAATATACCTGCATTTTATTTTTGTCTACAGTGCAAAGAAGGAATCTAACTTTATTTCTGATTAGTGTTCTTACAACTGAAGAATATATATATATATATATATATAGTCATCAAGAGTGATGAGCTGTGGTGGGGCACAGCTGCTAAAATGTCATCCTGTGTATACAAACCTCCAACAGCTTCTCATGTATTTGTTCCTGGTGCTTTACTGAAGAGACCAGAAAGTGTTGGACAGCATCAAGTTTTTCTTCAACGGACTCTGCCTTGTGCTTATATAGATATTCGTGTGAGACTGTATGTCTGTGCACATGTACCTGTATTTCTTTTTCTTTTTTTTTTTTTTAAAGATTTTATTTATTTATTTGACAGACAGAGATCACAAGTAGGCAGAGAAGCAGGCAGAGGGAGAGGAGGAAGCAGACTCCCCGCTGAGCAGAGAGCCCGATGTGGGGCTTGATCCCAGGACCCTGGGATCATGACCTGAGCCGAAGGCAGAGGCTTTAACCCACTGAGCCACCCAGGGGATGTCTAGTCTTTGATCAGGTTTTAGATCAATCACTATTTTCCTTGCCATTTTTAAAAGAGTGGGATCCAAATGCTCTTGGCTTTGATTTTTTCAAGCTCAAGCATTAAGAATGGTTTATGAATAATTTGGGTAATTTGGGTTACCCACAGGGACCAGAATCTGTGGACGAGCTAGAGGACTCGCTTGTCCTCACTCTCTAAAAACCTGGAAAGCCACACACTCACCTACTAGTTGGGCTGGCCCTCAGGACGCCTACAGCGTCCACGGGAAAATGAGGAGGAGGTGACCGCTTGGTGGAAGAGGTGCCTCTGGCTCTAGGCCTTGTCACACGGATATGGCGGAGCTCAGCATGGAAGCAGTGCGCCTCAGGCCGGCTCTGCAGCAACAGCCAGGTCCAGGAGAGGCAGCTGTCTGTGACTCAGCATTTGATTCGGCAGCAATGCCCTGTGGAGAGGATAGCTGGACCAGGACCCCGATTCCCCTTCGGAGCATTCAGAAGCAGCTGGCCCAGGCAAAACCCATAAACTGGAAGAAGATATTTCTAGTGTTGGGACAGGGATCCGCAATCTGGGTCTGTGCGAGCTGTGTGTTGGTCAGATTTTCAAATTTATTATTTCAGTATTCCTCCTCACAATGCCAGGAGCAGGGCATTATTGTTTTATCTTGAGGATGAGGGAACTAAGGATTGAGCCAGCTCAACAGCACAGAGCCCCATGACTAGCTCGTGGCACATGGTTGAGTAGTTCGCTGAAGAGCTCAGCTCTATGTCCAAAGCTCGAGTCTTTCTCTGAGTCATGCTGCCTTTCCTTCCAGCTCACCCCCGGGCACTGTGGGCTGGGCAGTGGAGATCTTTCTCGGCAAACACTTGCTCCCGGGCTTCTTGACTGTTTCTCTGCTTCCCCATCTCTGGTACCCCCATTTCTTTCAACCATCAGACACATTTCTGATGAAGCTGTCATTCCTCTTGTCTTCTAAATTATTTCCCTTTGAAGTTCTGCCTCTGCCTCCAACATTTCCTCAAAAATTCCTTTTACTTCCTTGCGGGCCCCTAGGATGAACCAGCGAGGAAGCCTGACTTCTGTCCATTTGTGTTC
This sequence comes from Mustela nivalis, assembly GCF_964662115.1. Lineage (NCBI taxonomy): Eukaryota > Metazoa > Chordata > Mammalia > Carnivora > Mustelidae > Mustela > Mustela nivalis. The sequence goes on from NC_139027.1 coordinate 12,575,790, forward strand.
AATAAAGTGTTCCACAATTCACACCGGGTTGAGGTTTCTTTGTTCTTCTTGTAGTTTCTGCCACATTGGCTAATTGGGACAGAGACCAGAGCAGGGGTAGGGGAGATCCTATGTAAATTGACAAGGAGACAGAATTTCCTTTACTTTAGGATATTTAAAAAATTCAGCAGCCAAAGAAGATGTGTATGCAAGTGAGTTTGGGTGTCGTTGCCTTCGGAGTCCTGTTACCATAGCTAAATGGGTGTCTACTCTAAGGAGTCATTTGCTTCCTGTACACACTCCAGGCTGCAGAAAGGGCTGGGCCTTGACCCAGGCTGGCTTGACGTCAGCCAGAGTTTGGCTCTCTCCTCTTGTCCTTATCTGACAATTGGAGAGTTGTTTACCTCCAAAGTGAAATCTGAAGCCAAAACAGCGTTTCTTAGAGTACCTGGAAGGACTTGATATTTTGGTTCCAGAAAGGCCCTCAACCTGTGAGAAGGAAGAAAGCAAAGAACTTTTGAGGAAGTTCTTGTTCTTTATTTCTTGGGTTTGGAAGCCATTCCCTTCCCTCAGCAGAATCTCCCCACCATGTTGTTCTGCAGATGAACTCTGTTGACTTCTGTTTTCCTTCATCAAGTGAGGTGGGGAGGAGAGCAGGCCTGGGCTCAGGGAAGCTGGAGGGACACCACAGGGGCTGCTCCCAGCCAACAACAGTTGTGGATTCATCACCTGAGGTACCAGGCTCAAGGTCAAAGTCTTCACTTACTTTTTCTCCTTCAGAATGGACTTTCAGACTTGATAGCTGACAATAGCACAGGGCTATATTACCCCATTTTGCAAATAAAGAAACAGAGTCAGAGAAGTCAAGTCACCTTGCCCAACGTCACATAATCGCTGGCGAGCGCAGGGTTCCACCAGATCTGCTTGACTCCTTCTTTTGGCCATTCTAGATTCTAGACTCCAGCTGCCAGGAATGAAGCAAACAAACAATAGAAAAGTCTTGGCATTCGAGCCTTTCTCAGGAGCTTCTGCTCTCATTTGAAAAAGCTTCCATTCCGAAGTTGCACAGTCCAACAGACTCATTAGAATTTACGTAGATCAGGGCATAGTTTCAATTGTGATATCCTTTCTAGTCTCCTCCTATGCGAGGCAGAGTGTGATCATTCTCTCTTATAAAACGGAATGTGAGAAAAGTGTGGGGATTCGTCGCAACTTTGGGGCATCTGTATGTTTCCATAGGGATCGTATATTAGATTTCAAAACATACCCATTCTTAGGGACTACAGTTCACACACTTTTCCTTCAGTTTCTTTAGACATGAATTAACAAAACTAAAAATGGCAATTATAATAATAACAACAACTAATACTTATTGTGCCTTACTCATGGTAAGGCACTGGTTTTTTTCTTTTTTTAATTTTTAAAAAGATTTTATGTATTTATTTGAGAGAGGGATAGAGAGAGACAGAACGAGTGGTGGGGGGCAGAGAGAGGGAGAAGCAGACTCCCACTGCAGGGCTCAATCCCAGGACCCCACCATGAGGACTTGAGCTAAAGTCAGATGCTTAACTGACTGAGTCACTCAGGTGTCCCTAGGCCCTGTTCTAAGTACTTTACAAGGAATAGCTATTTGAACCTTTCTGAGGTGAGAGATAGCTACTTAAACAACCCTACAATGTAAGGACCAAAGCGATCCCATTTTACAGATTAGGAAGCTGAGGCATGGAGAGGTGAAAGCTTATTTAAATCGTGCAACTCGGCAGCAACAGACCCAGGATTCAATCCAGTCGTGCTTCCGCTAGGCCCTTCCTTGCACTCCCAACATGCCTTCATGTTGCTTTCCTGATTACAAAGCATTTTACTTACATTATCGGCTTAGTTCTTATTTATAACTCATTACATATGAAGTTGAATAGGGATGGTTACGTCCATTTTACGGATGTAGAGGTTAAGGCTCATCAGGATGAAATATCACAACTGCTAATAAATGACAGACTCGGCATCAGATTTCAAATTTCTAGATTCCTAGTCTGGTTCTTTCCGGTTAAACTCTTCTGTTTCCTGAGAATATCTAGTTGTGCCCAGAAGCCTGCCCCGCAGGGCATCGTCCTAAAGACAGAACAACAAAATGTGCTCTATGGGACATTCCTTCTTTGGTGGGTTTTGCAAGCAACCTCTCTGAACTTTTACGTCTCATCAGTGTGCACACAGAAAACAGTCAACATCTGCAGGTAGGGTGGGGTGATGAAATCCTAAGCCCTTGAACTGAGTTTCATTCACGATTCAAGAATTTGCGTCCCCAGGAACCTCCCATCACTATTCTGACTACAATTAGCAGACGTTTAAGCAACTTCGGTCCTGGGGTACTAACAAGCATCACCATGTGCAAAAGCAGGGAGGTCTGTGAGCGCCCCAGGATCTGGGGGGTCAGATGTGGGCTGGTTTGGCTGAAGCACAGAGTCAGTCTGGAGGTTCGGGGAGAGGAGAACCCACGGGAAGGCAGGGGCTGGACCCGGAGGGCTGGAACATCCTTCAAGCTCTGGGAAGCCGACTCCACCTGAGCCAAGTCCCTCTCATGCCGGGACTGCCTTGGGGGTTATTTCTCCAGGTCCCAGGCCCGTGGGGCACCTGGGTGGCTCAGTGGGTTAAACACGGGACTCTGGGTTTCGGCCCAGGTCATGTTCTCAGGGTCCTGGGATGGAGCCACACAGGGGACGCAGCTTGGACTCCTCCCTCTCCCTCCCCTTCCCCCTCCCCTTTTCCCCCTTCCCTCCCACTGCTCTTGATCTGTCTCCCTCTCTCTCTTGTTCTAAAATGAATAAATAAATAAATAGAAATTTAGAAAAGAAAAGATAAAAGGACCTGGTATTGAACATAACACTAGGATGAACGACAGGCTGTGCCCCACGTGGCTCAGTTACTAAATACTTAAAGATTTCCTGATTTAGGGCGCCTGGGTGGCTCAGTGGTTAATCCGCTGCCTTCGGCTCAGGTCATGATCTCAGGGTCCTGGGATCGAGTCCCGCATCGGGCTCTCTGCTCAGCAGGGAGCCTGCTTCCTCCTCTCTCTCTCTCTCTGCCTGCCTCTCTGCCTACTTGTGATCTCTCTCTGTCAAATAAATAAATAAAATCTTAAAAAAAAAAAAAGATTTCCTGATTTACTCCTCACACTGTAGTTCTTTTTCAACCCATGAAGGAATAATCCCGTTTTTGGTGATAATGCTTAAAATCCTCTTGCTTCAGCTGTTTTTTTCTGTATCTCACAGCTCCTGCCATACCTTTATTTTAAACTTTGCAAAAATTCCCTCCCCAGTGGTACCCACATGACCCTTGTCCTTGAACCCCTCTGTCTCTCACCACTCTCCCCCCCTTCTGTACATGCCCCTCCCTCTGTTCAACCCTCAGGATCAACTGATGAGGGCAAAACGCAGTCCCTGTTCTCAAGATAATTAAATGGAGCTGGAGAGGAGTTCCAGCTGATGGGGCACCTGGCTTCATAGGTGAGCTGAGCTAGCACTGAACTTGAACCTGAATGGGTAAGTGGGATATGGGTAGGGCAGAGTGATATTTCAAGAAAGACAGCAAAGCCAAGGTAAAAGGCAGGAAGGCAAGAGGCAGGGCGCGTGGGCATGGGGACTGAGGGTGTGTGAGTACAGACTGTAAAGGGCCAAATGCCAAGTTAAGGGGTTGGATGTAGCAAATCCCTTTATTTTTTTGTTTTACTCTTTCTGTAACGGTATGCAGTGGTGATGAATTAATGCACTGATCAAGGTTTTATGGGCTCATGGGATGTTTCTTAGCCTGCACTTGGTACCTGGGAGAGAGGCAGGATCCCTGCTCTTGGGGAGTTTATTTTTATTTTTTTTAAAGATTTTATTTATTGAAAGAGAGAAAGTGTGAGACAGAGCACAAGTGGGGAGGAGGGGCAGAGGGAGAGGGAGAAGCAGACCCCTCACTGGGCAGGGAGCCTGACACTGGGATCCATCCCAGGACCCTGGGACCACGACCCGAGGGGAAGGCAGACCTTCACTGACTGAGTCACCCAGCAGCCACTCCTCTTCGGGAGTTCGCATCTAGTGGTGGAGGAGTAAGATTCCCTGACTGAGGAGAAAGGATCGTGGCGGTGAACAGTGAGTCTGCAGGAACTCTGGGGAGAGAGGTGAACTCTCTGGCAGTTAGAAGCATGGGTGGAGGGGTTGGAGGGTGACAGAGTGTGAGAGCAGAGGCTGCAGGCTTGGGAAGGGAACAAGGACAGAGCATTCTTCGAGGAGCAGGAAGGTCTGCGAAGGACGGGCAGGGAGCGGTGAGAAGGGAACGGTGGGTCTCGCTTTGCAAAGTTATGGAAAAGCCAGCGCAGGAGGCATCATTCCCAAATACTGGTCAGTCTCCCAGCATTCTGTTGTTTCTCGGATGTTCACTTCAGTGAGTACCTGCCGCTAACAGACCTGCCACTTTCCAGCACATCCATCAGGCTGTGAGGTAGCTGCCATTTCCTCCATTTTACAGACAAGAAAACGAGGCTCACAGAGGTCAAGCAAGTGGCCTGGGGCCCGTGACTGAGGGAGGGATGGAGGGCTTCCCCCAAGGCCTCTTGGCCGCACTACCCTCCTTCACACAAAGAACCTGAAAGTGAAATTAGAGCATGACGGCCCCATGGGAGGAACGACCGATCGCTCAGGACAGTTCTGAAGACAGGAAATATCTGTGATTAACACTAAAACTGAAACATTCCAGGAAAGGGGGAGAGACAGATTTCTTTGTTTATAGCTGATTTAAGGAAGTACAAATGCCTCCCTCTTTTGATCTTTCAGTTTTCGTGTTTGGGAAGGATCTATCCAAAATTCCTAGGGGGGGTTAAATAAGTATATGAAACCAAATACAATCGATGCTCTGGTCACTTCCCTGGGGTCTCCGCTTCTTCCAAAAGAGGCCCTTTCAGTCCATCCTACCTTGGTGTCCCCCTGCCAACCTTTCTCCACGGGGACAGGTGAGCAGGCTGGAGGTGCCAAAGTAGGTCCCCAGGAGGCCAGAGGGACCAGGAGGTGCCCTTATGAAGGGCTCTACTTAAAAGGAGCAAAAGGTGTCAGAGAAATGCTAGGGCATTAAATGTCAGGAGGGAATGACCATGTCATTCCCGAGCCCCAGGCAAGGTTCACAATGCCAGGCACTGGGCAGCAGCAGAGCAGTGCGACTTTATGGAAGCAGGAGCTGGAGGCAGATGCGATCTCCCCCACTTTTGGAATGCCCTGCCCATCCTCTTTGTGGACAAAGCTGCAGGTGAGTCTCCCGAGCCACCAAGCATCCAGTCCTAGCTTCCAAACCCAGCTGCTCTAGGTCACCCTGCAACTCAGGCTCACTGGGAAGACCATGGACAGATGTTTGGGATGCCAGGGAGGCCCACTTGCTGCAAAACAAGGAATCCATTCAGAAAACTTTATATCCAGGTGATAGGCAATCCTGCACCTGTGATGGTCCTGGACTATAGAGAGGGAAGCCCGAAGCAAATGGGCTGCTAGAGAATTTCCCAGCAGGCACCTCGGGGGCTGTGTTCCTGGGCTCCAATGGGACATCCCTTTCTCCCAGCCAGGCTATGGACAGACTATGTACCAAGGCAGAAGAAGAGATCTGGGGACCCAATTTTGTGGTCTAAGAACATGAGACAGTGAGAAACCGCGTGGGTCAGTGTAGGAACTTAGCAGTGTCTCCGAAGCCACAAACTTCATGAAGTCTTTATCTGCAAAATGGGGAAACAAAGTTTAATTCACAGGCCAAGTGTGAAGATTAAATGGAATGATGACCCTAAGTGCCATGCATAGCAACTGATGGTGTAAATGCTTGTTTCTTTCCCCTCAGGTTGAGGAGATCTGGTAAAAAAAAATTGTCAACAAGTTAAATCAGCAAGCTTAGTGGAGGAGAGAAGCTGTACACGGGCTCACCATGAATGATCCATCCTGGGGGCAGAGGTCCCAGCTCAACCACAGAAAGAAGCTGATGTCCTTATTTCAGCCTTGTGATGATAGAATGATTAAGTGCTTCATTATATAACAACCACACAAAAAATTCAAATGGTTTGGATGAACTGAAAATGCAAAGTAAAACTAACTTTCCTCATTGTCTAGACAACTATTATACTTTTTTTATTCTAGAGATTGCCCTATGAGTTTAAATGTCTGATGAAAGACAAGGAAATTGGCATTTGCCTGTTTCAATCACTGCATCTCCTAATTGTTCTTAATGACTTTTTTTTTTTTTTTACATCAGTAGGATTTATTTTTATGTTTTAAAAATATTTTATTTATTTATTTGAGAGAGAGAGGAAGAGAGAGAGAGAAAGCATGAGCCAGGGGGAGGGTCAGAGAGAGAAGCAGGCTTCCCGGAGGAGCAGGGAGCCCAACCAAAGCTGGTAATCCCAGGACCCTGGGATCGTGACCTGAGCTGAAGGCAGATGCTTAACCGACTGAGCCACCCAGGTGCCTCACATCAGTACGATTTAGAACTTATACATTTTTGTTCTCTAATTACAGTGAGTTGTTCTGTGGTCTACTTATAGGTCAAGTCTAAAAACTGAAAACTGATGAACAGCATTTACAATGTTATTTGGTATATTTTATACCATGAATGTTTAACCACGAAACTGTGTTTGGAACCTTGTGGAAGCAGTACATCCATGACTCAGTCTGATATCAAATGTATATCACCTGCACGGCCGGGAAGGGGGGACAGCCAAACACAGACATGGTCACATTTATCTCTAGTGGCAAAGAAGAGGACCCTGAACTTTTCTGGGTTTATCTTTGCCACAATGAGGAAGATCTTCCTGGGGACAAGGAAGAGGAAGGAAGGGCCAAGCGAGGCATACCCCAAGGCCAATTCTAACTGTGAAGTTTTCCGTTTGCTAATGAAGAACTTCCTTTGACCTGTTCAGACCTGGGGATCTGTTGACTGCGACCCAGAACCCCAACACGGAAATAGTCCCTACATAGTACAACAGGCTAAAACCCCCCGATATTCCACTGCTATCCAAACACCCTGCTGTGGCTTACCCACAGGGCAGCCTGCAGCTGGGTCCAAATTAGCATCATTTAGCGAAGCTCAATAGAAAATGTTTGATCTGGGCACCTGGGTGGCTCAGTTGGTTGAGCGACTGCCTTCGGCTCAGGTCATGATCCTGGCCTTCCGTGATCGAGTTTCGCATCGGGCTCCCAGCTCCTTGGGGAGTCTGCTTCTCCCTCTGACCTTCTCCTCTCTCATGCTCTCTCTCACTCATTCTCTCTCAATGAATAAAATCTTTAAAAAAAAAAAAAAAGAAAATATTTGATCTAACAGCAAAAGTAATGCCTAGAATCTGCCAAGAACCACACATAGTTAGGATCTTGACAATTTGTTTCAAAGTTTGTTTCTGTAATAGCTAAGCTATATTGCTGAGTGGTGATAAAATAAATCCATTTGCATTTTCTATACAAAATTTATATCTTAGAATTTTATGGGAAAAAAGAGTCTGCTTCTTTTTGCAAATGCTATTCCACCTCTTGTCATTTAAAACCTCTTTGACTAAATAGTATTTTAATGACTTTTTAATGATGAAGAGACACCATAGTCTAAACAATCTTAAAATTTGAGATCTCTAATTTCCCTTAATGCTGCCATAATATTTATATAATCATATTTTCTATACTGAATCTATACATGTGTTCTTTTCAGGGGTATCCCAAGGTGAGGAAATAGGAATTTTGTAACAAATTCAAAGTGTTTTATAATTAGCGTTCTTATCATTTAGAAAGTCTTTGTTAATTTTGTGGGGGAGATTAAAAAAAAACTCTGCAAGTTTTCATTTTTAATTCATAAATTGTTTTCATAGGAAGGAAAAAATATTCTTAAATTTAGAAAATCTGGGCTTTGGGGGCTGTGAACACAGCCTTCAACAGGACCCTGGTGTCAGTCCCCTTCAAGGTCACCCAGCTGGAGAAGAACATTTGCGGGGGTAAACTCAAGTCTAAGTGCTCTCCATAATCTTTCACAGTTTCTATAAGACGCATAGCTTCTTTTGAAGGGCTAGCCACCCTCAAACAGCTGTTTCTTATTGGTAATAGTCAACTATTTCCATACATGCATCCATTCCAATGTGAAATCAACGATCATGTCATGGCCAGAGGTCCAGGTCTCAGCGAAATAAAAATCTTCAGATGGTAAATGGGGCTGGTTAATGTTAAGAAAGGCAAAAGGTGCCAGGGATTTATGGGAAACAGGAGGTTTGAGCTCTACTTACAAAATATATAATCCTTTGACAGTTAAAACCAAGGAGAGCTGCTGTGGCTCCCCATGCCCCATGAGAAACCAGAACAGTCAAGGTTGCAGCAGGAAGGTCAGTTCACTAGTCTCTGCTGTGTGTGACCTCCAGGGTCATGTGCATGAGGCTCTCCCACACTCCAGAGTCACCACGTCTACACCATCAAGGGGATGGCGAGCCTATGATTACCACTTGTAGACTGGACAAGATGAACCTTATCACCTACCAGTGGTAGTGCCTGCATGTCTGAAAACCAACGTTCCTCGATGAATTAACATGCAATACAGCACAGACCCTACCGCCGGTCTATATACCAATGCCTTCCCCTCTCTGCTTTGAGAGTATTGAGAGAAGTTTACCAAACAGTCAGAGAAAGAGGAGATGGGGTGGGGGATGGGAAGAGAGAGACACACACAGACATACAGGCACAGAGAGATGGAGATGGCCCTGAAGTAGGCTTCCAGATAAAATACAGGACACCTTGGTAATTTTTAATTTTAGATAATACTTGGAATATTGCCATATTTGGGACATACTTAAAGCAAAAACTTATCCCTTGTTTATCTGAAATTCAAATTTAACAAGGCATCTTTCATATGGATTTGCTAAACTCAACATCTCTACTGAAAAGGTTTTGGTTTTGTTGACCTGAAAAGGAAAAATTTAGGATAAGCTAGAATAGATATATTTTTTCAAATACTTTTTTTTTTTCTGCCACTTTTGGTCTGATGTGCAAATTAAAGGGGTAGCCAGGGAGGGTCCATGAGGGTCTTTGGCCAGGATGAGGGGGAGTCAGCCAGGATGTGAGTCACCCTGAATATGTTTGTGCACACCTGAAACTCTCTCTCCTCATCAGAATGGGAACTTTTCCATGGCAAGTACATATTATGGCCTAAAACCCTTTTGACCAGGGATTGTGCAGAGACCAGGAATGCGGGCATGAAGAAAACACTTACTTTCTTGCTCATGGCTCACCCGCTGGTAACTTGGGCTCCCCGCGGCTGGCATCACCGGGAACTTCGTGGTGCCCCTGGGACTGGCTCTGTGCTCAGAGGGAAGGGACAGATGAGGACCATTCCAGACTGGCACGTGGCAGCTTTATTACACAAGAGAATTTCTTTATTCTACACAAGAGAATTTACGTCTGAGGCTTCTCCTGGGCACCACAAGATGAGATCGCCACACCAATCCAGCAGGGTCTTAAAAGGTTATAGAGGGGCCTTAACTGGGTTTAGTCACCTCCACTGTCCAGAAGCTCTCCTCAACCCACTGCTTTCTCAAGTCTGCATCCTCAGAACTAGCAATTACTTCACAGTTGTGTGCCATCTTTTTTTATATGAAAAAATGCCCGAGAATAGCAAAATTAAATTTTCTCGGGAAGCTAAGTGAAAAAGGAGGCATATATATCTGCATGCTTTCTGTGCTAATGGGAAGTCTGCCGGAAGTGAATATGACAGAAGAGTAATGCAACAATTTCTGTGCATAGGGTTCTTTCTTCTTTTTTTGGAGAGAATTTTATTTTATTTTTTAAGATTTATCTTTTTTTCCCACTTATTTTTATTTAAATTCAATTGGCCAACACATACTACATCATTAGTTTGTGATGTACTATCCAATGATTCATGGAGTGCCTTTAACACCGTGTGCGTGTGTGTGTGCATGTGCGTGTGTGTGTAGGATTCTGAACACTCAAATTTCCAGGAGGCGGCAGTCCTGAGAAGATGCAATGGCAGAGGCCTGCCACAGGAGGGCGCGCGGGCCTCTCTAATGGTTTTCAGGAGGCGGTTGCCGGTGAGGCAGAAAGCCTCGTGCGATAAGGACAGTCCTACTCGCTGGAAGGACCCTACTGAAATAAAAAGTTCCCTAAGTCCTCCTTTGTATATTAGCTGGCCCCATGAGGGAAGGCGACCTGCTGGAACGAGGCTAGAACTGAGAAAAACAGTCTTAGGTCTGACCTGTGTGTGGCTCAGAGTCAGGCCACCCTCCTGCTCTTACTGGGTTGAGGGGGCCTTTTTTCCCTTTGGCCCTTAGGCATCTCTGGGAACCCAGGTGGAAAGGCCCAGTCCCCCAGCAGGGGCAAGTGCCCACCGCAAGCTCGGACGCGGGAAGCTCGGGAGCTATGGGAAGGACAGCACGTACAGGCGAGAGTGGCCACCTGCCTGAGCAGAGATCTCGCAGTGCTGGGCTGAGCCACCCGCACAGAGCGAGCAGGAAGAGCTCTGGAGACAGACGGCAGGCGGGGAGGAGCGTGGACTGCCACCCTTGGGTGTGGGGAGAAGGAGGAGTTCTCCACGGGCAGACTGGGTACCGTGGGGGGCCCCCCCGAGGTGCGCAGGGTTGCCCTCTGTGACCGCCGGCTATGGGGAGGGACTTCAGCTGCCAAAGGAAGGGGCTGGTGGTGGGGAGGGAGGAGGCAGCAATCTGGGCTGGAACCTCCTGTGTTAGTGGCGTGGGGGGAAGGAGACTGTCAGGTCCTCCGAGGTGGGCACAGCTCTCCAGCCACGTGGGACACTTGTCGCACAAGAGCACTGCTGGCCAGTTGGTGGGAACCAGAGGAGCTACGACCACTAACAGAGAACCACAGCAGTGGCCAATTCATCAAAAAGAAAGAAAAGACCCCAAATGACACCCTCTACCACACCCACAAAATGACTGTTTGGTCCCCCCCCCCCCCACTCTTTCTTTCCTCCCTGTTGGCGTCTTGGTCCTGGAGAATGACCCAGGTGGGGGAGGGGATGGGCTGGGAAACAAGTCACCCCTCTCCACTCCCAGGTGTACCTGACTCCAGGTCCCTTGTCGTGGGTTGATTTCATAGACTCTGGTTATTTTCTCTTATTAAGGCGAGCACGGCCAGTTTATGATGCCAGACTCATCGGAGAATCTCAGCCCTCCTCCTAAGCCGTGTGAGGCCACTGTCCTGCTCCACAGCCTTAGAGGGTGGAGCCAGCATGCTCTGCTTTCCTCCTCCTCCCCTTCTCCTCCTTCTGCTTCTCCTGCCTCCTCTAGTCTTCAGTCCAGCAGAGAGCTGGGGTGAGGAGATGGGAAGGGGAAGGAAGTGTCCCTGAGTTGTAGCATCTGCCTGGTTCTGTGAGGTAAATGTCCCACCGTGGCTACTTCAAGCTGCCAGTGCGGTGTGGCTGGACGTGGCGTTGGGAAGCGGTTGTGAGCCCGTGCGAGGGGGCTGAATGAAGGATAAAGGCTCGTCTACCTGAGAGGGGCGGGGGCAGATACTGTCCTCTCTCTGCTGACTGCCTCTGCTGCTCTGGCTGCCATCAGTGGGCCCTGATGTCCTCTGTGGGCTAGGTTTTTAGGGGCCCCCGGGATCCCCACTGTTCAGTCCCTGCACACGGAAGACCTGACTCTTCCACTCCTCTTCAGTGCGTGCCACCAGTGCCCAGCCCAGGGCCTCTTGCTGGTGATCCCCCAGGGCAAACTGGGTAGCCCTCCCGTGGGGGACATCTGCAAGATGGTGCAAGCTGACCTGCGTTCCAGAGTGTCTGCCTGACGCACAGAGAAACCACAGACCCCGACACAACACATCAGTGGAATGCATGTGGTTTCATTCCTGTGTCCCCACGCTGAGCTCTGTATGAAGCGGTTCTCACTCTCATACCACTTCTGACACCAAATGTGTGAGTTTTCTCCTCCATGCAAGTCTCCAGTTCTCTGTGGACGCTAAGTAGGTATCCTATGAGTCCATTTAGTTCTGACCCTGACTACCTGTCCTCCTTCTGCCGTGTGAGGGCACAGGGAGACGACGCCATCTGTGAGCCAGGAAGCCAGCTCTCACCAGGCACCAAATCTGCCAGCACCTGGAGCTTCGACTTTCCAGCCTCCAGAGTTGTGAGAAATTAATTTCTGACCTATGCAGAGAATCTATAAGTGTACATTATTCAACATGGGTATTTTAGGGAAAGTTGGATTCCCTTGGGAAAGAGGAGAGGTCTTTAGCAATACAGCAGAATTCGTAGGAAGATAGGACAGCCGTTGGAATCCCTGGTGCTCACGTAGGGAACCTGGACAGGTTCTAGGGCAGTGGTATTAGATGCTGACCATTCCCTAAGGCTATGGATTTGTGTGGTGACGTTGGGGGGCAGGCTAGGCAGGGGCCATGCACTGGTAGGAGATGGGTTGCTAGATTTAGCAAAACCCCCCAAAGGCAATTATACACACATGTATACATGCGTGTGCATGTGTGTGTGTGTGTGTGTGTGTGTGGTAGCCATGGGCTGAAGGTTTGTGATCGTCCAAAATTCATTGCCTCCACAGTGATAGCATTTGGAGATGAGTCCTTTGGGAAGGAGTTAGGTTTAGGTCAGGTCCTGAGAATGGAACACTCATGATGGATTAGTGTCTTTTAAGTGTTATACTTGGGGATGAGCTCTCTCTGTCTCTCCAGAGCACACGCTAAGGAAAGGCCGCGTATGCACAGAGAAAGAAGGTGGATTTATACAGATCAGGAAGAGAGTTCTCACTAGGAACTGAATCTGCTGGTACCTTGACCTTGGACTTGCCAGCCTCTAGAACTGTGAGAAATAAATGTCTGTTATTTAAGCCAATATATATATATATATGTATATATATCTCCCAGTTAGGTTATTTTTTAGTATAAATATGTCTTATGCAATATTTGGAAAATCTTCTGAAAGAAACATTCTGTCAGAAAGCAATGATATGGGGCACTTAGGTGGCTCAGTCCGTTAAGCATCTGTCTTCAAGTCAGGTCATGATCCTGGGGTTCTGGGATAGAGCCCTGTGTCAGGCTCCCACCTCTGCGGAGACTCTGCTTCTCCCTCTTCCTCTGCCCCTCCCCTGCTGTGCTCTCTTTCACTCAAATAAATAAATAAAATCTTAAAAAACAAGAAAACAATGATTAGAGGATGCATACTATAAAAAATCAATGACGGTATAGGTAAGTCTCAAAATTCCTATGTATTCGCATTCATATTAGAGTACAAAAATTAAAACATGTGTGAATTATTGGACACTAAATAAATGGATTAAAAATGTCCCCAGGTTTGGGATACCTAGTCTGTTCGGCAGTGGATCATTGGTTTTCTGGGTTAGATTTTAGACCTGAGTATCACTAGATGAATTCATGATTGAGGAAAGAAAGAAAGGAACAGCCTTATATTTTTTTTAGAATGATGATGATAATTTTTTTTTTCTTTCTCTTCGGTCTTTTCCAGAGTAGTAGCCCTGTTCTAGCAGCTTGGGGGAGAATGCTTGGGAACGTGAACTGTTTGATGGTGCTTGCATATTGTGTTTTATAAAGAAGGACGTGGAGGGTCCTTTAGAAATGGTTCTCTGAGAGCTAGCCTGCCCCAAGGAGACAGAGCTGGCACTCCTGACGACTGTGGATTCTCCAGCATCTAAGAAATAAATGGCAGACATTTGAGCTGGGAGTGAGCTCTGATCAGGAAAGGTTCCTTCCAACACTAAGCAAACCGAGTTCACCAACAGAGAGTACTAAATAAATCAGGAGTAGTGTTCAGAGGAGCGTTTGGACAGTTTGCAAAGAATAAGCTAGGGATCTGGGTTTCTCACCAGTGGACAGTCTGCCTGGGAGCCTGAAGGGCTGCGATGGGGGCTTGGATCGTCCCTCTGTGCTTGTTCCAAAGAGAGATGAGTGGAAGCCTGTGAGAAGCCATCCGAACCCTAATGGAATGGCCAGACAAGGATTCTACATTAAGTTTTGCTGATCTTAATGAGCCTTTCAAATTATACACTGATACCTACTTCAAAGGCTTGGAGGTGGTGTTCTGTGAGGAGAAGATGAGGAAGAGCATTTGTGTATTAGTGAAATTTGCGGAGCTCATCTAAAGGCCAAGTCCAATGCCTTGTTTATGATGTGGAGCTTTCAGTAACGACATGGGTTGCTGGGTCCATAGCAAGGCTAAGTTGGGTGCTGTGGGACAGCCCTGGGCTCCAGCTCTAGTAATCATTGGTGTTAGCATTTATCAACAGCCTGGTGTAGGTGCAGAGTCTTAGGATGCCTGTCCTACCTGTCCTACCTTCAGACCATTGGCATTGCTTCCAGTGAGGGACTGGGGGCCATCTGCAATGGCAAAGGGACTGGTCTATCAAAAAAGGAGCCATCGCTGACGACCGGGCAGACATCAGTCACAGATATGCCACTTAGACCTGCTCAAGATAGGGAAGAATAATGGTTGGAAAATTCCTCACTGAGAAGATTCCAAGATGTAGAATGGGGGGAGGGGGAGGGGCAGGAAACAGGCCTTTTTGGTGGTGGATATGATGGAGCTCCTGGCTGCTAGTAACTGAAATGAGACTGATAAATTTAATCAAAGAGTAATTTCCTGGGAGCTCACAGAGTTCATGAGAGTCCCGAAGATCACATTTGGGAATGAGCAGAATCAAGAACATTCTGGGTGGTTAGAAGCTAACTTTGGAAATCCAATGACTATAGGAAGTAAATACTATCCTTCCATAAAACCCGAGCGCATAGAAGACTAAAAACCTAGGAAAATACTAGAATAGAAAAACAAATCCACCTTTTGATAAATGGAACTGACAAGAAAGCTTGTCTGTTTCAATTTGGATTCTGGGCAGAATAATTTTTTTCTACCTTCCCAACTAGGTTTGGGGTCTGTATTTATACTATCTTATGGTCCCCAGAACTCCCGTGCCATGCCATTAGCCTAAATGTGGTCTCCAATGATAATGCACCCAAGAAAATAAACACCTTTTGGTACAGCAAGCTTGAAACCAGGACTTAGACATCTTGGATGAGTGGGTTGATGTGTTCATTAGGGTGAGTGTGTGGCTCCCTTACACTGTTGGAAGGAACCAGAATGGGAAGGCAAGAGTATCTGATAAGGGTCAGGGGACCTCGACCTGTGCTCTTCTCATGGCCTCACAAATATCAGGACAGGGACAGAACTAAATCCGTGGGTTACTTTGCCAATCAGTGTTTGCTAATCAGTCAGTCTTTGGAGGTTATATTAGATCTGGCCAACTGGCTGATTGGTAAAAATTTCCCATTGACTATGAGCTTTTCTTTTTTTAAAATTTTTAAAAAATTAAAAAAAAAGATTTTATTTATTTATTCGACAGAAAGAGAGATAGATAGATAGAGAGAGAGATCACAAGTAGGAAGAGGCAGGCAGAGAGACAGGGGGAAGCAGGCTCCCTGCTGAGCAGAGAGCCTGATGCGGGACTCGATCCCAGGACCCCAAGATCATGACCGGAGCCGAAGGCAGCGGCTTAACCCACTGAGCCACCCAGGTGCCCCGACTATGAGCTTTTCAATGACAGGGACCACGGGTGCTTAATATATAGTAAGATAATGTTTTAAAATATTAATGGATATTAATATTGTGTTTCTCCCATCCACAGTTTTTATATACAATTGTCTCCCCATTTAGTTAGAGGTTCGGATTAAGATTATGGGGATGCAAAGAGGAGGAAATATCAGAGTTTGACTTTTGACTTGCAAAATAGGCTCTTGATGCTCATATCCCCATAGCTTTGAGCGAAAGGAATTAAATTATAGAAGCTCAAGAGCTAAGATTCTAGCAAACACAGTAAATGGGAAAGTGGATACGTGAAAACCAGTTTTCCTAGAGTTGATACAGCAAGTGAGAGACGGTGGGAAGGCCTTTGATCTGAGAGCTGGTGGAGGCCTTAAGGAGGGGAGGAAGAGGAAAAGTCTGGGCAAGTTTGGAAGAATCGCAGAGCAAAGGATACCAGTGTCCACATTTGAAGCCAAATAAAGAGATCTGCTCCCAGTATGGTGTCTGAGGCAGAGTAGTGTGCTGAGTAAGCTATTGGGGAATATGGGCCCAAGGGTACCTTACAGGGTGCCATACACACCACATGGTGTAGGAAATGAGACCAGGAGTTCTCCATCCTGTAGAAATGCTGCAGATTGCAAAGGTGGGTGATGGCCCCAAAGCACTAGGGTCAAGTCCATGAGGGACACAGTGAACTCAAGAAGCCCAGCGAAAACTAGTAGCACACGATGGGGTAGGATGAGTATCAAGTACTGGGCAGCCCAGCCCAGTGGAGGGTTGTAGTAATGCTTTACTTCACTTACCCTCATTGCTGGGGTGATGGTCACAGGCCCCTACAGATCTTACCTTTGACCTCAGAGAATAAGGGAAGGCAGCAGGTGGAGGGGAGGCTGATTTTACAGAATTTAATCCTATGAATCCCAGGATTTACCTGGAATTGCCAATATTGTTTTCTGCTGTCATGTAGAAATTAGTTCTCAAGAGCTGTCAGAGATAGAGAAATAAAGAAAATTTAAAAAAATTGCACCTATAGATCTGTGTTCTTGAAATTCACATTCAATAATCCCAGTACTTTGCACTGATCCAGATGTAATAGTCATGTTCTGAAAACCTTTGCTGACCAGGAGATTGAATGAATGACAACACAGGTCTTCTGATCACTGGGGAGAGCATACTAGGAAGCCATGCTGCCAGCCCTCTGGCCTATGGGGTCCTTCCTGTCGTCATCTGGCAGGACTTGGAGACTCAGCCCTGGGATGGTTTACGTAGAATGGGAATGTTGCTCAACTAGATGCTCAAACCCTAGAACTTTATTGTACTTTATTGTACTTTATTGTATTGAACAGAAGGGCACTTTGAAGTTTATGTGGAATTTATATTGATGCTTCTCATTAGCCAGCTAGAAATTTATTTTGTTTATGAGGAATTCCTCTTTATATACAGAACAGGAGCATGGGTGCTATAAGCCAGAAAGAAAAGAAGAAGATAAATCACACTTATTACTCTCTCTTGCGCTTGGTGGGGCACCAAAGACTCAATACATACTTCTAAGTCGGTAGTATTATTACCACTGCACTCCCCTACCCCCTTAATGACTAAATTGTAGCTGTGGTTAGTATACTCGACACTCAGTAGACCTTCAAATGTTGGTTGAAGGAATTAATAAGTGAAAATTGAGTCACATGCTCAAGGTGAAACAGGTGGTAAGTTGTACATCCTGGATACAACTCTGAAACCTACATATTTCCATCACATGGTGACATGCATTCTAGGACTGTAATTCATTCCTTATGCAATATCTGGAAAATCTTCTGAAAGAAACATTCTCTCAAAAATCAATGCTATGGGGCACCTGGGTGGCTCAGTCAGTCAAGCATTGGTCCTCAGGTCAGGTCATGATCCTGGGGTCCTGGGATCAAGCCTAGTGTTGGGCTCTTTGCTCAGCAGAGAGTCTCTTCTCCCTCTCCCTCTGCCCCTCCCTTCACCTTCAGTCTCTCTCTCAAATAAATAAATAAAATCTTTAAAAAAACACCTCTCTTTCCCTTTAGTCTTGCTTCTCTTGGGGACCTCAGAGTACATGGGTATAAGCGGCTTTCCTCAAAGCAGGAGTAAAAGAAAGTGTGTCAACCTCAGAGAGACTTTGACGTGGAGCAGATGGAAGGTGAGGGACCACACGTCCTGCAACCTCTATTGTCTCAGTAAGCAGATGGCCAGGTTACATGCTACGGATGGGAACTGGGGATTTGGTGGGGATGGAGGCACTCCAGGGCTCAGAATGGAGACTTGGGTGGGGTTCTATGGGAAATGTGGACAAAATTGAAGTTGAGTAAGAAAGATTTGCTGAGCAAAGAAAGAGATCCCCGAGTAGAAATGTCACACATTTCTGAGGGTGGAAGTTTTTATCCCCAAGGTTCCACAGGTAGTAAGTGTTATTTGAGATCTGTGTCAACTCCTGTAATTCTCTGTGCATTTTTAGAGCTGGCTCTCCACATTTATCTCTCAGTTGATTATCTTGTAGAATGCTCACTTCTTGAAAGCAGAGATTGTTTCTTCATCTTTGCGTGTTCCAGAGTCCTTAACACAATGTGCAGCTCTGAGCAGCCTCTCTAAGGACCAGGATCCGAGTTGGAGGTTGAGGGCTAGGAGACGTCAACATATACAAGCAGGGGTTGAGTCAGCAGATAAGCTTGCCCAGAGGAGCAGCCCTGGAGAGAGAACAGAGGCTGGGAGAGGAGCTGAATTCACTCCCTCATAGAAGTTTCCTCTACGAGGGTGAGCTCTTGTAAGGACCAAATTGCCCCCCGGTCATCAGGATTCTTCTTCTGACTCTGGATCAGTGTGTGGGAGGGGGTTATCTTCTTTCTGCTTCTCCTTGAGTTCACCTCCATGGCTGATGATTGACTCCCAAGCTTTCTTGCCCTTGCTCTCTATGACTCAGCATCCTACAGCCAGCCTGGTGTACAAGGTTATTGAAAATGATAACTCATGATAGCTCAGTGTCCTGATGAAAGAGAAATCTGGGGCCTTCACAGTGTCAGAGAACCACAGGAGAGTGTCCCTGGATGTGGAAACAAGGGTGCACCCATGTGTGGCTCTGTGTGTGTATGTGTGTGTAGGACATATGTAACTTCTTGAGAACATATGTATATGCCCACGCAGGTGTGTGCATTTTCGTGTCTTGGTGTGTGAATGAGAGTACACGGGAACCTGAGTCTTGTACAACAGACTTGCTGTCCTAGAAATCTATCTGCTGGATCAGACGAAAGGAGAATTTTCCATACTTTGCAGCCACAGAACAACGTGAGCCCAAACATTGATTTGGGTCTCCTGAAGGGAGTTATGAAAAATTCCTACCATGCATTGCTGCACCACCACAAAACTTGGCATTTCAGAAGCAACAAATAAATAAATAAATAAATAAATAAAATCCTTGAAGCATCTCCATTTTTAAAAAACTTCATGACTGCTTTAAGAGCTAAATAAAATAATACGTGTAATATTTATTAATAGTCATGAAGTAATCGTTGAGATTAGGATCACTCTTATTTATACACACACAGGCACACAAATAAATTGCTTATTTTCCTCTCAGGTAAAAGGGTTGCAGTGATTGGCAGTATATGGCATTTCTCTCATAGCTCCATGAAGTGGGGAAGGCTCCAGAGTTATAGCTCTTTGAGATGGGTGTCTGTCAGTTCTGATCACCTCCTAGTCACCTGGTTGGCGAAGGAGCGTTCTTGCCATAAATAGGATGAGTCTTGAACACACGACAGCTGACACAGGACAGATGAGACTGACAGCAGTGTATTAGTCACACGTACTCATAGCCACGGGGAGGAGGACACCGCACCCCACAGGGGGCCACTTGGGAAAGCTTGGGAGCAGAGAACCAGCAGGGGCTCGCAGGAAGAGTGCTTTGCCGTGATGAGAGGATGAGGCGATTGTTGGTTCCTGCAGGAGGATGTGATTGGCTTGTTTGAATAATTCCACAGGCTGGCAGGGAGGCAAAACCCATTAGATGAAGAAGCAGGTAAGGCGCAGCTGGTCTAATCAATAGGGGAACTTGCCAGAAGGGGAGACTTTCCCCCTGTGTGGGGGGCACATCAGGCTAGAGTAGTAGAACTCCTGTCTAAGCCTCGGGGGTCCTGCAAAGTTCAAAGGTGTTAAGGCAGCACAAGGAATCTCATAATAATTGGGGGATACCCTACAGTATAATTATCCCCATTTTACATGGGAGAAACAGAGACCGAAGAGGGCCAGGTGACAGAGCTAAATTTTATGTTGAGTTGGATACCAAGAGACTTTTTCTTTTCTTCCTCTATATTGCTCATTATCTTATTTGAACCCTACTGCCACCCTGTCAGGGAACATCTACACAATGAAGAGATTGAGGGTCAGAGAGAGAGGAAATGCTCCAAGTCTCACAGCTAGAGGGGAGTAGAGCCAAGGTCAAACTCAGAGGATTGAGTCTAGGTCAAACTCAGAACAGAGCCAAGGTCAAACTTGGCGTTGAATCTAGGTCAAACTCAGAACAGAGCCAAGGTCAAACTCAGGGGGTTGAGTCTCAGGTGCCTCACTTGCTGGCAGAGCAGGCTCAAGGGCTGGCCCTGAGAGTGGTCACAGTCTGCAGGCTCCCACATCTCTGCACGGCATTGGGTAGGATACAGCCCCCATAATGCAGATGGAAGCATCAGCAGGGTTCTGCAGCTCTGAGAAGTCCATATAATAGGACAAGAAACTGGACTGAATTCTTCAGATAAGTTTGTTTTTGTTGTTATTGCTATATGAAGAAATAAGGACTGGGACCATTGTGTCGAGCATGTGCCTATCCAGGGGCAATTGTCAAAGTATTTAACAACTGCTAGAAAGACTGTTCAGTCTGGTTGGGCCAGGCATTGACTCTTTAGTTGTAGGATGGTGGGAAGTTCTGGGGGATCCTGAAGACGGGCTGACACGACAGGAAGGATACTCAGGGAGGTTCAGGGCAGCACTATTTACCAACTGGTGTAAGTATTTCAATATTTCTATCAGTCTTGTCCACACCTTCTGACCTGCAATCCTGCTGTTGGGTGTATATATATATATAATCATCTCAAATTCTTCCCAGGTCCATAAGGGGGCACATGCAAGGATGTCCAGTTCAGTGCTGTGGTGGTGGTGGCTCAGAATGTAGGGGGCATTCTGGGCACCCATCAGTGAGGGAGTCCATCCCTTGGAGTATTTTCATGGCCTGACCTCTCAGACACAGCCCTTACTACGCTGAAGTAGATTATTATGAGTACTGAGACATGGAACGTAGTATGTGCTTGCCCAAAGTCTTCTTGACTATGACACAGGTGTTCTATGGAATTCATCTTGGGAAATGCTCAAGAGTCCTCAGAGGACATCTCCAAGACCTGAGGAGAGGATTCCTTTGTGCCTGGAGACTTAAGACATATTCTGTTACAGAGGCTTTTTTTTTTTAATTGAATAATTTATAAATGTTGTCCTTTTATCTGGGTAGCTGTAAGGCTTTTAGAACTGGCAAACACCTTGGGGATCATCTTGTCCAAACCCAAATAGAAAGCCAGAGAGGAGATATCTCTGAGCTGATCAGAGAGAATTCAAGTCTTTGGACTTGAAGACCACAAGTATTTAAGGCACTTTCTTTATTTTTGCTTTATGTTTTTAAAAAAAATTTATTTATTTATTTATTTAAGAGCCAGAGCGTGCACACCTGTGCATCATGGGGGAGGGGCAGGGGGAGAGGGGGAGAGAGAATCTCAAGACTCTGCAATGAGCACAGAGCCCAACCAGGGGCTCAATCTCATGACCTTGAGATCATGACCTGAGCTGAAATCAAGAGTCCTAAGTTCATCCGAATGAGCCACCCAGACACCCCCAAGGTACTTTGAATATAAAAATAACATAACAGGGCATTTAAAGTAAACATACACATAATTTTGTGAAAGAACAGAGATCATCGTAGCAATAATCTGGAATAAAAGAATTCTAGCTAAGTAATCAGATTCGATCTTGACCTGCCTGGCATCCAAGCAGAGACTGAGGTGATGGTTCATGTTTTCTCTTTACCTGATGGAAGAAATAAAATATTTCAGTTCCCATTGGGAGCACACATTGCCGAGCAGCCCTATGATGGAGGCTATGGTAAATCACTTCACAAACATGCAGACCCTATTGAAGGTCCTAGAAATTCAGCCTTCAAGGGGCTCACTGTCTTTTTGAAGATAAACAGTGAAAATCCAGTATGTAGGTGCTACGTAAGTAAGAAGCAAAAGGCATGAGGGAGAATGAGAGAGAGGTTCAGAGCCCTGGGCAGGAGAGGGGGTTTTCCAGAGGGTAGTGATTAAGAACAGAATGGTGTCCTAAGGGAAAGGGAGTTGGTTGAGCAAAGAAAGGCTTCTGGTTGGGAAGGATAGTCCAAGCAGAGGGAGACCACTGTGAGTGCAGGGAGACATGAAAAAGTCTGGCACTTCAGGAACTGCAAATGTTCCAAGGGCTCCCATTGGCTGGTGTGACATTCAGGCGGCTGTTTAATGAGAAGCCAGTAAGAGAAACAAATGTTAGCCACCATTACTAATACTCCCTCACTCACCACCTTCCTGACAGAGATGAGAACACCTTCATTTTCACAGGAAGACCTTTTTCCATTTAAAAAACAAAGTAATACCTCCCCTTCCTCTAGCAATGACACACAGCTGGATTTAGGGTCAGGGACAGGTTTGGGAGGGGAGAGGAGCAGGAGAACTTGGACCTGTGGGTAAGTGGGCAAGAGAGGAAGAACTTACCAAAGGAGTGTTCAGAGTAAGGGGAATATGGAAGGCTGGAAGACAGGCTTTCCTGGGCCCACATTTGCTTGGCCTATCTCCACTGACTCTAGGGGTCCTCTGCAAACATGGAGGGGTGGGTACTACTGTCAGCTGACGATCAACCCCTTATAGGTTAATGCATGGCTTACACAGATGCTTTTCTATGTACACAGTTAATAAAAAGGGGACAGGCCATATGCTGTGGCATAAAGACATTCTGATGGGGTAGGAAGGCGGCAGTTAAAACGACCAGAGCAGGCACTGCGGCAATGAAGACTGAGTTCAAAGGAAGAGGCCCTAGGAACAGGGGGTGAGAACATGGCCCTGTGTGTGTGTGTGTGTGTGTGTGTGTGAGAATCCATTTACTTTGCCTGGCTCAACCTTGGTACACTGTCAGGGATGAACTTTTGGGGAAACAGACATGCACTTTATGACCCACACAATGCTTTCCTGTGTATTAATTCCATTTGCTTCATAGGATTGCCCTCAAAGGGAGGAACTTTTCTTACCGAAGAAGAAACGTTGAACCACTAGGTGACTTGCTCACAGGGCTTCCCCTGAGTCCAGCATGATGAGAAGCCCAGTCTGTTTCTTAAGTCTGTGCCCCTTCTATACCCTGTCCCCTATGCGCTCAGTGGAGGCCTGTCCATTCTGTCCCAGCTTTCACAGATGCTGCGTGGAGGTCCTTTCTGACCTCCACTGCGGGTGCCTCCCTCCAGTTCGCAGGGACCGTCCAGACCTGTGAGAAGGCCCCAGTTCCCTGGCTTTTCTGCACTGCAGATAGGCTCTGCAGCGCATGGAGATTCTGAACATCTCTTATTCTCAAGTAAACAATGCTGTACTTTTCAGATAACTTAGTGATTTAAAATGATTAAATAGCTAACTGCTGGGAGAGATTCGGAAGCATTTTTTCTCAGGTGTTGACAAAATATAAGCATATTTTTAGAATAATCTTAGATCTTAGGCTAAAGATGCTGATTGTATATGCAAATTACCTTCTTCAGAGGCTTGCGAACAGCAGTGTAGACAAAAGCTTTGGCTTCTCCTCAGGACAGGCTTGGGGGAGTCAAAGAACAATGGAATTAGGGACAGGGGCCCCCAAACATCTGTTCCCCAGCCACCTGCCTCCCCACCTTGCCTTCCATGAGCCCAATG
This sequence comes from Mustela nivalis, assembly GCF_964662115.1. Lineage (NCBI taxonomy): Eukaryota > Metazoa > Chordata > Mammalia > Carnivora > Mustelidae > Mustela > Mustela nivalis. Next base: position 12,599,276 of record NC_139027.1, read on the forward strand.
AAAGTGCTGGTGTCTGAGAGAACACTGAGTTGGGCTTCCGCCTCTCCTGTGCCCTTCCTGCTTGCCACTACTTTCTCCTTCAGCCAAAACTCTCTGTAAGGTGCAGGTTTCACCCTTAGTCTACAAGATACCCTGAACATTGCTCCCCTTTCTCTGATTCCTACTGTGGGTTTTGATCAAACAAAAACAATGAGAAACTCCAGGCACCCCCGGGTACTTGGATGAGGTCAGAAAAAGTGTCTTTCATCTTTCCATGCATCTCTTCGCCCCTGGCCCCTCCTTAATGCCGGCTCAGGGCCTGGAACTTAACTCTGTGTGGTCTCGCTAGGTGCTTGTCTGAGGCCAGCGGTCAGCAGGAGCTGGCTTGGGGGCAATTGCCCCATTGCGTGATGTGGGGGCGGGAACACCGGGCGCCTATAGCTTGGAGCAGCTGGCTCGGAGGAATTATTGCAAGTCTGCACAACTTAAAAATCTGCAGTTTGGGGGCGGGAGGGGGAGCGCGGGGGTGGGTCCCCGAGCGTCCCATTTCTCCTCCCGGCGGTTCACTGAGTTCTTGCTCACTGCAGAGGGGCCGACCATGCCTTCCGGACCGCAGGCCGTCCTCGCTGAGGCCCCGTTCGTTCCTCAACCTCGGGCTGAAGGCATCTCCCTGTGACCTCCTCTTCCATCCTTCAGGAAGAAGAACCGGCTCGTCGCCGTTTCGCTCAGTGCATGTGACTTGCTAGGTAAGTCGAGGAACAGAGCAAGAAACAGTCTTGCTCTGCGCAGTGCCCGAGTATTCGGGCAGCGGGGCTGGTGGTAAACAGGCTGGACCGGGGCGACTGTTTGTTCCTTCGCACTTTGTTTTAAAACAAGTTGCGGCCTCGATACTTCCTAGGAGAATCCTGGCAAATTTGCACAGTGTCGCTTGGGGCCGCGACTTTCGGGAGGCTGTTGCCGGTGCCGCGGAGGGCCGCGGAGGAGACGGTCTGCCTCCCGCCGAATCGCGGGCTCCAGCCCGAAGGGCGCGCAGGTGGGAGGCAGCGGGCGCGCTCCTGCTCCCGCCGGGACAGGGCACGCGGCTCCGGGGGTGACTCTGCACTCGGGTCTCGGCGGGGGCACGCGCCCCGCCAGGGCGCCAGTCTGTCCTTCCGTGTGGCCGTGGGTCGCACGGCCCGAGCCCGGTAACCTGCAGCAGACCTCGGCGGAGCGCCTGGCTCTCGGCCCGGGGAGCGCAGGCGGGGGCCAGAAGCTAGGCGGCGGGCGAAGCGGGACCAATGGGGCGGTGGCCGAGCAGCCGGCCCCGCCCCGTCCCGCCCCGCCCCGCCCTATCCGCGGCTCCCGGGAGCCGCGCTCCGGCCGGCCGGGACCGACGGACAGACCCAGGCGGGCCACCCGGCTCTCCTCGCCGCCGCCGCGGCGGGCGCCGGGCCGCGCGGCGAGGCCTGATTCTTGCGGCGCTGGCGGGCGGCGTCGCCAAGCAGAGCGAGCCTGAAGCACCGGGACTCCTGCAGGTACTTGCTCGTGTCCCCTCCTCCGCGCGCACTCCGGCGACTTCTCCGTGCGACCCCGCAACTTTGGCCACATTTTGCTGCCCCTGCAGCCCCGTGGCTCGGGTCACGAGTGCACGGCCGCGCAGGTCTAGGACCGCAGGGGACTTGGCATTCTGCTGAGCGCCTGCCTCGCGGCGCCCCCCCATCCTCCGGTTCCCGGAGCCCGCCGTCGCGGGAGTCCTCCAGACCCGCCTGTTGCGCGAGCTGCGGCCGGCGGCGCGGTGGCCGGGCCCCTCGGAAGGCCGCAGCCGGGGTCGCTAGGATCCGCTGTTGGGCGTGGGGTGGGTAGTCGCGGGGTGGGGGACTCACTGGAGGCGAGAGAGCCGGGGAGCGGGGGAGCCGGGGAGAGGCGGCACTTCGCGGACGGCATCCCTGGGGCGTTTCCTTAGCCGCGAAGCCTTTCCTTCTCTTCCTCGAGAGGAGGCGCTCTCCTGGCGAATGTAAGTGCTTCCCCTGCCGCCTGCTCCGCCTTCTTCCCCGTCATTCCTCCCCTCCCCTTTGCCCTGCAGCGGGGCCGGGCGCCCCGCGACCGTCGCAGGGCACAGCGCACCCCCGGCCCGGGGGCTGGTGCCGCGCTGTGCCCACGGGCCGGCTGCGCGCTCCGGCTGCGAGCGGCTTGGGGCTTGCAGGGCCGCCCGCCGGCTCCCCGCCTTTGCCTGGGGGGTGGGGTGGGGGTGTCGGGAACGTCCCCTGCCCGCGCCCCTCTGAGGGGGTGGCTGCCGGACCACCCGAGGTGAATGGGCTGGGGAGCGAGCCAGACCTTGCCACGGCGGCCGCGGCCCGCCAGGCTAGGCTCCTTTCGCATTGCAGGGCTCCGGCTCCCCCCAACCCCGCCTTCCCCCCCTCTGTCTCTCCCCGTCTCTTTTGGGAAAGGAGCACCTTTGGCGTCCTTGGTGTGTCACCCGCATCTCGGCTCGGGAGACGGAGCCGGCGGTCTAACTCCGGCAGCCGGCAGCGGCGGCGGTGGGCGGCAAAGATTCCCCTCCAGCCGCCGGGATAACCCCGGGGCTCTGGTTCGATGTCTGAGCGTGAGCGGGTGAAGCGGGGTCGTGCCTGGGCACAGAGAGCGGACTTGCCAATCGTCCCGCTCTTGGATTTCTTTCTTTCTTTCTTCTTCTTCTTCTTTTTTTTTTTTTTTTTACTTTGTCTTTCCCTCTGAAGAGCAGGGCAGGTGAGGAAAACCGGATCAGAAACCTTCCCCTCCATCTTCCTTGTATTTGTTTAAGTGATTTGCATAACCATTTGCTTAGTACTGTATACGTTGCAACCCCCCCCCCCCCCTTAGACTACTTGCAAATACCTGCCTAGGTAAACAGGAAGCCAGCATTTTTGCTGAGCACCTGCCCCCACACAGTTCAGGCTGAAGGAGGGTGGCGTTGATAGTGTGGTTGAACTTGGTGTAACATTTCGGTTTCACTCCTCACTTGGGTTGTAGAGTCCATGGGGCCGTTGATTGAATCAGTTTGCGTTTACAGCCGGCTTTCCCGGGCTAGGCCCCGGGCTCTGTCCTGGGGATACACAGTACAAAATGAAGTTTCTACTCCGTCTAGTCCGGCCCTTCTTTTTCCTTTTTTCACCAGATTCCTTCCTTGTGTTCTAACATTAAATCTGTCTTTTCACAACTAGGGATTGTCAATATTGGGGTAGGGAGGAGAAGATGAGGTGCTTACAAACTCTGAATCCAAAGCACGTTGTGAAAATTCTAAGAAGATCTGTGGAATCTGTTTTAATTCACTTTTGTGTCTGAGCCATTTTTTGCCTGGAAAATCAGCCTGAATAAGCCCATTCATCAATGCAGCAAAGCTAAGCTTTTATGGGTCAAGTGTATAAAAGCAATTGGGGTGTGTGTGTGCAAACCGTCTTTGCTTTGTTGAGACATATTACAGTATTAAAAATCCGATGCTCGGATGCTTGGGCTTGCCAGCAAAGCACCAGCTAAGTATTTTTCCTTCTTCCTTATTAGTATTGTCATTGTCATTCTTATTTTTAAGAAAGATGGGAACAGTGGGGACTCCAGACACTTCCTCTGTCTTAAGTGAATTTCGCCCTTCATGTCAATCCTTTGCGGACTCTATGTCCTTCTGTTCTACCCAAGCAAGATCTCAATCTACCCTGTGTCTGGCATTTGGGGTTGGAATGTGCGCAGCTTTGAGAGAGCAGACAGGCACTACAGGGTTTTCCTCCTCCTCCTCTTTTTTTTTTTTTTTTTTTTAAATAGAGATCATTTATTGGCTGAATACCATATGCCAGCCACTCTGCTGGGCACTTTTCCAGACATTATCTCATTTAATGTTCAGAACCACCCCATGAGGAAATGAGGCTTTCCTTCTTCATCACAGTGTTTCTAGGGGAGCCAGCAGTAGATGGAACCCCTCTAGGTACATTCTGAGTCCCATGGGAGACCAAACGGGTGGGGCTGGGCTTTGGGGTCCCACTGGCGGGCAAGGGCCACTATGCAGGGTAGCTGGAGGCAGAGCCGCAGGTGGGTATCATTACTGGCCTGGCTTATCAGGTTTCAGGAAGGCAGATTCTCCGGAGTGCCCCTTGTGTGACATCCCCACAAGGACCTGGGTTCCAGCCCTGACTTCAATCTCTTCATGGATCCTTGACCTAAGTCACTTTTCTTCTCTGAGTCGTAGTCTGTTCAGTGACGAGAATCTGGATGTCTCCTATGTGTTCTTACCCTACACTAGGCACTGTGCTAAAAGCTCTGGATGTCATGACTCATTTTATCCTGATGATGACCTTTGGAGGTGCGGGGTCTATTACCACCCTATTTTATCTTTAAAAATTTATTTATTTATTTGTTTTTATTGAGGTATTCTTGACATACAATATTATATTAGTTCCAGAATATACAATATACAGCGATTCGACAATAACATACATGACACAGGGCTCGCCAGGATAAGTGTAGCCATCATCAGCCTATTTAGATGAGAAAAAAAGAGAACAACTGGATGACTTATGCAAAATCATACAATTAGGACTATATGGAGCCAGGATCTATGCCTGGCAGTCCAGCTACACAGCTACTATGGGATTCTGCCCTCCTTGGTTATCTGGACAGCCCCAACACTAACCTATGCTTTGTAGAACTCAGGTGGGGTTTGTTGATTAGTGAGCGGTAGACGTGGCTTGCCATTACCAAGGGGCTTTTTAGTCTCCATCTCATCCTTAGAAGGAACCTTGACAATGGCACTGGAGAAGCGTTCTTTTTGCTTTTGCCAAAAATGTCGTCTTTCCAATGTAATTGGGAAAAAAGAAGACAGACCATAAAGATCACGGGCTAGGTAAACATGGCTGTCTCTGCAGAAAGTGCTTGTTATCAATGAGGAATCGAGAACAGTGGGAGATCAGTTTGTACTGAGTCAAATTCATCAAAAATGCCAAGAAGTAACTAGCCTGCAAGAATTTGTTGTGTGGGTGTGATGTGCCCAGTGCTGAGACACCAAGGGCAGGCGGACTGTAAGAACGTGTGTTCTCTGAGCCTGAGTGCACAGTGGACCTGGACACTCGAGATGAACAGGCCAACACAAGACGCTAAATATTTGCATCCTGATAACAGTCACAAACTGTCGTATTTGTTGAGCCTGCTACAGTTTGCAGAAACTCTCACAGGGTTACCTCGTTTCAGTTTAGTAACGGAGGGTAATATGCCCGGGGCGGGCTGGGGTTTTACAAGCCCCTATTGCAGATGAGGAAAGCAAGGCAAAGTGAGCCTCTTGGACTTGGCCAGAGCCAGGGGTCTTCCGACTCCAAAGCCATCATCTGTCATCCTCACAAGGAACGTGGAAGATGTGGAAGGTCCTGGGAGGAGGCAGTGTTTGAACTTCATTCCGAAGCTGGCTTTTGGTCCCTGCTCTTGGCTAGTCAGGAGGAGCAGGGGAGGAGAAGAAAATCTTTACTGCTGTTGTCTTATTTTTGCATTCAGGGGTCTGGTATGTGAGACGTGGAGAGAAACTCCAATTATGATGAATTCCATAAAAATGTTGAGAAGGGGCAATCAAATGTAGAACGTGGTTTAGAAAAATTTCCATCCCTGGCTTCCTTTATCATTTTTCTTTCTCTTTTATCATTTCTTTGTGGGCAGGAGGGTCTTGCTGTCTTTGGAACCCTGCAGAGGCTTGCCTCACGGTTTGCTTGGAGTAGATACCCTTTAAAATGATCTTTAATTGCACAAGTGTTGAATGATAATGGCCCAACATCTGCTTTTAGCTAATAATGTTACAGATAAGCAGTTAATGTTGACAGCAGCTGGCTTCAGTGTGCTTGCTGAGGTCCCCCGTGAATGAAAGCCTCCTGCTCATCAGCCGGAGAAGATCAACTGAGCTCATCTGAGCCGCCAGCAGATGCTTATCAATGTTGACTTAATGATTAACTTATGCAGTCATATATACCCTCTCTACAGTTACAAATACAATGCTCTTTCCATTTATAAAAATACACATATATCTTCTTTACATTTACATTACAAATACATTTACAAGGATTCATTCTGTAAGGACTGGAGTACTTACCTGGCATTACGGACTGTTAGATGCTGGGTATTCCGCGGTAAAGGAAACAGGCACGGAGGGAGTGGGCAGCTACTGGGGAGACAGACATTAAACAAAGACGTGCAAACATTTAAGTAGGGCCAGGTGCTTCAAAGAACTTCCTGGGGGGTGGAGAGGAACAAGGCTGGGGAGGGCACTAGGTTAGATGGGGGACCCAGGAAGACCTTTCTGAGAAAGGGACTTTCCATTCTGAGGGATGCACGGATGTTTATCCAGTGGAAAGTGGGAGAAGGAGGATCTTAGGACGCGGAAGGAGTGTGAGGGTTTGAAGGCAAGGATGCGCGCGGAGACTTGGAGGAACTTCTGGAGATCTGGGGTTGGGGGCTGGGAGGGGGCCAGAGAGGAGGGCCAGGGCAGATCATGCTGCACCCTTCACACCAGCTTAAGGACCTTAGAGTTTATTTTGGGGGCTGTGGGAAGGAGCTTGTGGATTTGTAGGGGGTGGGGAGTATTAGGAGCCAATTTACATTTCTGCAGGATGGCCGGGCGAAGACAGGGAAAAACAGATTGGAGAGGCTCAGGCATGGCAATTTGGAGCCTTCTTACCTGGGGGATTAGAGAGTTGGGGCCAGATGGGACCAAGTGGAAAGCAATGGGAGCTGAGGAAGTAGAGGCCACACTCGTACAGAACCCTTTCGGTTCTGAAAGGGATCAGAGAGGGTGTGGGGATCCGCCCGTGTGTGTGGAGCCCACACAGAGCTGAGGTCAGGGAGCTGAGCCCAGTCAACCTGTCCACATCTCTGTGCTTGGAGTCCTACGGCGCTAGAGCTTCTAGAACAGAAGACATTGGAATCTTGACTCTGGTTTTGTCTCTAACTGGTGGGGAAATTTGAGTTTATCTCTTGTTCTTCTCTGTTTTTGTTTTTGTTCTTATTTTCCTCACAGCCTGTTGACTGTATGATTTAAAAAAAAAAAAAAACAGGTAATCTATGAATATTTTTTCTTTATAGTATCATTCACGTGTGTTAATTTGGATCATTTTTGTAAATTGAACTAGGAGAGTTATGAGTGGGTATGTGGAACATTTGTGGTGAGATTCTAAGCATTTGCTCTTGATGATTCCCAATACGCTGCTTTCGAATTGCCTTAAATGGAGAGACAGGAGTGATAAGCCTGGTGGTGTGGAGACGCGGAGCCCCGTGAAGCTATGTGGGGGTGAGGCCTGGTGGAGAGCCCTGGGCGCGGCTAAGCCAACTTTCTGCGTCTCAGTGGAGTCCTTCCTTACCTGCCCTTCCTTATCCCATGAAACTTCCTCTTTCTCCATAGATATGGTATAAAAAGATGCAAGAAAGGTGCCTCTGGTCTGTCACCTGGGGACCCACGTACAGCAGAATAAAATGGTCTTTGTTGTTGTCTCTGTCACTATCTCTTTCTCACTCAAATAAATGAATAAAATCTTCTTTTTAAAATATTTTATTTATTTGTGACAGAAAGAGATAGTGAGAGAAGAAACACGCGCCGGGGAAGCAGCAGGCAGAGGGAGAAGCAGGCTCCGTGAGCAGGGAGCTGGCTATGGGGCTTGATACCAGGACGCTGGGATCATGACCTGAGCCGAAGATAGACGCTTAACGACTGAGCTACACAGGCGCCCCTAAATAAATAAAATCTTAAAAAAAAAAAAAAAAGAAAAGAAAAGGAATCTCTTTGCAGCTATGTGGAATGAGAAGGTAGATAGGACCATAGGACTTAAAGTTACTCCACAGATCATTTAAGACATTTGCTATTTCCTGAAGACTTCTTTCAGGAATGCGGACTTCTATCCTGACAAATAATTATTGTGGTGAGATAAAACATGCCAGTAGACTAAAGGTGGCGCTTGAATATGTCCACATTTTTTTTTAAACTTTCATTCTTTTATGGACTAGTCTGGCTTTCTCCATACAAGCCAACGTGAATCCCAGAGTATTTCCTAGCATTTACTTTAAGGTAAAGAATTTCATTGGCCAGAGGGATGAGAAAACTTGGCAGCTAAAGACTCGTGGTTGGTAGGTTTGGATTGAGAGGAGGAGCCTGGGTTCTGGCAAAAAGTGAGGTCAGCACGCTTGTCTTAGTGGTCAGGAAATCAGACCTCCTGGGCAGGGCTTTTCCCGTGGGTTTTTAAGATCCCGGTTTTCTAAGTGTGGTTCCTTCATGAAGCTGCTGACATCAAACCTCCTTCTCCCCTCCTCGTCTTGGTGATTAGACACCCCCTGGTCATGATTTAGCTCTGAGACTATTTCAGGGCTGAACCTTCTCTGTCTCCTGGCTAAAAGTATAAATGAAAAGTGTCATTAAATGGCAGTGTCCTTCTGTCTGTCTGTCTATCTATCTATCTTCTTTTAAAAAAAAGGATTTACTTATTTATTTTAGAGAGAAAGAAAGCATGAGCAGAAAGAGGGAGAGAATTGCCTTAAATGGAGAGACAGGAGTCTCTCCGGAGAGGGAGAGAGACTATCCAGCAGACTTCCTGCTGAGTGTGGAGCCGGCCCGGGGCTCTATCTCAGGACCCTGAGATCATGACCTGAGCGGAAATCAAAAGTCAGACGATCAACTGACTGGGCCACCCAGGTGCCCCCCTATCTACCATCGTTGTCAAAGAGTAAAAAGGTATCTATGTCTCTTATCATCTCCTTAAATCACATTTCTATAGGGTAGGCTCTCTGCATATGCAAAAATGGGAAGCTCATGGACGTTCATACTATGCCTGAGAACTTCACCTTTTATGCAGTTTCCCCAGACTTTTTGACCTAATTTGAAAGCAGATGTCACTGTGGTACATCTTGGTAGTGATACGCCCTGAGTTTTCTCCCAGCGCCCCCCAGACTTAAAATGCAGGCACTGGAGAGCATTTTGCCTTCTCATCTGGTGTCCTTTCAATGGGGCTTTGAAACACAGAGGACAGGATGCAGTTCTGTAATGTGGCCCTCAACTCTAATGGGTTTGCTTTTAGCTGTTTTCGACTAGCCACTCCTGTTAGCCACATCATTTAAAAGCACACAAGCAAGCCCTGTTTAAGTCAGGGTCAGCAGCTCAGAAATAAATCCCACTGAGGCATTATTAGATACTGGGGTTAGGTTTTAGAATACACGCAAATGCAGAGGTATGTCATAGGAGTGGGAAGCTAGAAGGAACTTTGTGGAACTCCAGGATTGTGTGGTGTTGAAGGGAGATGGAGTTGTCTCTGGAAACAGGGTCTGGCTCCCCATGCCACGCACACAGACGTACACCCTCCAGGGGACAGAGGTGGTGCGGGCTGCTTTGCTGATTGCATAGACATAGACCAACCACAAAGATGTACCAATGGCATATAAAATTTCAGTTTGACAAGAGGCAAGGAGTTTGGCAGTTAAATGGTACTGATAGTTGCGTATTAGGAATACATTCGATACCACTGAACCGTACCCTTAAAAATGGCAAAGATGGTCAATTTTATGTCACATGTATTTTATCACAATAACAAAATTAAAAAAAAAAAAAGAATTTGAGATTCCTTTTTTTTGGTCTCAGATTCTTTCCATGCTTAAAAATTATTGAGAACTCCCCCCCTCCAAAGCTCCTGTTAATGGGGGTTATATCTATCAATATGTTTTTTCGGATACCATCAGTTTACTATAAAAGAGAGACAGAAATTATTTACATGACGGAAGATTTCACAACTTCAGTTACAAAATGGGAACTTCATGTGAATAGCATTACAATAATAATGTGTTTCAGTCTATGTGCTTTCTGAGAATGTCACGGTCTCTAAACAGGAAGTAATCCTTGTTATCTAGAACTACTTTGGTGCCTCCATATTTTGGCAGAAGAAATTTATCCCCAACTTTCATGCTAACTGGCTGAATCCCTCCACACTTTCCTTTAGAGCCAGAACCAACAGCTACTATTGTCATATACCATGCTTTTCCCTGAGGCTTTTCTGGAAGCATAATGTGTCCTTTTGTTACAGTTTTGGCTGCACTTCTTTCAACCAAAACTCGGTCCAAGAGGGGAGGAAACTTCCTAAACTCCTGTCCTGCCTGTGACTCCAGCCAGGGCAGTACATACTCTCATCTACCAATATGTATATATTAGAAATTAAAATAGTTACATCTTAAGGGCACCTGCCTTGTTCCATTGGCAGAGCACATGACTCTTGATCTTAGGGTTGTAAATCTTAATCTTGACCATATTGGGTGTAAAGATTACTTAAAAAAAAAAAGATAAAATCTTAAAATAGTTACATTTTGAAGTGTTAATTATTAATTCATTTAAAGTCACAGTAATATTCTCATTGCATGTTAACATAAATGGCCTATTTTTATGAAAAATAACTATCTTCAAAACAAAAACAATGCATTAGCAGGGAGCCTGCTTCCTTCTCTCTCTCTCTCTCTGCCTGCCTCTCTGCCTACTTGTGATCTCTGTCTATCAAAAAAAAAAAAAAAAATGCAAGGGTGGCATTGTTTTATGTTTTTAGAAATGTATTTATTGTCTGGTTTAATAGAAGGCAGTGGGATTCTTAGACTTGCCTCTTTCTTTAGTCTATGATCTCACACGTCATATGCTCCCTGGAAAACTCCACCGGACACTTGTGAGAGAAGGAAAGTAAACAGGAAAATATCTTAGTTGATTAGGAAAACAGTTTTGATCTTCTGGGCACTTTAAAGGGTCTTAAGAGTCCCAGAGGTCTCCTGACCACATTTTGAGAACTGTAAAATAAATCTGCAGCCATGTTAATTTTTTGTTATAATCTATGTTTAGCTCTTTTCATCAAATGTTATCTGAACTTGAACTTCAGCATTTCAATATATTGTTTTATCTGTGATTTCAAATGAAAGAACTATGTAGCTTCTGGGAAAAAAAAATACCATATTTCCCCCCCCCCCCGAGTTTTTGTAACAAATAAGCAACAAAAAAATTTTGTTTGTACCATCCTGTTGTTAACTTTTTCAGAAGCTACCAGATTGGTCTAGTGTGTAACTATTTAGAATTTCCCTTGCTAAACTAACTTGAGTAGGAAACGCAAGACATGGAAAATTTTGAGTGTGAGAATCAGGTAAAGAAAGCCATGCTTTCCTCCAGGGTACACAAAGTTTGCTTTTATCAAGCGTGCATTCCTGTTTACTGTGGAGTGTGTCCCATGGTGGTGCCCAAAGCTCTCTCCTGGGGCTTGATCTTGAACTTCACTCTTGGGAAGATACTTCAGGCTTCAGAGACTCTCCTTGTTCTCCCTCCAGCTCTACCCCACCCCCTTCTCCCTCCTTTGGAAAACTTGGAAACTCCAAAAGGAGGGTGCACTTAGGAAATGACTTGGAAAAAGCGAGGTGAGAGATTTCATGTTAATAAGTCAAATTGAAAGCTTTTTGGCTGGCCTTGTCTTGGGGGGAATCTCATTATTTTATACTTTTTTTTTCATGTTGATGAAGTATGGAATTAGTCACAGCAGATAGTTCTGGGAAAAGTGTTAAAACAATTCCTCCCAGGGTGGCTTCTAGGAGGTGGATAAGGATGATTGTGAAACATAAAACCTTTTTCTCCTACCTTCCAAATAACAGATTAGGAGCTGTATGAACGATCGTATTTATTGCACTGCATCTTTTGAAATGTTAAATGAAACTTTTTTTTTTTTTTTTTTTAATCCCATGAAATAGCTACTGGGGCAGCTTGCTAGAGCAGTAGACATTAGGTTTCTTGAGTTCCTTGCCAACATACTGAGGATTTATGATTTGGCAAAAGTACTCTTACTTCTAGTAGCAGTAAGTGCTTTTCTTCAATCCTTTGGAAAGGTCATAATGTGTTGGGTGCTCCCATTGGGTAGAGAGAAGCAATAGCTCGTGAGGCATCTTCATCCCAGTGTCCTGGAGCCCCCCGGGGAGGCCCGTATGTGAGGGCAGCTCCCAAGTGGCCTTCTTTGCTCCATTTTGAGCGGGAAAATCTTTGTCTTGTACCTTTAAGTAGATCATTCATTTAGTCATACTTCCACCCAAACCCCCCACTTGTCGGCCGTGTGTCAGACACTGATATCACTGTGTATCCGTGAGGTTGCTAAGGAACTGGGAACAGGGGTGCCTGGGTGGCTCAGTCGGCTGAGCGCCAGGTCACGAGCTCTGGGTCTTGAGATGGAGCCCTGCATTGGGCTTAAGCTGGGTGTAGAGTCTGCTTAAGGTTCTCTCTCTCCCTCTTCCTCTGACCCTCCTCCCTGCTCCCCTCCACCCAAAAAAAGAAATTGAGTGGAAGCACCAAGGAGACATGCCTACTTTTTTGTTCCTATTTGCATCAGTTTTGTGTGTGTCTGTACCTGTGTGTGTGTGTGTGTGTGTGTGTGTGTGCGCTCACGTGTGGTACGTCAAAGGGATGTGTCCTGAGAGAGGTGATCTTTGAGCTGATTTCTTGAAGACAAAAGTCGAATTAACTGGAAAAGAAAGGAACAGAAGGAACAGCTTCAAGGAGGTTCGGGAAGGAGAGTGCACTGTGGTTTGGGGATGGGGCTGAGGCAGAGGGTTTTGGAGTGGACTGGTGGATGCCGAGGCTAGAGAGGTGGGCAGGATGTTCTTGCTGTCTCCCCTGTGCGCCGAACCGTTCTGAACCCCACGCTAAAGAGCCGGATCGTGATGGTGCCTGCCTGTCTGGGGTGATCTGCAATTAGAGAAGTTCCTCCAGTCATTATTATTTTCCGCTGAGCATTAAGGACATAAAGATTAAGAAAAAATAGGTCCTGCCTTTGTGGGACTCATAGCGTGGTGGTGGAGGCTTCCAGGAAATTGTTCTACTGCAGTTCAGCAGGTTAGACACTCGATGGAGGCAATGGAGGCAGGCAGTGGTCGTTGAGGGCCTGGGTTTGGGGCAGGGAGAGTCCTGGGGTCAAGACTTGGTTCTGAAGACTACGATAAGGAATATGCGTCTCCAAGGGCATTCGGAGCAGACAAATGAGTGAGAAGTCAAAGATGCTTTGGGAGAATCTCAGGTAATTCTTTACAGTTCTAGAGTTTCAGTTGGTTGTGGAAAGTGAGGCTAGTGGATGAGGAATGGCATCAGCTAACATTTAATTGAGCATTTACTTATACTAAGCACAGAGAGCTTTATTTTTATAATGTCATTTTTAAACTTCATGACTGCTCTAATGTGGCATGTGATAGTATCCACGGTTTACAAATGGAAAAAAAAAATAAAACAAAACAAAACAAAAAACCCGAACTTGAAGAACTTAAGTAATTGCCCAAGGCCTCACAGCTAGGGGGTGGTGAAGCTGGGACTCACGCCAGCACTCTGGGGCCAGAGTTTATCCTGAAGGCAAAGACAGCTTTCAGAGGACCTGGAGACTGCGCATTATGGAAGGTAGCTTGAACTTGGGGTGGGGAATGACTCTGAAGGTGGAGGATGGAGATGGGTCTAAGGCAGGGAAGACAATGAGAGGTGTTTTGTAATAAACCATGGAAAAATACCAAGCACCTGAATTAAATCAGGCAGGGAGGATAAGGGAAGGAAAGAAATCTGAGAAAGGTTTGGGACTAGAGGATGAAAGGAAAATGCGGACACATTTATTTTAAGGTCCCAGTGGGACATTCAAGTGGACATGTCCAGTAGGCTGTTGTAAGAGTCTGAAATGGAGAGGGGACATCAGGGCTGGAGATACACACCCAGCCTCCGAGCACAATGAAATGCCCAGGACGAGGAGCAGAAGGACAGGAGAAACCCAAGGGGTTGCAGTGACAGGCATTGGAGATTATCTCCCGCATACAGATTTTTGTGATTTGGCTCACAAGAGCAAAACATTAAAACCAGTGATTGTCAACATTTAGAAAATTGGGAAAGTTCACATAAAAATAAGATCTGTGGGGGTGCCTGGGTGGCTCAGTGGGTTAAAGCCTCTGCCTTCAGCTCAGGTCAGGATCTCAGGGTCCTGGGATCGAGCCCCGCATCGGGCTCTCTGTTCAGCGGGGAGCCAGCTTCCTCCTCTCTCTCTGCCTGCCTCTCTGCCTACTTGTGATCTGTCAAATAAATAAATAAAATCTTAAAAAAAAAAAAAGATCTGTGGGTGTTCTTGACAAGTTGGGCGATCCGATCCCCTGATATACCCAAATACGGGCCAGCAGTCCCCTTTTGCAGGGCTGGTGCTCTCCAGCTTGTCACAGCAGCCAGACGTCCCCTATTTTTCATTTCAGTCACCTGCATGGCCCCCAAAAGGTATTTTATTTTGTGACACCCCCCCTCCCCCCGGCCCCCAGATTTAAGATTTGGGAAGACAAAGCAGAGTTTTGCAGGAAACCAGGAGTGAGAAAGTAGTCAGAGAGGTGACATCAGTGACCCTCAGGGGCTGGGAGGAGGGCAGTGACAAATGCCTTGGGCAGGTTAAGTCACATGCAGATGAGAAGCGTGCTTTGGGTTTGGTCATCTAGAGGTGCCCTTAGCAAAAATGTTTATTCGGGTGTTAGGGCAAGAATTGCACAAGAAGAAGGAAGGGCGGGTCTAAAAAGTGATTTTAAGAAGCTGTGCTACAGAGAGAGTTGGGGTTGGGAGAGTTTGTTTTGTTACTTTTTAATATAAGACTGACTTGATCGGACCTGTATAAGGATGCATGAGATACAAAATAGTACTTTCTTTGTCCCTGACTCACATTTCGTAACTACAAGGAATCCAGTATTAGGTTTGGTTTTTCTTATTAAAACAGGGTGCTCCAGGGGCCAGAATGGAGTGAGGTTTCTTGCATGTGTGTGAGGCAGCCCTGCCGAGTTCAGATCTCCCCAGCATTAGGTGCCTTCTTGCTGGTTTGAACAACAGAGCCTGCAAATGGGCGACGGTACATTTCAACAGCAGCAGGTCGAGTGGAGCAGGGCCCCTGTGGCCACTTACTCCCCGCATTTACTCCTGGGTTGTGCACTGCCTGTTTCCTTATATCGCTCAGCAGGTGGGATCTGTGTGATGATCTCATATGCTAGCGTCACCTCTATTTCAAGCTCCAAGACTGGGCCTTTTTCTGGTTGGATGCCATGTACCAATTTTTCCATTTACTTTTTTGTATTTGTCTTATGACATGATTTGGTCTAATAACTTAGTGTGTGTGTGTGTGTGTGTGTGTGTGAGAGAGAGAGAGAGAGAGAGAAAGAGAGAGAGAGAGAGAGAATTTGTCTGTCCTGTCTTTTTTAACTTTATTTTTTCAGTATTCTAAGTTTCATGGTTTATGCACCACACCCAGTGCTCCAGGCAATACGTGCCCTCCATCATACCCACTAGCAGGCTCACCCAACCCTCCACCCCCCACCCTTTCAAAACCCTCAGTTTGTTTCTCAGGGTCCACAGTCTCTCATGATTCACCTCCCCTTCCAATTTCCCCCAACTTCCTTCTCCTCTCTAAGTCCCCATGTCCTCCATGCTTTTTGTGAGACCATATGATAATTGACTCTCTCTGCTTGACTTCTTTCACTCAGCATAATCTCTTCCAGTCCCGTCCATGTTGCTACAAAAGTTGGGTATTCGTCCTTTCTGATGGAGGCATAATACTCTGTAGTGTATATGGACCACGTCTTCCTTATCCATTTGTCCTTTGAAGGGCATCCTGGTTCTTTCCACAGTTTGGCAACTGTGGCCATTGCTGCTATGAGCATTGGGGTGCACGTGGCCCTTCTTTTCACTACATCTGTATCTTTGGGGGAAATACCCAGTAGTGCAATTGCAGGGTCATAGGGAATCTCTGTAGTCTGTCTTGTCTTTGATGAAAACTCTTTATTAAGAAAAAAGAAAAAAAGCAGCAGCTGATAAATAAGCTAGCTTTCTACTGGGATGACCACAATTTCACAGACATATTTACTGTGATTTTTCTTTTTTCCCAGAAATACAGTGGGCAGGGAGAGACTTTAAAATTCAACCTGGTATGGAAGCCGCTAGCAGCCAAGCTATATAACAAAAGTCACCTAGCTAATTAATGCAACAACTAACTTTTAAGAACCTACTGGGTGTCAGACAAGGTTGTAGGCACTTGGGATACGGATATGGTGGAGCTGTCGTCTGAGTGGGGAAATAATAAATATGATAAAGAAATAAAGTACATGTCTTGAAGTATATTTTAGGGAGTGATAAATGCTTAGGAGAAAAAATAGAGCAAGGAGTGGGGGGATGGGAGTTTCACTAGGGGGCATTTTAGATAGGGTAGCCAAGAAAGGCGTCATTTGGAAGATATCAATTGAGTCCCGGCCTGAAGAGAGAGGGGGAAGCAAGCCATGCAATCCCTTATGGATAGGGCATTCCAGGCACTGGGATCAGCCAGTGCAAAGGCCCTGAGGCAGGAATGATGAAGGAATAACAGGGACACCAGTATGCTGGTTGGGAATGAAAGAAAGAGGGGAAGGAGATGAAAACAGACAAATAACATGGGAGAAGGGGAGTTTTGCTTTGAGGAAGATGGAAGACATTGAAGAGTGAAAAAGAATGAGTGACATGGTATGAGTTACATTTTAACAGGATCTCTAGCTAATGGATTCTTTTCTTTTCTTTTCTTTTTAAAGATTTATTTATTTATTTATTTGGCAGAGACAGAGAGAGAACATAAGCAGGGGGAGCGGGAAAGGGAGAGGCAGGCTTCCTGCGGAACAGGGAGCCTGATGTGGGCCTGGATCCCAGGATCCTGGGATCATGACCTGAGCTGAAGACAGCTGCTTAACTACTAAGCCACCCAGCCACCCTAGCTAATGGACCCTTAACCCTTTTTGTGCCATGGACTCCTTTGGTAGTCTGGGGGAGCCTATGGACCACTTTTCAGAACAGAGTCCTTAAATTAAAAAAACAAAAACGAAACAAACAAACAAAAATAACCCCAAGAGTCACAAAATATAAAGGAATCCAACTGTATGGAAATACAGTGTTATCAAAATATTTTAAACCTACTTATGATTTAGTGATGAATGTACTTCTATATCAACTCCTTAAGGATAATCTAGCAGTAGGTCTATAACTATCATGATTTCAAGGAAGTAATGAATTTATGTGATTATTTTCTGAGACCTGGAACAAGTGTGCTATGATATGAGATTACCTGGAATTTCTGAAGGGGTGAAGTCACTGGTCCTGCTGTTTACTGCCCTGGGCCACTGCCTGCATTTTTAATGGGAGGAATAACTAAATTTTAGTTAGAGATTAGCAAAAATTAAGATTTTTACCCCCGTATTTGAATTCAAGGACCTCCTGAATTCTCTCTACTGAGCCCTGCTTTCCTTTCCTTTTTTTTTTTTCCAGTTATGTTATGTTAGTCACCGAACAGTACATCATTAGTTTTTGATGTAGTATTCCATGATTCATTGTTTGCATATGACACCCAGCGAGCCCTGCTTTCCTGTGCTGTTCGGGGGAGGTGAAGAGAGAAGTGGGGTAAATTCTTGAGATGTTGCCTACGTCTCTGGCCTTGCCTCTGTCTGCGCTTCATAGACACTGCTGGGATTCACTGTCATCCTAGGTCAGCAGTGCCTGGTGGATTGTTGTACCCAAAACCAGCCTCTAATTTTCCAGATGTTCTGGAAACGGCCATAACTCTGAGAGGTTTCGTTTTGTTTTTTTAAAGATTATTTATTTATTTATTTGACAGAGATCACAAGTAGGCAGAGAGGCAGGCAGAGAGAGAGGGGGGGGGGAAGCAGGCTCCCTGCTGAGCAGAGAACCCGATGTAGGACTTGATCCCAGGACTCTGGGATTATGACCTGAGCTGAAAGCAGAGGCTTTAACCCACTGAGCCACCCAGGCACCCCACTGAGAGTTTTTTTTTTTTTTTTTTTTAAACATCTGCCTGATTGTTTCCTTGTGGTTAAGTAGTTCAGGAGACCTGAGACCTGAGTCACAGTCCTTGTTTCAGTAGATTCTTGGTATGGCCACCTGCAATCTGTTCTCCTTTCCTAAATCTGTCACTCACTCACCCTGGTTATCCTTGGCTCACAGAGGTGTGGGCTAGTACAGGTAGGATTCTTTATATTCTACATGAATATCTCTAGGTCACAGGGCTCCATTAGCCAGACTCAACTTATTTTCTGATCTCTGTGCATACTACAAGCTTTCTCACCCCTGTGGCTTTGTGTGGGTTCCTTCCTCTCCTGGGAGAACGACCTTCTTACTCTTACTGTTTTCTTTACTTGTCCATGTCTGACCCAACCTTCAAGCCTCAGCTTAAATGCCACCTGTTCCTGGAGTCGTGCCTCCTTCTTGATCCCAGAGGTATCCCTTACCTCCTGTGAATTTCCACAGCACCTCGGTACCTCTCCTCAGGGTACCTGACATCTTCTGGCTCATACTGCAATTATTTATTTACCTGTGTACCCTCCTCTACCATTTCTAACCAACTGTAAGCTCTGAGGGTAGGAGCCACGTTATCTTCTGTTCTCTGTAGTTGCCGGGACAGTGCCTGCCCCAGAGCAGACGTGCATGAGCAGCAGAAGCGTATGATTCTACAGATGCCAAAGGAGACCATCGCGGAAGATCCTACCTCACCCAAATCTGTATGTTCGCTTAGTGTCTAGCCTGTTCCCCCTTCCCCTCCCCAGGTACTGACCAAATCTGCTTTTGATCTTTTATTTTTTCCAAAAAGAAACGATTATTTACTTATTATTTTTTTTGATTTGTTACTTATTTATTTTTAAAAAATTTTATTTATTTATTTGAGAGAGAGAGAGAGCACAAGCAGGGGAGCATCAGGCAAAGGGAGAAGCAGACTCCTTGCTGAGCAGGGAGCCCAACATGGGGTTCGATCCCAGGACGCTGGGATCATGATCTGAGCCGAAGGCAGACACTTAACAGACTGAGCCCCCCAGGCACCCCAAAACGACTATTTACATAAGTGTTTCATCATACTTGCAAAGAAAGTCACACAGCATTGAGAGGTACTGAGTATAAAGCAAAAGTCACTGAATTCTAGCATCCAGGGTGAAATGCATTTAACACTGTAGTGTATATTCTTAGAGATTATTTTTTTCCTTTGTAAAGTTAGACCTCTTTTATAAAGATCAGATCATGCCATATGTTGTACTATAATTATTTTGTCTTTGTACTTAACATATTGTGGTGACCATTCATGAATCCATAGGTAGTGGAGTGTTGTGGTTCAGAGGATGGCTTTAGAGCATTATTGTATCAATTCAAGTGAGGCTCTCACTTAGTAGCTGTTGACCCTGGAGAGCTAGTTAATTTTTCTATTTACCAGCTCCTCCATCTGTAAAATGAATCCTGTAAAATACTACTTGTTCAAGTGCTGTGAGCGTTACGTGGGTTCAGACGTGCAAACACCCAGACATACTGAAACACCCGATTGAGTATGCGGGAGCTCTTTCTATGATTATTTCAGCGTTTTTAATGGCCACAGAATATCCCATTACCTGGCTACCCCCTGATTTGACGATTTCCCCGTTGATGGACATTTAGGTTGCCTTTGACTTTTCACTTTTATGAATAAGTACTGGTGCCCTGAATATCCTTGGATACCCATCCCTGCACACTTGTCTAATTTATTCCCTCAGCAGACAGTCTCAGATGGGAGACTGCGACTTTGTAATGCACATTGCTACAGTGTCCTCCCGAAGGTTTCCTTTTGCTGGTTTCCATCACTATTACCATGGCATGATAGGATTTTTCCCCCCTCCTCTCTAAAACGGCTTGCTCCCCGTTGCTCTTTTAATCACTGTGTTAGTGCAGACGCTTGATGCATTAGCTATGGAAAACACAGGGACAGATGAGACTGAGCCTGGGGTCCAGCCCCCTGGGTGGGCTGATTTGCCTGCCTGTGTCCTCGCTGCAGTCTGAGCCCCTGATTTTGCCTAGTTCTGCTTCAGGGGGTTCCTGAAAAGGGGAGGAAGCCAGGGGAGTTCCTATCTGGGGCTGGTGGAACAGTGGCCCCCACTTAGGGTGTCCCAGAGCCCTGTTACCAAGTGTGGATGACCACACTGGGGTCAGTGGCTGCGATGTTTTGCTCCCTCTTATGTGGGGCCCACCCTTCCACAGGGCTTTTCCTCACTTTCCTTTCTGAAGAGGTGACTAGGTGACTCAGCAGCAGCTTGCGGTCTCCCTCTGTTCCCCAGGGAGGGTTGTCTAGGAACACAGAACCCGAGGAGAGCAAAATGGTGTCTAGTTACCCATGCATCAAGCCTTAGGGATTTCTGGAGATGGTATTGCATTTACTCATTCTGGATGGCCAAGTGAAATATAATTTATATTAACTTTTGAAATATAATGTAGAGGCTTTGCTTTGGAAGGCACTTACTGGTTTCCTCCCTGAAGACCAGAACTTCTATAAATTCATTTTTAATCCCTGAATGTATTAGGTCCTGAGAAGTGTTCATTTTCTTCTGGGGACAGAGCAAAGATTTTTAAAAAGTCATTGTTAATTCAAGGGTTTCTCATGTTAAGCTTTGATAATTTGGAAAAACGAAGTCATTCAGAGATATTCTTAGTAGTCTGCTGTCTGAATCAACTGGGAAGTGATGTAGTCTTCTGGTTGCTTTGGATTATAGGATTTAAATGTAAGGACAATTTTTCGGGCATCCTAAATCAATTACAACAGTCTGATTGTGAGATTTTAATTTTATTTAAGCAAAACCTCAGACTACAACTCTCATTAGTAAATCAAGATAGAATTAGGGTTGAATTTCACCTTTTATTAGTATTCTTATTATTGCATTACTCTTAGATTTTATTGAAAATTAGTCTATGATTGATAAATGGGGCAAGACTAAACTGGCCTGTCATCTTTGCATTTTTCCTGGGACATCAATGGGTTTCCACAAGAGTGGAGCTTGGTCAGGGGTGGGTATGGTCAGCAAGAAGACTCCCACCTACAGAGAGCTGTAGTAAGACATCTTTCAAGCTGTCTTAGTGTGCTGTCCTGTGCATAATCCTGGCATCAAAAATGTTAGCAAATATCAGACAGATTCTCAGAGAAAATCACTAACCTTTACTCTAGACTCCAATTGCGTGAAGCATGCTTCAAGTCTGAACAAAAGGTTAACTTGCCTCTTATCTTTTCTTACTGCAAAGTTTTGCTTGTCTGATACCAGAAATGCCATGACTGAGTCCTAGAAGAACAAATGTCCGGGGGAGCATCCCTGGCCCGGGTCACAGACGTGTGACACAGATGAGTGCCACCTGCCATTCTGAGCTTTCTGAACGTCCAGCTTCCAAACGCGCATCGAAGATCTTTCTATTCTAATCCAGAGCAGGGGTTCCCAACTGGGGACGGTTTTGCTCTCTGGGGCACATTTGGCAATTTTTGTTGTCACGACCTTAGGGGACAGGGAGGAGATACGCTCCTAGTGTCTTGTAGGTCAAGGCCAGGGAAGCCGCTAACCATCCTATAGGGCATCGGACCGCCCTCTGCAGGAGGATTGTCTGGCCTCAAAACATCAGTAGTGCCAAGGCTGGGGAAGCTCTTCTGGAGAAGTTGTCAAAGGCAGGGTATCTCCAGGGAAGCCGGCTGCTTGTCAGGATGATGCTAAAAGGTGCCATTTACCTGGTGACCTTATCCCAGGTCAGGCTCAGGCTCTCTGGCAGCCTGCCAACTTCAGAAACTCACTTCCAGGTGTCCCACAGTTGATCAGACTCTAGCAGGTTGACTCTTACAGAAACTTACAGAAAATGGAGTCACTAAACCTCTTCCTACCTTATTACGTTCCACTAAGAGGTATATCTAGTGGATGGAGTGGACATGCTCGTGTGCTGTCTGTCGGCGATGTGCCCGGAAGCTGAAGTCACCATCGGGTGCCTTGGAGAGTCAGAATCAAAACAAGGAGAGGTTTTTGGGCATCTAATGATACCTGGAACTCTAAGTGTAGACACTTAAAAATCCACTTGGGATGTCTCCATCAGGGCTGGACAATCCTGCCTCTTCAGGATGAGACCTTTGGAAAGTGCTGGGAGGGGTCTTGGGCAACCAACTTAGATTCACCAACTTAGATCTTTTACACTTTCCTCCTCTGCTTCCCTTGCTGACCAACTGCCTTTCATTATCCATATTGATTCTTTTAATTAATTTACTCTTTAGTCTCATTGCCTTGGGGGAGAGGAATTGGTTCAATAAAAATGTGTCAAGCACAATTGTGTAACAGGGATAATGACTATGAAGACTGATTATAACACTGTCCCTAACTGGAGGCTTCTCAGTCTAGTGGGTAGACGGAGGTGACAACATTTCAGAACAATGTGAGAAGGGCAGTAGCAGGTACATTCAGGATTCTGGGCAAGTACATCAGACCCAGATCTATGCAGCAGTGTCCCTCAGAGAGTCTGTTTTGATCTCTCAGACACTGATTTTATGGTTTAATTTTTGGAGAGCCACCTTAGTCCTGTGAATCTGAGTCTTAAGAGACGGACATTAGGAGTTATTATTACCCCTGGGTACTGTCTGCTTGTCCATTTGATTTTCCTCATTCTGTTCCAAGATTGGATGTCAACTCTCTGGATGATGAAAGAGTCCAATAGGTCACTTAATCTTCACCGTTCCCTCTCAATAACGGAGCCAGTCTTTTTGTGCATTTTTGAATGCTGTTGTCAGCCCACCAGGAAATACAGCCAAGCTGGAGGGTCCACCAGAAGGATGCTGTAGACGGCCTCCTTTTTTATAGTGAAGAGATTTTCCTACAGAGGCCAGCAATACTTGAGCGAACGTGATGTGTTTTGCCACGATCCTGCTGAATTACTCAGCAAAGTCAGAAGCCTGCTTAGGTACTAAATCACAGATGGTCCCGTCTTCTTCTGAACCATTCCACACTGATGGCGTGCTGGGAACGTAGAGAATGGAACCATGTGGCGGGATGGTTAAGTAGGAAGAGGAGACTGTGTTGGATTTTTCTTTCTCAAGTCTTCTGGTTTGGGACCCATTCTGCTCACTGCTCCCCGCCCTTCACTTTCCCTGACAACTAACTTTTTTCATCAGTTACTCGTATAGTCATATCAAAGTTGATTTTCTGTGCTGAGGGGGCATCAGGCAGGCTTACCTCAGTTCGAATCCTGGCTCTGGCATTGACTGGGTTCAGGACATTGGACAAATCACTTCCCTGAGCCTCGATGTCCCACCTATAAAATGGGGATCACAACAGTTAACACTCCCAGTAGCTGAGGGCAGAGGTAATGTGTGTGAAACTCCTGGAAGGTTCCTGGCATGTTGTAGGGACTCAGGGAATGCTGGTTATCATTTTACATGGAAAAGTCACGCTTAGAATGGGAATGCCCTAGAAGGGGTGTGCATTGACGTAAAGTCACACCGAGAGCTACTGAGTGGTATTATATCTTTTCCAAAAATATAGTTTTTTGGATGGGAGTCATAGTGATGGAAAATGAGGCAGAACCCTGGCATTCTGAATTTGTGGGGAGACAGAGAGAAAAGGCAGGCTGGGAGATTTGAATTTATCAGACATTGATGGAGGGCCTACTAAGTACCAGTTTTTGTAAAAAAAAAGACACACTTGGCCCCCCTCACAGTCTGTCCCTGGGCCAGTCCTTCTGTGATGAGCCAGTGCCCAGCAGTGGTTGGGGTTTCTTAGAAAGAAAGCTTAAGTGCCAGATAGCTTAAGTACTTTGCTAATTTTTTTCTTCAGTAATTAATATAGTCATGTCAAAGCTGTTTGCAGCTAATTATCCCCCAGCAAGATTAATCATACCTTCCTTTAACATGTGCTACATTTGGGAAGGTATCTGACAGGCAGAAGAAGACTGTACGTGTGTGCTGTACCCTTGAGAAAAGGCACAGCAGCATTTCAGTGGGACACAGATATTTGAGACTGACCCAATGTTGTATTGCTGGGAGGCTGTGCAGAAGGAAGAGTAGGAGGAGCACTTTAACTCCTGAGTTGATTTTATTTATTCCTGCTGAGATTGCTGTACCTCTTCTGCTAAAGAGTCCCAGCTCAGAAATTCACTTTGGGTAAAGCTGCACTCCCCCCCCCCCCCCGCCGGATCTTTTCTTGTTATCTTTATTAGAGGTGAAAATGCACTGAAGGATTTCTCTGGCCATTATTGGGATCAGGGTGTTCCTGCTCGGCCCCCTCTCCCTTGCCCCCTTGATGTTGGTAGGAGACCGTGCTTTGTTTATGACATTTGGTCCTGCGCCTGGGAGCTCCTAAGGTAGAGAGGAGGGGGCAAGCACTGTATCTTGTGTGTGATCCCAAAGCCTATGATAATTCCAGGCAGATCTTAAGCTATAGTGAATGTTTGTTTAATGACTGACGTAGCCGAAGACACTTCTTTCATTTTCTTTCTGAAGCTCAGAATCCATCTTTCCTTCCTCCTCTCCACCCAGCCCGGGCCCCCTTTAAGACCTACAATTGATTGGAAAACATGAAAATCAGTGGATGGATGCTTAGATACTAACATAAATCTATGGGAAGGCATCAACATGAAGCAAGGCTTACCTTTTTGGGAACTGGAACTTTTTTTGCTTTCTTTAATTTATTCAGAGAGAGAAATGTAAATTTGTCCTTTTGTTTTGGTACAAGCTTAAACTCCCTAGACACACTACGCGCACATCCATAGACACACGTTTAACCAGAGGACTCTGATCCAGCATGCATAGTCACTTCTGATCTGTGAAATATAACAATGGACAAAGAAAGCAAAATCGAATCTGGCCAGGCTTTGAAACCTATTGATTTCAAATTAGAGCAGCGGTGTTAATTCTATTAGGGCAGTCACACTGAGAACTTGGTCTCTGAAATGGATTAAAATGTATTCATTTAGAAGCCTATAAGTATATCCTTGATAAATTAGCCAGGAAAATAATGCTCCTAGAAGAAACTGTGTGGGAAGTGAATAACCACAGTCCTAATTGTAGTGCCTCATTTTAGCTTTGGATGTTTTGTTGGCTTTGGGGTCAGTGGAGATGTCCCAAGTGTCCACTATAGTCAAAACCCGAGGGTCCTTAAGCCTGAGAATGACTGCAAGTCTGGTCCTGGGGCAGCGATGTCTCCCGATCCCTGTGTCTAGTGAGAGGGATGCTTCCATGGAGGCGGGTGGAGGGGAAGAACACTCCGTCCCTGAGAGGAGATGGGGCTCTAAGAGATGGGTCGAGTCGGTGAAGTGCCCAGATCACTGAGTCTGAGTTAGAATGTCTTGGGTGTGTTTCTTCCCTTGGAGCTAAAACTTGACGTCTGGCTTCTTCTGCAGGTGAGAATGATTTCCCAGTGATTGCATTGGCCCCTTCAACCAGAAAACAGGATTCTTCTCTTCTTGTGGCCACTAAATGCCTCTGTGTACCACACACACCCGTGAGGGAAGAAGGGCGGAGCTTCTTGGATGATGACGGATGTTCTGCTGGGCAGGATGAGGGCAGAGAGTGTACCATCGACACCACAAGGGTAAGAGCCGCCACTGATCTTTCCTCTGGTCCCATCACTAACCGGAGAGGGGAGAGTGAGCCGCACAGAGCAGTGACAGAGAGGAAGGTCACACACCAGGGAGACTCTTCTGACTAACATTCGCTGGCATTTGGGGCAGATGAGTAAAGGCGGGAGGTGAGAAAGCCAGCCTGGAAGGATTAGGTTGGGTTCTTTTGGGGGAGGCACCAAGCCCGATTTGGAAGACTCAGTATCCCTCATTGCTCACTCCGCCTTCTGAGATTCCTGGCTCAAACTTGAGGAAGCAACAGCTGCCTTTATTGTGTTAAGATTACGTTTGAGTCCATTTAAGTCAGTCTGGCTTAAAATGGGCTGTGGATTGGTAAGTCTGGCTCAGGTCATAGAAGGGCCGGGGGTTCCTGGAAAGTACATGGTTTGGAGACACATGTTGTTTGAGCCAAATAATGTTGAACACAGGTTGGATCAATTCCAATTAAACTTGAGATGCCCCATAGAAAAATCAGGGTTTCTGGGTCTCCTGGCCCACTGTATACATGGTGCTGGCTCTCTGTTCCCACAAAGGACTCTGGGGCTGAACGAGCTTTGCCTCTGGAGAATTCACTGCAGTCCCAACCAAATTTGTTTAACTTACTTGTTTGGCCGCTGGAGGCATTTCATTTCCCCTTGTCTGGTCTAGATCTTTCTGCTAGCTCTTTGACAAAAACAGTGATAGCCTTTTAATTCTTCCGGATCAAAGCGAGTATCTTTCACTGGATTATGGACAGAAATTAGCATACGGGTCTGAGGCTGCGGAAGCGGCCATGCCTGTTTCCTTCCATGGAACAGCTTAGGGTGTAGGGACACTACCTGTGGGGGGCGGGGGGGAGAACTGTGAAAGAATTATAATATCTTGTGGGGGGTGCTAACACAATTGTGCATTGGGGGCTGTTGGGAGAAGGTGAGGGGGCTGAGGAACTGGGGGGGGGGGCACGTGTTAATTTGGCCCAGGTGCATTCAGATTCTCCAGAAGTCCCCTGGACCCCAGTATGAGCATGTGTTTGTGGGTTCCCCCACAAAGGTGACTCCTGAGAGGGTATTACCTGCAGAGTAAAGGCTCCCCTCTTATGGTGGAAAATCTTCCATCCATGATTCTTTTTTTTTTTTACCAAGGGGACAGATTTCTGGCCACTCATTTCTGGCCTCAGTAAATCCCCCAGCCTTCTGAGTGGCCTCCGCTTGGAGAGGAGCTGTAGGAATGACAGGATGCCCGGGCTTTGCAGAGAGGAGTAGCCACATAAAGAGAGGCCCAGAAGGAATGAGTGCAGTCCTGATCCGACTGTCCCAGGTGGCGAGAGCTGCCTCTTTTCCAGAAGGCTCTTTGAAGTTTGATGTACTCTCCAGGCTGGCGCTGGGCATGACCTTCTAGATGGCTTATAAGTAGCCGTTCATTTCCTGGAATTGCACTATTTTAGCTGCTCCAATGACACTGGTTCAGGAAGGTCTGCACTAAGGAATGCCAGCATCTCGGTTTCTCAACCACACGGGGTGAGCCCTGCAGTGTCACTGACATTTCCCCGTGCTCTCTGCTCTTCTTCTCTGCCCAGCACTGATTACCAATCTTCTGTTCCTTACGTGTTACACCAGTGTACGGGGAGCTGGCTGGGAGAGAAGGTCAGGGAAGGCGCCCGGTGGGAACACCTCCATCCACAGGTGTGGACTGACTTTAGGTTTTGAATTCTGTTTCCATCTGCTTGTTTTTATTTGGAATATTCTCACAAGCCATGGGCAGAAATAGAATTTAGCACAAACCTAACCTTTTTAAAAACACGAGTGATTGTTCTTTTAAATTTATTAGGATGAAATGCAGCTCTCAGGATAGCCCAAAAAGGTGACAATGCCCTATTTTTTTTTTTAAATTTGATGGAAAGATTAATGTAGATTTTGGACAAGTAGGAGGGCAGAAGGAATCAAAGCCTTTGACTACAATTGTGGAATCGATTGAAAAAAGTGATTCTGCCCAATCAAAATACTGACTTGTATTTGTTATGCTCTTGTTACATTTCTGAACAAGCAAGAGCATCCGCAAAGCCACTCATGCACATGTGTCTATGTATATTTGTCTGGCTTAAGAAGACCCAGTTCTGAGAGTATTTCTTAAGTGAGTTTGAGAACGGAAAACAAAAAGAGAGGGAAGTGGACTAAGAAGAGGTGAGTAAGAGGTTAATGGCTTCAAAAAGCCTTTTAAAGGGTGCCACTTGGAGAGAGGAAGATCAATGCCAGTTTTCTTTTAAGCTTCCAGTGAATACCTTGGATTTTTGACATCTTTTTCTTTCTTTTAAAAAAGAAAACACCAAGTAAACACCAAGGGACCCAAGGTGGCCAAATACAGTCTATAGTGGTCCCACGATGCGTAATTTGGGGTGATAATGGGCAAGGGGAGTGGCACAGGGAGCTGACGTTCTTGAGAAAAAGAATGAAAATAGCATCGGAGTTTTCAGCTTTGTGGCCAGATGCCTTTTGTACTCCCAGATGTGCCTGATTTGAGATCCCATGTGTCCTCGTCATAATTATACCAAATCCCCTATTAAAGAGTATAGTGCTCTTTTTTTTAATTTTTAATTTTTTATAAACATATATTTTTATCCCCAGGGGTACAGGTCTGTGAATCACCAGGTTTACACACTTCACAGCACTCACCAAAGCACATACCCTCCCCAGTGTCCATAATCCCACCCCCTTCTCCTAAACCCCCTCCCCCCAGCAACCCTCAGTTTGTTTTGTGAGATTAAGAAAAACAAGATGGGATTGGGAGGGAGACAAACCAAGAGTATAGTGCTCTTTAATGAGGATGATGAAAAACTAGGTAAATTCAAAGATCAGCCAGTCCCTCCTCCCTCCCACTTAAAAAAAATTAAATACTCATATTTGATGCATAGTGGAAAGAGTCTACTGCATAAAATCTGGATAATGTTGGGTAGACTCTGTGCCTTAGGTGTCCCTATTTGCAAGGTGGGGTATAAGATCCCACTTAGGACAGTTAGGGAATTAAAGGACATTATTCATTCATTCAGTGATGCCTCCTCATCGCCCCCTAGTGCCCAGGTACTACATGGACTGCTGGGAATTCTAGGATGAAGGACAGTCTCTATTCAAAGTGCTTACTACCATGCATGACCTGAAAAGGTGCTTCGTAAATTTTTCTTGAAACATTTTGGATGGAGAATTTTAACATGGACAAAAATAGGGAGAATAATACATTAAACTCCTGTATGCATCATCCAACTGCAACAGTGATCAATTCAGTGATCAATGCCCCCTCCAGCGTTCCTGCAGTTTTGAAATCCATCCTACAGAAGTAACCCTAACACCTGAGAGGGGTAGCTGAGCAGGCACCGGGACGGTCACTGACCGACAGGATGTCTCTGAACAGTGATGTAGTGTAGTAGTTGTCTGCTCTTGGTCCCTGTGGTGAAGAACCCCGTTCAGTCCCTCTTCTTATGACTCTTAAAGGACTGCCCCTCAGAGCTTCGCGGGATCTCTGGGGGCGTGGCGGCCTCCCTCCCGGGCCAGCGGGTCGCCCATGTAGTGCTCACCTCACCGCACTCTCATCGACATTGTTCTAGGACATAGTATAACGAGACAGTACCACAAGTGAACACGTAATGCCAGTGCATAGGAACATTCTCGTAGGAGTGGTTAGCGAAGCCGACACCTCATTTCTGCACTTTGTCATTAGCTATTATCCTCTAACGTTTCAGTGTATCCTTACAGAAATAAAGCAGCATATAAAAAAAAATATGGCCATATCTTTTATGAGCAAGAGACACCTCCCCCTCCTCCCCCCAACCCCCCACCTCCTGGCTCTCTTACCAACCTCCCTCCCCAGGGATTATTTTGAAATGAACCCCAAATGCGGCATACTTTTATATTTTAGTATATATTTTCAAAAGGTAATGGTTCTTTTAAAAGAGTATACTTCCAATACCATCAACGCATTGAAATCTTAACAATAATTCTTTTGTATTATCAAGTATCTTGTTGATACTCAAACTCTCCTGTTTTTCGTATGTATTTTTTAAAGCATTTGGCTAGTTAAAATCAGGATTCATACAAAGCCCACACCCTGGATCTCTCTGATACATCGCTTATCTGGTCTGTGCTGTTTCCCACAGTCTGGATTTTGCTGTGTCACTGCACATGTTCCTCTGAAATCTCTATCTGATTTCAAATGGCAGATCTAGATTCTCAAAAACATTCAGGCCCGATTGTTGGTTGTTGTTGAAATACTGCAGAATTGCGTATATACTTCCATCAAGAGGCATGCTCTGTCTTGTGTCTTCCCGTTACTTCTGACTCAGGTATTGTTATTCTGACGTAGCTGTTAGTTAAGTACCGCATCAGCTTTTTATCTGGGTTTTAGCAGCCTAGATCCATTATTGTGTGATGACTTGCATTCCTTCTTCATTAGCTGGGATCCTTTCTTACATAACAGTTTTATTGAGATACATTTCACTTATGATAAAATTTACCTTTCTAAAATGCAGAAGTCAGTAGTTCTTACTATTTTTTAAGGCTGTACAGCCAACTAATTGCAGAACATTCTTATGACCCCTGAAAGAAACACATACCTACTGTTGGTTACACCCTATTCTTTCTTCCTCCGAGCCCCGAACAACCACTTTCTAATGGGGTTCGCCTATTTTGAATGTTCCATATAAATGGAATCATAGAATATGAGGTCTTTCTTGGTTTGTCTTCTTTCATTAGAATAATGTTTTCCAAGTTCAACCATGTTATAGTACCTGGTACTTCATTCCTTTCTATGGCCAGATAAGATTCCTTCGAATGGACACACCATTTTGTTTATCCCTCCCTCTATTAATGGACATGGACGTTTGGGTTGTTTTCCCTCTTTGACTCTTATGAATAATGCTGCTTTGAACATGAATGTGCATGTTTTGTTTGAAAATATGCTTTCAATTCTCTTGGAAATATACTTAGAAGTAGAATGGTTAGGTCATATGCTAACTCAATGTTTAACTTGTTCAGAAATGGACCAAATTATTTTCCAACATGGTTGCACCGTTTTAACTTACCCCTGGTAATGCATGACGGTTCCAGTTGCTGCATATCCTCACAAACACTTGCACTATAGTACAATGCTTGTATTATTATTCCTTTTTGATTTTAGCCATCCTACTAGTGTGGTGTTATCTCATCTTTTTGATTGTCATTTTCTCTGATGACAAATGATGTCCCTCTCTTCATGGGCTTTTTGGCCATTTTTTTATCTTCAGGGAAATGTCTGTTGAAACCCGTTCCCCATTTTTAAGTAGGTTATTTGTCTTTTTATAGGTTGAGTTGTAAGAGTTCTTTATTTTGGATACTAGATCATTCTCAGATAAATGATTTGCAAATGTTTTCCCCCATCATGTGGGTCACCTTTTCATTTTCTTGATACTTGTCCTTTGACCTGATAATGTCCTTTGAAGCACAACATTTTTAATTTTCATGAAGTCAGTTTACCTATTCTTCCTTTTATTGTATTATGATTTTGGTGTGTATCTAAGAAGTCATTTTAATCCAAGGTCACCAAAATTTATGCCTGTGTTTCCTTATGCATGTTTCCTAGTTTTGGCACCTATACTTAGGTCTCTATTCATAGATAAATTAACCTTTGTGTATGATATGAGGTGGACATCCAGTTTTATTCTTTGACCTGTCGCTATCCAAGAGTTCCAGTACCCTTTATTGAAAAGATTGTTCTTTCCCTATTGAATTGTCTTGGTGTCCTTGTTGAAAATCAGGTGATCATAGATACGGACTTATTTCTGGATTCTTAATTTTTTCCCTTGATCTACCGGAGATGATTTTCTTTTCTCCCCCCTTACATTCCAGAATAATGAACTGATACTCTAATACCCTCCAAAGGTGACCAATATATTAATTTCTTTCTTTCTTAAAAAATATTATTATGAACTCAGGGATTTTAACATATCAATATAGGTCAGTCTATCGGGAGATTTTTTTTTTCTTTTTAATGCACAAATTTACCCTCTTTGGCCAGTGAGAGTGTCCTCAACTTGGCCCAGAGTCCTTTTGACTCTGCCCCTGTCCTTGTTGATAGCTTCCTGGCTTTCTAATATAACAAGACAGTACTGGCTTATCTTGGGTATTTCTTTTTTTTAAATTTAAATTTAATTAACCAACATATAGGACATCATTAGTTTCAGATGTAGAGCTCAGAAATTCATCAGTTGCATATGCTGAATGCTCATTACGTCATGAGTCCATCACCCAGTTACCCCAGCCACTTCTCCACCTCCCCTCCAGCAAGCCTCAGGTTGTTCCAAGAGTCTCTCATGGTTTGTTTTCCTCTCTGATTTATTCCCATTCAGTTTTCCCTCCCTTCCCCAATGATCCTTTGCATTATTTCTTATATTTCACAAGAGAGTGAAACTATATAATTGTCTTTCTCTGACTGACTTATTTTTCTCAGTATAATACCCTCCAGTTCCAACCATGTCAGTGTAAATGTTAAGATTCTATCCTTTATGATAGCTGGTTAATAATCCATTGTACACACACACACACACACACACACACACACACACCACATCTATACCACATCTTCTTTTCCATTCATCTGTTGATGGACATCTGAGCTCTTTCCAGAGTTTGACTATTATGGACATTGCTGCTATGAGCATTGGGGTGAAGATACCCCTTCAGATCACTACATTTGTATCTTTGGGGTAAATACCTAGTGGTGAAATTGCTGGGTCATAGGGTAGCTCTATTTTTAATGTCTTGAGGAACCTCCATACTGTTTTCCAGAGTGGCTGCACCAGCTCACATTTATCTTGGGCATTTCTTACCCCAGACCCAGGATTAGATATTTCTCCAAGGAGCCCTTGCTCTTTTAGTGAGAAATTGTATTTTGATGCTTCAATCTGCACAAACTTGAGATGTTCATTGCTCTTGACTTGGTATCTTCAGTTGGGGTCCCAGGGAAATAGACTGAGACAGAGATTGATGTGCAGGAAGTTTGTTGGGAGGTGCCCTTGGGACCAAGGCCAGCAGGAAGTGAAGGAAGTAGGATTGGGCAAGGAGAAGAGTTGAACTGTGATGAGGATGGAACAGAAATCTTAGCTGATCCTATGGAAACTCTGGAGCCTACCTTGAGAAAAAGGTGCTGGGTCTTTATAGCCCCCTCATACATATGTCACTGGATGTGAACTGGCCTGGGGAAGGAGTGTGACCTTGGGCAAGACTTTGAGTGAAGGTGATTCCCGAGGAGGGACTTAACTTAGAGCCCTTAGCTATTACCACTTCCAGCAGCTGTGAGAATAAGTGGCTCAGTTCTAAAGGGGAGATATAAGTGACGCTTCATAACATCCACTGGAGTTGGTCATTTTGTTGTACGTTTTTTCAGTGGAAATAAAATCGTCCCTTAGAAAAAGTTAAATTATCAGTTCATAATGCTACTTCCAATTCAAATTTAGGATCGTGGGGCTCTTATTTAATTTCTTTGATTTTTATATTTGTATTTTATTTTGCACTCAGAATCTTGGGGGCTTTTCATGACATTAACATAATCATTTATTTGCTTTACCTTATTTTTGTGTGTGCATAAGTTTCAGAGTCATGATTCCGATATGAATACTAAAAATATTTTTAAGATGCTTAGAGTTTGTCAGAGGGTGTGTACCATTATGGACGTACAATTTATTAAAATTAAATCAAACTTCAAAAATCTGGAAAGAATTTATGTCCTTGAGGTTAATGACCAATTTGATACACAGTAAGGTTAAATTTTTAGGGATTGTCTTTTTCTTTTTTATTTAATTTTGATTCATAATTATGTAAAACATTTACACAGTTCCCAAGTCCGGCTTCCAACATTGTCACCTATACCCTGTTCCCTCTCTCCCCAAATAGGGAAGCACTTTGTTTATTTTCAGTTTGTCTTTCTGCTGTTTTTCTCTGTGTAAGTGTGTGTGTACATATGTGTATGTATATACATATGTATGTATATGTACATACACACACACATTTTCCCTCTACTTAAGTAACATATCCTAGAAATCACTCCATTGCATATATAGAGAGAGACAGACCACAGTTTCTTTGGCCAATCTTTTATTGATGGCTATTTGGAATGTTTCCAGCTTATGCAAGTGTTTTCAGTTTTTGTCTTTCTTTGGGAGAGATTTCTAGATGAGAGATTGCTGGGGCAGAGGATAAATGCCTATGTAGTTTTGTTACATCTGGTCAAATTGCCCTCCAAAAGCCTTTTCCTTCATTTTGCATTCTTCGGCCACCCCTGCTTCCCCACAGACTCATTAATAGAGTGTGCAATCCAATTTTTGGATTACAGATCACATGAACACACCTAAAGAAAGTGCTTTAATGTATTTAAAGTTATTTATGTATTTATAAATACACATATAAATGTGTATATGTTTACATATATACGTAAATGCATACGTTTACATATATAAATGAATTACAAATGTATAGTTCATACAAATCATAAACATATGTAGACATGTATAAATATACCTTTGATCTTGTACATGTTTTCTGGATAGGAGTAAATGAACAGGAATCTTGGAGAAAAGGTTGCTCGGTGTCTGCCTGTGTTTATGTTACTTTGGATGTGTGAGGCACCATGCTGTAGAAAGCTCTGGAATTGGGAGAATTTCCACCTACGCTCTAACCATTAATTTCTGCACAAAGCCCACTCATCTCCTCTGATCCTGCCTCCTCATTGGCAAATGCCAGGGTGGTCGCGAGGGTCAAATGACAGAGGGAATGTTTGCAATTGGAAAGGGACTGTCCGCCTGCCAGGGAACCTAGCTACGGAACGTGAAGGCGCGAGATCCTTCTTCCTGGCCCCCTGTTGGCTGCTGTAGGCCGGACCCAGGCAAGGAAACCAAACCTACTTCTCTGGCCACCATGCCTTGGAAAACCTCAGCTTGCACTCTGAGCTCAAGCATTTGTTATAATCCAGACGCTTTGCTTTTTCTCTCCGCTGAAGCCCCACAACAAGAAGCTCTTATTTTACGATGTGTATTGCTTTTATGATGAGACTGTGTGGCATGAATGGGCTTCATAATGGGCTCTCTTTCACCAGCACAGAGTGATTAAAAAGCAGGGAGGACAGAACAGGAAGGCTGACATGAAGGGTGATAACAGTGTTCTTTAGAAAAGTGACTGCAGATTGATCGGGAAACGGATTACACACTCATTGATTATGACACCGGCTTCTGTAGGTGTGTCATGAAGGCAGACACTGCTGTTCTATCACTGTAGCTTTCCAGAATAACCAAGAAGGTGAAAAATAAGCCATCAGAAGAAAATGTCCATTAACGTCTTAATGCCAGCTTAGCTGAAACTAGCTCCTTGGAACGTTTTAACTATGTAAACGTGCCACGAGCACAAGCTTGCTTTCCAAGATCTGAAGTTCCATAAATATTTGGACCAAGCCATGAGATCTGATTTAGGCCCATCAAAGAAGATATCTAGCTAAAAATAGAAAGCAGAAGCAGAAAAAAAAGAAAACAAGCATTCTGAAGAGGTCAGCAAGTCTGTCAACCGGTATGTCAAGTTATGCGATGGTCTCTGGTTTCATGGGAACACGCTCATGGGAACGCGTTCCGTTAGTGTCTCGAGAGCAAGTGCCCCAGGCCTGCTTTATGACTGGAGGCTCCATCCTGGGGCAGATGGCAGGGGGCTGGACGTTGAGGCTGTGTCCTCTGGGGCCTTCCTCAGAGGAGGCATCTCTTGTCTCACTGAGAGCCTTGGCTTTTCGTAAGCATAAGGGGCAGAAAATCCCTTCCTGACTTTTTTGCCTTCTGTAATGGTTTCCTCATATCAGCCTCGTGTGCAGAGTGGAAAACGCATCTTCTTTTCACTTTTCTACTTCCCTGTCCTTTTTCCCCCAAGTACTGTTGATTCAACATTATGAACTTTTCTTGATTTATGTCACTTCCTCGTTACACACGCCACCGCTGTTATGAGCTGGGGGCCTCTCCCTTCTCTTGCACCTCTGACTCCTTGAACCTTTTCCCCCCGCCAACTCCCACCCTGCTGTCAGTGGGGTCATTCTAGGTCACAGTCACAAAGACAACTGTGTCCAGTCACTGATTAAGACCATTTAGCGATCTTGCCTACAGATAAAGTCCAGACTCTAGACTGCTCTAAAGATTCTTACCAATCTGGCTTCTCCCCCCACTCCCCGCCCCCGCCACAAACTGCCTGGTGCCCACTGTTGGGAATGCCCGCTTGAACCTTTAACTTCTGAGCCAGATCTAACCAATGACAAGGGTGATTGCTCTTTTCAGTAATGCCAAAGATGCTTGACTCATTTCTCTTATAGCACTTCCCACATTGGATTTTTGGATTATAATAAGGGAGGAAGTGGAGGAGAAGATATATGTAGTAGAAGTATCATGGGTCTGGGGCTGATCCAACTCAGGTTTAAATCCTGGCTCTACCATTTACCTATCCTGTAAGCTTTGATTCAACCTCTCTGAGTACCCATTGTTCTGTAGATCTTCTGTAAAGTGTTGGAAGGATAAAATGACAACATGTCTACAAAGCATCTAATAGTATCCTAAGTGGGAACTTAGTATCTGACAAACTCCTTTCTTTCATCTGTACCATTTGCTCTGAGGGAGCACCATTGTATTAGGTGATGGCCAAAATCCATTACTTTCTCTCTGAGAAAGATCTGGTGAATCCCAGTTAGTGTCACAACCAGAAACAGGAAGCAGGTGCTGGACCAGTGGAGACTTGGTATCAGCAGAGCAACTGCGAGTGTGTGGGGGACAGTCTAGGAGGAGAGGGAGCAGGTGGAAGAGAAGCGTGTTGGTGTCAGGAAACTGATAGTGCAATTAACTTATAGAGGTTTTCCCAAGTCACTTTCTTCTCTGTGGATGTACCTGAAACCAGCATCCCGTTAATTGTAACTATATCTTTAAGATGTAGGGTACTTAAGGACAGGGAGATGATTATATCCTCCTGATTGTCACCACCCAAACATAGGGGTAGGACATTCTCTTAAAAGAGTGAAACATGGAAGCACCAGGGGAAAGATACATCTTTTGTAAGAGCTGAGCCGAGCCCCTGGTCAAGTGTGGGTTGGGGGTGAGGGTCAGAGCAGAAGGGGGAGCTATTTGGGAGGGTGCATGACTGAACCCTGGGCTCAGGGTGAGCTCCAAGCCAGGCAGTGACCAGCCCATCACATCTGAACCGAGCATTCCCAAAGGCAAGAGGCTTGTGGTTGGGACTGGAGGTGCCTGTATGGTGTAAGTGGCCCACGCAGTTTTTCCTCTGGAGAGGGAGGGGTGAGAGGTAACTTTTGTGTGCTTAGAAAATAAAGAAATAAGAATTAAAATTCATGAAAAAGATACGGCAGTCTCCCCGCCCCCAAGAAAATGGATCTGTGAACTCCAGCTTTTGCAAAAACAACCTGTTTTGTGTTGATTTTCTTCCAGTTCAAATGTGTAAATACTGTATATTCCTTTTTATTCCAATTCCAGCTTTGTTCTTCATGTAGCCCATCATCCCGGAAAGGGCAGATTAAAAATGAGCTTGGCAAGGCACCACGGGACAGTGCTAATGCCGTCTTCTGCTCCTTCCAGGTGCAGCGTGAACTTCCTCATCTCCCTTCCCATCCAGCTCCCCGCCTCCTGGGTCCACCATGGTGTTTGGTGAGTTTTTCCATCGCCCTGGACCAGACGAGGAACTTGTCAACTTGAACGTGGGGGGGTTTAAGCAGTCCGTCGACCAAAGCACCCTCCTGCGGTTTCCTCACACTAGACTTGGAAAGCTGCTCACCTGCCACTCGGAAGAGGCCATTCTGGAGCTGTGTGATGACTACAGCGTGGCCAATAAGGAGTACTATTTCGATCGGAACCCCTCCTTGTTCAGATACGTCTTGAATTTTTATTACACGGGGAAGCTGCACGTCATGGAGGAGCTGTGTGTGTTCTCCTTCTGCCAGGAGATCGAGTACTGGGGCATCAACGAGCTTTTCATCGATTCCTGCTGCAGTCATCGCTACCAGGAGCGCAAGGAGGAAAACCACGACAAGGACTGGGACCAGAAGAGCAATGACGTGAGTACCGACACCTCCTTTGAAGAGTCGTCTCTGTTCGAGAAGGAGCTGGAGAAGTTTGACAAGCTGCGATTTGGTCAGCTCCGGAAGAAGATCTGGATTCGAATGGAAAACCCAGCCTACTGCCTGTCCGCCAAGCTCATTGCCATCTCCTCCTTGAGCGTGGTGCTGGCCTCCATTGTGGCCATGTGTGTCCACAGCATGTCGGAGTTCCAGAACGAGGACGGGGAGGTAGACGACCCCGTGCTGGAAGGCGTGGAGATCGCGTGCATCGCTTGGTTCACCGGCGAGCTCGCCATCCGGCTGGTGGCCACTCCCTGTCAAAAGAAGTTCTGGAAGAACCCTCTGAACATAATTGACTTCGTCTCCATTATCCCTTTCTATGCCACGTTGGCTGTGGACACCAAGGAGGAGGAGAGTGAGGACATCGAGAACATGGGCAAGGTTGTCCAGATCCTCAGGCTAATGAGGATTTTCCGAATTCTCAAGCTTGCCCGGCACTCGGTGGGACTTCGATCTCTCGGTGCCACGCTGAGACACAGCTACCACGAAGTTGGGCTGCTGCTTCTCTTTCTCTCTGTGGGCATTTCCATCTTTTCTGTGCTTATCTATTCTGTGGAGAAGGATGAGCACATGTCCAGCCTCACCAGCATTCCCATCTGCTGGTGGTGGGCCACCATCAGCATGACGACCGTGGGCTATGGAGACACCCACCCAGTCACCTTGGCAGGGAAGCTTATCGCCAGCACGTGCATCATCTGTGGCATCTTGGTGGTGGCCCTTCCTATCACCATCATCTTCAACAAGTTTTCCAAGTACTACCAGAAGCAGAAGGACATTGATGTGGACCAGTGCAGCGAGGACCCCCCAGAGAAGGGTCACGATCTCCCTTACTTTAACATTAGGGATATTTACGCGCAGCGGATGCACGCCTTCATTACCAGCCTATCTTCCGTGGGAATTGTGGTGAGCGACCCCGATTCCACGGATGCTTCGAGCATTGAAGACAACGAGGATATTTATAACGCCGCATCCTTGGAGAACTGCACAGCAAAATGAGCAGGGACATTTGTGCCTGTATCTTGTGTCCCTTCCTGATGTTAGGTTAACACAGCTTTATAAACCTCAATGGGTTCGTTAAAATCATTTAATTCTCAGGGTATACCTTTCAGCCATAGTGGGACATTCATTGCTCCAAAATAATAGAATCTTCTTTATTTTTCTCAGTGAAGTGAATTAAATGCCTTGTGAGGAAATTTATTTTTTACAAGAGAGAGTTGTCATATGCTTTTGGAAAAAAGGTAAACGGTGTGGGGTGGGATTTGTTGCTACGGCTTACGTATCATTCTGTGTTTGCCATCTACTCACATTGAGCTAACTGTAAATTACCGACAAGTAGAATCAAAGGCCCAGCTGACTGAAGACTACATGCATGTAAGAGCCACAAAATGAGACAATGCATGTGAATCCATGTTCGTGTTCTAGACACGGAAATTAAGAGCCTAATAAACTTGCCTAATTCAGTACGGAGACTGTCTTGGCTGTTATGTTTTTATGTCAACTAAGTACATGTCAGTATGTTCAAATGTTGGAAGGGAAATGCTCTTTTTTTTGGAGTATCAAGTGTCCTTGCTGTTCGTTTCTGAATTTGGGGTAAACGTCAAAAACAGGCTAGCTCTTTTGTTCAGGAGACCCAATGGTCATAGGCAGGGAGAAGTTTCATGTCCTGTGTAAACTGATGAAACGTGTACACTTTCAGGACATACTCAAGTTAGCATATACGCACGAAGCATATGCCCTTACAGGTACCCTTCTAGTCTCTCATTTGTATTTTATAATTTCTCCTTCTTTTTTTTTTTTTTTTAAAGATTTTATTCATTTATTTGACACCTAGAGAGAGATCACAAGTAGGCAGAGAGGCAGGCAGAGAGAGAGGGGGAAGCAGGCTCCCTGGAGCCAAAGCAGGGCTCCATCCCAGGACCCTGAGACCATGACCTGAGCCAAAGGCAGACGCTCAACCCAGTGAGCCACCCAGGCGCTCCTATAATTTCTCCTTCTGAGAAATAAACCTCATCACCTGAAAATTATGCAGAGCAGAGGACACATTCACAGGCAGGGACACACTCTGTGAGTGGAAGAAAGGGGAAGTGGTGCACAAACACACAGATGTGATTCATTATGGCCAGAGGAGCGAAACTTTAATCACCGGAAAAAGCGACGCCAGCAGCTATAAAACAAGCTGCCATTTTAAAATTGCCTTCGAGACGGTAATGTCTGCCTGTTCCATAAAAGCCCCTCCCGATGAAGGAAGACATAGATACTCGTTTCCAGAGCGGTGACAGAGCAATTCCAGCCCAGGTGGAGAAAATTTACTAAAATCTTAATTTTGGAGATGTATGGTGACTCTGACTCCTGCTGTCAGACTGAGTTCTTTCCCTGAGATCTTTTCGAATGGAAAAGCCACATGGATATAGTATTCCACGTCCTATGTTTGCAGATGCATTTCATTGAAAGAAGGACGTCGCCTGTAGATTATCTGATGAAAAGAACTCTGACTCGTCTCTCAACATTTCTGTGCTTTCTGAGGCGGATATAACTGACCAGGGTTTTATAGTCACTTTTAAATCTGGAGGTTTATTCATGCACGTGTGTCAGCCCCTGTCCATTTGAAAAAGCTTTCTTTTCCCCAAAACCCCTTTTTGATGGTGGTGTCAATGTACTTTTGAAGCGTAGCGATGGAAATCTTTTATCAACCATTTCCCAATTAGTAGCGAAGTAGCTGAAGGCCGCTTCCATAGTACTAGTAATAGTTACAGTCAGAGTAGTAGTACCAGCCGTGACATTGATCATGAGAACGGTAAGAAGAGCAACAGCAATGATAATAATCAGCTGCTGTGTAAGTGCACGACCTTTGCAGTCTCACCGGGGGCTTGCCAACATGGCTATGAGCAAGGGTTTATTCCTGTCTGCGCTTTAAGACAAGGAGACCGAGATTCGCAAGGAAAGTGCCGTGAATGATGACGGACTTGGGCTGAGAACCCCGGGATCCAGATCCCGGAACCCGTGCTTTGAACACGGCATCACACCGCCTCGCGCTCCGCTGCGCTGGGGAGCAGATTGAAGGACACATCGGGGCAGAGTTCAATCAGGAGAGGCAACGAACAACACACTCTGTTGGACTTGGATTTTTCTAGTAGGTGTGTGGAACCGGGAAAATGCTGACCACGTAGGTACCTGTCCTCCCCTGGTCCGCAAAGCAGGCACGTTTGTTTACAAAGCTGAATTTTCTAGAGTGCCCTTGAAGCCAGAGCAGACTGTGAGGGGGCTTATTTGAGCTCGAGTGGCAGGCGCGGTAGGCAGTCCGCAGTCCTAGTGGAGCTCAGGAGCCTCTGAGCTGGCGGGCCTGAAGGAGCTAGAGTCAGTCCTACATCCTTTCACCCGCGCTCTTATGGTGGGAGCAGAACAGCAGTTGTGTTTTTGCCTCGAACCACACAGGTCCCTGTTGTTCATCCCGCGTGGTGACATGGCCGGCTTCTTGTTGCCTGAGGGTTGAGTCCGCGGCTAAAGTCCCCCAGCACAGGGGGGCTGGCGGAGGAGTGCACAATGAGGGGCCGAGCAGGAAGCCAGCCAACCCGACCTACTGACCCTGCCTGTTGCTGTGTGATCAGTCCTGGGCATTGGGGTTCATGTGAGTGGGATCAGGCCACTTTGGGAGAATTTTGACTTTTAATTCTTGAAAATTCTTTGTCCCTACCCTGTGGCCTCTTTGTCCACGTCCTCAGATTTGTGGTAGTGTCTTCAGCAGTGTTTGATGGCGGTCTGGAAGGCCAGTGACTCACCCCCGGACCTATCTCACCAGGCTTGACTTCCTCCCTCTCAAGTCTTCCTCCTCTGGAGATTGTCTCAGCTTGCTCGTGGTTCGACTTGCTGTATCCCCAGAGCTTACTGGGATGTGTGCTCAGGGAACACACCGGGAATGAAAGACTGACACATGATCTTTGCTTTTAGGGAGACTTCAGGCTAACAGGAGATAAATTAGTCAGCTGATATGTATGTATATGTGTGTGTATGTGTGTGAGAGAAGGAGGGCTTCCTGGAGGAGGTGACATCTGAGCTATATGGGAACTTTAGTCTGAGATCCTGGTGACTTTGGCTTAGTTTTAGGGAGAAAACCTTCACTGCCACTGGATGGGTCCCAGCTGCAGACACGGCTAATCTCTGCCTTTGGGGCTTCTCTTCCCTCTGCCAACCATCATCCTCTTTAGTTAAAGGATCTTCCATCTTTAGACATGATTATTCCATTTTTTTCCCTCTGTGGAGGTTTAACTATGCCCATATTAGTCACAGTTGCTTTTTATATGCCTGAAATCATCCCCATGTGTTGATTTTATATTTAGCTTAGAATTTGGGGGGCAATTGTTATTGGCCCCATCTAGAGAGTCATGGTGGGCCATTGTCTTGGGGTTTCTGTAATCTGAGACCCCTGTACTATTTTATGG
This sequence comes from Mustela nivalis, assembly GCF_964662115.1. Lineage (NCBI taxonomy): Eukaryota > Metazoa > Chordata > Mammalia > Carnivora > Mustelidae > Mustela > Mustela nivalis. Next base: position 12,641,240 of record NC_139027.1, read on the forward strand.
AGTTGGTTAATATTATTGGAAAAGATTTTTTTTTTCTGACCTTCAGAAAAGGGATGATTTCCACCATATGAAATTGTCATTATTCCATCATCTTTTTTTTTTTTTTTTTGGTCTGGAATCACAACAGCTTCAATATATGATTCAGCATAATATTAAGGGTTTGCCTTATGTTAACAAATAGGTGTTTCTCAAGTCTTAGGCAAACTTGTGACTGATCCTATCTATATGTCTACTTTAAGAAAGAAAGTGGGCATCAGGGAGCCTGGATACTGGGTATTAGCACCAGAGCTAACTAGCTGGCCAGGCAGCCTTTCTCTGAGCTCCTTTTCTTAGGCTGGATTTAAGAATAATCATTAGAATCCTTTCTATCTTGGACATTTATTTAATTGACTTTCTTCCTACAAATTGGTTAGTTCCCCTCCAACTTTGTTTGCATTATAAATTCACATAGCAAAAAAAAAAAAAAAAAAAGAAAAATAGATTTTAACCTGCCAATGAATTTTTCTTATTCTCTGTCAGTAGAGTGCTAACCAATGAGGTTTTATTGCTGTTGTGGACACAGGGTATTAGCTTGCCTTAAAATTTAGGTCATTAAAAACATTTGCAGAGTCATTTCTTTCCCTTTGTCTGGTGATGAGGAGCAAAGGGCCCTGGAATTTCTGGAGAGTGGTGGAAGTAAAAGTTTTCTTGACCATCAGTAGATCCATAAAATAGATTTTCTTGAAAGTCACTCGTTGGCTTAACCTTTGGTCATTTTTGGCATCTGCTAGTTTTTCCTTCTCGGGAGGAATGCCAAGGCATTTAGGAACACAGGGCAGAGGAGGGGTGAGCTGAGAAACAGAAGGCACAAAGGATACTAAGCACTGCTTAAAGCCACGAATGTGACAGCTCAGAGGGACCTGGGAGGTCATGAGGAAGAGGAGTGACCCAGCCCAGCCAAGGCCATGTAGCTAAAGGCATCCATAGAGACGACGTCCAGATTGGAGCACACTACCGTGCATTCCACTTTCCCACTCTGCCTTCTTCCCTACCTACATCTTATTATGAAAAATTTCAAGCATGTATAAAAGTTACAAGAATAGCATCATGGAGCTGCATGTGCCTACCACCTGGCTTCAACATTATCAAACTCACTAGAAACCCATTTCCTCTCTTCCTCAACTCACTTCCTCCCCTCTCATTTGTTTTGAAGAAACTGCCAGTCATCACATCATCTAATCCATAAGTATGGCAGTAAGTATATTTAAAAAATAATCTTTTACTAAATACAAAGGCAATGCCGATAAACTAAAAAGTAACAATCTCTCTCTCTCTCTTTTTAAAGTAAGCCAGAGGCCCAACATGGGGCTCGAACTCACAACCCTAAGATCAAGAGTCAAGTGCTCTACTGACTGAGCCAGCCAGGTGCCCCCAGATTAATAATTTCTTAATAGTATCAAATGCCAGTCTTTGAAGGTATTGCATAACCGCTACTCTCCAGTTACTTGGCATTTCTGCACACTTGGTTCAGGTGAAAGAATTCTACGAATTATCTGTTGAAGCATCATAAGGAAGCAGGAGCTCAAGAAGTAAGTGAAAGGATTTCTGCCGAGACCCCTGAATGATCTGAGGCAGATTGGTATTTCCTCAGTTTTAAAAGATTTTATTTATTTATTTCTTTGAGAGTGAGGGAGAGAGAAAGAGATAGAGCAGGTGAACAGGGGGAGAGACAGAGAGAGAGGGAGAGAGAGAATCTCAAGCAGCCCTCATACTGAGGGCAGAGCCTGAGGTGGGGCTTGATCTCAGGACCCTGAGATCACCAAATGAGCTGAAACCAAGAGTCCGACTCCAAAACTGAGTCACCCACGTGTCCCCTCCCTCAGTTTTTAAAGATCTCTGGAGGCTGAGAGTGCGCACCTTACGGCTTATGTTTAACCCAAGTGTTGCCAACAGTGCTTAAAAGTTGATTTGTCCCCGTGTTACACTCGCCGAAGGTGGAACTAGTGGCTAACTGCCCCTTGAACAAAGAATGTCTGTGTTCTTCAAGCTGAACAGTTTCCATTCTCAACTCTCTTTTCCTGCTCTAAAGAATTCCAAGTTTGACATCTTTATTCACTTTTCTTTCCCCCCAGGAAAGTAAGAAAAAAATATTTATTAGGTGTTACCAAATTTAACTAACATCCAAATGAGGTAGGAGTTTTAGTAGAAGGTTTAAACAGCTTTCTTGCATATTAGTTTCCTATGGCTGCTGTGATACTGTCACAGACTTGGTGACTTAAAACAACAGAAGTTTATTTCCTCGCAGTTCTGGAGGCAGAAGCTCGAACTGAGTTTTGAGGGCTAAGATAAGATGCTGTCAGCCTTCCTTCCGGAGGCTCTGGGGTTAGTGCCCACCCCAGGCTTCTTCCAACTGCTCACGGCTGCCTACGTTATTCCTGTCTGCCCCATGGTCACATCACCTTGTCTTCTGTGCCGCACTTCTCTCTACCTCCCTTTAAGGACACTTGTGATCACATTTAGGATCCAGGTCTCCCCAGGTCAAGATCCCCAATTATATCAAATCCATAAAGTCCCTTTTGCCATATAAATTAACATTCACATGTTCCAGAGTTTAGGACCTGGATATCTTTTGGGGTCCATATTCATCTGTCTCCACTAGGGTCACACGGCTAAAAAGAAGCCTTAATTTTAATGGTGTGCTAATATGAATGCATCTTGCTGGTTGGGACAAAGGGAGAATCGATAAAAGCATGGGTTTTGGTGTCAGACAAACTTGAGTCCTAATCCTAGCTTTATCTGTGGTCATAGACAAGCTCCTTAATCTCTCTTGCCCTCAGTCTTCTCATCTGTATTTGGGGTTGATATGGACTTTCTCACAGGAACAGTATAAGGACTAAACTGGCTCTCTCTAGGGGAGCCTGGGTGGCTCAGTTGGTTAAGAGTCTGACTCCTGATCTTAGCTCAGGTCATAATCTCAGGGTCCCGAATTTAAGCCCCTCTTTGGGCTCCAAGGTGGGCATGGAGCCTACTTTAAATATATAGTTATAAAATAAATATAAATATATATGGCTGTTTCTATAAAGTGTCTGATGTATGGTCTGCCCTACAGCAGGCACTCCCTAAATGCCCTTCCATATATCATTATAATGCAAGAATCCTTTTGACCTATCTCAGGAGGCAACCGTGTAGAATGAGGTATTTCTCTGCCTGACTACAGTATATTCATGAAATTAGGCAGAATTTGGTGACTGTCCAGACATTTACAGCTGTCAGGAGAAAGTAATTTATGAAGTAGTGTTGTGTGACAAGACATGAAGCTAATTTAAAATTAAGAACTATAAACCTAAAATAGAAGATTCACATTTAATGTTGGAGCAATGTTAGACAATCCATGTAAGCGGATTGTCAGGGTTTCCAGAAGAGAGACAATGTGGCTGAGATGTAACGAGTTTGAAGACGGGAAAGGGCCCAGGACCTGGAGTCAGAATACCTTCGTTTGCAATCCAGATCTGTTCATGGCTCTCTGCTTAGGGAAGCCGTCTGATTTTTCTAAGCCTTGGGGGGCTCCACGTATGGAAAGGGGACAACAGGATCACGGTTACGAGGATGTGAAAATGCTCCACATCTGTTTTATAAACACTGCATAGTAAGGAGCTATCATGAGGCCCTCTTTCCTTGAGAGGAAAGACAAAGAGAGGAAGCAACGTCCCTTGTATTCTACGATGAATTTTACTGCATCATTAAAAAAAAAAAAAAAAGAAAAAAGAAATCAATGAACAGAACATTTGGTTCCAGAAGCGTCGTGTCGCTTTATTTGAACACAGCTTTCTTTCTAAATGAATCCTGCCAAGCACCAACGTGAATATACATTTCGTGGAAAAGTTCCATGGGGGCTGCGAGGCCAGATGTACGAAGCACACACAGAGCCTCCTCTTCCAGTAGCAATTATCGGATGAAATTGTGCCTCGTCGGCAGCAGGCGAACCGGATATGTCCCCAGCGGAGCGAGGAGCACGTGCTCTGGTATTTATAAACTGGAAAAGATGTCTGTCAGCAGGAACAGCGCATGCATTCATCCCTGCGTGCTGGCGAGAAATAGCTGCGTCGGTTCTGAACGGCTGATGAGGGATTCAGAAACTCCGTCAGCGCATCTGTTGTCGAGAGAGGGATTCTCTCCCTAGATGGTGACGACTCCAGCACGTGCGTTTCTAATCATGTGCTGAGCAGAGGGTAAGGCTCTGGGCTGGACGCTTGGCTCGTCCTTCCCTGGGCCAACCCCAGCAGATTCCAGAAGTGAGGGCCGGTGTCACAGAGAAGGTGAATAGTGGGAGGTCAGCACTCATGGTCTCACTCTCAGGTCTCCGGTGGCCTGGCAGAGCCATCTCAGATGCATCTCACCCCAGCTGCGGGCCGTTCTGCGTAGGTCAGCCCTTTTGAATCCTTTCTAGGCTTTCGGGGGTTGGGAGGAGTTGGCTTTGTTAGAGATGGAGGCAAGAATGATTCATGTTTGCTATACCCTCTGCTTCTTGGCTAGACCGATCACCTCACCAGCCCACGGAAGTGAGCCATTGGTCCTCTGTGGCACTGGCAGACAGGGACCAAGACCACCTTCACTGGTCCCTCCCAGCTTCCAATGGACCTGGGTATGATCTGGTTCCTGATTCTCAGCCTTCACTTTTGTTCACCATCTGCCCTGGAGACTTGGCAAACGATTTCTCTGTGGTTCATCCCACAGTTTGCCCTCATACTCTCAGTCTGTGTGTCTTTTCATTTCAGATGATTTTGAATGTCTATCCCGGCCAACCTGTTAGGACGAGTCCAAATTCCAACCAGCTGGTACAGCCCAAACTGCTGGAAGCCCAGAAGGGAGACATCTGGACATTTCAGGCTGTTGGAGGCCATGACTTCAGGGGACTCTTGTAGGCCTGATCAGACTTAATTTCAGATTTCAGAGCAAGAGTTATCAACCAGCACTGGGAGACCCCGTCAAACCCAAGACATTGCATGATATACAACAGGACTTCCAAGGGACCTCTTCTGATCCCTGGTTCCTCCAGTGGGATTGCCCTCTCTTCTGATCAGCTGGCCCTGTGGCTTTCATGCCTGTCTATAAGGGATTTCGGGCTTGTATAGTTATTGGTGGCAGCTTCCCAGCAAGATAACAAGGATCCTCGAATGCTTATTCTGGATGTTTGTCCTCAAGAACCTCGATTATTTATTATGGTTTTGCTAGATGTCCAATTTTATTTGTTCAACAAAAAGGTTATTAAGGCCTCCTCTCTGAGATGTATGTATATGGGTGATATCTGGATTAAAAGGACATAGCTCTCTTGTTCATGAGACGTTCACAGGTGGTCCAATGGGCATCTGGGGCAGCGGTGCCCAAGACAGAGCAGCAGGATTTGGTTTTAGGGTGCAGAGCTTGGTTCAGGGGCTGGCTTCACCATTTTAGTCTCTGTGATCATGGTCACATTACTCAACTTCTCTGACACCTCTGCTTTATCAACTGTTCCAAGGGGGCTAATATAGCCAAAAAGTGTTGAGATAATGCACATTAAGGACACACAGGAGGTGCTCAATAAAGATTACTTTCCTCCTCTTTCCATTCCCTAATATGGCACACGTGGCTGAGTTTTTATCACATAAGATGAACAGAAGCCTCGATAATGACTCAGTGACTCTGAATGGTGTGGACAGTAGGACAGTAAACCAGATGATGCTGATATCTAGTTTCCCTGCTCTCCACCTCACTCTTTGCCTGATAATAAACTCTTCACGGTTCATCAGCATTGCATTAAATGCCAGCGCTCCCTGAGATCACAAGCAGCCTCTTCCATCCCTGACTGATTCCTGGTACAGACCCTTCCATCATTCTCTCATGATCGCATGTACCATGACCAGGAGACACCTGAGCCTTGGGGGCTTCCATAAGCAGCCACAGACTTGATGACATTCGCGAATTCAGTATTGCCTGTCAAATAATAAGGAATTCTAAAAACAACACAAGCCCAAAATAACTCCCTCATGAATGCAGTGTTTGAGTGCTGACAGTCATCACTATGGTCCATTAAAGCTTTGGCAAGGATTTCTATCCTCACTGAGAGTCAGAGTTCTACAATAGAGCTGTCCCAGTGTGTCCTTTCTTTTTTTTTCTTTTCAAAGATTTTATGTATTTATTTGAGAGAGAGAGAGCATGAGCAGCAGGAAGGGGCAAAGGGAGAGGGAGAAGGAGAGAATCTCAAGCAGCTCTGTGCTGAGTGCAGAGCCTGAGGCAAGGCTCCATCTCACAACCCAGAGATCATGACCTAAGTTGAAATCAAGAGTCAGATGCTTAACTGGCTAAACCACCCCGGCACCTCTGTCCTTCATTTATGATGGTTAAATATTTCAGTTTATCTCAGGAAATGGTCTGAAATCAGTGGTTCTAATAAAGCTGGAGTTTTAAAAGTAATTTGGATGCATTGAAATATGCTGCTGTATTTGGAATGGCAGCTGTACAATAATATCACGCGTGTGCTTCGCATTGGTGCTTTATATGAAATCACCCATTCAATCTTTGCAACAACCCCCTGAAATAGGGCACTGCCATCATCTTCATTTTACCATCGAGAGAACTGAAAAACAGGGATTATCGTACTTGGCCAAACTCACACAGTTAGTAGTAGTCAGGGAGTTAGGATCTGAATCCAGGTACCTGGTTGGACCTCAGAAGTCATGTCCTCAATGTTTGTAATACACTGGCTCTGAAATATACCCTGCTTGTACAGTAATAAGTTAGTTTGCCATAAATTCACTGATGCTGGCAAAGGACACAGGACTCTTGGGCCAGAGACAAAGGGCCGTTCTTCAGTCATGGCAATGGCGATAACTAGAGTATCAGCATTTACACCTGTTCCCTAAGCCTGTCTCCATAGGGTGAAGCAAGGGTGGCCTGAAGGTGACCCTCAGTTAAGGGAACACTAATCTTTAAAAATAGGACGTAAGCATATCTGCCCTTCACCCTAGAGGGCGACATTGCTTTGATTATACTGATAGTAAGCAATTTGCCCTTTATTCTGGATCCAAAGGCACTATCTGGAGACACTCTACCTTCCAAGGCTGTTTCCTTTACAAACATCCTTGAGAAAGTACATCAGAATGAAGACAACTCATGGGTCTCTGCCGTTCCGTCTCATCCTGTGAGCACGAACTGTCTCCCTATAGATCTCTGTACTCCCACGAATCTAAAATCTTAATGTGTGGTTATCATTCACAATCTTGAAATCATATCAGATATGGGGTTTACATAGTTTGGATTGCAAATATGAAGGGTTTCTTGGAAGGAAAAGTCACTGTGAGCTAGGGTGGGTATTGAAGTGTTTTTGGATTGGGGGAGATTTCACTAAGTCAGAAGATGGTGGAGAGCGAAGTAAAGGTGAACGTTTTATGTTGTGTCACAGCTGAGGCTAGGTGCTTCTTCTACCTTCTTCTAGCTTCTTCTAGCACTGCACTGGGTTCTGATCATGGCTCAGTTGTTTATGAGTCATGTGTGCTAGGAAAAGTCTCTGCTCATTGCTTATCAACTTTTCCTTTCCTTTTCTATAGGGAACGGATACTCATTACCTGCAGATGTAGAGATCAGAATTTTGGTCAATATCATAGTGAATAATGGAAAGGCTTTTGCTTATCTACATACTTAATAGAGAGTGGAGAAATTGAGTTGGATTTTCTTTGTATTGATGAAAATTGGTGATATGACCACAATTTATCCAGGTTCTTTGAATAATCTTTATTTTGAATATCTTTATTTTGATTCTCCTATTTTTATCACAAGACACAAGCATATCATCTCATTTATCCTAGCTCACTCTGACTTTTCTCTCCCTGACGGTGTCACTATTGCTCTCAGTTCATCCCTTATACCCATCATCCAAGGCAAAGTTTGGACTCTCTAACTCTGCTCACATGACCTCTTAGAGCTGGCCAGTCTGCCACTTCTGCTTCACCTTCCCTTTCCTACCTCTTATACTCTACTAACTCTACTGACCAACCATACTAAAAGTGATGTTTAAACACACACACACACACACACACACACACACACACACACACATGCACACACGTGTACACACACACACACAGTACTGAATTTCCATGTCTTGGCTTATACTCCTCCCTCTCTTCGAAAAGCTTCCTTTCCCACCCTCTCACTAGCTCACTCCTGTTCACACTTTATGAATCAACTCAAAATTATCTCCTCCTCCCCTACAAATAAAACAACTAAACTCAATGCTCTAAATGGATTTCTTCCTTCCTCCCCTCCAGCATCTATCATCCATCTCTGTCTTGCTCTATTACTGCCATTGTATTATAAAATGTGTAGGTAAGTGTGTCTTTCTTCATTAGACGATGGATTTTTAAAAAGTGGATAGTAGGTCCTCATTGGATATTTGTTCAATGAGTGAATGAATACAACTGATTCTATGAACAAAGGAATCTTTGGATATCTAGGTCAAGACCCTCATGGTGAGTACACAGCAGATCACAGCCTCATAGTCTTTCCTACATGTGGACTTGAATAAGAAGGCAGAGGGCAGGGCTGGCTCTGCCTGGACACCCTGTGTCCTCCAGTTCCTTCTTACCTTCTCACCCAGCACAATTACCATCTCTACCATTTACCCCTTTCTCATAGGGTAAAAAAAATCTCATTGATTTTTAGTCAAAGCTAAAAATCAGGATTAGAGGAAATTAGGAAGAACTAATCCCATTTAGCCTAACCTTTTCTCCTCTTAAGAGCATTTTGGATTTCAGAGAGGCCTCTTAAAGATCCAGGAGATGATAGAGCTCTTTCACTGAAAGAATCCTGGATGGTGGGACTCCAGGTGGTGGGCCAGAGAACTTAGTGATCACACCACAGCTCCTTCTCTGGTCTGTCCACAGGAATGAATGTGGATTCTGCTGGCTGATACCCCAATTGGTTTTCAGGGTCACAATGAAGACAAATGATCGATAAATGCAAATCTAGAGTCAGTTTTGAGAAAATAAGCATTCCCAAAGAAAGCGATAATAAGTTTATTTTCCCAGAGTGGGCTCAGTTTTCATGAATCTGAAGCCAAGGAGGACGTGAGGTGTGACTGCCACCCTCTGGAGGCCTGAAGGGTGTGTGAGGGCTCTATGGGGTTCATCATTTATGTCTCTGAATTCTCAAGAGATGTGCACTTCAGTGAATTGGTGGTTCTGAGCTGGGAAATGGCTTTGAGATGGATGCCAGAGCAGTGGAAAGTCATTTTCCCCATGCTTGGGCTCCAGGAAGGAGACTTTGAACATGGGACCTCCCTGGAGAAGTCAGGGAAACTGGTTACAATTGCCGTCACACTCCAATGCTTTCCATTCTTTGACATGTTACAGGGGCTCTCTGTGTACTCATAGATACATTTTGCACGTTGGAGGAAAAAGTCAAAACTTGGCAGTGGGCAGGCACGTGTGGGTGTGGGTGTCTGGTAATCTTGGATTCAGATCACTTACTAGCTGAGTGACCCATGCAACTACTTCCATCTACCATTTCCCCATCGGTCATATGGGGATGATGAAATCCACCCAATTTAGTTATTGGGAGGGTTACACGAAATGAAGAGCACTTGATACAGTACATAGTAAATAGCAGGTGCTCTGTAGATGGTGTCTGTTATTGGTATAGAAACAGGATGTATTTATTTATTTGTTGTTTACTTATTTAATGACGTTCCACCTTATCCCCAGACTCCCCCTCCAAACTGGGGTAGACAACAGAGAGCGTGCTCCGACCCCAGCTACTGACTTTGATCAGAACTTTATGAAAGAGAGACGAAAGGAACAAGAAGGTAAGACTGAACTGGACAAAGAAAAGTTGGGAACTGTAAAATCAGTTGGAAAACATGCAGAGTTACAGACTTAAAAAAATATTATTTAATCATTTGTACTCTGACTTGTTAACAGAGGTTTTTTTTTTTTTTTTTTTTAAGATTTTATTTATTTATCAGAGAGAGAGAGGGGAGAGAGTGAGCACAGGCAGACAGAATGGCAGGCAGAGGCAGAGGGAGAAGCAGGCTCCCCGCCGAGCAAGGAGCCTGATGTGGGACTCGATCCCAGCACACTGGGATCATGACCTAAGCCAAAGGCAGCTGCTCAACCAACTGAGCCACCCCAGGCGTCCCGTTAACAGAGGGTTTTAAAGTAGTTTACAAAGATACGTCAGAGCAGAATGAAAATAGCTGTGTTATATGCATTCATACCCTGACTGTGTCCCCAAAGGACTTTAGCTTATAAGTTTAAGCAAATGCCAGGAAATTAATAATAATGAGAAAGAACACAAATGAGTGAGCAGAAGAAAAATTGAATAGAGTAGAGATGCTAAGATGTGGTTTCTGTGCTTAGCAAGTGGGCCCTGGAATCTGTCCTGAGCCTTTATCTCACAGGCATGAACTCTGGAGAGGGCAAGCTCCAGAACTTGAGCGTGGTTTCCTGTAGTCATCTGGCTTCCTCAGCTTTGCTTGCGATCTGCTCCTCTTCAGCTTATGCCCCCAACTCTCAATTTGGATTCCGCTGTGGTCCTGCTCCTGCCTCTGGCACCAAACTCTGTTCTCCCTGCTCTCTCGGGACTTTGCCTCAGGGCCCCTCTAGCACTCTGTTCCTGGCTGTCCCATCTTGGTTTCATGGAATCCAAATCTCCATATGGACAGGAGCTGCCTGGGAGAATGGGACACGCTCTACCAACCATCACCCCACACCCACACTAATAACCTAGTCTGGTTTTGTCGCATGCATACATGTCTGGTTCACCTGCTCAGGTGTGGATCCCGGTTTGGGGACCTTTGCTTCTCCTGACTGCCTACGAGGGCTTGGATTACCTTATGCACAGTTTGTGGTTTCCATATGTCACTGACTGGCTTGTCAATTTGCTGATGGGACGCTGTGCAGGCATACTCAGGCGATCGTCCAGGAGTCTCAGGTATCCGCTCAATGAATATTTAAACACAAGAGGGCTTGCTTCTTGGCTATAAAACAACATCATCAGCAGCAACATAAGCAACAGTAGCAATAATATCTTCAATTTTTGAGCATTTTTGTGCCAGGCACTGTGTTAGAAATGCTATACCCATTCTTCCAAAATGTCATGAGTAAAGGATAATTGTTAGCCCCATACTACAAAGAACAGACTCAGGCCCAGAGAGGTTAGATGATTTCCCCCAAATCCAATGAGTATTAAATTTAAATAGGATTAAAAACTTTTCTTGACACAAAGGCTGGTTTGGCCCACACCTCTGTACCTTCCAGTTCACTCTGTGGCATCCATGGCAGCTAAGGGACAGCTGTCTGGAGAAACTGGGAAGAGGTCTCATTGGGGGTCCCTAATAACAAGTGCCTCAACCTCTCAACACTCTCGATTTCCAAATATCTTCTGAGGTAAGTGTTCATTCAAAATGAAAGCATTTTTGGCAATACTAGTCCCAGTCAGCAGCCGTTTATTTATAGCTGTACCCATTCTGCTTTCTCCGGGCTAGGAAGGTCAGCCTTTCTCAAAACCCGCCTCTTCACACGTCCATTGGTTTATGTGTTTATCCTTCATCCGTCACGCTACTTACTGACCATCCAGACCCCACAGTGGGTCTTGGGGAATGGCCTTTCCTCGGCCTTTGACGCCAGTCCTTCTGCCTGCGTTAGGACATCCATCCATCACCCCCTGGCTTGTCATTAATGCCCCCTTTTCTCAATGTTCATGCCTATAAGAACACCCCAATTTTTTCCCATTCTTTTCTATCCCCTTCTTTTTATCACCTTAGCCTTCGCTTCTGAGCCAAGCTTCTGAAGAATTATCATGACACCAACCTTCCCTCTTTCTGTACATTGACTCCCAACCCCTGGGGTGTGGCTCCCCTTCCCACCCCACATCAGCCTCATGGAACTGCCCTCACTGAAGTCAGTCTACTGCACACTTGAGTCCACACCACACTGGTCTATCAGTCACACTGGGCAGCTTTTTCTTTCATTCCTCTCTCCCTTCTCTCCTTCCTTCCTCTCTTCCTTCCTTCCATATTTCCCATGTTTTGTGCTACTTACTGAAAAAATGAAAGTAAACAAAAAACAAAATAACAAAACAAAGTCCCAGCCTCTGGTCTCATGAGCTTATTTATACTCTAGTGGGAAAGACTGAACTTAATCAAAGTACTGTAAAAATAAGTAGAACATGCATTTGTAATAAATAAATATTGGTATGAGAATATAAAATAAAATATTTCCCACAGGAAGTGAGGTTTAAATGTATATTGAAGGACGAATATGTCCATGTAGCTCAATGGTAGAAGGCAGCTGCAGAGAGAACAGCATGTGCAAAGGCCCTGGTGAAAGGAAACCAGTTCCTGGTGAAGGAACCATGCTAAGTCTGGAGTGGCGGCCACACAGAACAGGGGAGCCTGAGCGAGGCTCGGGGGCGGGCAGGGCTGAGTGTGCAGGGTCTGGTGGGTCAGCTGAGTAGCTCTGGTCTCCATCCCACAAGTACATGGGAAGTTGTTTCTTTCATTTTTGTCCTACAGCATGCAGAATGAGAAGGGAGGAGAAAGTGCCATGTGGAGATGGTGGTTGGGAGGCTCGGGGCTGATGGCAGCTTGTTAGTATGCCCGATAACCATCAAGAACAGAGGGGGCTACGGGTCACTTTACAAAGGGTCAATCAATTTGTGTTGGGATAATTAAATTTACCTCTCTGAGGGGAGAACCTGAGTGTTCAGTCATGTGAACCCTATTTCTTCCTCAGATCAAGAAAATTTATGCAGGGAGTTAACTTGCTTCCTCCTGAGGAAGCTGCTTTGCTGCCACATAGAGCGATTTCTTGAGATTCCTCCCTGGGCACTGGCCCCATCAGTCAGACTGCACAAGCCAGGAGGTTGCCCTGTTAGCAGTGCCCGCAGATCTTTACCCACGGGGATCAGCTAGGGCTCCCAGCGATGGAGGAAGTTCCAGGAATGACAGTGTCTGGGAGAGTGATGGCAGCCTCCTCTCTCCTTGGGCTTGGGAAGCTCTGCCTGAGGCAGCTTCCTGTTTGCCCTGAGCCTCTGATAGCAGGGCCCAGTCGGTGTCACAGTGCAGCCTGGGTTAAATGAGACCACTTCAACTGCCAACTGGACTAGGGTTTTGAAATCAATTATATTTTTTAACCATTAAACTTTAGAACTGAACTACGGAATGGGATTGGGATATGTGTGTGAAACGCATTTACGTCCTTGTAGCATCCCTTCCTCTGAGTTATGTGGATATGGTGGGTTGGGGGGAGTCCAGTAAATGTTTGTTGAATGAAGGTGCCATCTAGTCACCAAAATTCTAGAAAGCCTCATCTTGTAAGAATGTCAGAGCAGCAAGTAGATAATAAAAGATATAGGACATGCTGGGGAAAATCCTAACCAAATGGGAAGATTTGGTGGGACCAGTAGAGTCCCAGGCTGGGGATAGGGGTGTCACACAGAAGGTAGAGACCGAGGGACATCTGGTGGTGAGGGTACTGTATGGAGAGTGAAAGATCCACTAGCTGTTCTGGATGATCCAATCTGGGGAAAGGGTATATTCAAAGAATATTTTAAAGATGTGTGGTCTTTTACCTTGGAGTAACTCCTTTAAATCCCTGTAAAGCCTTCACTGAAGTTCAGGATGACTCTTCATGGTCTTTGCTGTTGGATGGGTGTCTTATTAGATGGGTCAACAGGAAGAGACACGCCTCAAGGACACCGCCATTTTGGTTTACAAATAAACAAAGGACAGTGTCTGTCTGGACTGCGTTACGGTACTGTGTTTCTGGTGGCATCCTGGATTGGCCCTGAGCCTTTCCAGTATTTCAGGCTATTGGAGGAACCATCTGTACAGGGACTTTATACAGAATATACATTGGCACATCCTGGGCTCTCCCAAATTCAGAGGCTGTCAGAATCGGAAGGCATTCTGGAGACCATTTAGCATTTTACAAATGGGGAAAATGAGGCTCAAAAAGGGATAGGACCTAGTAACACAGAACTTCTCAAGGAAAAGCAAGAACTCAAATTTGATATTGTTGGGACAAGAGCTTGTTTCTATTTTACTTCTTTTTCCCAGTTATGTTGACTTCCTTAGTTTCGGTAGCCTTGTTAATTTGAATCAGAACTCCCCGTGTCTGTTAAGACTCCTTGGGTTGCAAGTAGCAGAAACAATTTCTAGCTAACTTAAGCCAAAGGCAGGGATTCATTAGAAAACACTGGGGAGACTCACAGATCTGAAGGAGGAGCAGAACACCAAGACGTGGGTGCATAGGACTGGGGCAGCGGTGCTGACCTGCCTAGAGTACTCGCTGGCTCACTCCAGCAGCTGGGTTTTTGGACTCCGATTAATCATGCATTTCTTTAAAGCATTTTTTTTTCTCCCCTTTTACAATCTCAGTTGAAAGCATTTTTTTTAATAATGATTTTTTTAAGGTTTTTTTCTTTTTTAAAATTTATTTGACTCAGAGAGAGAGCACAAGCAGAGGGAACAGTTGGCAAAGAGAGAGGAAAAACAGGCTTCCCACAGAGTGGGGATCCCTGATCTCCGATGTGGGGCTCAATTCCAGGACCCTTAGACCATGACCTGAGCTTAAGGCAGACATTTAAACAACTGAGCCACCCAGGCACCCATCACCTCACCCAAAATTGCTGTAGTGGTTCTTGACTCTTCGAAAGGATCAGAACTTTGCTTGATGACACAGATAACTTTGGCCACTTTGTGGATTAAATTTAATGAGTAATTTTATGGACTAAATGTTTGTGTTCCTCCAAGATTTGTAGGTTGAAACCCTAACCCCCAAGAATGTGATTTTTTTTTGGAGGTGGGGCCTTTGGAAAGTTTAGATGAGCTTGTGAGGGTGGGGCCCCCATGACATGATTGGTGCCCTTCTAGGAAGATAGCAGAGAGTTTTCACTCTCTCTCTGGCATGTGGACATAGCAAGAGGGTGGCCCCCTGCAGACCGGAAAGAGATTTCTCACTGGGAACAGCATCTGCCAGCACTTTGATCTTGGACTTCCAGAACTGTGAGAAAAAAATTTCTGTTGTCCAAGCTGCCCGGTCCATAGTGTTTTGTTACAGCCACCCAAACGGACTAATACAAGTATCCTCTTGTGTGCAAATGACCGCACAGTCAGTCTCAACTAACTCCCAGGAGCTAGTTTGCTAGATACCATGAATGAGAGACATGTTAGGGGATTTTTGTAAATAGAAGATTGACAAGAAAATGTAGTTGAAACTAAAATTTTGGCATTTTGCTTCTGAAACTCAAAGTATAGACAGTTGCCTATAAGTAGTACATATCTTAATATTTCATTTTCAAAACTTAGTTTATATTAATTTTAATATAACTTTTTTTTAACTTTGTAAGTGTGCACAAATTCCCTGTGCTAACAAATTTCATTCCAGCAATGGAGCCGCAAATGATTGTGTGACCCTAGGGCAAATTGCTTTGAAATTTTTAGTTTTGTCTGTAAAATGAGGGTATGGAGACTGAGCAGAGCATAACGAAATTTTCCCTTGTATTCTCATATAATAATCTACAAATTATTTTGAATTGCCAATTATTTCTCTAGTGATGGTTTCCCTTACTAGATTTTAAGCTTCTTGAAGACAATATTTTACCATGAGAGCATCACTGGTCAAACTTCAGTTGCTACCCAAGCTCTAAGATGGGTATGGGAACAAATCAGTATCTTGAAGGAGGCTGGGCTGGGCTCCTTTGGTGGACTCAGGCTCATTGCTGGAAGACAATGGACATGATTTTATGTTTGAGAAACATGGCTGTTTCAGTGTTCCTAGTTTGGAAGCCTCTTCATTTATATCTCACATCACTCCATAAAGTGTTTGGGATGCAGCAGATGTCAATTGCCTTTGCTAAGCTCTTACTCATAGGGACTGCACATACAAGCTTGGATGGGGGCGAGAAGGATATTGGGGCTTCCTGGTTCTCAGTTCTGCCACCTTGAGCAGACAGACCAGAGCTGATGCTGTCTCCATGAGCTGGATCACAGTGACAAGCAGATATGCCTCTGTGACCTCATCAATTACACATAGACTAGCAAAACCAAATTTGCCTTCATCACCAGTGAGGAATTCTGACACACAGGCAGAGGAGGCTCTTTTAGTTGAAATGGTGTAGAGTAGAGGACTGAGCAAGGCCAAAATACTCAGTCCTGTCCTTCCCTTCCTCTCTCTTTATATTTATTTCATTCATTAATTAGTTAATTAATTCAAAAAACATTGAGCACTCCTACACATCAGCCCAGTTCTTTGGTGAGTGCACTGGGCAAGATAGGAATCAGGAGCAGTTGGAGGAATCCAATTCCACCTGGGTGAGACGGGACCAGAGGAAACGTCCCAGAGGAGGATCCCTTATGCTGACTGAATGGATGTGTCACTATTAATTAGATGATGATGGCTGGGCATTGGGGAAGATGGGAGAATGGTCCAGGCCAAGAAAATTTTGGTCAAAGGCAATGCTGGACCGAAGGGAGTATATTGAGCTGTGACCTGGGCTGGTGAGCTTGGAATTTATCCCATGTCCAGTGCGGAGTCTCTGAAGGAGCTTTATGCAGGGATAACCTTATGAGAATTGTATTCTAGAAAGCTCTCTTTGGCAACTCTGTGGAGAACAGGTGGAGTGCTAGTGAGAGTGGTAAGAAAAGGTGGAGAAAGGAGGTGAGGACCTAAAATGGAATATGCAAGAATCTTATTCAACTGTTCTCAATGGGCTCGAAAGTTTAGGGACAAACAACATGCGAGCAGTTTCCAGAGGTCAAGTGGGATCTTGTTATAAAAGTTCTCATCTTTTAGATGGACTTACAGCCCAGACTTGCAGTGGCCTTAGCATGGGGCCCTGTGTCCACCTGGCTTCTGTTACCCTCAGAGAGAGCCTGGGGTCAGATGTGGCTTAGTGTCCAGAAAGGTTTCCTTTTCTATTTTTGTTCCAGTCTTTGGGAATCGGCCACGTGCAGGCCATGTGATTGGTCCCTCTCTGGTCATGGAACCGGATAGATGTCACACCCCAGTGACGCCAGGAGAATGAAGTGTTGCAGCACTGGGGCCCCCGTCTGAGTACCTGAGGGACTGAGGCTCCCTAGGATGCTTCACAGACATGTGCCGCCTCTCTCTGTCTCTCTCTCAGGAGGACAATGGTTCACAGGTAGGAGCTGTCTTCATCTCTGCCATGGCTCTGGTCAGCAGGTCAGCCTGCATGACCCAGAGCACGGTGCTGCCAAGCCTGCTGTCTCTGGGCTTGAGAGGAATAGAGGCTTCTTCTTCTCAGTGGTTGGGCAAGGGTGTGGGGAGGCAGCGCAGGGCTGAGGCCCTCCCTCTGCCTCCTTGGGGACTGAACCTCTGCTGCCCTTCCCCCTGCACTTTCCTATCAGCCTCATCATCTGTCTGTCCACCTCTACTTTCTCCCTCATCCAATAGGAATTTTCATATTCTTTTGGTCTTCCCAACCATGTCATTTTTTAAAAAGCAAATTAAAAAAAATTTAAATTGTGTTAAAAGTACACATACCATAAAATGTACCACCTTAACCATTTCTTTTTTTTTTTTGATGCAATATGTGCTCTCCCTAATACCCACCCCCTGCTTCCCCCAACCTCCCCCCCCCCCGCCCCTTCAAAACCCTCAGATTGTTTTTCAGAGTCCATAGTCTCTCATGATTCACCTCCCCTTCCAATTTACCCCAACTCCCTTCTCCTATCCATCTCCCCATGTCCTCCATGCTATTTGTTATGCTCCACAAATAAGTGAAACCATATGATAATTGACTCTCTCTGCTTGACTTATTTCACTCAGCATAATCTCTTCCAGTCCCGTCCATGTGGCTACAAAAGTTGGGTATTCATCCTTTCTGATGGAGGCATAATACTCCATAGTGTATATGGACCACATCTTCCTTATCCATTCATCCGTAGAAGGGCATCTTGGTTCTTTCCACAGTTTGGCAACCGTGGCCATTGTTGCTATAAACATTGGGGGTACAGATGGCCCTTCTTTTCACTACATCTGTATCTTTGGGGTAAATACCCAGTAGTGTAATTGCAGGGTCATAGGGAAGCTCTATTTTTAATTTCTTGAGGAATCTCCACACTGTTCTCCAAAGTGGCTGCACCAACTTGCATTTCCACCAATAGTATAAGAGGGTTCCCCCTTCTCCACATCCTCTCCAACACATGTTGTTTCCTGTCTTGTTAATTTTTAACCATTTCTAAGTGTACAGTTCAGTCGTGTTAAGTATTTTCACATTGTACAACATTGTACAACCAATCTCCAGAACTCTTCTTAGCTTGCAAAACTGAAACTCTGTACCTATGGAGCAACGTTCCCCATTTCTCCTTTCTCTAGCCCTTGGCAACCACCATTCTACCTTCTGTCTCTTTGACTTTGATAGTCTAGGTACCTCACACAAGTGGAGTCACGCAGTACTTTGTCTTTTTGTGATTGACTGGCTTATTTCACTCAGTATCATGTCCTCGAGGTTCATGGGCGTTGTTGCATGTAAGAGGATGTCTTTCCCTTTAAGGTTAAATACAATTCCGTTGTCTGGATAGACCACATTTTGTTTCTCCTTTCATCTGTTGATGGACAGTTGGGGCGGGTGGCTTCTGCCTTTTGGCTACTGTGAATAATGCTGCTGTGACCATCAGTGTACAAGCCAACCACATCACTTTTTGAACAAAGTGTCATCTCCTGAGCCCACCCTGCCATTCCCCATTCAGAGAACAAGAACACGGCAGATTTTTCTGCTCTCTGCCCAACTGCTCTCTATCCTGGGCTGCCGAAAGGAATTTCTGTTCCAAGGACATTCTATATTCTTTTGCCTGGGCGATTTAGCCTTGTCCTTCACTCTAGTCTTTTTTTTTTTTTTTTTTTTTTGAGGGGAATCTTTGTGAATTTTCTTGGTGGAAATTTTATCTATTTCCTTTGCACTGTTTTCTTCTGGGAAGATAGAGCGGAAGCATGAGTTGTAATGAGGGGGAAATACTCCTTAAAGGTTTTTCCCAAGGTGAGTGGAACAAGAGATGAAGACACCACAAAGTGACTTCCTGGTGGGGGAGTAAAGGTAGAGGAAGGAGGTGTGATCCTTCTGGGTCCTTCAGCTCCCCTGGATTGGAAGAACATGACCAAGTGTTAGGGAGAGCAGGCCTGGGAAGGAGCATAGGCCAGGCACCCTAATGCGTGTCGTGCATGTGAAGGAAGAAGGGCTGAGAGGAAGAGAGCAGGGTGGTGTGAGACCTGCTGTGTGAAGTGGAAGATAGAAACATTGTCTGAAGATATGTCTGGAATGCTTTTTGGGTACCCAGGTATGTAAAATCTCCCGCACTCATGCCCTATTTTAAACACCAACATTTTGCTTAATATGGAGGTACAGTTTGTATTTCCTTTGAATGTGACTCCATGCCAAGGCTGGGCCTCATGGGGTTCCCCAGGGATTTATTGAAGTAAAATGTTGATTCTAGAATCATTTGTTGCTGGTCTCTGGTCGATACTTCCTTTGAGTTTTTCTGGATTTCCCCTGTTTTCAGTCTTAAATTTAGAGTAAAGGCAGTTTCTCTAGGTCTCAGGAAAAATGAAATGGAATCTTTAGAAAAAACACAAGTAAGAGGGAGGCAATTTTGTCCTTTATGTAGGAATTCAAGCTTTAAAAGGGAAAACAGTTTCCTTGAGTAATGCTTTCCTGAGATAACTTGAAATATGATTTCACCCAAGTTTTCCTCTATTACATTTTATAAACACACTAATAATTCTTCTGACTATAAAGTATAATATTTCCCATGTCATGGTTTCATACATTTCCTTACTCTTGGCCTAGTAGTAGAGATCATATTGGTTTAAGTGTCCTAAGAGACAAACTGTTCTTGTTGTCAGGGATGTCATAGAAGACTTGGGAGAACTGCGATGCAGACCAGGGCTGGCCCTGAGAGTCCCCACGTCTTGCTGAGCCCTTGCCTGGGGTTTTGCACCACCCGTTCCCTCTTTGTGCAATGCTCCCATCCAAAGAGCCACAGGCATCTTTCCTGCTCTCTCAAGAGGGGTTTCTGCAGATCAAACTTCATCTGGATTCCATCATAAATTCCAATGTCTATTTCCTTGAAGATGGAAGGCATTCCTGGGGTGCCTGGGTGGCTCGGTCAGTTAAGTATCCGACTCCAGATCTCTAAGCTCAGGTCTTAATCTCAGGGTCATGAGTTCAGGTCTTGTGTTGGGCCCCATGCTGGCCATAGAGCTTACTTAAAAAACAAAATTGTATCAGTGGTAAAGTGCATAATAAATACATGATATGTATATGTATATGTATGTGTGTGTGTATGTATAAAAAAATATACACACCTATATATACCTATAGGTATATATACACATAATAAGGACCTAAACAATATAAATACATATACAAATACATAGACATACCTAAACACATGATATGTATGTGTGTGTGTGTGTGTGTGTGTGTATAAAGATGGAAGGCATTGCCTTCTCTGCCTTCCTGGCCCCCATGTCTCACTTTTATAGTAAAGACATTTGTTTAATTTCAGGGCTGATTTGTCACTGGAAATGATGTTTCCACTAAAGCAAGTAGTTTCAAGCTTGCAGCATTTAATAATTATCAAACTCTTCCCTTCAGAAAAATCTCCCTAGGACATGACTTCCAGATGAGGAGAAGGCAGGTTTTCTGAAGCTGGTTGTTTGTAGGAGTGAGGGCGTCTTAGGGAGCCTTGTGGAGAGGGCGGTGACGCTCTCTCACTTGGGGTTTTAGATCTGACTTTAGTCCCCCTTTTCCGTATGACGGTTCCAGCAGTGTCCTTGGTGGGCCCTGAGACCACTTTGTTTTCCGTTATGCCTCATCATTTATGGAGGTTTTCCCCACATGGGCTTCACCTTATGTCAGGTAGACAAATACAGTGGCAAATTTCATTATTTCACTATCTTTCCTGACCTCCTATGAGAATTAACTGTTTTATTTAGACAATCGTAGTTGTCAGTCACCCATTATATCCCTGATCCCAGCCCTTCCTCCTGTTATTCTTGCATTGGCAGCAGCAAGAGTCTCTCTCTTTCCTCTGGTGTTGGAGGTTTGACTGATTAACCAACTTTTAGCGAGGGATGTAGTCACTGGAGCTTTTGTTATACTCCATGCATATTTCCCTCTCCCTGGTTTCTTTGATGGCAAAGCCCATCTCCCCTCTGGCAAACCATTCATGTGCCTCTGCTGGGGTTAATGCTTCCACCTAGCAGTGACAGGGGGACAAGACCCAAGCCCTTCAAGAGTTCTCCATGAGCCTCTTGCAGAAGCAACTGGGAAAGAGGCAACGCACCTTCCCTTTGTAGGATAGTTCGTTGTAAGGATGGGGGGGGGGTGAAAACTGCTGCTTGCTGGCTTTGCTACCACGTGGGAAGAGCTTGTCTGAGAATGAAGCCCAAACATAGGAAAGCAAAGCTGCAAGATGGAGAACACAAGATGTTCTTTATGACACCATTGGACCCCTTGACATTGGCATATGGAAGTCAGCTGGATCCCTTACATTTTTGACTATGTGGAGCAATACATCCACTATTTGTGTGTGCCATCTTGAGTTGGGTTTCTGTCATTTGCAACCAGCACATCCTAAGGGATACAACTCCCAGGTGTTTTATCTATGGAAATTTCTCTCTATTCAGTTTCATTGCACACAATGGAGGGACAGCCACCTTTCATGTGATTTTCAGACATTGAAAGGTCTCCTACTAGGGTTGCCAGATAATATATAGGATTCCCAGTTAAATTTGAGTTTCAGATAACAATACTTTATTTTTTTTTTAGTAGAAGTATGTCTCATTCAATATTGGAATTTCAGATTAACGAGAAATAATTTGTAGTGTAAGTATGTCCCATGCAATATGTGGGATCTACTTATATGAAAAAAATTCATTGTTTATATGAAATTCATATTTTTTGAAGAATTTATTTATTTGTCAGAGAAAGACAGAGAGAGAACACAAGCACAGGGAAAGGCAAGCAGAGAGGAAAAGGCAAGCAGAGAGGGAATCAGGCTCCCTGTTGAGCAAGAAGCCTGATGTGGGACTCGATTGCAGGACCCTGGGATCATGATCTGAGCTGAAGGCAGATGCTTAACTGACTGAGCTACCCAGGTGCCCCTGAAATTCACATTTGAGTGTCCTTTATTTTATCTTGTAACCCCATTTTTATCAAATCTGCATCTTTTAGGAATGTGATTGAAATAATATTATGAGGTTTCTAAATTTAAGAGAGGATCCTACATGAGTGTCTTTTATACCAAGAAAGTGAAATCCAAATTTATTTATTTATAATTTGTATTTTTATTTGTTGAGCCTGGTAATCCTATCCCCACCTCAATTATCTTCCTGATCTGATGATACAGCACCTAAATTCTAGTATCAGAGAGTCACCTTATTCTCCTGCTCCGTGGTCAAGGTAAAAAAATAAGGTCTGGGACATCAATGGACACCCATCCTTCTCAGGCATTTGAAGGCATGAGGGCATTACAGTAAATTATGACCTGTGTAGGTGAAAGTTACTCAGGAGAACTAACATTTACCAAGGTTCTCTCACTTGTCAACCATGAAAGGAGAAGCTTTGTATCCATTTATTCATTTAACTTTTGTGACAGCCATAAAATTAATAGAGTTCATCTATTCCCATTTTTAAAAATAAGGATGAATACCCAACTTTTTGCACCAACATGGCTGGCACTGGAGGCGATTATGCTGAGTGAAATAAGTCAAACAAAGAAAGTCAGTTGTCATATGGTCTCACTTATTTGTGGAACATAAGGAATAGCATGGAGGACATTAGGAGAAGGGAAAAGCGAAGAGGGAGAAATCTTAGTGGGAGACGAACCACGAGAGACTATGGACTCTGGGAAACAAACTGAGGGTTTTAGAAGGGAGTGGGGGTGGGGAGATGAATGAGCCTGGTGATGAGTATGGAGGAGGGCATGGACTGCATGGAGCACTGAGTGTTATATACAAACAATGAATCACGGAACACTACATCAAAAACTAATGATGTAATATATGGTGACTAACATAACATAATAAAAAATGAAATAAAATAAGGAAACTGAGACACCGACAGGTGAAGTAATTTGTCCAAAACCACATAGCTCGGAAGAAGTACCAGGTTCTACTGACCCCAAAGCCCTTGATCTTCTCATAGGTTCAGTTTCTTGGGGAGAGGGTGACTCCTGATATCTGTTAGTTGAGTGAGACAGCCCCAGGGCACTGACAGAGAGAGCGGACAGAGGGACAGTGACTGCTTGTGGCCACAGCTTTTGGACCAGAGAATCCGTGACCTTTAATCTCTGCCCACACTCAGCTGGGATGGGTGAACCCTTTGACTACATGTTTCTTCCATGCCTTTCCTTGAGATAGCAATAAAACAAAGCAGATGTTCCTCAAACATATGAAAAATATTCAAATTACTCATAATTAGAGAAATCAAAATTAAAATAACATGGGATACTGTTTTTCACTTACCAGATTTTAAAAAGTTGAACCCAGCCTGCTGGCAGATCTCTGGGTACCATTATACAAGGCTGGAGGGGATGCAAAGTGGTTCAGCGCATCTGGAGAGGCTCTTGGTCACATTCTTCAGAACTCTGTATGCACTTACTTTTTGGTCTGGCCATGTCACTTCAAGACATCCCGACAATGTGAAAATACATGTGCACTGTTTGCAATTGTGAAGTATGTCTGTAGTTTAGCTAATAGCATTGTATTATGCGAATTTCCTGGTTTTTTAATTTTATAATTTTATTGCGGTTATGCAAGATGTTGACAGGAGGGCAAGCGGGGTCGGGGGGAGAGTACTATCCTGTACTATTTCTATAAGTCGAAAATGATATCAAAAGACAAAGTTTTAATGACAAGGAAGCTGAGTTTTCAACTCTGTATGTGGGGCATGGGGTCAGGCCTGGACCAGAAGTGAAGGGCCATAGATGCCCACGGGCCTCCTCTGCAGGCTCAGTGCCTTCTGGAGAAGGGGCCAGGGCTAACCTTATCTCATCTGTGACAGAAGATGGGGAGGGGTGCCCACAGTCCTCAGCCACATGCTTGCAGAGACTGCAAGGAGCAGTGAGCCCTCCCTGTGAGAAAGAGAAGGCGGCCTACCTGCCCAGACTGTTGCTAACATTTAGATTAAGTCCATGAAGGATGCCCTTGGGAATAGTTTCATTATTTTAAAGTTGCATCTCATATGTGAGAGGCTGACTGTTCTTTCTCAGTCACTGGTTATTTGTATTGTACGTCCAAACACCTTGAACTCTTAAGACCGTATGCAACTTGGTGTGGCATTTTGGGTCCTGCAGAGAGAACACTATGGAATACTTATGATGGGAGTCGGTCCTCTTTTCCTGAACAACTTGCTCAAAAATTCAGTCCTCTTATTTGTTTGAAAGACTGTAAAGTTGGCAGATGAATTCAAGTGTCCTTAAAATGACTTGGGCATCTCCTAACATTTTTATCATTTCTAATTTATGCCTTAGAGTAAAACAGACATGAGCTGTTTTCCATTTGCTCTTCTGAATTGTTTTGCTGGAACTTGGCTTTGGGCTTCAGTGATACCTCCTCAAAATATCAAACCCTTGATTCTGTGGAGATGGGGTGAATTGATGGGGTGTGGGGGATGCTCATTCTGCGGCCAGCTTCTGGAGTCATCGCAGAGGCAGAGTGGGCCCAACGCAGTCAGGTGAGGGTGCCTATCCCTGGGGCCTCCTACCTTGACCACCGGCAGGAGCTAAATACCACGTTAAAGCTGATTTAATCCCCCAGGAGCCCCATTAAGATAAAAAGCTTACGTATTTTTCCAAAGATCACCAGGTTAATAAAATGTTGGAGCTGGGACTTGACCCCAAATCCAGAGCTCTTTTTCCTCTGCACACTACCCGGAAGAGGGAAATCTAGTCGGCCATCTCTGCCCCTTTGCTGAGACCATGCCTATGGGGAAAAATACTGGGTGCCCTCTGTCAGTGCAGACCCCTCATTTCTGTTTTAAAAATCAGAGCACCTTTCTATTGTTCCCATCTCAACCCTAGCATGTTTTCCTGGGCATGGAAGTCATATAGAAACTTCACTTGGCATTTTCGACAAGGTTGGCTGGTCCTGGAGGCTTCAGAACAAACCTCAACACCTTCTTTAGGATTCAGAGTCCTGGGGTACTAGGGTGGAAATGCCAAGGGCTTCCTTCTTTTCTTTTCAAGGGAACATTCCATGTGTGTTTTGAAGTCACCCCTTGAGTGTGACTCTGTCTCAGCTTTGGGTTTCCTTGGGTAAATGACTTCCTTCTCACATCTCAGTCTTTTCTATAAAGTGGGGACGGCATTTCTTTTCACAGAAGTATGGTCTGAATTGAGTGACCTGCCAGGAAAAGCACCAAGTACATTGTAGGTATTGAGCAAACGAATGTTATTATTTGGACAAACACTATTAATTCTCCATACAGCATTTCTCCACATCTCCCCTTCCCAGTGCTCAGGCTCTTTTCAACGAAGAAGGATAAAGTTGGAGAGCATGTTGCCTCTCAGAATTCCTTTTATTTCTAGAGGACAGAAACGCTGCCAAAGAGGAAAATGGAATTTATCCCAGGCTTTTGTGCAGGTTTTATTTGTATGCAAAAACGAGCAAGTCGTCTTTGTTCTCAAGATGAATTTCATTCTAATCGTTTGCCAGTGAATCTTTTAAAATTTCGTAATTGCCATTCTTAGCATGCTCCAAACTGAGAGATAACAAAAGGATTAGGTGGCCAGTTCAGATTGGGTTTGGAGATGGATGTGCATTTGAAATGCTTCAGCTGTGCCCTGAGTCATGCCAGTCCACTGAGACGTGAACAGTGGATGGTGGAGTCAGCAATGCCCACCCCGCCCCGCCCCGCCCATCACCGGTCCTGGGGATGCTGGATGGTGCAAGGTAGACCAGAGGGACGGACTCTGAGTGGGAGTGCCCCGCCCCCTCCCTAGCTCTACATGCAAATGTGTGGACACTTTACAACTTGGGAATTTTTTTTTTTTTTTCAGCATTTATTGTCCTATGTGATTCTCTCAAAAATCCTAGGGAAGAGATAAGGTCGAGATTATGATCTTATCTTACACAGGAGGTTCAGAGAGGTTGTGGCCAATATAAATGACAGAGCCTGAACTTGAACTCACATCATGAGACTCTAAAACTCACAATCTTTCCACTATAATTGTCTGCCTGCATATTATAATGGTCCAAGTTTGAATTAATGACAATCTTTTTTTTTTTTTTTCTTTTTTTAAAAGCAGTCATGTAATCCTGTGTGAATTACCAAAGCATGGAGTTTTGTACTCTGGGGCTCTGGTGCACTGTTTCCTACTTCAGCTCTCAGACCTCTTGGATCTCTTTCCCCCTCACCACCTTGCTCCCCCAGCCTGCGGGCCCCAGTGGGCAAGATGCTCTCGCTTCTTCACATCTCAGAGCACCACCAGTATGAAATGATAATGTATTGGGTCTTACTAAACATTTGGGGTGACAAGGTCACAGTGAGAAATATTAAAGCTAAATGTTAGAAATCACCGCTTCCATCACCCAACAAAGAATTAAAAAAAAAAAAAAAGATTAATCCTTCACAGAGTTGCTCTCATGAAGCAACCCAATCTTTGCCTTGCTTTTCTGTCTCGTTTCCTTTTTCACAGAGACAGCCCTTCCCTGACCCTTTTTAGGGTGTATCTTTCCCGTCTTTAAGGAAATCACCATCTTTTGCTCACGGAAGTTGGCTTCGTTTAAGTATCTTTCCTACGGATCCCTTCAGCCTTACTCAGTTCTGGCTGCTACAACAAAACACCATGGATGGGGGGCTTAGATGACAAACATTTATTTCTCATCATTCAGAGCCTGGGAAGCCCAAGATCAAGGTGTCGGCAGATCTGGTGTCTGGTGAGGGCCCTCTTTTGGTTTGCTGAGAGCCTCCTTCTTGTGGGTTCTCACACTGCAAAGAGAGCAAGCACTAGTGTCACTTTTAGAGGGAAACTAATCACATCCTAAGGGGCTTCACCCTCATCGAAACCTAATTAGCTTCTAATACAATTCTAGGGGGGGTTAGGATTTCAACAAATGAATTTTGGGGGAACACGGACATACAGCCCATAACATCTCTTACATAGGCCATTCATGGGACAAAGGGATCTCTAACAGTTTATTGCCTACATTTGGTATGGAGGGAGGAAAGATCTTGGCAAACCAGGTCTGCTTTGAAGGATCTGCTACTGTGAGGTAAAGATACTGGCTTCCAGCTACCTGAGGACAATTTGTGGACACACATCCATGTTCAGATGCACACTTACGTGTCTCCCAAGGACACACACAAGTGTTCGCAGGAAACTCACATGAATCCTAGGTTTAGGATGAGAGCTGTTTTCCTAAGGTGACATCATTTCTGATCCTTCCCCTGGCTGAGGGGCAGGCAGACATCTACCTTTTTTCTCCTGCCTTCAGGTTCGTGCACGGGAAGGTTTCTGTGCATACGAAGTAGGGGTTCACCACACTACCTTCCTGAAGAGCAGAGCTGTATACCTCTTACTCCATCTCTGGCAACAGAAACAAAGGGACACACACTTTGGAGTTTGTGTGGCTTCTTGGGTTAGTGAGGCTTCTGTCTGAAGTCCCTCTTGGCCAGCATTAGTGGAGTAGCACTAGCTTCTTACTCTCCAGGCTGTGTGAGATCTATGGAGGCCGGTGCCATTTCTTATCCAACCTTGTATTTTCATAGCCTGGTGCACACCTGACCTACAAAGGTTAGTTTAAAGACTGACTGACTGAATGGACAAAAAAAAAAAATGAGTGTTCCTGCAACTAAAGGAAACTTGGAGGAATAGTGGATATGGTACATTTATATTTAAGCAAGAATAAAAACAATAGTCTTACTCTGTATCATTTTGGACTCAGGGTCTATCAGGTGAAGACCATGTATTGATTTTCATATTTACTAAGGCATGTATTAGAATAGTGCTTTATATAAATAAATTCACTGCAGTTTATAGTCTTCAGGATACCTAGAATACTTTGCCTATAGAAACATTTTTGAATGAATGGGTTTTAGGTCAACATAAGTGTCTTCATGTCAACATATGTGTCTTCATTTTTCCTTCTTTTTTTATGTTGGTTTTTAAAGTCAGTGATCTAGAAAATTCAATTACTGCATCAAAACTTTCTCTGATGATGACAGACTAATCAATTACTGCTGGAAATATTTCTTTGTAGAACACAGCTTTGTAATTATTTTCTTGCTTGAATGCAGAACTTGGCAATTGCTTTTACATGTAAATTCTGGGTAGAATTTTTATGACTTTTATGTAGTGTTTTTTGATAACAGAATGAGAAATTTGGTGGGTGAATTCTTCACCATTTAGTGTGAAGTATGGGAGATTAACTCAGGGAGATGTCTTGGGAAATTGAATTAAAAGGTTGGAAAATAAGAGAGAAAAGTGAGATGTTGAGGGAACCGGTTTGGGATTTCCACCATCTATAGTATAGGCATTCTTAAAAAAAAAAGGAAAAAAAAAACAATGAAGAGAAATAGAGGAGAATAAATTATGAAAGAAAAACTTGACAAAACTTGTTTGTAAATGAAAGACAAAATGTATTTCCATATTGAAAAGGCCACATAATGCCCAGCGTGATGTTCAGAAAAACCCATATTGAGGCAAATCATTGTCTTAGAAACAGCCTAAAGTTTCCAGAAAAAAGAAAAAAGTAATTGACATATAAAGGAGCAAGAATCAAAATTGTTAGTTCTTCAAAAGTGATGGGAACCCAGAAGGTGATATGGTAATGACTCCAAAATTTTGAGAAGACAGTATTTCCATATTTCTATATTCAGCCAAAATAACACTATGTGTGAGGGCAAGATAACAATAGTTTTAAACACACAAGGCCTTATATGTTTAATGCCTATGTACCCTGTGTTGGGAGCTACCGACAGACATACCTCATAGAAATGAAAGAGTCAATGAGGGAGACAAAAAGATACATTTGGTCCTGAAAATAGGATTCTAGTAGCAGAGAGGAAGGACATTTTGAGAGCGTCCATGTAAGGAGATCCCAGGATGCTCGTCAGGCAGCAGGAAAGCAGCCAGCCCTGAAGGCAGCAGAGGTAAGCCTTCTGGAGGAAAATCTCCAAAGGGTGTCTGTGTGTGTGGAAGGAAACTGACAGACCACTTGATAACATTGGGAGGATTGTCATCTCACAGTTGGAGTACTTGGCATATAAAAACCTAACACATATTTAAAAAAACCTAAGCAATTTTTTTTCCAGGAAAAATGCAAATTTTTGCAAGAAAAGAAATGGGCTCCTAGTGCACCTACGTCTCAGCTGTGAGTAATATTCCCATGGTCATAATAATGTAAGAATTGAATATTAATTTACCAGAAAGTGTGATCAAATGTATTAGGAGGATGGGAAGAGGGAGGGATATGTGCACTTGCATATGGTGTTTGAAGAATGTTCCATTCTCCATGGTGATAAGTCAAAGGACAGAGTCTAATACTGACAAATAATCAGGAAGTACCCATATAAGCACGTTGTTCAGCAAAGTATGATATCAAACACATGAGACAGGTAAGAATGGCCAGTGGCTCCCTCAGGGTAGGAGGACGGGGACTGTGAACACTCTGACCCTTTCTCCTTCTTTCTTTCTACGCATTCTCAACAATCCTACACTGACCAGACAAATAGCGAACTTTATCTCGCTGTGTTGGAATGAAAGGAATGAAGTGAAGTCCATAACGTTGCCTTAGAAAGCTGAATGATCTTTTTCCCAAATTATTCAAATTCTTACTAGGCTCTAACAACACCCGTTCTTTTAGAGAGCCCAGTCCTATTCCTAAAGCAGAGAGGAAGTTTGAAAAGAAGTTCTGTCCATAAACTAGTACTTGGCTCAGCTTGATGCACTATGGAAACTTACAGAGGCATGACAAGTCACATCCATCATGGGCTTGATCATTTTGGCCTGGCCAACCTACAAGGAGTTTATACAATTTTTTTTTTTCTCTAAAGATGATCTTGGATTGACATACCCTGTGAAATCAGTGAGGAGAGCTGGGTGGTGGTAGGGAAGGTTTTACGTTGCTCTGGAAATTGAAGCAGAGGAGGGGCCCAGAGAAAGCACAATGTTGACATTTTGGTATATTTGGAATTGTTTTTATAACTCCTTTGCCTCTGTTAATCCATTACTAAGTGATGGTTAGGGAATGAAGCTGTCTTAGAATCAAAGTATTTACTCTCTTTCTTCAACTCTCCCTGCCCCCTACCTTCCCCTGTCTTCCTCCCAGCATCATTTTCTTCCCGTGAGCTACTCGAGGCCTTGCCCTTCCAAGCCCAGCTTCCATGGGTGTGGATGTCCTCAGCTGAGTGCCCGTGTGGGTGAGGCCATTGGCTGCAGTGACATTTTTACCCCTGGGGATGTGGTTGCATTGAGATACAGTAACTTTGGTTCCAAATAGTCTCTAAAGACATCTGGCCCATTAAGGCAAATAGTATTATTTGTGAGTGATTATTGCTAAGAAGGCTCAGGCATGTATTGTGCGACCTGTTAATTGAAAAATTACTTCCTGTTTTCAGTGTTCTGCTGCTCACCATAGACAAATGATGATGCATTTGACAAACTTTTCATGAGTTTTGTGTTCCAGCTTAGCTCTGAATATGTAAAACAGTCTGTTCTCTATTTATTCGGTGTGTCCTGAAGTGAATTTTTGAATGCAACATGTTTTGTTCCCTATTAAAACTACCCAAGCTTTTGCAAGTGTCGAATAAAAGAACAGATAGTAGTAGGTCTGGGCTACATCCGGGGGCTACTGGAGACAATAAGATTATTTATTTGTAAATCCTCTGAGGACCAGGCAGTCTAAGCTTTACTCACTTTTCTGTTTCTCCTAGGGATTCTGTAGAATTTGAGCAAAGCTGCAAAATCTTCTCTTCCTATGCTTGATAGCAAAGATTATAATTGTGGGGCACTTTGTGCCATTAAGACAGAGAGGCCGAAAGGGTGTTTAAAAGGATGACAGTGTAAATTAAATGTCCTAAGATTGATCAGGTATCCTCTGCCTTCACGCAGAGTGTCCACCAAAAGCTCGCTGCTGTTGCTGAAGCCATGTGGTTGGTACTTAACGAATGCTTCTCTTGCGAGTGAATCAAGGCACGAGGAATGGCTCATAGGGAAACCACGTGAAGTTCTTTGAGGCCCCAGAGCTCGCAGCCTGCTTTCAGAAGACCTAGGTTTCTATCTTAACTCTAACCCTTTTCTCATCCAGTGAACTTAACAGAACCTCCATTTCTTTATCTGCAAATAGAGATGATTCTCGTTACCCCTTGTGAGTAGGAATTAAAATCATGCATGCCAACAATGTGTGTAAATGTATGTTTTTATTTAGCTTTAATAGTGGAAGTGATCAATGAAAATAGATGTGTGCTCTTTGTTACCAGGACAATTTACGTTTAGAATCCAGCACAAGAAATAAAGAATTATTTGCTATTTGAGCATTCAGGCCAACAGAAGTAAGGTAACTATATTTTGTGTATGCAATAAAAGCACAAGATTTGATTCAAATGGAAATAAGTCTCTACATATTTTAGGTTATATTGATACTGTCCGTTCTGAGTTCCTGCAGCATTTGCTTTTTTCTGCTGTTCACTTAGCACTTGGATGCGGTAAGAATGCGTGCTTGAATAACAATTATTAACTTGAGCGAGTTCAAACTTTCCTTCTGCCAAAGAGAATCTGCAGTTGGCAGCCGCGGTATCATCCCCCTCCCAGTCTGTTTCCAAAAAGGTTGTTTTTGCTTTACACAATTTGACATAGATATATTTGTTTTCCTCTGCTTTAAAACACCATTTTAAATGGTCTTGCCATTTAATTAGCGGAGACACTGAATCTAGAATGCTTGAGAAATAAACAAATCAAACAAGAAAAAAAAAAAGGGTACTCTTTGTACTAAAAATCCATGGGAGAGAATGGAGAGGGAAGGCAGGAAGAGGAGGAACATAAAAAGAAAATGGAGAGGAAGATGTTTCTAGGGTCCTAGCAAGTGAGAAGCTCTGGAGGCAAAAGTCAGGGAAACGTTCAGGAGAAAGGAAAAATTTCATCGGTTTGACACAAGCCAAGAGTGGACTTCAGGCTGTTTTTTGAAGGTTGACCTCCACGTGGCCTGGCTTAGAGACTGGCCCCTGTGGTTCATGGATTTAGTTGGGTTATAGGTGGAAGGGACCACGTGATAGTTTACAGCAAGTTTTTCTCTGTCCAGCCAAATAGCTGCATCTTTTTTGTCACTTTTCAATAGGCTCCAGCCTCATTCATTCCCCTCTCTTGACCATGAGAATAATTTCTATGAATCATGACGGTGGTTATGTCAACCTTCTGATTGAAACCGTCTCGAAGGATATGGACCGCTCACACCCTGTTATTCAGATGTGACACATATGCAGGCACACACCACCATGAGCCCATTGCCCATTTGACTGCTCAGCATGGCCCTTCCGCTCTCCCTGGGAAAGAGTCTTCAATAACCCAGTAAACAATACCGATTTTCTGTCAAAGAGTTAAGACGATTTCCCAGCAGAAGGTGGAGAGCAGACCTGTTCTCTCGTCTGCCCCAGTAACGTCCGCCCACACCCAGAGTGGATGTCGACCAAAGTGGCAAAGGCAGAAGCCACATCCCACATGAAGTCTAACCAATACATGAAGGCACCAGTGACGTGGCAGAGGGCAGGGGTGTGGTGGGAGCGCCTGCCCTGATAGGGAGCAGTGCTCCGTCACCGCCAGTGTGGTCCATTTCCAGCACGTGATAACACTGTCTGCGCCAGGGGCAGACTCTTCCCCGCTCCCTTCCTTCCCCCGTGCTCCACCACGAGATGGCACCTGTCCCTCCCTTGCTTTAGCTAGAGTTTGGTGAGCTATTGTATCCCGTGTTTGATCAGACTGATACAGAGATCCTGATGACCTCCCAGGACTGTGGAAGTCACAGCTTGAGGTGTGATTGGAGTTCTCGAGGCCTGGCATGATGGGTCCACGCCCAGTAAGACCGGTGGAGCGAGTCCATATCTTAGACTCTGCAGACGGGCTGCTGGCCCCAGAACGACGAGACAACCGTGACAGTAGAAAGAGCACTGGGGTTGGTCAGGCAGCTGTAGATGGGACCTTAACTTTGGCTGGCACACCTGTACTCACCTTCTGAACTTTGGGTTGCTTTTCTAAGTCCCTATAGCCATTAAGTGCTATTCCTTTCAAGGGGCTCTGTTAAATCAAGTCCTGAATTTGTTATACTTTCAAGGTGCTTTATAAAATAAACTATTGTTGCTGTTGTTTTCAAGTGCAGCTGCCTTAGTTATTCTAAACCCCAATGCATTTTGATTTAAGGTAAAAGCTAAAAAAAAAACAAAAGAAGAAGAAAAGAAGTACAAGCTCAGCTTGCTTCCAACGGACAGGTATTTGAGATTGTGACTCATTTCTGACAGATCCTTAAAGAATAAAAGGCGATTCACAAGGTACAGAGAAAAGGGAAGTGGTCAAGTACTGACACTAACGTTTACCAGCAGGCGGGCAGCCATGAGAAAGGGAGGGGCTTGGAGGCGAGGCCAGTGCTTTAGAAACAGACCCTTCCTGGACCGCAGCATGGGCACAGCTCACCAGTACCTGCAAGATGAAGTCCCTGCTCCTAAACGTGGCAGATGCAGGCTTGGAAACCTGCCTACCCCTTCCTCTCCATCTTTCTGCATTGTCCCTTGCTTGTGTCCTATCCATGAGCTCTAGCCTCTCTCAAGCAGCCAAGTCTCCAATGGTGACACACTCTTTCATGCCTCTGTGCCTTTGTATGTCCTATTTCCCCTTCCTGGGAAACCCAGATTTTTTTTTTTCTTTCTTTTTTTTTTCTTTCTGCAAGTTTGTAGTCTTCTTCAGGAATTAGTAAAAAATATCGTCGCTCCCATGGACATTTCTCTGGTTCCATTCCTGGTCATATCCCAAACAGAAGCAATTGTTTTCTCATCTGTGAAGAGTCAGGATGCCAAGTATGACTCTTGTCTACCCCACTTAATGCTGTGTGATCTCCAAGAAGTTATTTAATCTCTATGTGCTTCATTACTCAATTGTAACATGATCCTATCAATAATACCATCACTTATAAAATTCTTAAAAAATTTTTTTAAAATATTTTATTTATTTGTTTGTTAGAGAGAGAGCACATGAGAGAGAGTGAGGGGCAGCCAGAGGGAGAAGCAGGATCCCTTCTGGGCAAGGGGCCCGATGCGAGACTAGATTCCAGGACCCTGGGATCATGACTTGAGCCAAAGGCAGACACTTAGCTGACTGAGCCACCCAGGCGTCCCTCACTTATAAAATTCTAATGAGGATGAGGTTCTTAAGAAAGTTTCCTGGAATCGCATACCAACTTACTAAGTGCTAATTATTTATTATTTTTATTATCATTTATTACTGCTACTACCATTACCACTATCTTATATACCTCCCTAGTGTTTTTGTTCACACAAATTTTATTTATGTGATTATTCTTATTTGTGTCAGTTTCCCTCAATCTCATTTATTTTTAATCTTCAGGGCTTACCATAATGTCTGGCATGAAGTGATATCCAGTAAATATTTCTGATTTTCAATTATTGGTGTCTATGTTCTTTTTTCCTTATCAGATGATAGGTTCTTGAAGTATGTTTTCTGCTTTATAGCCGTACCCTGAATGTAATCATCACTCAAAAGTCTAATGCAGAAACAGGTGAATTAATGAAGAGTGCATAGAAATGACTTCATTTAAATATTGGCTTCCAGAGAGCTGGGCAGACCGCTGGTGTAATGGAAGATTGTCTCAGCTTGTCCTGTGGCATCAATTGGAAACCTGAAAGCAAATACTTTGGTCCGATTCTTTGTTTCACAAACTTCTGCTAAAACTAAATGGCAGTCAGTATGTCGTGTTAAAGATGAGGGTCTGACTTCTGGACCTGATGTCGGGGTGTGGAAGCCATCAGAGATAGATCAGGGGTTCCTATGGAGGCAGTCAGGTGACCTAGCTAACTTACATGTTCTTTGTGAATCTGAGAGGTACGATTCTGTGCCCCCCAGCCTTAAAAGTCTGTATTTCCACAAAATAAGCCCTTATAAGTAAAGTTTCTCTTATTCTACAGACCACCTAGTGGATATTATTTGATGAGAGTTTTCCTTATGCTATATTCATCAGGTTACAAATAGTTTAAAGTCATCATTATCCTCAACGAGGGATCAGACAGAGCACAACACTTTGATCCAACTTCTAACTGAGGGAATATATTTCCATGGAAGTGGTTAAAATGGGTTGTTCCGTACCCTAAGAGCGTGATGTGCTTTTGACCCATTTCACATCTTCTTCCAGGGAATAACATTTTGGACTTTGAATTGATTATTTAACAGCTCTTATTAGCTCTTACTATTAAATATTATTCCTTTAAAGGGACACTTCTTAAGCTCTTTGAGTCCTGAATTTTTGTCTTGTTTAAAGAGTGCCATTTAAGGTTTAGATCAAGAGATTTTGGGGGAATGGTTCAAGTAGAAAATGGGATGTAACCTTTAAAGACTTTGCCAGGGACCTGGAACACAGAAAAAATGTGAGGTCATTATGAATGCAATGTGAGACTCTACTTTTTTTTTTTTTTTTCCTGTAAGCTGCTGGAAATGAAAAGTGTAAATGGAAAGATAAATGAGGGAGGGATTTCAAAAGTTCTTCACCAAGGAGCCCAGTTATTGCCTGAAATGGCAAGGAGAGTAGTGCAGATGCTTCTTGAAGCTGCCTTGGACAAACTCAAATGCCCAAGAAGCCTAAACATGGCTGCCAGAAGCCCCTTGCTATGCTCGGCTTTAGTACCTGCCTCTGGGTGTTGGGTGCCCATAGATAAGTTTCTTTTTCCTACTGACCTTTCAGGAGATTATGCTTTTTAGACCAGTCAGGTGAGACCACATGCTTAGATTCTGGCTAATGGATTTGAGCTTCAGTAATATTAGCCACTTCCAGGCCAGGCTCCTAAAGTACCTTGTACAGTCTCTTTCATCATCTCAATTTGAAAGACCAAGAGCCAAAAAAGGAATCCAAAGCTAGGAGCAAGCCTTGTCCCCATGCAAGCAAGCCTGGGTTCCTGAGTGACCACGTGGAGGAGAGCCACCGGGGATAATGTTCTGCCTAAAAATATCTGCAGGAGGCGTTGTACAATCAGGCAACGGACTGAAATGTTGTTAAGCTACAGAGATCTCAGAGTTTATTTGTTATGGCAGCAGTTGTGTGACATTTTCTGACCAACAGAAATGAGTAAAATACAGATCTTGTCTTCAAGGAGTTAACTTCTTGGTCAGGAGAAGCATATAAATAAATGATTATAAAGCAATATGATCCGTAGAGCAAATAAGGTGTGTAAGACATAACAGAAGTAGAGCAGGGAGTGAGATGGGGAGGATGATGGTGATAGAAAGACTTTCTGGAGGAAACCCACCATGGTGTATTTCTTGCTCTCATGGGTGTGTTAAGGGAGGGGGGTCTGGGGATGGGGAAAAGAGGAGAATGAGAGGCAGGTCAGTGTTGCTGGAGCAGAAAAGATGAGGTTGAGCTTGGTGACATGTGGGGCTGCAGACGAAGCAAATGTCAGACCTGCAGAGTCTAACTGATCACACTGGGGACCTGGGCTTTTGAGCTCAGTCTGTTCCACGTGGTGATCTGTGGTGATGTAAGAAGCTTGGGTCAGGATGTACATCAACACTCCACTTCTTGGATTGTTCACAGAGAATGTCTTGCTATTAAAAAAAAAAAAAGTCAGCTGAATTAAATAACAAGTGTAGTGATAGAGTTGATTCACATTCAGGCGGGAGTTTCTTACTTTGTCACATCCAGGAAACTCTTCATTGATTTGAGGGCACACTTTGAGTCTCTTTACTTTAGACAAGTCATGCCACTTCTGTGGATGATGGGTGTGTATATCCAGGGCATATATCCAGGGCAGGAGCCACTTAAAGGGCATGAGGAAGCAATTCCAGAGGAAGATGATAAAGACATTAACTAGAACAGTAGTCATACCACTAAAGAGGAGGGGATGGATTTCAGAGATATTTAGTGCAGGAATGCGGCACTGTGTGGACAGTGAAGGAGAGAGAGAATTAAAAACTAGGTTTGTCTGACAAGACCAGTGTTCTATTTACCATCCTACGCTGTACAGTGATCTTAAGGTGAGATAAGGCACCAGGCAGAATGTGAATTGAATTTTGGTAGTAGATCATTTATAAGAGCCATCCTTGCTCTATTTTCATAGGCAATATCCTTTAATGAAAGGCAGAATGTTCCTTTTGAGGAGCATAAACAAAATTCAAGGCAAGGGCTTCAAACTAATCTGATATTAGGTATATAAAAAAAGACCAGGTTGATCAGCAAGTGACAGGGAAATAGGGAGCTTTTATATAGACTGAAAAAAAAATCAATACTAGCATAATAGTTTACAGAGGCAATGCATTTTTTAGTTAAAAATGTCTAAAGATGAGCATATGAGTCGATAGGTATAGAAACTCTTGAGGACATAATTCTCATTCAGTGCAGATAAGCAGTTATCTGAAGCCAATTATCTGATATAATAAGAAAAGAGCTCATGTTTTTGCAAAGTGTCTTCCTTTGAGTATGTTTTAGGAATGATTATTTTCAAAGTTAGCCCGCTTATTAGGGGACTTTTCTATATCTAACCAGAGAGAAAAAGGGAAGAAGATTTTGAATATATACTATGTTTATAGAACCAGTGGTGTTTTGGGGATTTTTAGAACTGGGTCGAGAGGCGTAGCCAAGGTTTTCAGAACCTCTCTAATTTAGGTATTCAGGCTTAGATATTATAAAATCCAAATATTCTAATTTATAGTTAAAGAAAGAAGACATAGATAAGGGAGGAGTCTTGCCCAAGGTCACAGTTTGGTAGGCTGTGACTATAGCCTAGGTATCTTAGCCTCCAGTGGGTCTGAAATGTTAAGCTCAGTGCAAAACTGGGCTCTATCTTAGCCACTGTCATATCCCTATAGAGGCTGGAGCCCTGCATGGCACAGAGAATCTGTTGGCTGTACCATTCCAGTAATGGACCATGTGCTTAAGTTTTAGGATTCCTACAACATGGAAAAGCTTAGTATGACATTGGAGAGATTCTGGTTCCCCCAAGTGTTCTAGTTCTACCAGGTTCTCTGTCTTACAGCCTACTCATCACTCTCCCCAGCTCACATGTGTCCAAGGATTTGGGAGTAGTCCAGCCCCAGGGTGGCAGGAGGTTGGGGAGCCCAAAGGCTCTGCACACAGGCAACCTGGCTTTAGTTCTGCTGTGACCTGGCTCTGATTCTTGCTCTACCTTCAATCAGCGATTGAAGCTGTTTCGCGATAACCCGAAGCCCAAGTCTCTGTCTTGGTTTTTTGCTCGTTATCTTAGGCTAAACGAGGCTCGAGTACAGTAACAAATAAGCCCCCAAGTCTCAGTGGCTTGATACATGAAGGTTCATCCCTTACTCAGGAGTCTGGCAGCCCTCTAGGATAATTTCCTTTCAAGCAGGGAGTTAAAGATCTCAGTTTCTTGCATCTTGCAGTTGTACCATGTGGACAGCATGCCTTCTGGTTCAGCTGGCAAAGGAAGAGTGGACTGGAGGGCTGGACACCATCTCTTAAATGTATTAGCTTGGAAAAGATGCATGTCACTTCTGCTCAATGCCTATTGGCCAGAATTAGTTACATGGCTTTCTCTAATCTGTAAGGGGGTTGGAAGTTTAGGAAAACATACAGATTTTGGTAAGTAATAAAGAACTCTGTGAAAATGGGACCAGGCAAATAAGTGAGAGATCACTGAGATTTTAATCATTTCTTCTCCCTTTCCTAAAAAACAAAACAAAACAAAAAACCCTTATAACAAGTTGACTTTGCACAGCGGAATGTTCTTTGTGTCTTAAAAAGACATAAACCAGCAGTGTTGGTGGGTCTAGGAAATATAATCGGTGAGGCTTTGTGGCTTAGCAAGATATAAACCAGCAAGACTGGTGGGTCTAGGAAATATAATTGGTCAGGCTAGCTTCTTGACAACTTTGCTAGTGCCAGTGACTGCTTTGAGATTAGGTCACATGAACTGTCTTGTGGAGTAATAAAAGGTAGCATGGACATGGCTGGGCTGATCCCAAGTTGGCTGACTATTCAGTTCAGACAGAGCTAAAGAAAAACAGTTGCCCAGTGGCCTTTCAACTCTGCTGCTTTCTTGTTATTTCTTCAGCCATTTATAGTCTCGTGTCTGGATAGAGCTGGGCCAAAGTTTGGCAGGATTTGAGGAAGATAAATCATTTGCAGACTAGTAAGGGCCTCACAGCTTTACCAGGAAAGGGAAATTGGAACCTTGGATTGGAGTAGACCAGTGTCTCCTTCTACTGGTCAAACATGCTTTTCTTTTAACCCCCATGGAAACCAAAGCACAATTGTAGAATCATAAATTCTGTTCCTTCATTTGGTAAATGCCCTGCTATGCATTTGGTGGGAAGGACCCAAGGGTACCAGGCAGGCAGAGCAAATGTCAGTTGGACATGATGTGGCTGATGTGGAACATTGTGCTGGATGAGTGGGGCGTGGTGCCTGTCTTTGTGTTTTCTACCAGCATCTGTTCTTGAATAGGATTGGCTTAGAGACTTCTGTTACACACGAGAGAAAACAGTGGGGAGAAAACCAGCTGTAAGTCCTTCCCACTTTTTCCACCACTAGTTTCCCCTCCTGAGGCTAATCAGTTATTACATTCTCACAGTTGTGACTGAATAACTCACCAATCTGTTTTATACTCCCTACCTGATTGTCTTTGCCTTAGCTTAAAGCTCGACCATGTTCCATCTAGAATATTTTAATAGCACCCTAACTGGTCTTACTACCTTGACTCTCAATTTAACTAGTTTGTTTTTTATTCTTCTATATGGATTGATAATGCAAAATCCAAATATAATCATGTCACAGGTGTGTGTAAAAATTTTTCAATGGTTTGATCATCTGTGGAATAAATTCCAACCTACCTGTTGTATTTCATATGGCTTATCATGATGCGGCTGCTGGTTTTCCCCTTTGGTCTCACATCTCTACACTCCACCGTATGTGGAATAATCTGTAGTTACCAGATTGTCTTATGCCCATTAGTGCCTCTTGTCTTTTCCCGAATGTTCCACCCAGAAGGTTCTTCCTTTACTTTTACACCTTGCATACACTTTGATCTTTCAGGACTCTGCCCAGATACCACCTCCCTTAGGGAAACTTTCTAGATCTCTTCAGTTGAGTTAGAAACCCTGTACTGGGGCTCTAGTAGCATTTGTTACTTTGAACCATCATATTTGACATGCTCAGAATCTTTGTGTAGGCACCAAACCTCTTGAGGGCAGGAACCGTATCTCTCTCTTTGTCTCTGTCATGTTTGGCTCTGTTTTTGAACCCTCTGTTCTAGTTTATCAATCTAGATGTTTGTTGTTATGGCAACATCCCACTGTCTTAACTATGGCTTTATTATAAGTCTTGAAATCAGATGATGTAAATGCCACATTTTATTCTTTTCAAGGTAGATGTGCCATGACTGGAGCTATTTCAAAATAGAGCCAGAGCAGGCACTGTAGAGAAAGTGCCTTACCTGCCTTGGTTTGAACTTTTCAAAAACCTTTGGACTGCACCAAACAGCCTCTGTTTTACACAGTTGTTGAAGTGGGCAGGGCAGTGGGCATCCGAATCGATCATAAGATTGTTGGCTGTGGATTTTCCGAAGACAAGATAGGTAATAAATTCCTAT
This sequence comes from Mustela nivalis, assembly GCF_964662115.1. Classification (NCBI taxonomy): domain Eukaryota; kingdom Metazoa; phylum Chordata; class Mammalia; order Carnivora; family Mustelidae; genus Mustela; species Mustela nivalis. Next base: position 12,682,052 of record NC_139027.1, read on the forward strand.
CAGGAATGGTGTCCTTTGTTGACACCAATAGAATTGTTGATCAATGTGTAGCTGAAAGTGGCTCAGCATGTTAGTATCAACTGACAGTAGTTTTTCTCTTTTATGGAAGTCATATGACTGCCCCTCTTCCTCTTTCTCATAAAAATCCCCTTGCTTCCACCCCCCACATGAGGCACTATTTGGGTTTCTAGCTGAAGCTGAGCTCCCTGAATTGCAATTCTTTGATCTTAAATAAACACTTGTTTGCCCCTCACTGTGGTTCTTTATTTTCAGGGTGGCATGTCACCTTTCTATCTCCCTATAAATTCAGAATCAGCTTGTCACTTTCAACTTGTCACTTTCAATCCTGGAATCTCCTTGGGATTTTGATTGAGACTGTATTTAATCTATGGATCCACTTGGGAAGAATAAAATCTTAACAATATTGAGTCTTGTGACCCAGAAATATGGTGGATCTCTCCGTTTGTTTAGGTCATCTTTCATTCTCTCAGAAATGTTTCATAGCTTACAGTGTACACTCCTTCACATCTTTCATCACTTAAAAAAAAACCCTAATAAGCAAAAACTCAAATCTAGGAAATCTAAGTGAATTGGGAGAGGATTCTTTTGCTCTTTAGATAGATTCCATAAAAGGTCTTAAATATGAGCAAATCCCACATTGGAAAGAATACATTGCAGAGTAGGTGCTCAGATACCCTGTTGACAGCCCTGGGCCTTCTGTGATTTAGAGAATTTCCATCAGTAACAACTTCCCCCAAATCCAAAAACTATTGGAAATCAAGGGTTTATCCTTGCATCCTGTTTACCTCACTCCTCCATGGCCTTTGTTTTGGTTCTTTGCAGGCAAAAATTTGCATTCTCTGAATGTGGTCATCTGTCTCACACAGAATCAACAACTGGCACATCTGGGAGAGCGAGATGTAGTTTGGTCTCAGTGACTAGGGCCTGGGACCACCTGAGCCCGTAAGTTCCTGTTAGCCCAATGATTCCCTACAAAGGACTCTCCCTCCCACCCAGAGGCAGACTATGTGCATGGGGATGATGGCTAGCTCCTCCAGTCAGGCTTAATTTATGGGTGATTACAGAAAGCAGAAAGTTTCAGGCTAGACTGAAAATGTAGAGACGGATGTAACCTCAGGGTTATGCCAACCCTGATCAGGCTGTGAGAAGGTCATGGTCATGGTCATGGTCCTGTTCATTTTGCACCTGCTTAGAAGTGAAGTGGCTTAGAGTTCAATTCAGCTATGCCCAACCCCCATCCCAGCTGGAAAGCTTCAAATGACCGACCCCTTCTTATCACTAAATCGTCCACATTTTTTTTTTATGACATTTAAATCCCTTTACAATCACCTTCCAAAGACCTAGTGCATCTTCTGTCCCATGTTTCCCTGCATTTCTTCTACCCTCTGGTCATACTGGGGTGCATGCAATTCCCCACAAATGGCAGAATTGTTTCCTTCCTCTTGCTACTTGCAATTCTCTCTGTAAGGTATAACCTCATGCTCCTACTTTATGCATTCTGGTTTTCTGAGAGCTTTCTGCAATTTCATCTTCTGATGGTTGGAGTGAAATTTCATTTCTGCTATCCACCCAGTCCATCCAGCTCAGGCTGTTGGAATAACATTCCTAACTTACAGCTCTGTTCATGAGCCTGTTAAAACACTTCAGTACCATTCTAAGTCCAAAAGATGAGGCAGAATGTATTCACTTGGCATCAGGACTCTTTGAAATCCACTTTCTCAGGCCCTGATCTACCTGATTGACTGAGTTTCTTAGTCTAGTGCACAACTCTGGGATGGTTTCCCTGGAGCCCTTCTCTAGCACTTAGGCATTGGTTGTTCCTGACTGCATGTCATGTTTGTGGCAGATTGTGTGTGTGTGTGTGTGTGTGTGTGTGTGTGTGTGTGTGTGTGACTATGTCTATATCCCTACTAGACCATGGGCTTCCTTTGGCCAGCACTTACTTTGTTCATCTTATGCAGCTTCTTCAGGACCAAGCACATTACTTCCCATAGTTGACGTCTAATTAATGATTGCTGGTGGTTCATAACAAAGAAGTGGAGCAGGGTTGCCCAGGGTACATATTGATTAGGGAGTTGCACAGATCTCTTGTTTAGAAGCTTACAACCTGAACCTGGCTGGGAGTAAGAATACATGAGTGCTTTCCCAGTTCCATTTAAGAGATATATGTGGATCACCTCAAGGTTAGATATTAAAATGTACCGTTAAATACTGATCCCAGAGGAAAAAAATGCAAATTCACGTTCCGCTAATGCCTGCCGGTAAGATATTAAGCGTGGGCCAGCTTTCTCTGATTTAATGAACTGTGAAAGAGAGCCTCACGATCTTCCATCTGCTTCCCTGGGTTTGTGGTCACAACCATGACACAGCCGGACTTCATCAGCAGTTTTAAGAAAGACCAGCAAGTGCCCTGTCAACACAGAGAAGACCACTGAAGGTCAGGGACAGAATAAAAGGAAAGCGTAGCATCACTTTCACCCCACTGAAGAAATTTTCAGCTGAGGGACATTCCTGAAACAGATGGTCTGTTCACAGAGCTTTTGTTGCTTTTACAGGTAGCTGAATTACGCTGCGTGTCCTGCAGAAGCCAGGGGGCGCATGCTTGAATCAGATACAAGGAGCCACAGGACCGCCACTTTAAAAGGTCCCTCAAATTTATGAACAATTTGACACTTTCCCTTTCACTAACCTGGCCTCTATCCTTATAAAGGTATATCATAAAATGTTAAAAAAAAAAAAGAAATAAAAAGGAATAATGCTGTATCCTACCCTCAAAGATAATTGTTGTGGTTTTGCTCATGTTTTCATCCCTGGACCTATGCCTAGGCACTTTTCAGGAATTCAGAACACAAGATACAGTCTTCATTTTCACTTCTTTGCAACACAAGCTTTTCCACATGTAATGCATAGTTCCTTTACAGTTTTTACTCCATTTTTAAAAATTAGAGTGTAATTAACACACAGAAAAATTCTATTTTTTTTTTTTTTTTTTTAGTGCATAGCTCTTGTGAGTTTGATGGGTGTATTCAGTCACATGACCACCACAATAAGAAACAGAAAGAATTTCATCATTCCCCCCACAATTCTCCTGGACCGCTTTGTAGACAATCACCCAAGCCTCAGATCCTGGCCAACTACTGATCTGTTTTCTGTTGCTATAGTTTGGTTTTGCAAGCATTTTGCATAAATAGAATTTTTACAGTAGGAGCACTTAGGTGGTTCAGTCAGTTAAGAGTCCGACTCTTGGTTTTAGCTCAGGTCATGATCTCAGGGTCATGAGATGGAGCTCCATGGTAGGCTCAAAGCTCAGCATGGAGTCTGCTTAAAAGACTCTCTCTCTCCCCCTCTGCCCCTCCTCCTGCTCTCTCTCTCTCTCTCTCAAATTAATAAGTCTTTAAAAAAATAGAATCTATAGTATAAACTTTTGGGTCTGGGTTCTTATACTCAGCATAATGTCTTTGAAAATCATGCATGGTATTCTGTGTATAATTAGTTTGTTTATTTTTATTGCTGAGTGGTATTACACTGTATGGATTGATCATACTTTATCGATTCCCTAGCTGAGGTACATTTGGGATTGCTTGAACTGAATTAGATTTTGGTGATGAAATGGAAAAAAAAAGCACAGTAAACATTCACATAGAGGGTTTTGTATGGACATAAGTTTTCATTTCACTTGAGTAAATACCTTGAAGTGGATTGCTGTGTCATATGGTAAATGAATATTTAACTCTATTAAAAAACATCTACAAACCTTTTGGCCAGATTTTGATTTATAATACTAATCTCTAATAAAAGGAACTCAGGCTCTTTGGATGAATGGCTGATTGTAAGACCAGAGTAGGAAATACATAATATATAATAATACATATGAGCTTGGTACATTGGTGGGAATATGTCCAAAGGGCATAAGGGCCAACTGAAAGACCTTTCAGTGGCCAAACATGGGACAGTATGAGCAACAAAAGAAATAAAGCAGTGTTGGACTATAGCCTAAAATATAAAAGAAATATCCAGGTGTCTATGCTAATATGAATAAATGATTGAATAAATTAGTAAGTGGGGAGGAAAAGACAAATCTCCCATGAAGAAGAGTTTCAAATAAATTATATACCTACTCCACTGTAAAAAAGGGAAGCCTAACTCTGCACTCCTGAAGGATGGGTTGTATATAGTGGTTACCTCCAAAGTGGCACAGTGTAGAAACGGGAGATGGTAGCAAAGTCATTTTGAAGCTGAGAAACACTACCTCAGCCAGGTGATCGACGTCAAATCAACAGTAGATAATAATGTGATCGTATATAAGTTTGATATGATGTGATGAAAAGGCCCTTTCCCCTGTGATTATCCCACAAAAACCTATAACCTCAGTCTAATCATGAGAAAAATATCAGACAGGACCCTTGGGTGGCTCAGTCGGTTAGTGTCTGCCTCCTCCAGCTCAGGCAGGTCCTGGGATTGAGCCTCGCACTGGTCTTTCTGCTCAGCCTGGAGTCTGCTTCTCCCTCTGCCCCACCCCCTACTCACACTCTCTCTCAAAAATAAATTAATTAATTTTAAAGAAAAGGAAAATATCAGACCAACAGAGAAGCATCCTACAAAATACCTGACCTATAATCAGAATAGCCAAGGTCAAAAGCCAAGGCAGTTCTGAGATACTATCATAGCCAAGAGGGGCCTTAGGAGACATGATAACTATACATATTGTGATATACTAGATAGGACCCTAAAAATAATTTTAAAAAGAGACATTCAATGAAAAATAAAGAAATATAAATAAACTGTGGACTTTAGTTGATAGCAATATATCAGTATTTGATTCATTAATTATAACCAGTGCACCGTACTAAGGTAAAATATTAATAATAGCAGAACCTAGCTGCAGGAGTGGAAGGGAACTCTATAACATCTGCTTGATTTCTCTATAAATATAAAAACCATTCTAAAAAATAAAATCTATTCATTAAAGAAAACTGCAAAACTCCTTTCAAAAGTGGCAGTATAATTTTATATCTCCATCATTAGTGTGTGAATGTTTCAGTCACTCTACTTCATCTTTTTTTTTTTAATTAACATATAATATATGATTTGTTCCAGCGGCATGGATCTGTGATTCACCAGTCTTACATAATTCATAGCACTCACCATAGCACATACCCTCCACAATGTCCATAACCCAACCACCCTATCCAACCCTCCCCACCCCAGCAACCCTCAGTTTGTTTCCTCGAAATTAAGAGTTTCTTATGGTTTGTCTCCCTCTCTGGTTTCATTTTTCCCTCCCTTCCCCTGTGATCCTTGGCTTTGTTTCTCAAATTCCTCATATCAGTGAGAGATCATATGATAATTGTCTTTCTTTGATTGACTTATTTCGCTTAGCATAATACCCTCTAGTTCTACCCATGTCATTGCAAATAGCGAGATTTCATTTTTGATGGCTGCATAATATTCCATTACATGTATACGTATATATGCCACATCTTCTTTATCCATTCATCTGTTGATGGACATCTAGGCTCTTTCAATAGTCTGGCTATTGTGAACACTGCTGCTATAAACAATTGGGGTGCATGTGCCCCTTCAGATCACTACATTTGTATCTTTGGGGTAAATACCTAATAGAGAAATTGCTAGGTCATAGCATAGTTCTATTTTCAACTTTTTGAGGAACCTCCATACTGTCTTCCAGAGTGGCTTGCACCAGCTTGCATTCCCACCAACAGTGTAGGAGGGTTCCCCTTTCTCCACATCCTCGCCAACATCTGTCGTTTCCTGACTTGTTAATTTTAGCCGCTCTGACTGGTGGGTGCTAGATACAAGCCATTTAACAGAAGTGTAACTTACAACTTTTTTCTCAGTCTGTGACTTGTTTTTTCATTCTCTTCAAAGTGTCTTTTGAAGAACATAAATTCTTAATTATTATGAAGTCCAATGAATCAGTTTTTCTTTTAAAAAATTTTTAAAATTTAATTTCAATTTACTTATGATAGAGTATATTATTAGTTTCACAGGTAGAATTTAGTGATTCATTAGCTGCATACAACACCCAGTGCTCACTCCTACAACTGCCCATCACCCAGTTACCCCATGCCCCCACCCACCCTCCTCTCTAGCAACCCTCAGTTTGTTCTCTAGAATTTAGTCTCTTATGGTTTGTCTCTCTCTTTGTTTTTGATTTATTTTATCACTCAGCATTAGGGGAATACAAATTAAAGCCACAATGAGATACCACCCGCCCATACACACAATGGTATATTACTCAGCCATCAAAAATAATGAAGTCTTGACATTTGCGATGACATGGCTGGAACTAGAGGGTATTACATTAAGTGAAATAAGTGAGTCAAAGAAAAATAAATACCACATGATTTCACTCATATGTGGCATTTAAGAAATAAGACAGATGAATATAGGGGAAGGGAGGGAAAAAAATTTTTCTTTTATGGATTGTGTTCTTGATAATATATTGTTGGAGGAGGCCATCAAGAGGACATGATTGCTAGTTGATCTGTTAGCTGGACCCAGGAAATCAGAGGCTCCTTACTCCCTCCCTTATCTTTGGAATATATGTGCTGCCCACCATTCCCAGAGTAGGAGTAGTTTCAAGGACATGGCCTTGAGACAGTAAGGTGTTGTTGAGACTATCTGGGATGAATACATTATTGAACCCACTTAAGGCCTCTAAGTAAACTTTGAAGATTCTGGCTGGTGGGGGCAGGAATCTACCCATCTTGTGGTCACTCAAGACAAGTCTTATATGTTAGTTCCCTTGTTTATTGAATCTGTCCCTTACCAATATAAAGTGACCTGTCCTTGTCCTCCATGTATGGAGGCTAATTTGTGAACTAATGTGTATCTAATAACTCTTAATCCAGGGTCACTAAGATTTTTAAAAAAGTTTTCGTATATTTGTTTGTCAGAGAGAAAGAGAACACAAGCAGAGGGAGCAATAGGCAGAGGGAGAAGCAGGCTACCCCCTGAGCAGAGAGCCCCATGCAGAACTCAATCCCAGGACCCTGGGATCATGACTTGAGCTGAAGGCAGACACCGAACCAACTGTGCCCCCAGGCATCCCTCCCTTAGAATTCTTATAATTTCAGGTTTTACATTTAGATTTATGATTCATTATAAGTTAATTTTTTGTATAGGTTGGGAGATAGGAATAGTGAGGTTGTTTTTGTTTGTTTGTTTGTTTTTTGGCACATGGATAACCAATTGTTCCAAGTGGCATTTGGTGAAAAGACATTTCTTTGTCCATTGAATAGTCTTTATGCTTTTGTTGAAAATCAGTTGATCATATATGTTGGCTTCATGATGGACCATCTATTTTGTTTCATTTATCTTTAAGTTTATCTTTTTGTCAATACCTCACTGCCTTAATTGCTGTAGCTTTATAGTTAGTCTAGAAATTAGGTACTATGAGAACTGCAACTTTATTGTCTTTAAAAAAAAAATGTCTGATTCTTTGGTTCCCCTCCCCATATATAGAAACTTTAGAATCAGCATGTTGATTTCTATAAAAATCCTGTTGAGATTTTGATTGAAATTGCATTGAATCTATAGATTCTTTTCTCTTGCTTGCTTTGGATTTGTTTTGCTTTCTTTTTCTAGTTTCTTAAAATAAAACCTTAGATCACAGGTTTGAGACCTTTCATCCTTTTCTAACACACTCCTTTTATGCCATAAATGTCCTTCAAAGTCCAGTATTTAGTATGTTACACACAGTTTGATGTGCTGTTTCTCCATTTTTACTTTCAAACTATTCAATGAGTGCCTCCAGCCAAGTATCAGAATCACCTGTGGAGCTTTGAAAAATGCGTGTCCATTCACTCCCAAGGCTGTGTGAATCAGAAAATCTGGGGGTGGGCCCAGGCATTATTTAGTTTTAATAGCTCCTTAAGTGTTGTTAATAATGTTCACTAAGATTGAGAATCCCTGCTCTAACCTTACTGTAACCAATTCCCGGATTCTTGTGTGCAAATGCTCAGCTGAATGCTTGCTGAGAAATTCATATTCTTGCACCCACTACTAGAGATTTTGGTTCAGCCCATACACGTGATGGGCAGTGGAAACTAAATTTTCTAAAAATGTAGCCGTGTAATGCCGAGGCGTGTGGTCCTCCCACTACCCTTAGAGAAAACCTGCATTACAGAATCCATAAAATAAGAAAGGAGCCCTGCAGTGGTAGCAGCTGTATGCATTTCAACAGGCAAAAAATAACCCGAGTGCTATTGGCACCCTTGGAGAGGGTGCCGGCCCCCAACTGCCATGCTGTCCCAGAACAAATCTACGGGGGCAAAGAAAGTTTCCTTGCTCCTGGGAATAACTGGGATGGCTTCACTGTTGTGACTGTTGTCCTTAACATCATTTTTCAAGGCCAAATAAAAATATCTTCATAGATCTCAGGTCTTTGCTTGCACAGTTTGCTCTTCTCTTTTCTCCTGGCTGTCTCCTACTCATCCCTGCCGCTCCACCCAGCAAGACTTCTTTGATCTTGTTTCCACACTAGAAGTTTCCAGACTTCGGCAGTCTACATTAAGTACTTTTCCTGGGAGACCTCATGACCTCCCTTCTGTTCTTGTTAATATCAAGGGTTAATCATCTACTTACTCATCCAAATCCCTCACTAAACTCTTCAGGATAAGTCTAGTCTGTCTTCTGCATCTTCAGGCCGCAGCCTAGGGTTTGGCCATAACACCCATTCAGGAAATGTGTGCCGGGCTGATCGCAACTGAGTACCTTCAAAGAGCAGGTGTCCCACTAATATGCCTTCCTACTGGATTCAGTGTGGGAGGCAGTCAGGGTAGTGACTCTCCACGGGTTCTCTGTCAACAACCCCGCCATCTAGAACCTAACCAATATGTGGGAAGAGGGGCATGGAGTGAGTACAGAAACTCCAGTGACTCTAGGAGTCTCCAGCCCAGGGTCTGGCCAATAATACTTGCTCAGAAATATTGTTTGATCAAATAAAATAAGAAAACAAAGAAGGAGAAAGCTAAGAGATACCCAGAATGAGGATGCAGAGGCTCCACCAAGTCTTAAACCATGGAAGAAAAACTTGCTCAACTTACGCTTTGTTAGATTCTAATTACTCTGGAATATCCAAACCCACTTCTAGGCTTTCAAAGTAGAAGAGACTTATAATCAGAGAAGGACTTAGTTTGGTTTCCCCAGGAAGTAGGATAAATGAGAAGATTTTTCTGAACATTCCAGTTAATGGGTTAACGTAATGAGTATTGGTAGGTCAAATAATGGAGTTGTATGAACAAGTGTTTCGACCGCTGCCAACAAAGAAGTTTAATGTCCCTGACAGAAACCGAGTTTTTAGGCCCTTTAGAAACATTCACTTACAAGTAAACAAGTTGATAAACGCAGTATTTCTCAATGCACAGTCTCAGTCCCAGGGCATGTGTTTGTCACAGGATGTCGGATTTTGCTGTAGGCATTGTAAATAATAAAATTGCTTTCCTTTAAAAAATAATAAAAACACTTGCACATTCCCCAGGGTTATTCAAAGTACAGATAATTTTATTTTTTTGTATAGAAATGAGTGCATGAATTATTTATTAATTTGAAGGATAGAATAATGTCCTTTCCGGTGTAACGTCAGTTAAAGAGCGGGTAATAGGATTGTCGCTAGGAGTGGCCGGGAGGAGGGATCAGTTAAACTCCACCAAGTGTGGGGCGAGAGGGAGAGTTGAGGACAGTTGAGCTAGTCTGCCACAGAGTACCAGGTAGGATTGGTTGATGAAAACTTCATTCACTCAGCCAGAAAGTATTTATCAAGTACTGACTCCATGTCAAACACTGTTTTAGGAGCTGAATGTTGGTTCAAGAAGATTTCACAAAACAAATTATGGGATAGAAATCTGTAGAGGTAGAAACAGATAGAAAGTTCTGAACAAAGAAATCAGTGAATGCCTGGGGTAATTTCTCCCCCTCTCTGGGAGCTAGTTTCTACATGGCGGAGGGAAGATGAGATTAGACCACATGATCTCCAAGGTCCTGTCGATCTCTGTCACAGAAGTAGTAGCAGGCTGCTGAAAATGAAAATAGGCATCAGGGATTTCAATGTGGGAGTTCAGTGTGTTAAAGCTCAGTTTCGGTCTAGACTTTGGATTCTGCTTACGCTGCCTGGGATGAGGGAGAGAGAGCATTCATGATTCATTTTGAAGCCGGTGTGGGAAACTCGGTGGCAGGTGGCAGATTGGTAGAAAGGTTTGAGAAAGTAACAGGTAAGGACTGGGTCTATTTCTCCATGTCTCTGTACCACTGGAGGGATGGTCTGTGGTCAGAATGAGCACAGAGACTGAAGCTAGGCTTACTGTCCACTGCATGGTGGTGTAGCAGGGAAAGATAACTTTGTGTTAGTCTTGTTTGTTGTTTTTATGTCCCACTCCGTTCTTAGTTCCATGAACTCTTTTTCTGCCCTTTTCTATCTGTGTGACGTTGAGTAGTCTCTACCAGTTTCAGATCTAGACTGATGCATAGATTATATGAATTTAAACATACAGGACACTTAAGTAGTGCTTGATACTGAGTAAGTTCTAGAATGTCAGGGTTTTGTTTTCTTGCTTGTATGAAAGCACAGTAATCTGAGATCTTCTATTGCAGGGCCAAACTGTGAACATATATTCCTTTAGAGTTACTCTCTCATAAAGATAATGATGACCGTGACCATTTCCTTGAAAGGAAGTACATATTCTCTTTCACAAGGATTTCCAAATGCAGGCTTGTATTTTCTCCCTGCACCCAATTACTCGTTTTGTTCCTGCCTCACCCACCTGCAGTTGGAGGGTCCTTTCTAAAGCAAAATTCTGATCGTATCCTTCACGTGTTCAGAATTCGACGGTGGTTCCTCATTGCTTACAGGATAAAATCCCAAGCCCGGAGCTTGCCTTTCTAGCTCACTGTAGCCTCATCTCACACCACACCCCCCACACAGTACCCTCCATCCCAGGGATTCTCAAACCCCAGCATGCTTCAGAATCCCCTGGAGGACTGGTTAAAAAACACATGTTTCTGGGCTTCACACCCAGCATTTCTGATTCAGTGAGTCAGAGATGGGCCCTTGAAATTCTGCATTTCTAAATAGTTCCCAGGTGACACTGACTCTGCTTGTTGGGGGACCACACTTTAAGAACCACTGGTCTCACCACACAAAGTGCTGGCTCTTTGGAGGAATAGCTGGTACATGCTTTCACATCTAGCTGGCATTTCTCATACTCTTGTTTTCAACCTGCTGCTGTTGGGAGCGTTCACTCATTTTTCCAGCTACTTTTGCTTTCTTAGGAAGGTTTTCTCTCTCACTCAGAATTAGACAGGGAGGCACTCTCTTATGTACTTTCACAGCTTGCTGCTTATACTTCTTTTTTTGTATTTATTCCATTCTACACAGTACTAGAGCTAATTCTGTGTTTGCCTTCTCTTTCATTCAATCATCAATCCCTTGAGGGAAAGGACCATAATTCATTAATCTTTGAATTCTTGAAAGGCTTAAATTTCATCGTGACACCTAGGAGGTCACCCCAGTAATTATACACCCCTCTTCTCCTTTCTCTGCTTATTGTAGTCCCCAGGAGGGACAGCAATCTCAAGGGTGGTAGCCACCCTGACTTCTGACGCTCAAGGATTTGCACCAGCTAAGTATCCGAACTAATGGATTGCATCAGTGATGTTATAAAGAATTTCACCCAGGTTAGCAGGGAACCTGCTGCAAATTGTTGGTCTGGTAGGTTTCAGAGCTGCCTGTATCATGAAGCTGCTAAACTACATTCTGGTAAGTCGAGCTGTCATGGGAGACACTATCTAAAGTCAACTCCAATCTAATGAGGTGTTTGAATTTTTTTAAAAGGAAAAGTGCCAGAAGCGATTTCTTCTCTTTGGATAGCCTTTTCTTGCACTGAATGTGCAGGAAAGAAGCAGGGGAATTAGTAATGAAACCAGAGTGAGTGAGTGCACAGTCTGGAGAAAGTTTTGTTCAAAGTGAATTTCAAGAAATATAAAATAATCAGTATCCTTAAATACCCTGTCAGCTTCCAAGAGAGCAGGGGGAACTCAGTTCTCCCGGATGACTCCCTTGCTCACTGTTCGTCTCTCCTGCTCCAGCTCCTCTTCCCCTGCCTTCCTCGTTAGCACCAGGACCTTTTCCCGTCACTGTTGGTTTTCTATGCTTCCATCTGAACCCATGACTTTCACTGTCCCCCTTATCAAATGACTGCATCCAGTCTAGATTTTTCTCCTGATCCTCAGACCCCTGGAGCCAACACTTTCCCCTAGGTTCCCTTTGGCTGTTCCACAGGGGGCTCAGCTTCAATATGAATCTAAATTAATTCATCAATTTCCTGGTACCCTGATCATCTGCAAGGCATGGATTACAAATCATGGGACTGTTTAACTATTTTAGAAAACTGTTCAATCATTTCTATAAAGACTGAACAAAAGCATAATGTGTGACCCCCAGAATTTCCCTCCTAAGTAGATGGCTAACAGAAAAGCTGACATACAATCACCAAAAGATAGGTACAAGAATGTTGAAAGCAGTGCTCTTTGCAATATCCCCAAACCGGAAACTATCCAAGTGGCCCAGGGACTGGATACATAAATACAGTTCATGTATATGATGAAATGCCATAGAGCAATAACAATGAACAAGCTACGTGGATGAATCATGCAAACATAATGTTGAACAGAAGAAGCCAGAGACAAAAAGGACACACCCTGAATGCTTGCATTTACATAAAGCTCAGAAGCAGGCAGAGTGAGTTTATGCTGTGAAAAGTCAGAGGAGTGACTGCTCTAGGGAGAATAGATGGGCAGGAAGCAGGGGGCGGTGGAGAGGAGCTTTGGGTGCTGGTGATGTGCTTCTCCTTGATCTGGGTGCTGAGCTGGTCTTCAGTTTATGAAAATTCCTTGAGCTATACATTAAGAACTATGTACTTTTTTCCCCCAATGTGTATTATACTTTAATACAAGTTACCAGAAAAGAAAGAAAGAAAGAAAGAAGGAAGGAAGGAAAGAAAGAAAGAAAGAAAGAAAGAAAGAAAGAAAGAACGAAAGAAAGAAAGAAAAGAATAAAGAATAAAAGCCATTGATCTCAATCTCTTTGCAACTGAGTTTAGGTGACAGATATGGTTTCTGTCATTTTCCTGCTTTACGACATTATGGCTAATTTCTCCCTTGGTGGCCAAAAAATGGAACAAATGACCCCAGTTGAGTGAGGAGGCATATTATAAGAAGACAGACTGTGTGCAAGACCTAGTTAAAGCGATGTTTCTAAACATCCAGCTCTATTGCCTGAGTAGCCTGTGGACCTAGGCTCCTTATCTAATAGACTATGTGTGAAATGAAGTCATAGTTTCTATATAAATAGAATTTTAAAGGCTGTCATTAACCAGAAGCCTGGATCGTATCACAAATGGAATATAGTCTATTATTGAGTTGCAACATTGGTGCTTTAGTTAACAGATAAACCCTGGAACGGCAGTAGATGAACTCAGTAGAAGTTTACTGATGGCACAGAACATCCCAGTGGTAGTAGCAGGGAGGTGAGGGAGGGAGAGAAGGTTCTGCTCTGTGTGGTCATCTAGGTAGATGGAGGTTCTGGTTTCTTCAACATGTGGCCTCTGAAGTCACCTTGGGCACTGGCCTCCAACTGGCAGATTGGGGGAAATGAGAGTAGAGGATTGTGCAGGCTTGAGGGGCAGGTCTGGCAGTGGGACCCATCACTTCTTATCTCTTTTCACTGGCCAGATCTGGTCATATGACCTGGTTGTATGACCATGTCTAATGTCAAGGGAGGCTAAGGAGGTGTGCTCCAGCTGCGAGCATGGAGGGAAGGAAAACTAATTTGATGAATAGTCAACCAACCTCTGCCACACTTGGATTTAGCTGCAAGCAGGGAAAAATTAAGCAGAGGTGAGAGGTCAGCGTGAAAGCAAATGTGATCCTCTGTTGGCAGGATTGTGCTACAGGTGAGGCGTCAGGAACCTGCCGGGCTGAAGGACTGTGCTACAGGTGAGGCATCAGGAACCTGCCGGGCTGAAGGGAGGGATCTGACATCATACTGAGCCTTCATCAGATCTCAGTTAATTTGGGGGAGGTAGGGGTGGGAAGAAAGGATGCCATAGTCAGAGACTGGAACGCCGGACAAGGGCACCCATATCCATTCCCTGACGAACAGAAGAGAAGGACCAGCTTTCCTAATCCACGTCTTCCCATGCTAACCTGTTCCTTTTCTTATATTATCCGGTATTTGCAGTCATGTGAGTGTGACATTGGGAGTAGTTCTCCCATCTCTACATTTATCCAGTTTATTTATTTATTTATTATTTATTTATTTGGTAAGTCCTATCCAGTTCCTGCCCTAAATTTCATTCACTCATTTGCATCCTTCCATTTCCATCATATGGTCCCATTCCTGGGTTTCTTTAGAACTCAAGTAGGTTTTTGAAATAGAGCTCAAACATATCTTCCCAGTTAAAACCTCTTCACTCTGATCTACCCTCCACACAATGTCAAAATAACTATGGTAGCATTATTCAGGCATTTCAGGAACTCCCCATGACCTAGCAACTTAAATATAAACTCCTTTATTTAACACACACAAGATTTCTTAGTCTAAGTGACCTATCAAATCTTATCTCTGGTAATTTAAATCTACAAGCTCTATTCCAGACCATTCTAATTCCTTGTCATTCTTTCTACGCTCTACACATCCATTTCACAGGCTGGTGAGCTCCTTCTCATTAATAACACCTGATTCAAATGACACCTCTTCCGAAGTGAGACAGCTAGGACTCCACCAGGAAGAGTTCATTTCTGTAAGATTTGTCTCTATTGTAACACATAGTACATTTGGATTGTATTTTCTTGCTCTCCATCTCCATTGCTAGACTACCCTGGGGGACAGTGCCATGTAGTGGAGAAAACACGGCTTTAGGGGCCAGATTAGATCAGGACTTGAATCCCCACCTCTCCGTATTTCTATTTGTGTTGCCTTAAGTTAGCCAAGCTCTCTGAACTGCAAGCTTCTTTCCTATTAGATGAGGATAGTAATATTTACCATGTGAGGTTGTTGTAAGGATTATGAATACAGACAATATCTAATATTAGATGTACTCTTTAAAAAGTTTGTATAGGATTAATACTGTTTCTTCATTAAATGATAGAATTCAGCAATGAGTTTCAGCAACTTTGTGGGAAAGTTTTAGATAAAAGTTCAATTTTGTTCATTAGAAGTGTAGTTACTTAAAATTATTGTTTATCCTTGTCATTGATAAAAATAAAAATGTGTTTTCATGGAATTTTTCCCTTTCAAATTGTTGAATTTACTGGTTTTCCCTTTTAAATTGTTGAATTTACTGATTTAAGATTATTCATTTTTTGGGGCGCCTGGGTGGCTCAGTGGGTTAAGCCACTGCTTTCAGCTCAGGTCATGATCAGGGTCCTGGGATCGAGCCCCGCATCGGGCTCCTTGCTCAGCGGGGAGCCTGCTTCTCTCTCTGCCTCTGCCTGCTTGTGATCTCTGTCTCTCTCTCTCTCTGTCAAATAAATAAATAAAACCTTTAAAAAAAAGATTATTCATTTTTTTAACTTTTTATTTTTTTAAACTTTGAAATAAATTTATATTTGTAGGAGAGTTGCAATGACAGCCTTCAAGAGAGTTTCAATACAACCTTCACCCTGCTTCCCTGGACATTAACATTAAATAACCATAGTAAATTAGGCAAAGTTAAGAAGTTAATAGTGATACATTACAACTGGTTAAAAACAATTGAGATGTCACCAGTTTTTATACTAATATCCTTTTTCTGTTCGGATCTAATGTAGGACACTATATAATTTTAGTTGTTTTGTTTTTTATTCTCTTCCAACCTGTGACACTTTTTTAGTCTTTCCTTGTTCATGACCTTGACAGTTTGATATGTATAAGTAGCAAATATTTTATTCAATTTTTATATGAAGTTTTGTAGTTTTGAGTCATAATTTTCTTCTGAAATCCATGTTTGAATTAATCTTAGTATATGATATGAGATATAGATCAAAGGTAATTTTTTTTTTCTATATAGGTAAAGCCAGAGTTTCCAACAGCATTTGTTGAAAAGTCAATCGTTCACTCAGTTGTCTTTACGAAAATCAGTTTTCTGTATATGTGTGGGTTAATTTCTGGACTCTCCATTCTGTTCTACTGATCTCTCATTCTATCCTCAAGCCAGTATCATACTTGATCATTGTCTGCATCATTGTTAGGATCTCTTTTGGAGGTCTGCCTTGTGAAGTCCAGCTCCAGACTCCAGACTCCATCTTTCTTCTTGTCTTTTTCAAGCCTTCTGAGGGAAGCTTTATTCTGTGAAGCCTTGGAATGCCTTGCATTTCTCTCAGAGATCACCCACCTGTACAGCAGCCTGGAAATTTTCTCCAGAGCTTAAATGGGACAATTGTAGAGCTCAATTTGTTTGTTTCAAGGATCAATCTCTTGCACTGCTTGCTATCCGTTGTCTGAAAACTGTTGTTTCATATGCTTTGTCCAGTTTTTTTTTTTTAAATTGTTCTAAATGGGAAGGGATATCCTGGTCATTACACTATTTTGGTCAAAAGCACAAGTCTGTATTGATTTTTTAGGTATATGTCTTCTTGATTTATTTTCCTGGTTGTTTTAGATACTGCAATATAGATCTTTAAGTTATGAAGTTAAACTTCAAATAAATTATACTATTTAATATACATTAAAGAGCCTTACAACTGTATTATTTCTATTTACCTTTCTGTTTTTTGTGCTTTTATTATTTTATGTTTTTTCTCTGTATATACTCGGCCATAGTGTCTTGTTATTTCTTATATTTTAAACTGTAAATAACTTATAAAACATTTCAAAATAGTTTCAAGATGCTAACAAAAAAATACTTTTAGATACCATTTTGTGCTCTTTATTTTTTCTTATAAGTCTGAAGTTTCATCTGGTTTAATTTTTTCATCAACCTGAGGAAACTTCTTACAGTTTTATTGAAGATCAATTATTTTTAGCTTTATGTGAATAAAAATATCTATAATTTTGTCTTCATTTTTGAGGGATATTTTCATTGGATATAGAATTTTAGATGGACAACTTCTTTTTTCCTTCTCAATACTATGATTGTTCCTTTTTTGTTTGTTTGTTTGTTTGTTTCTGCTGTTTTTAAGGAGAAGACAGCTCTATTTATATCACTGTTCTTTTTTGCTTGAGGTCCATGTGAGATTTCCTTTTTACCTTCAGCTTCACATATTTTCATACTTATGTCTTATGTAGTTTTCTCTGTATTTATTCTAGTTGGGATTGGCTTTATGAATCTGTTTAATCAATTTTGAAAAGTTCTTGGCCATTTTATTTTCTTTCTTCTGCTTCTGGGACTCCAGTTACATGTGTGTTAGAGATTTTTATATTCCCTATAGATTTCAGATGGTCAGTTTTTTATTTTTATTTTTTTCAATCTTGTTTTAAAGGCTCATTTTGGCTACTTGATGTTGGTCTACAGGTTCATTGGTCCTTTCCTCTGTTGTGTCCATTTTGATTCTAAGGCCTTATATTGAATCTTCATTTCTGATATTGTATTCCTCATTTCTACTGATTCCATTGGTTTAAAAAAAAATAGTTTCTATCTCTGTCATCACTCAGCTCTTGAAGCATGTGAGCCATCTTTTCCACTAGATCCTTAGCATTTTTATCCTTCTTTCAAAACCCAGTCTGACATTTCATCATCTGGGCTATCTCTGGTTCTGCTTTTATCGACTGGTGCCTTGACTGTCCATGGGCCACATTTTCTTACTTCTTACTTATAATTTTTGGTCATATGGCAGACATTTTGTATAAAAAACAGATAGAAGCAAACAGTGTCCCAGAAAGGGACATATCCTTCTTTCTATCTGTCTTACAGAGTGAAGGCCTACATCAATTTGACCCATCATTGAGCTGAGCCTGGTCTCTGGAGTGGCTAGTTTGATTCAATATGCTCACTTCAGGCTTTAGCTATTTTGAAGGTAGCTTGAGACTTTATTTTCAGCAGGATTTATGCTCTGGAACTGCCACAGCAGTGGAGATCTTTTTATGGATTACAACTGAGTAAACAGCTTTCCAAACTATATGAAAACACTCTGCTTTATAGTTTGGCTCTAAGATTGATGGCTTGCTAAGGGACTTTCTCTTAGTTGTGTTTTTGTGGCTTAAAGAAATATTTTTCTCTGCTGGCCTACCCAAGCCTTCTGAGGGCAGCTTCACTTCACCCTGAAGCCTTCAAATGCCTTGCATTTCTCTCAGATGTCTTGCATTTCCTCAAGCAGTTTAGGGCCTGAAACCCAGTAGTGCCCTTCTTTTAACTCATTTGTCCTATTTTTGCTTCTAAATGTGGTGACTTTATGTGGAGAAGGCACTGCGCACCTCACAGGTGATCTCTCAGCACTCCTGGCCTGTCCTTAAGTGTTTGGCATATTATCTCTGAGAACTCTGTGAAGATCCATTGGAAAGATTCGGCAGGTGAATTCATCTCACTCTGTGCCTGCCGGTTCTCAGAATGTTAATTTGTCATGCCAGCCTATAGATAGCTTTAAAATTTTGTTAAAATTTTAGCTGTGCTCTACTTATCTTTGACTATGTTTTGCTTTGTTTTGTTTTCTCTACTACTCTGCCAGGATGCAAAAACAGCTATCTTGGGACAGGTAGAATCATATAGTCCTGGTTGCTCCAGAAATCTCACTAATAACACAACACATTAGTGTGGAACTTCTATAAAGATCCAATCATATTTACTGCTATGTCCTCACATATTGAAACAGTATGTGCAGAGACCAAATATTCAATAAACATTTGTTCAATAACTATATGACCCTTAAGCTATTCCTGAAGATAAACTGAAAGGGGAAATAATTCTCATTTGCTAAATGTCTACTTTGTGTTAGGAAATTTATACACATGATTTTACTTAACCCTTAGAATAACATGTTGATACATATTATTGATGTTTTGAAGAGTAGGAAGCTAAGGTATTAAATCTTTTGAGGGAGCTTGGCTTCGCTGGAACACAGGCTGACTCTTGGTTCTTTACCTTTTCCATACTATAACATTGTGTCTCAGGAAATGGTTTGCCTACTTGAAAAAACTGAAGACAACAGTGTTTCTAGAAGTGCTTGACTTTTTTTTTTTTTAAGATTTTATTTATTTATTTGAAAGACAAAGATTGCAAGTAGGCAGAGAGGCAGGCAGAGAGAGAGAGAGAGAGAGAGAGAGGAGGAAGCAGGCTCCCTGCTGAGCAGAGAGCTGGATGTGGGGCTTGATCCCAGGACCCTGGGACCATGACCCAAGCTGAAGGCAGAGGATTTAACCCACTGAGCCACCCAGGCACCGCAATGCTTCACTCTTGGTGACTGAAAGATCTCTTCTAAGTTATAACCAAAGTTCAAATGTGTGCATCAGGAAAGAAAAAAGACATATATGCTAATTTAGATTCTCCTTGTATGTTTGACATCCAAGATGGAAATTGACTTTATTTTTTTCCAAAACCAAATTCTTCTTATGTAAGAAAATTAATGTACTTTTATAAATAAAAATGCCACTAGGATTCTAATACCCATGAATTTCTTTTCATTCTTACTTCTCTCCCTTTTTCTTTCTCTTTTCTCCTTTCTTTCTCTAGCCTGCCTTTCTTCCTTCCTTCCTTCAAGAAGAAGCATGCAAGTAGTAGAGGGAGAGGGAGTGAAAGAATCTTCAGCAGGTTCCATACCCAGCATGAAGCCTGATGTGGGGCTTGGTCTCATGACCCTGAGATCATGACCTGAGCTAAAATCAAGTATTGGATGTTTAACCCACTGAGGCCCCTAGCTCTAATATCATGAATTTATTTAAAACTCTTGATTGTTTCCAAAATTTCCAAGATCAGTGCACTCCCATGTGAATCTTCTCCACCTATATTAGAAGCTTCTGGTCTTAATAAACCAACCAAGAATCATCCTTTGCACCAGGAGGGAATTTAAACCACTAGTTCCTAAATTTACTACATTTTAACAACTCTTACATAGGTGTATCATTCTATTTGCATTAAAGTAATGTTAAAAGATGATCAATTTGGTTATTTGCAGAAAGCTGAATTTATTTATTTTTATTTTTATCATTTTTAGAGAAAAAGAGCATGAGTGGGAGGAAAGGGAAGAGGGAGAGGGAGAGAGAATCCTAAGTAGTCTCCACATGTTCACAGTGGGGCCCAGGGCAGGGCTTGATCCCATGATCCTGAGATCCTGACTTGAGCTGAAATCAAGAGTCCAATGCCTAACTGACTGAGCCACCCAGGTACCCTGAAAACTGAATTTATTAAAATAATTGAATTCTTAATAAAATTTGGGGTGATTACATAATCCCTAATTTTCTATAAATAAGTATATTTCACAGTTTGCAAAATCTGTGTAAAACATTTCTTTAAAACCCACATACTGGAGTTTTAAAATCAAATCTCTTCATTGCTGATTCTTTCCCTCCTAATATTTAAATTTGACTTAACTCCATCAGAGTAGTACCATTCTGAGGATGGGTTTACTCACATTTCCAAAGACATTAGGTATCATGAGATTAGGAAGTGCTGAAAGATTTCTGGATCTACATGGGAGAAAAGGGAGATAAGGAGTCAACATCTAGATGCAGGCTAATATTTTTTCAAAGGCATAACTGTTTTGGAGCCCACAGAAAGGAATTTCATTACCAAAATATCAAAAGGTTCTTATTACATGACAGAGATCCTGGGGAGAATCAATATATGTAAAACAATGTAGCAAATATCCTGTAGAGCTCATTACTGGGAAATATTTTATTTCCACCAATTTGTTAATCTGCTTTTTCCATCCTCCTAATGAAAGCTGTATAATTTATCCTGCTTATCTTCAGTTTGACTCCCAGGAAGCTCAGGTTCAAGTTATACAGAGAGCTTACCAGCTTGCCAAGTACCATCTCTCTCTCTCTCTCTCTCTCTCTCACACACACACACACACATATACACCACACATGTTGAAATATGTATGTATAAATTGTATGTACATATACATACATATATTGAAAGAAGATGGCCTTAATGGGAAGCAGCAAGTTCCCGTTCTTCACAAGAGGAGAGTCTGGTGATGGGCTCTCAGAAGCTCTGCTTTTTCCATTTTCACCTTCTCTGTCTCCTTAGAGGGGATGCTGCCACTTTATCATGGTCCTAAGTGAAATTCTTGCTTAGCCAGAGTTCGTGCCCCAGAATCCCTGCCTGTGCTCCCTGTTCTCAGAGTAGTTCTCCTCACAGCATCCAATGCACCAATGAATTGCTGGTCATCTGTCTTCATGTCCAAGTCCCACTTGTCAAGCTCATTGATCCATCCTTGAGGAGTTTGGTGATGGGGGGATCTTGGGTGAGCAAAGCAGCCTAAAATAACAAAAAATAAGAATTACTGTCTGTTTTTTAAAGCAATTCTTTTCTTTTAAATATGCAAACTACCTAGAACAAGAAGAATAACATTGTCCTTAAGGACCTTGCTTTGGTGAATAGCCAAATAAGATTCATAATTAGCACACTAATTGTGGTTAGAGACAATTAAGTAGTATGCCTACTTTCGCTCCCTCATCTTATTTACATTATTAATTCAATCAATCGACACCTTCTTCAAAAAATACAAGGTGAATATCAACCTCCAACTTAAATTACTTTCAGTGGTCATAAAATAAGCTTCCAGTTGTTCCCTTCATTATAACAGAATCACATTCTTGTGCTTTAGAGATCACAAGGCATTTTATTCTATAATGAGTTTGTTTGGTCTTCCCAACAACCGTATGAATTGAAGTGGACACTTTTCTTATCTAATTTTGTAGCTAAGGAAATGGAGGTTCCAAACCTTAGGTTACTTGTCTAAGACCACACAGCCAGAGATCAATCAGATCATCCGTTCTTATCCGATCCTTCAGAGATTTCCTCTTTCTATTGATATGTTCAAGAACCCACGCAAAACTAATGTAGTGCCTGCAAGATGGATCATTTCATTCATTCATCTGTTCATTCATTCATTTATTCTAACCCCAGAGATTGCTAGTCTGCCCAGAACATGATAAATATCTCTGTAGCGTGCTCACTGCATGAATGGAAAGGAGAATGGATGGAAGAATTTACTATCTGTAAGGAAGTAAAACTAGCCTAGCTCATTCCATGTCGCTGACCCCTCCCCGGTGCCACACTTGCATTCTTTCCAGGAGGGCAAGTAACAAGGGACACAACCTCCCTTTCTTAGTCTGGCCTTCTTCAGGAACAGGGGAGGGAGCTGGATGACAGCACGGAACTGACAGCTTGTAAGTGTTCAGATGGCCATTCTTCCCTCTTTCTCCCCCCACAAATCCCCACCATCTGCTTGGCTTCTCATGACTTCTGTTCCTGTATTAACCTTCTAGGCCATCTTCTCTGCCTTTCCCTCTCTGTGTATGGGTGTCTCTTGGCTTTCTTTCCTCTTCCTTCTCTTCCTCTTCTTTCTCTTTCCCTGTGCCTACCCTCTCCCTCTTTTTTTTGTCCAGTGAGAACTGATTTGTAGGCCAACTGGTCTGACTCAACAAAATATTTCTACAAAATAATAACCCAGGATTGGCTCACTTGAGGATTAAGACATGCCACGTGGACTTCAGCTAAAGTCCATTTTCCATGTGAACTAGCCATGTAACTGTTAAAATAACTAGGGCCTGAGTTTTCCTGGTGATTAGCTTAATTCTCTAAGCATTATTGAGAATGATGTACTTATTGCATTATTCTTCTGTGTTCAGAATCTTTCTGAGGAGTATCAGATAACAATACATCTACTTTCTCTTTTTGCTGAAATCAAATGAGATTTCAAAGAAATACCTTAATTAAAGTTTTTAGGAGTCCCCTTTGGACTCAGAACAATTCTGTAACAAGGTCCCTGTCCTGCTGAGTGTGAGGCTCAGTGTGTTCTCTAGCCTCTTAACTGGCTACCAAGCTTCTAATTTTTCAAATCTTCTGAGGCCCAGCCCCAAGAGTGAATTTTCTTAAAAAAAAAAAAAAATCAGATTTTATGAAAATGTCCATTGGTTTCTTGTCAACAAAGAAGTACCATTCACACTTTTTTTTTTTTTTTTTTTAATTTCTCTCTACATGGTCCTTCTTAAATTAGTCCAGGTGTTCTCTTTATACTTGCCTGCAACACCTCCTTCCCTTTTTTACATGGATGTTATACATGTTTTCTGGAATGTTTCCTTCTCTCTGCATACCCTTCTTGTACTTTACCTGGTGATGGTGATGGAGGTAAGGGGATATATCTGAGGGACATTTCTGAGATCCCAAATCCATCTCCTCCGTGAAGCCTTGGTATATTTTGTCATTCAGAGCATCGATCTCTTTCTCCTTGTGTGTTCCCGCATTACAGCCTCACAAATTCTGTTTTGAATTGCAGTAATTTTTTTTTTAAGGTGTTTATCTTCCTCCTTGCCTATAAGTTTCAATCTTATTCACCACCCTTTCAGGGTGCTTCTCTGAGTACTTGGCACTTACTCACTGTTCAGGAGTAGGCGGCCACTAGGTTGTTGAATTGAATTCTCCTTCTGTGCTTTGAGTTAGAATGTTCTATGGGTAATAACAACCCTTCATTTCTTAGGAGCCAGTTATGGATAGCATAGCCTATGAATTCAGCAAGAAATGAGAGCTTAAAATTCATTTTCTCATAAGTTAAAAGTTCTGACTGAGGCTTTATTTTGGAAACACATCACAGAAATGCTGAGAATCAAAAACATTTCTTGTGCATCTATAGAAGATAGTGACTCAGCTCTTCCACTACCTTCTGTTCTGGTGGCTCTAGGCTCTCAGAACACGCGTTTCTGTCTCAGATGGAGTCCTGAGGGTGGCTTTGGGAATTTCTGTCTTTTGCCTGGAAAATGAGTCATTTTGGACTGTTTTTGCATGACGGGAAACATTCACCACCTCCTCCACTATAGAACATCTAGATTGGGTTTGATTTTTCTACAATCATAAATCGTGTTTCTAGATTTTGTTGATAAAGTTTTATTTCATGGTGTGTATCCAAGGCTGATGACTAACATGGCAAGGGGCTACAGCAAGGATTTGGAGTCAGGAGATTTTGGTTGTTGGTGTATGACCTTGGGTAGGTCATTCACTCTTTTGAAGGTTCAATTTCACTTGTAGAACCAGGATAGTGAGGTAGTCTTCTTACAAAGTTGCTGAATGGATCATACAAGGGGGTGTTTGTGAGTGGGCTTTTTAGCCTGCCTGGTAGACTATGGAGGAGTTCTTCCACTAGGGATAGAAGGTAGGGAAAGCTTGAAAAAGGCCTTCCCAGCTCTGCTATTTGAGGAGTTATAGTTTGTATCTCATATTTTCCCTTTGTTTTGATCAAGACTCATTTTTATGTATGTCATGCAGTTACACATATATGTGTCATTTTATCTGGGACTCAACAATTTTTTGTGCCACGAATCTTGTAGGTACTAGTGAAGGAGATGAATCTTTCTAGAGAATACTGTTTTTAAGTGCATAAAGTAAAAACAATAGGCTGAAAAAGAAAAAAACATACATATTGAGATATAGTCCTATCTATAGATTTTTTAAATTTTATTTTATTTTTTCAGTGTTTCAAGATTCATCGTTTATGCACCAAACACAGTGCTCCATGCAGTATGTGTCCTCCTTAATACCTGCCACCAGGCTCACGTAACCCTCCACCACACTCCATTCCAAAACCCTCAGGTTCTTCCTCAGAGTCCTCAGTCTCTCATGGTTCATCTCTCCCTCCGATTTCCCCCCATTCACTTTTCCTTTCCTTCTCCTAATGTCCTCCCTGTTATTCCTTATGTTCCACAAGGAAGTGAAGCCATTTGATAATTGACTCTCTCTGCTTGACTTATTTCACTCAGCATAATCTCTATAGATTTCTCAGGAATGCCTGCACTACAGCTTAAAAATTCTTAGAGTGTTTTAAAAATTTACAATCCAAAATGGAACTGAAGAGTCACAGATCTCTGTGCTCTCTCTTTATAGGTGGGGGAAAATTAGAACCCAAACCCAGTTTCCCAAGACTGGTTTAGAACCACACAGGAGTTTTGTCCACTGGATATTTATAAAATACTTCTGTTTACTTTGTGTCCAGCTACAAACAACCTTTGGAATTATCTGTGTCTTCTTTCTTTCTTTCTAGATCATAACACTGTAGACTTGCTGGGTTGAATGGTGTTTGGAGTGGTTTACTGACTGAACATTTCAATCCAAAATGGAGATCACAAATGGAGACTTCCTAAATATTCAGTATACCCCACCAAAGTGCATTTGCTCCATCAAGGTTATACAGCTATTAATTATTCATAGGCAGAGCACTGACGAATGAATTCTAATTGCCAATAAGTGCAATTGCTGTCGATTGCATAATTTATGATTCCATTTGTTAAACTAAGACAATGGGAGTTGATGAAAGGCATTAAGTGGCCCCAAATTAAAGGTAATTTGGGTTCAAAAGCTTGTATCTATGAGTGTAACTTGAAGTGGTTGGCTTTTCTGAGACCTCTCTTCACACTGGCAATAAATACAGGAGGTAAGCTGTGTTCTTTCAGACTCTGTGTCTGGCTGGCAATGTATCACCTGGGCTTTCTGGAGACCTGTGGTCCAGTCCATGATGAGATACTCTCTTGCCCATGTGGGGCTTAGAAGCTGCCATCTTTCTCTGTGGCTCAGAGCCTGTCCTCTGGAACTTGGCTGCATGAGAGCCTGGCTGGGCAGATTTCTCTGCATTGCACTCTGATGCTTTGCAGAGGAGTGCTTGAATAAGATGGTAAATAGGCACTGGGGAGGTTCAGTCTGAAATGATGTCCTTGAAAATGAAGAAGATGCTTTTCTTTCCTTGGGACAGACACTGCCACAGATCAGCATCTCACAGAGGTTAAGTACGGTCTGAAATTGCTCACTGCTCTTCCTACAATGCAACGTGAGATGAAGACTGTACTGAAGATGGAATCTTTTGCATAATAAATTTCAAGATAAGTCTATTAAAGAGAAAAATGGATCTTGGGGAGATAATTTATGGTGTGTGCAATGAAGTAGGTGAGATTGAAAATTTCTATTGTGATAGTCATTCCAGGGGTCTGGCTTCCTTTTCTTTGAAGAAATAGAGCTGTAATTCGGAAGTATTTAGCCTTCATATCTTATGGAATTATTCTTGAAGGGAGAAATTTTATCTAAGAACAAGGAAGGGTTTGGAAACAATGAGTTTTGACATAATTGTGCTTGTATTAGGTTCTGTGATTAATTAATGAGCAAAGTGATGACTTCATTAACTTTTGGTTACATGTCATGTACTGAGGTGAGACAAACCACTGACCCAGACTGTAGATTTTTGTCTTGCTAGGCATCACAGGACTAGCAGCTACTCAACGGGTAACACACCTTATGGTGACACCCAGGCCACCCCCAGGTAGCATGAGTCCACCAGAAAGTTGGGGGGACCCAAGAAGGGCAGCACAGCTAGAAATTTCTGACTCCAGGGAACACAAAGTGGAGAGCAGCCACTGCAAGGGAAGGCTGAGGGCAAAAGGAGAGCCCAAGGCCCACCCTTATGGTCTTCTGTACATCTGCAGGGAATGATTACATATCCCCTATTGTTTTGTTGCTGTAGGAGAATGAGAGAGTGTGGGAAGCCCTTCTGCATTGCCCTGGGTTAACCATGCTGAGCTGTGCTTTCTAAGGGGACTGTGAGGATAAGCTGAGCCCCACAGCCATGACTGGTCTCTAGAAAGTCCTGTCCAGTTTTGCAAATTGTTATTTAGTGCTAATCACTGGGGATACCATTGTGAGCTACGTAGGGTACCAGGGCCTGGGAAACGACCTGTCCTGTGATTGAATGTCTTCATCTGCTGAGTCCCCAGTGTTCCAGGCACTCCCCAGTGTTATCACCCTAAATGTTCACAACTGCCCTCAGGATGGGTAAGTCTGCTCCTGAGACGGGGGGTTGGAGAAGCTCTCTCACAGCTGGGAAGGGGATGGCCTGGCCTTTTGCTCTGTCTTAGAACTTTGAAACCAATGCTTTGAAAAGTGCAGGTGGGACAGGAGGGAGGCTGTGGCACCTCAGCAGTTCAGGAATGGGGCCTTTACTGCAGGCAGGAGCGCTGTCTGCCAGTGGAGAAATTAAGTGTGCTGGAGAGGGTGACAGGTGGAGCAGTATCTCAGCTCCACCACCCACTGGCTGGGTAAACTCCACTGCATTTTCCACGCTCAGCTTCCTCCTCTGTAAAAGGGACTGTGACATATGCATGTTTAGTTCAGCTGTTGTGAAGATCAGGTAAGATAAAGTGCTGATACGGTGGGTGGCCAAAATTGGCACTCAGCAGATCGTCCCATGCCTGGTCTTTAAGGAGTCCTTCCATTGCCTCTTTCAGTAATGTGTGGCATTTGGAAAGCATAGAAAAAAGGGATGCTAGAGAAGGCAGCCCTTCTCTGGACTAGGAGCCAGGACATGGTCATGTGGCCTAGGGTAGGTCCCCTAACAGCTCTTGTGGCTTTGTCTGGGTGGCTGAGCATTGGGTATGATGGAAACAGAACATGCATCTTGTGAAGGTTACAGTCCATGCTCTAGCACTGGGCTGGTTTATCTCAAATGCCCACACCATCTCTGCTTTGTTTCCTCACCAGCACCTACTTTTCCGTTCTCCTACTTCATCTCCAAGGAGCATGAGGCTTATTGTCCTGTTCATCTTCAATGGAAGTTACCACTAAGTTCACTGACATTAAAGCCCAAGTTGTCCAAAAGGCAGGCTTGAGAGCCTTAATGAGAGGTGTCCACTGCTGGTGGCAGGAATCAGAGCACAATAGGAGAAGGGATTAGGCAGTTGGTTGGGGGGAAGAGAGAGGGCCCTGGAACTATTCTCTTCACTATTATGAAGGTGGTCCTTAGCATTAAACTTCTGGAACTAATGAGGACAGAAAGAAGTTTGCTCTGCCCTACTAAATGTTGATTTGTTCATTTGAGCCAGCAGTATCGGTAGATGAGTATTCTGCTTGATTGAGAATGCAGAGAGTTAAAGATGGCAGAGCTTTGGGTACAGAGAGCACAAGATAGTGGGGGAACTGGGGAGTTAGGCCAAATCATAGAGGAATATATATGGTATGCTTGGACTTGACCCTGGAGTTAATCATTATTTATATGGTGCTTTTAAGCATGGAAATTGTATAATTAAATTTTTGTTCTGGAACTATATCTCTGGATGTCTGTGTAGAAAATGGATTAGAGGGAGTGAGCTTGCAGCACAGAAGACAATTAGGAGGCAGCAGACATAGTCCAGGGGAGAGATGATGATGTGTAGTCTGAGAATTGCCAGGGGTCTCAGAATAGAGAGGAAGGCACAGATAAAGAGGTATTTTTGGTGTCAAAATGATGGTATGTGTTGACCTGGCATACCACAGCCTGGTCTCTTAACAGTTTGGGTAAAATCTATGGGAAGATAAACTACAGATAAAGAGTCCAGGGTGGAAATCCCTGAGAAGATAGAACATGGTCCACAAGAAGCTAACAGTGGAGTGGGCAGTCCTGGTGTCCTGGGGCAGAGTGGTAGCCCTCTGCCAGCACAGATAGAAAGTTAGCACTTCCTGCTTTAATACCATGAGCCCGGAGCTTGCCCAAGATCAACTGAATTATATGCCCTACTATCCTTGGAGCAGAATGGGAGCCCTTTGAAGAAATCTAGATTCTCAAAAAACTGAGGGGATACCTCTTCTGCTTTCCTGGTTTGGACTTCCACAAGAGCCCTCTTCACCCTCCTTGGGTTGGGTTTTTGACACTGGACTCACTGACCTATCTTGGAAACAATCCAGCTTCTTGCCTGTAGACTTGGGATGGCATATTGGTGGGGGTGGTGGGGTAGGGGGGTGGGGGCCGTTGAGGAGGAGGTCATCCTTCCAGGGAGTGAACTGCATTCTGTGTGTGTGTGTGTGTGTGTGTGTGTGTGTGTGTGTATCTGGAATATTACCAGCACCCTAGACCCCTTGACTGGTGATCATCTAACCATCACATACAGAGCTTGTTTCTTTATTCTAAACAATTTCAAAATGCTTTGCACAGTTTCTTAAGTGAAAAAAAAGTAGCTGATCTCATCTGGAGACAGATGGGGCTAAATTAAGTCGTATTGTGTTAGGTCATCCCTGGGGCTAATGAACTTACTGTCTCCGTGGTGGCCTACAGAGTCAGCTGTGCCTAATACAGAAATACCTGGTTAATGTATTCAAATGCTCTCAGGCTAGTGATTTACAGTTTACATGGGTTTTAACATTATTCAGTCTTCTCAGAAGCCCTGCAAGACGAGTGAAATTATGACTATTACATGAAGGAGAAAACTAAGGCTCAGGATTAAGCAGTGTGCCTCAGGGTACCCACTAGTCCTTCCTGCCCACAAACTCCTGGCCACTCTCAAGACTAGCAAATCTCCCTGGAAATGCCTGGGTGGCTCAGTTGATTAAGCATCTACCTTCGGCTCAGGTCATGATCCCAGGGTCCTGGGAGTGAGTCCCATGTTGACCTCTCTGCTCAGCAGGGGGACTGCTTCTCCCTCCTCCCCTTCCTCTACCTGCTGCTCCCCCTGCTTGTGCTTTCTCTCAAATAAATAAATAAAATCTTTTTTTTTTTTTTTTTTTTTAAAGACTAGCAAATCTCCCTCTCACCTTATGACAACATACTGAGTACTCAGTGCTGCTTACTTGCTCTCCTATGGAATGTTCCTCCCCCTTGGTTTTCATGACACCATACCATCCCCAGGCACAGTGGGGTGAGATGATCTCCAATGTTCCATAAAGTGCCCACCTTCTCTGGCTTAGGCATCTTGGCCTCTCTCAGTGCCTTCTCTTCGTCCTCCTCCAGCCATTCTGGAAACTGGACAGCAGTCCTCAGAAGTCCTTCTGTGCCCACACCATTGCTGTTGGGATTGACTTTTCAGAGAACTCGTTAATGGGGTTTTGGTGCCTGAGTGCTCAATACCAAAAATAATCCTAGCTATGGTGAGAGGCAGAAATGTTTGTGTTTGTTCTCTGCGTGCCCTAGATTGCTGAGATAGCAATGATTCTCGTACACTGTGCTTTCCCAGAGTTATTATTCTCAAACATCTGGGGGGAAAATACTAGAGAAGGCTTTAATTACACAAGATGATGGGTCTCACTTCACAAAAGATGCCAGGACTGAATAGGACTGATGTGATGAGCAATGGACTCCTTGAACCCTCCAGAAGAATAAGGAGGGACTGTTGTGCCTGGAAATGCAGCAAGATAGGCCTTGGTGGTGATTCATCTGGGTCCATTGATTCTGGACCCTGAAGACAGAGACCTATGAAGATCACATCTGATGTTGTTGGAGCTTTAACTTCTGTTATAGACACTGCTTGGCCATAGGAGGCACGGACAGGAACCCACTTGATCCCCTGCCTCAAGACTCATAATCTAGTGGCAGAGATTGACTTGTGGGCACAAAGGATACTGAGTAAGAGCCCACATCAGGCATGTCCCACTGTCTGAACAACTCAGTTTTGGTCAGAACCCTCACCCCCACATGGAGCTGCAATAAATCCCCAACTTCCACAAACATGTGGAGACTCTCTTGGAGGCCATTCCATCTGAACATGGCATCGACCCTATCCTTAATGGATTTTCAGTCAACTGTCATGGAGACATCTTCCCTTTCATAAACAAAGATGCAGAAGCTTAGTAGAATTGTCAATTCTCTGTCACCCGCCTAGTTAGTGACAGGTCTTTTCACTCAGAAGGTATTTCTGCTAAGAAAAAAAAAAATCACACTTTAATTTTACCATGAGAAGGCTTCACAAGCCATAGCCTTGCTCCCTAGTATGAAACTATAAATTCAGAGGCAGAAGGGAGGTCTGGCAGGGACACCTAGGGAATCACTCTGCTCTGTTGAAACTAGGAAGCCACAAGTGCTGGATGTCACAGGTTTCTCCTGCCACTGCTGGTGACTTCTTGGGTGTCCTGGGCATCCTGACTGCCTCGTGCAGCTCAGATGAGTCTGCTTACATTGCGTGAGAGCAAGGCACAGCAGACGTATTCCCACTTGAGAGCAAAGGGGGCAACCTCGCTCCAGGATGGGGCTAGCGTCCCTCTGGGTCTACCACTTCCTGAGTCTGAAAAGGCCACAAGACCGCAGGGCTGCTGGGGTGAAAAGACCAGAACTTCAGAGTCAGCTAGGTCTCTTTTCAATTCCCACTTCTGCCATCTTTAAGTTGTCTGGGTTTGGCAGGTTTTTTTATACTATCTTTGCCCTCAGTATCCTCAGGGGGAAATGGGGCTATTAGAAAGACGTTAAGATCACACATAGAAACCCAAGTCATGTGAGGATTATGACTACAGCCAGAATTATTCCAGAGATGGACGGATCACCTTCCTCCAACCCACCATTCTTACATGCCGAAATTAAGGCCCATGGAGATTATGTTCCTTTTCTGAGGTCACAGGTAAGACTCAGAAAGACTGGATCTTAAGAAAATAGTTTTGTTTGTTTGTTTCTTTTAAGTTTTGCCATTGTGAATTGGGTTAATTCCAGTTTTTCTGGCCCAGTTGTGGAGCGGAAAAAGCCATCACGACTGAGAAATGATTTTTCTCTTGCAAGTATAACCATCTGCCTGGGACACACATAGCCTTGACCCCCAGATACTCGGCTCTGTGTCTTCAGGTGTTGTGACCAGACGCCTCTCATTGCCTCCAGGCAGACACTTTAATGGGCATCTTTGGAAACATTAACTGGAGGATGTTTATGGCCCCTTGATCTGGAGATGGCTTTCATCCAGTGGTGATTGACCCACAACTCAGAAGATAGAAGATAGCTCCTTCTATCTTCTCTCCTGTGCATTTGCCCCCTTCTGGTCTCATTCTCTCTGAGAATGACCTCCTCAGTCTCACTCTTCCACATTGTGCCCACCTCATGCTTCGCTCAGGAGGCAATTCTAATTTTGGAGGTGGGGCAGGGTGATGGCGGCTGAGAGCCTATCCCTTATTGTAATGTTTCTGCCAGATTTTGCCTTGCTCCAAGTCTTCTTAGGCTTTTGGAAAACATCTAGAGTCCTTGGTGTTCTTTGGTGGCCCTGTCATATCCCTCCCTAGATATACCGAGCTCTGTGTGGTGGGGCGGCTTCATTAGGATCTCTAGCACCACAGAAGCAAAGTAATCGATATTGATAATAGCTACCATTTAGAAGGTGCTCGCCACATGCCTGTACTGTGGCTGTGTTTACTATCTATGGTTCATCTTAACCATCATGGCAACCAGTGTCATTAGTATTTCTAACCTCATCTGATAAGAGAGGAAGCTACACTAGATCGCACATAGCTAGGAGGTGTTTGGGATGAGACCCAGACTGTGAATACAAAAGTCTGTTTTTTTTTTTTTTAATGCTGCAATAATATAGCTTTAATTGAATATTGGGGGGAAGGCAGAGAGAGAGAGAGAGAGAGATAGAGAGAGATAGATAGATAGATTTAGGACACAGAGGTGACATAAGCCTAACCCAAGCTCCTCTAGGTTGCTTCTTCTTTATTGACTGAATCAGAGTAGTCTAAGCATGTGTAGAAAGTCTGAGTGCTTAGGAGCCTGATACTGGGCCCATTCGTTGAATGTGCAAAACTTAACCTAGCAACATTTTTGTAATGTATGAGCAGCCTGCATAGATGTGGGTCCTCTCATTCTAGGGAATTAAAAATAAGATACTTGAATCTGGGAAGTTACTAGAGCAAAATATTGTAGCATCTTTCATGGGGAGATTAAAAGAGATACCCTCAAGTGGTAACTGAGGAGGACTCGGGCTGCCATGCCTGGCAGTGCAAATAGGGCTGAACAGTGTAGGCAGCCTTTAGAAGTTCGAAAAGACAAGCACACAAATTTCCCTGCCAAAACCTTGAGTTTAGCCAAATGAGACCTGTGTCAGACCTCTAAACTACACCAGAATAATAGGGTAAACTTGTATTGTTTAAATTACCAACTTGGTGATTTGTTACAGCGGTATTGAAAATTAATGCAGTGTGAGAGAAGAAACTGTCTGATTCTTCTTTCTATTCCCTGGTCTCTGTAGACTGATGAGTACATGTGTGAGCTCAGTAAATGTTTTCTGAAAGGAAAGAAGGAAGAAGGGAAGGAAGAAGGGAAGAAAGGAAGGAAGGAAAGAAGGAAGGAAGGAAGGAAGGAATTTGAGTTTGACTAAGAGTACTTCTGTAAGGCTCATTGACATTCATTTGTTCCAAAATACTCTTTGAAGGTCCAAGCACCCAGTACTTTGCCAAATATTAGTGCAGAGACATGGTGGGGGGGGCGGGGTACAAGTATAGAACACTCCCTTAAGGAACTTCCAGTCTAGCACATACATGAATCAGAGAACAGTCAGATAATAATTTGTGCATGCCACAGCCCTCAGAAGAGGAAGAGGAGTGGGAGGGGCCTCCCTTCCTCACTGGCTGTTGGCTGGAGGTGGTTCTCAGTTCCTTTCCATGTGGCTTCTCTAGAGGCTATCTTGACAACATGGCAGCTGGATTCCCTCAGAGAGAGCAAGACAGAGAAAGACGGGGAGAGAAAGAGTACTCAAGACAGAAATCAGTCTCTTTGTTTCCTAATCTTAGAAGTGGCCTCCCTTTACCTTTGCTATATTAATTCCTTAGGAATGAGCCACTGGATCGAGCCCATACTCCAGGGAGGGTATATCAGATGTGGATACCAGGAGGCAGTAGAGGTTACCCACCACAGCCTGGCAGCCTTACTGCCCCCCCCCTTTTTTTTTCTCCAGACAGTGGAAGAGAGAACTTCTCTGAAGGCCAGAGACACAGGAAGTAGATGGAACCCATCCCTATTTCTCTGGGAGCCACCCTTTCCACCACAGCCTACGTGTTCTTCATCATAGCCTCCATGGGACATTTAGGAGGTACTAACCAGTGATTTTGCCCTGGCCAAAAAAATCTAGGTTAGGAAAATCTCATAGCATCTCTGTCTAAGGACCTTCTAGGAAGCTGCACTCAAGGACAGGGTTTGGACAGATAGGGGGCTACACATTTTCTTGAGCTGTTACTATTACATGGGAAAGAATATTGTCTAAAGAATAGGAGAACTTATATCTGCTTTCACACGATAGGAATGAGTTAAAGCGGGTTACTTAAACTCTCAGAGTTAACAAACTCATCTATAAAATGGGCATCTGTCTGGAGTGTTGTCACTTCTTGTGCCTTGTAGTCTCTCATGAGCTTTTGGACACACATCTTGAGAATTTCCTTAATTCCTAATCCCCTGAGAAGCTCCTTATCCCAGCCTTCCTTGTGGCTCCGGCACAGGCATGGGAAACAGGCTCCGCCAAAGAAACAGCCAGATAGACATGTGGAATTCAAAATATACTCATGAAGAAAAGGGCTTCAGGAAAACTGAGTTTCCCAGAGACTGGTGTCAGTGGCTTTTGCTCACGGAGACCACATTGCTCCTGTCCCAGCCCAACATCAGTGGTATGGGGGCCTCATTTCACTATGTGGTAGGTGCCTTTGCCCAGAGAGACTGCGCTGGGATCACTGTTGGAGCCTTCTTGAAGTGGTGGCTTGGGTGTGGTTCCCAGTTTCCCAGCTCTAGCTTGACCTTCTGGCCTTCCTGGAGATTCAGTGAGCTCCCTAATGTCCTAAATTAAATTCCATTCTGTTTAAACCACCCAGAATGTACTGTTGTAGCCTCTGAGAGCATTGACTGATGCACTACCTCTTGGGGTATGGGGATAAAATGAAATAATGTATGTGAAGCACTTCACAAAAGTCTTTTTATATAGTGGGCAATAAGCACATGGTATCTCTTAATGCTTATTTGATTACCATCCCTTTCTTTCAATGTCACTGGGGTACTCATAAGTGAAAACTGAATCTCAGCCGCAGGCTTATACTGTAGACCCAGGATCTCAAAACAGGGTGGCTTTGGCCCCAAGGGGAGTTGGACAGTGTCTGGAGACCTTTTTGGTTGTCACAGCAGAGGGTGGAATGCTACTGGGATTTAGTGGGTAGAGGCCAGGCTAGCCATCCTACATGGGACAGTCCCTATGCAATGATTTATCTAATCCATTACCCAGTTAGCAGAGGTCAAGGTTAAAAAAAAAAAAAAAAAGCCTTCTGTGGACTCAGGAGCAGAGTGATACCTGGCCATCACTCTCCACTCCGTCAGAAATAACCTACTAAGTTTGGTCCGCACTGGTTCTGGCATGGAAAATCTCTAGATGCAGGAGCACCAGAGTAAGGATTTAATCACACAATTCCATGTTCTGGAAAGCACAACCAAGGCAACAAGAGGAGGACATGGAATGGTACAAGTTTTCATAAATATATTCTTGGTGTCCTTGATTAAAGAATCAGAAAAAAATAAATTCAGAAGTATCTCAATTTCTGCTTGATTGGCCAATAAAGTGGGGACTTTTCCCCCCCTTTGTTTGACTTTGCTGATGATATTTTAATGGCTGGGCTTTCTTGTGTCAGAGAATCTAAGTATCTCCCTCACAGATTATAAATCTCTGTTATGCCCACATATAGCAATATAGAGTCTCTCTGTAGTTAGGCACTTTTATTAGTGCACAGAAAATTGAAACATAAAACATCAAATAGGCTGTTCCTTTAAACCACAGATACGAGTTGAATTCATTGCCATATTGTTCTTCAACTTTATAATAACTATAGCTTATTCCAAATGGAAAAATGTGTCTAGGAGAAGAAGACTGCTATAATATAGTACCAGGGATGGGCTTGTGACCCTCACCAGGTTTCTTCCTCAGCTTCTTCTTCTAAGAGGATGAACCAGCTGACTTCCAAGATCCTTCCTGATTTCTGGGATTCTTAGGGGTTTCCAAGCTCCCAGGGCCCTCCTTGGAGGGAAGCAGTCTTATGAGTCTTTTGGAGCATTTGCATGATCCAAGTTGAAGGCCATGACCTTTTGTCTAGGCATAAGCCAAGGTCACCTCCATCGGGCAGGCTGCCTCTCTGTAGGTCATGTGGGGCACACTGGTTGTTTTTTTCGTTCATGTGCTGAAGAAGAGCTTCTAGAAAATTGCTGTGTAATCCTGCATCCGGGTTTTATCTTTCTCGTTGGATTCTCAGACCCGCATCAAGGTTTCTGCCTTTTAGGCTAGGAATCTTATACCCTGGTCTGGTTTTAAAGTCCTCCAATGGGTCACAATCTCCTTGAGAGGAGGAATGGCATCTAATTCACCTTTGTGTGCTCCCATGCACAGAAACTTGTATATGTATATATACATAGAAACATAATTTATTACAGAGCAGGATTTATATTTTATTTATTTATATAATTTTCTTTCAATAAACATTTTTATTGAAGCATAAAGTGCAAAATATTGTATAAATCATAGACGTACATTTAAGTGAATATTCACAAAATCCTCTATCCTTAAGCAACTGCTAATATACTTTATGTCCCAGTACATTAGACTATTATGGACGTTTCATATAAATGGAATCATTCAGTATGTGATCCCTCATGACTAATTTCTTTCATTTAGCATAAACTCTTCAAGGATCATCCATATTGTAGCATCTATCATTACTTCATTCCTTTTGCTTTTGATTCCTTTAGTTTATTGTTAAATAATAATTCATTGTGTAGACATAACACAGCTCATTTATCCATTTGTCAGGTGGTGGACCTTTTGACTCCTAGGCATAGCACTGCTATGCACATTGATGTAGAACTTTTGAACAGTCTGTTGTTAATTCTCTTAGGTATATGCCTTGGAGGGCAACTGCTGGATTTTATAATAACTCTCAAATTTAGTTTTTTGAGGAATGGCCAAACTGTATTTCAAAGCAGCTGCACAATTTTACATTCCCAACAGCAATGTATGAGGGTTCCAATTTCTCCACATCTTCACCACACTTGTTATTGTTCTTCTGATTCCAGCCATCTGTCAGGGATGGAATGATGTCTCCCCCTGCCAAATTCCTATATTGAAATCCTAATCACCAGTACCTGGGAATGTGGCTGTATTTGGAGAGAGGGTCTTTGAAAAGGTCATTAAGTAAAAATGAGGTCATAAGGGTGGGTGCTAATCCAATATGACTGGTTTACTTATAAGAATAGGAAATTTGGACACAGAAAGGTAGAGAGGGAAGACCATGTGAAGACAGAAAGATGAAGGCCATCTACAAGCCCATGAGAGAGGTCTTAGAAGAAACCAGGCATGCTGACTCCTTGATCTTGACTTGTAGTCTCTAGAATTTTGAGACTGTGTATAAGCCACCTGGTCAGGGATCCTTTGTTATGGTTCCTAGCAAATGGATACACCATCATACAGGATGTGAAGTGGTATCTCATTTTTAAAAAATTGATGTGAAATTGACATACAATGTCATACTAGTGTCAGGTGTACAACCTACTGATTCAACAATCCCATACATCACTCAGGCTCACCATGATATGTGTAGTCACTGTCTGTTACTATATGTTATTACAATATTATTAATTGTATCCACTGTGCTGTATTAGTCATCCCTGTGACTGATTTATTTTATGATGGGAGGTTTCTCTCTCCTAATCCCTTTTATCTCTTTCACCCACCTCCCCACCCACCTTCCCTGTGGCAACTACCAGTTTATTCTCTGTATTTGAGTCTGTTTTATTGTTTTGTTTTGTTTTTGTTTTTTCATTTGCTTTGTTTTTAAGATCCCACGGCTAAGTGAAATTATAATGTTTGCCTTTCTTTGACTTATTTCACTTAGTGCAATACCCTCTAGGTCCACACACTCATGGTTTTGATGTGCCTTAATGACTAATGACACCTGTCCTTGAGCTTTCTGGCCAGAATTTTGTGGATCTTCTTTGGAAACATGTCCATTTGGAACTTTTGCCTATTTTAAAATTGGGTTATTTTAAAATTTTTATTATTGTGTTACAATAGGTTATATATATTAGATATAAGACTCTTTATCAGATATGTGATTTGCAATGTCCCCCCATTCTGTGGACTGTATTTTCACTTTTTTGATGGTATAGTATGCAAAGGTTTTACATTTCGATATAGTCAGACTTATCAATTTTTGTCTTTTCATTTGTAGTTTTAGTTTTGTATCAAAGAAACCAATGGCCAATTTACTTTTTTTTTTTTAGGTTTTATTTGATAAAGAAAGAGAGCAAGCATGAGCACAGGTAAGGGTAGAGGAAAAAGCAGAGTCCCTAGATGTGGGCCTTGATCCTAGGACTCTGGGATCTTGACCTGAGCCGAAGGCAGATGCTTAACTGACTGAGCCTCTCAGGTGTCCTGACCCATAGCCAACTTCACAAAGATTTACTCTTATGTTGTCTTCCAAGAGTTTATAGTTTTAACTCTTACACTTAGGTCTTGAGTCCACTTCAAGTTGAATGTTGTGTATAGTGTGTATGGGTATCCAGTTGTCCTGGAACGATTTGTAAAACATAGGTTTATTTTTGGAAGTTAAGTCATTTTTGTATTCTTATGGTATGTATATCTTTATGTGTGTTTGTGTGTTACTGGATATAAATTGCTAATATTTTGTTTAGAATTTTCCATTTTATGCTTTGAAGTGAGATGACCTGGTTTTCCTTTATTATAATTTCATTGTTAGTTTTTGATATCAAGGTTATGTTGGCTGCATGAAATGATTTGGGAAGTGCTTCCTCTTGTGCTAACCTCTGAAAGAATTTGCATAAGATTATTATTATTATTTTTTTATTTTTATAAACATATATTTTTATCCCCAGGGGTACAGGTCTGTGAATCACCAGGTTTACACACTTCACAGCACTCACCAAAGTTTATTTACTCCTTACGTGTTTGGAAAAATTCAATGAAACCATCTTGTCCTGAAAATTTCCCTTAAGATCTTTTTAGAGGAATGTCCATTCTTTTTTTTTTAAATTATTTTTTATTTTTTATTTTTTTAATTTTTTATTTTTTATAAACATATATTTTTATCCCCAGGGGTACAGGTCTGTGATTCACAGGTTTACACGGTGAGTGCTGTGAAGTGTGTAAACCTGAGGAATGTTCATTCTATCTATCTGTCTATCCTTCTATCTATCTATCTATCTATCTATTCATCATCTATCTACCTCTATTCATCATCTATCTTTCTATCTATCTATCTAGCATCTGTCTACCTATTTTATTATTTTAAAAATGTTTTATTTAATTTCCAGTTGGCTAATATAAGTAATATTAGTTTCAGGTGAACAAAATAGTGATTCAACCCTTCCATACAACACTTGGCACTCATCACAAGTGCACTCCTTAATCCCATCACCTATTTCACCCATCCCCCCACCCACCTCCCCTCTGGTCACCATTAGTTTGTTCTCTACACTGAAGAGTCTCTTCTTTTTCTTTTTCCGTTTGATAGTTTTGTTTCTTAAATTCCACATATGAGTGAAATTATATATTTGTCTTTCCTGGACTTATTTCACTCAGCATTATACTCTCTAGCTCCATCCATGTCATTGCAAATGGTAAGATTTCATTCTTTTTTACGGCTCAATAATATTTCATTATATATGCATATGTATATATATATGCCACATGTATAACACACACACACACACCGCATCTTTATCCACTCATGAGTTAATGGATACTAATCTGTTACATTTTTAATAGAGGATCATTGAAATTTCCTATTTCATCTTGCATCCATGTAGCAAGTTGTATTTTTCTAGGAATTTGTTCATTTCTTCTACATTTTCAAATGTTTTTGCATAAAATTATTTTTTCATTTCTATATTGGTAATTTGTGTCTTCTGTCTTTTTTTGTTATTGGTCAGTTTTGCCAAGAGTTTATCTGTTTTATTAGTTTTTTAAAAGAATCACATTTTGGCATTGCTTATTTATTTATTTTCTAAAGTTTTATTTATTTTAAGTAATCTTTACACCCAAAATGGGGCTCAAACTTATGACCTTGAGAGCAAGAATCACCTACTCTTCTGCCTGAACCAGCCAGGAGCCCTTGTTTATTTTTTCTATTCTTTCTTTGTTTTACATTTTGTTATTTTTTTCTATTTTTATTATTTTTATCCTATATTATATTTGGATTTAGTTTTCTGTATTTTTTCTAATTTCTAGAGAAGAATGCTTTCATTATTGATTTTTAGTATCATGTCCTTTTCAATTTATATAACAGGGGCTACAAATTGCAACATTCCACAAATGTTTATATTTTGTGGTTCTCATGATCATCTCATTCAAATTAATTTTGTAAGTTTTTTTTTTTTTTGTGAGTTATTCGTTGGTGCATGAATTTAGAAGCGTATCACTTAATTTCCAAGAACTTAGGGATTTTTCTCCTTGTACTTTATTATTGATTTCTACTTCAACTTTCTAATTGTGGTGAAAAAACAGACACTAAAGGATTTTAAACTTTGAAATTATTGGTACTTGCTATACGACTTAGCATAAAGACAGTTTTAGTAGATATTCCATTGGCATTTGTAAGAAATGTGCATACTGTGGATACTGGAAACACAGTTCTGTCAATTAGTTCATGTATGTTGATTGTGTCATTTAAGTATTTTGGCTGATTTTTCTTCCTGATAATCTGCTCTTAACACTCAGTCTTTATTCCTTTAATTTATTTAAAAAATCATTATTTGTGGTTTAAACTTAACAAATATTGCTATTTTGTTTAAAATACGATTTGTTTTATTTTTTTGAATGTTATTGTATTGTGTGTTGTTGTTGCTTCTGTTTTGTATAGTTGTATCTAACCTTAATTGCAGCAGGAGTTGTAACAAGAAGAGTATTGAGAAATGTGATACATTTATTCATAAGCACAATTATAAACAACTTCTGCTGGGGTGCCTGGGTGGTGCAGTCAGTTAAACATCTGACTCTTTGTTTTAGCTCAGGTCATGATCTCAGGGTCCTGGAGACCAGCCTGGGGTTGGGCCCTGCCTCGAACTCTGAGTGGAGCCCACTGTCCAGTGGGGCCCAGCATCATGTTGGGCTCTGCACTCAGTGGGGAGTCCACTTCTCTCCCTCTGCCCCTCTACATGTGTACTCCCTCCTCCCCAAATAAAGAAGTAAATCTTAAAAATTTTTATTTTTTTAAACAAACAACTTCTGGTGATCCCCTGGAGCTACCAATTTGGGGAATGTCTGATTCTGATAAGCAGCAGTGATACTAAAATAAATTCTTCCCAGGTTCTGCATTGTTCTCCCCACCACCATGCAACAACCATAGAACCTGAAATATACATTATTATCACCATTTCTTCGGAAACTTCCATCTTCAAAGCATTTTCTTCTTGGTCAGGTTTGGGAGAATGATGATTTCATTTCTACAGAGAAGGCTTAAATTTAACTGGAAGGTAGATGAGAAAACAAGATTTGTTATATTATTGATCATTTCCCCCAAATCACAAATTGGAACTCTTTATTTAACAAAGGATCATTTTCCTGATTTGTGACTGGCTTACCTAAAAAGTCTTTGAAGATGCAGATTTAAACCACTTCGTTATCATTTTAACAAATTACCATGTGGATAGAAAATAGTTACCTGGAGATAGATACACAATACCGGGTGGCCATGTTTTGAAAACTGAAGATAATGGCATCCCAGGAAATTGAGACCGTCTGGCTGCTGTAAGCTTGTAAACTACCCCATAGAACACATGATGTCAGGGTAAAGGTATTCCTCAGGTTGTGCCATGGCATTTTGCTATGTATCAGTGTGTGATATGGACAATAAAGACCTTTAGTACTCTCACAGTGACAAAGATAATAAACTGAAGGAGTTATCCGAGCTGCATTTGTGCCTGGCAGTAATGGAAAACATTATTGCTGTCAAGTTACCTGGGAGAAAAGCTGCTTCCGCAGAGTTGGATCTTTTATTCCTCTCCAGTGATAACACACTGTAGTGGCAAGAGGACTGAGTTAGTGATCAGAGATGGGGCCCCAGTTTGCAGTCTCCTGCTCACCTGCTCTGTGATCTTCTGCCAATCTCTTCCCCTGCAGGTGTTAGTTCCTCATCTCTAAAAGCTGGGAGCTGCCCTAAATGCAAGCTCAGGCCAAGCTAGCTGAGAATCTACACATTAAAGAGACAGCAAAGATGTGAGAGGGAGTCCCTAGGACTAAAATGTCTGAGTACTTTTCATTCCGATGAATGTATGTTTCATGCCAGTGTTATCAGTGTAGTTGAAAACAGATGACATTTTTACATGGTTTGTCATATTTCAGTCAAATTGCTGGTCTCCAAAAAATGATTAATATTAATTCTTGTGTCAAAGTGAAAGATCCTGGGCTGCTGTCAAGTGGGTGGGTACCTGTGGGGGCCCCTACTATCAGTCCAGTGACCTTGGCCCATTGCACCTGTTCACACTGCCCACACTAATAAGAAAAGCTGATGAATCAGAATGGCAGTATCAGATCAGGGAAGACTGTGTAGACCAAAGAAATATATTCATATCTTGCATCACTCCCTGAAAAACAGAGAGGTGAGCTCAGATTTACAAATACTTCCTACAGATAGGGAAGAATACTGTATCCATGAGAGGGTTTCTGCTCTCTTAATAGAACTTTTCCACAAGTTTAGTAGAATTTCCACATTGG
The DNA here is from genome assembly GCF_964662115.1 of Mustela nivalis. NCBI lineage: Eukaryota > Metazoa > Chordata > Mammalia > Carnivora > Mustelidae > Mustela > Mustela nivalis. Next base: position 12,724,674 of record NC_139027.1, read on the forward strand.
ATCTACAGGTAAGAAGGGGGGAGGGGATTGTGTATGTGCATGCGAGTGGAGCAGAGGATGCTGGGGACAGAGCATTAAGCAGGTCAGCTGGGCTTGGACACTGACAGTCGGAGATAGCCATCTCCCACAGAGACAACATTGACAGTTGGCTTGCCAAGGTCAAGGGGACACATTCCAGGAAACTGACCAGAGTGGACTTCATGTAGCTGGACCTAATCCCTATTAGTTTTGAACAAAAATTTTTCCCCCTCTACTCTGCTCTCCCTTACTTTCCCCTTCCTTCCTCTTGACTTTCTTCTTCCTCAGGAGAGACTAATGTGGAGGTGGCTGAGCTGAGTGGGGCATCAGGCAGGGTCTGGGAGCCTCTCATCCTGTCAGATTATATATTTTCTTGGTCCCACATGGGGATATTCTGGCAATCTTGTGGACACAAGGTTTGCCAAATAGGTATTTAGTGAATTTAAAAAGACACCTTTTCTGGGCTTAAGAGGGCCCATTTGTGATTTGAACAACTCCTTCTTCTTCTTCTTCTTCTTCTTCTTCTTCTTCTTCTTCTTCTTCTTCTTCTTCAAGATTTTATTTATTTATTTGGCAGAAAGAGAGATCACAAGTAGGCAGAGGCAGGCAGAGAGAAAGGGAGGAAGCAGGCTCCCTGCTGAGCAGAGAACCTGATGTAGGGCTTGATTCCAAAACCCTGGGATCATGAGCTGAGCCAAAGGCAGAGGCTTTAACCCACTGAGCCACCCAGGGGCCCCTGATTTGAGCTTCTTGCCTCTCATGCAGACACCTTTGCTCGGGGTTCTGTCTGAGACACTGCAGTGATCCTGAGGCCCTGGTTTTTGTTCCAGTTTGCGAAATTCCTATGGCACTGTCTGCTCCCCCTTTGTCATCAAGGAGTGCTTCCTCTCTGCCAGGCTTGGGCATAGGCAGTCATGCTCTGATGTTTACAAAAGGGCTAAGAATTTGGCTAATACAGTGTATTGTGCTTTTGTTTTTGTTTTGCTTTTGCTAAGGACAAGAGTGATGATTAACATATTTTTTTTCTTCTGCTGAGAGGGTTTTATAAAGTTCCATTAAAAAAAAAAACTTTCAAGGATTTTATTTATTTGAGAGAGAACGAGTGGTAGGGAGGGTCAGGGGCAGAGGGAGAAGCAGACTCCCCGCCGAGAGGGAGCCTGACATGGGACTTGATCCCAGGACTCCGGGATCATGATCTGAGCTGAAGGCAGATGCTTAACCAGGTGAACCATTCAGGTGCTCCAAAATTCCATTTGTAGGATGGAATTGGTGGGGAGAAGGAAAGCATTTGTCAGCCAGTGTAGGGAAAATTTCTACAGATGGTTATTAGAATTATGTCCCCTTGGAAGAGCATTAAAAGTTATAGCTGCTTATGTTTAGGGTTATATTCCAAATGTGTTTTGGTTTAAAATTTATAATACATTAGAGATAATTTCATGGTGCTTCCTAAGACTTGTTCAGAGGAATGCTTTCCTCTGTGGGATCACTAGAAACAAACGGTCTCTTGAGGTAAGAAAAAGTGGTTGAGCCAGTAGGATCAGACCCTCCTCTTCTGGCTGAGGCTTCAAAGAAGCTGATCTAAGGAGAGACACTGATTGATGTAGGAACAAGGGGTGGCAGCAGGGACATGGTGAGAAGCCAAGGCAGGGCTCCGCTTGTTCATGGAAAAATAGGGGACATAAGTGGTCCTCCCGTGGCTTCACTTGGGGAATCAGCAGCCTAAAAATATAGGGGAATATAGAATATAGGGGGAATATAGAAACCATCTTTTTTAAAATTTCTTTTCAGCGTAACAGTATTCATTGTTTTTGCACCACACCCAGTGCTCCATGCAATCCGTGCCCTCTCTAATACCCACCACCTGGTTCCCCCAACCTCCCACCCCCTGCCCCTTCAAAACCCTCAGATTGTTTTTCAGAGTCCATAGTCTCTCATGGTTCACCTCCCCTTCCAATTTACCCCAACTCCCTTCTCCTCTCTATCTCCCCATGTCCTCCATGCTATTTGTTATGCTCCACAAATAAGTGAAACCATATGATAATTGACTCTCTCTGCTTGACTTACTTCACTCGGCATAATCTCTTCGAGTCCCGTCCATGTTGCTACAAAAGTTGGGTATTTGTCCTTTCTGATGGAGGCATAATACTCCATAGTGTATATGGACCACATCTTCCTTATCCATTCGTTCATTGAAGGACATCAAACCATAAGATACCTGGGAATAAACCTAACCAAAGAGGTAAAGGAACTGTACTCGAGGAACTACAGAAATTGAAGAAGACACAAAAAGATGGAAGACCATTCCATGCTCTTGGATCGGAAGTATAAATATTGTTAAAATGTCTATACTGCCTAGAGCAATCTATACTTTTAATGCCATTCCAATCAAAATTCCACTGGTATTTTTCAAAGAGCTGGAGCAAATAATCCAAAAATTTGTATGGAATCAGAAGAGGCCCCGAATCGCTAAGGAAATGTTGAACAACAAAAATAAAACTAGGGGCATCATGTTACCGGATTTCAAGCTTTACTACAAAGCTGTGATTACTAAGACAGCATGGTACTGGCAGAAAAACAGACACATAGAGCAGTGGAACAGAGTAGAGAGCCCAGATATGGACCCTCAACTCTATGGGCAAATATAGAGTTCAGGGGGTCATTATTGTCACCGCCATCTTTGACACAGGAGGAGAGAGAGACTCAGAGCATAAACGTATCCTCCAACCCAGAGTCCAGGATGGGTGAATAAAAGAATGGGCAATTGGTAAAAGCTTCCATCGTTTCTCCCTTTGTACATGGTATCCAATTATTTTTTGACCTTTGAAAAAAATTTTTGAAGTGCCTATGGTTGAGATTACTCAATGGTACTAAGCCATAGAGGGAGGTTGGAAGATTTAAACAAGCTGGTCTTCAGATCCTCAAGCTAGTAATAAAGCCATTTTGCTATACAAATTTGGACCTACACCAAAGCCACTCTGATTTTTCGCTCTCTGATGACTAGAACTGGGTAAGCTCCATATGATGCCCATGATTAATAGTGAGAGTGGTGATGATGTGGTTTGAGGAAAAAAAAAAACCCTGAAATTGTGAAACTTTAGATTTATGAAGTACTGAGATCCCTTGTTTAAAACCTTTAGCAACTTGACAGATACCCTGCTGTATATGGGCAATGTCATAGATCTCTGTCTAATGAGCGTTCAAGGGAATCACTAATCTAAGCCCAGGAATGCCGACAAAGGCTGATTCTTATCACTCTGAGAAATGTGCAGGGACTTTGGGGTCAAATTTCATATTGGGATAAAATAAAATTGTCATCATTCTGTTTTCTGCGGTAACTGTATTCTGGCTCTCCATAAGAAGGTTGTCATTTATGACATTGGCCAGAATGTCTTGAGTTTGTGTAGCCCATGGTGGGACCACACATAGTAGGTGGTCAGTATGTTCTCACTTGCAGTTTTGAAACTGATGGCATGTGAGGCAGTTCCTGGTGTAATCTACACTCTGAACATTCTCCTGCCAAGTGGCAACTGTTTAGTTTTGTTCACTAAAGACTGCTAAAAAGCTACATGATGACGTGGACATAATCTAATATTATATTTGTATAACATGTTGCTTTATAGTTTAAACACATATTATTTTATTTAATCTAATTCTGAAAACAGTCCTATGAAATCCCAGGAATTAGGGAGATGAAAGGGTTAACCCAAGCATCAAAATAACCTTCTTATCTTGTGCTCTTCCTGCCTCACTGCCAGAGTGGTCCGAAGTAAATCACTTTGCCTCAATGGTCTTGGTTTCCTAAGCTAGGGAATCAGGTAATCAATACCTGTTTCAACAACCTTAGACCCACAGAAGTAGCCAAAGAAAGGCTAAGGAGGGAAAGCAGTAGTGTCAATTTTTCCTTGCTAGAAAGCCACAAAGTATAGAGATGTCCTGTGATTGGTTTTCTTCTTCTTCTTCTTTTTTAAAAGATTTTATTTATTTATTTGACAGAGAGAGATCACAAGTAGGTAGAGAGGCAGGTAGAGAGAGAGGAGGAAGCAGGCTCCCTGCCAAGCAGAGAGCCCAATGCGGGACTTGATCCCAGGACCCTGAGATCATGACCTGAGCCGAAGGCAGAGGCTTAACCCACTGAGCCACCCAGGCGCCCCCCGGTTTCTGTCTATCTGCTGCCATCTTTCTGTAAAGTTACCTATAATTCTTTGTTGCTTTCAGCACTCCCTGATCATGACCCCGTAGAGGGGTGGAATAGACCTTGGACTCTTGGTTTGGGATTTTTGCTATCTATGTTGAATTTGTCTTCCTCTTTTTTTTCCTGGGCTTATTTCTGCATTTTGGATCTACCTCTGAACTCATTCCTTTGCTACTTGGTCCCAGTCTTCTTTCAGAACCCTGGCCTTTACTCAATCCCAAGGATCTATCTGGAAATTTGATTCTAGATTCCAGTCGTATGTCCTGCTATTTTCTCATCCTCATTCCGATAGACACCTGGTTCATGTAGCCAATTATTGGGAGTACAGCCCCTGGTGTTTACAAACTTCAGACTTTTCTGCTTAGTTGATAAGTACAAAGGGCTATTTCTCTAAAATGGTTTTTCCCGTTTGAAGAAAACCCAGGAATGTCTAGCATAGATGTTATCTGTTAGAAGCCATAATGTCCTATCTGAAGAGTTCAGTCTATCCACTGTCTCCAGCTGTCCCGACATGCTGTCAGAACATGTGCAACAAATGTCTTCCCTTCCCAGACTCAGAGGCAGGGGAGTCTGTACAGAGGAGCCACAGATGGCAAGGGAGGTCCAGTGATGTGATTGTGGGGAAATTGATTTGTAAACATTCCAGTGAGAATGGCTTCCCTTCCGAATGGCTATTTTGGAGCCTGTTTCTGTGAAACAAGAATGTGTTCCATTAAATATCATCCTGATTCACAGTGATCTCTACTCTACCAGCCAAACTACTTACAAGCAAACGAGGCGACTAAATGGTTTCTAGAAAGGAGGCAGGTTTGTGCCCAGACATTGCTATTTGTCCATGTGTAGAAAGAAACCTAGAAGAATGTCTGTTGGTGATTTTACAATTAAATTCTGATTTTTCTCGGTGAAAAAGAAAAAAAAGAAGGACATCTCCAGTTGATATACTCTGAAGAAATGTTAACAATGTACCCACACAGCAAGAAGAAGCATGGAAACCTGCCTTTCTGAGAGCTCTCTATATTTGTTAGGGCCTGAGAACCTGCCAGCTGTCCAGAGGGGTGGGCCCACAGAATTAGATACTCTTCTGGCCACTTACCTGTCTGAGCAGGAACATTCTGGGAACAAAGAGACGTGGATACTAGTGCTGGGCTTCTAAAAGTGGGGGAGTCCCCAATTCTTCTGGAAACTTAATATCCTCATCTGTAAAATGATGGGTAAGGAAAATTAGAAAAAAAGATATTTATGGCTTCCTCCTGCTCTAAACTTTGACAATTTTTCTGTGCTTCCTTCCCCCCTTTACAGGGAAGTATAACTTCCTGCATTCAGAGGTCAACGCTCTATCTCTTACCCCTCTCTGCCAAGGGAGTTGGGCAGTTTCTCTCCACCGAGGCACCCGCTAGGTAAACACATGGTTGGCCAGATCCACCTGGTATTGGCTAATCTCAAATATAAAAATGATGTAGCTTCTTTGGGTCCTAAAAAGGGAGCTTTAATAAATTGCTTTGTGTTTGGTACCTTAAAAAAAAAAAAAGGCCAACCATCCATTTTGCGAAGGACTCACTCAGGATGCTACAGATACTATTCTAACTAGATTTACTGAATATTTAATTGAATTATTTCACTAATTACGGATGTCTGACATTTCACCTCTAAGTGAACTGAGTGGAGTCCAAGTTTGTTCTTTCTCATCTCTAAGGCATTATTATCTGTCCTTCAGCCAAGAGAGGCTGACCACACTTATCTCACCCTCCCTCTTGCCTGTTTGGATGACTTCCTCATTGTCCCCAATGATCTGTTGGAATGAGCCAGCTTGAGGGGTCTCTGCTCCTTTCGAGCACATGATAGGGACTTGCAGACTTCTGCTGGCAGATAAAGTTGCCAGCATAATCTCTAGGGCTTCTGGTTCTCATAAACTCCCACATCTACCTACCCTTCCACCTACGTCTCCTCCTGTCTGCACACTGGGTGCACCAGTGCATCCCCCAGGGCTTCTGCAAAGCCTCCTCCCAACCCCCACTCCTTTTCGTTATCCCTCCTTCCCTTTCTTGCTTCCTTCCTCTCTCCATCCCTTTCTCACTACTGCCCTTTCTCCTACCCCACCCCTTCCTCTGTTTTTCACCTGCTCACAGCCATATCCAGATGGCAAGACTATAGACAATCTCTCTGGACTAGACATCGTTATTGCTGGTTTCTGCACAATGACAGTGTCTCTCCCCCTTTGGAAAAGAAAAAGCCTATCTCAGAAAGACCAGCACAGCAGTGGTACTGTTCTCATTGGCACAACTCTGATGACAAGATCAAAGCCATCCAAGTCACTCCTGTATTCAAGAGCCAGGACAAGAAACAGAGGGCACACTTGAAGGAGTAATTGAAAGGCAGTTAGTAACTACCCTATTTGCAGAGGAGTGAGCAGTGCCGAGGATGCGAATAAAGGATGCTGACACTGAGGAACTAGCAGCGGTGGGAAGCCATTACCACCTTCGCTCTCAGGGACGAGTGAAGACAAGAACTGAAGCCACGGGTGGGGTCACCTGACAGGAGCTGAAGCTGTAGGGAGGCACTGGGGAAATAACTATCTCCAACTCCCTCTGCTTCCACCCTCTGACAGCCTGTTGGCGGCTCTCCCCGTCATGGCTGAACCCATCAGGAAGCCAGAAGGCAAGGAGGTCCAGACATGCATCTTGGAATTGGCCTCCTGGAGATGGAAGGAGATGAAAAATAGGTCTGGGGGTGCAAACAGAGACCATCTGGTATAGTCAGTTCTGTTTTTAAAAATTTTGCTTCTCATTTAATTTACTTAAATATGTGATACTTTACAGTATCCAATATTTCTGAAAACCAACCAGTAGGAAGTCTGAAGAGAACCCAATTGTTTCTTTTTTTAAAAAATAGATTTTATTTATTTATTTGTGAGAGACAGAGAAAGAGAGAGAGAGAGGGAGAGGTAGAGCACAGAGGGAGAGGGAGAGGGACAAGCAGAGTCCTCACTGAGAAGAAAGTCCGATGTGGGACTCAATCCCACCCTGAGATTATGACCTGAGCTGAAGGCAGACACTTAACTGACTGAGCCACCCAGGCGCCCTCTTTTTTTTTTTTTTTTTTTAAATCTGCAATGTCTTCTGCAAAATCATTTATACAATAGTCTTTTACTTAAAGAGCACTTTTCTGGAGAAACTTAGTAAAAGAAGTATATATCTATTACCAAGGTTTTAAACAAATTTCTACTCTATGATCCAGCAACTGCACTACTAGGTATTTACCCAAAGGATACAAAAATGCAGATTTGAAGGGGTACATGCACCCTGATGTTTATAGCAGCATTATCCACAATAGCCAAGCTATGGAGAGAGCCAAAATGTCCATCAACCAGTGAATGGATTAAAAAAGACGTGTTGTATACACACACACATGCACAAACACATATATACTCAGTAGATTATTATTCAGCCATCAAAAAGAATGAAATCTTGCCATTTGCAATGACATGGATGGAGCTAGAGTGTATTATCCTAAGTGAAATAAGTCAGTCAGAGAAAGACAAACACCATAAGATCTCACTCATATGTGTAATTTAAAAAAGAAAACAGGTAAGCAAATGGGAAAGGTGAAAGGAAAAAAAAAAAAGGAGAGAAGGAAACAAGCCATAAATGACTCTTCTTTTTTTTTTTAATGACTTTTAAAATTTATTTATTTATTTATTTATTTATTTAATTTATTTATTTGACAGGCAGAGATCACAAGCAGGCAGAGAGGCAGGCGGGGGGGGGGGGGAGTGGGGAAGAAGGCTCGGCACTGAGCAGAGATCCCGATGTGGGGCTCGATCCCAGGACCCTGGGATCATGACCTGAGCCGAAGGCAGAGGCTTTTACCCACTGAGCCACCCAGGAGCACCATAAATGACTCTTAATGACAGAAAACAAACTATGAGGGTTGATGAGGGGAGGACCCTGAGGGATGGTCTAGAAAGGTGGTATGGATCAAGGAGGGCACTTGCTGTGATGAGACCTGCATGTTCTAAGCAACTGACAAATCACTGAATTCTACTCCAGAAACCAATTTGCACTGTGTGGTAACTAACAGAATTTAAATTAAAAAAATAATAAAAATATAAATTTCCACCTGTGCACTGAGACTACTCTCTATTAACAATGATTTACTATGCCTACTACACTGGTTGATTGGAATTAGATTTTATAAAATGTCTTGAGCTTCTAGAAGAAACTTCTTCTTAAATGCAGAGTCCTATGTGTGCAATGAAATAATGACATGCAGTATCTAGAATTTCGGAATGTATGCTCATTGTTACAATTATACCTCTTAGACATTTCTATCCTGAGACTCTCTCTGGCCAGAAAGGTACAAAATCATTCCGCTGGGTAAGATATCAGGAATTACTACCCATCATCAAAGTACAATACAGCCTTACCTGTAGGGTATTTCTCCCAAACTTTTCCACTCCTGCTCTCTCCCTTGCTCTCCACACCTCCTACCTCCCTCCTCTCTTCTTCTCCTTTTTTTTTTTTTAAAGATTTTATTTATTTATTTGACAGAGAGAGATCACAAGTAGGTAGAGAGGCAGGCAGAGAGAGAGAGAGAGGAGGAAGCAGGCTCCCCGCGGAGCAGAGAGCCCGACACAGGACTCGATCCCAGGACCCTGAGATCATGACCCGAGCCGAAGGCAGTGGCTTAACCCACTGAGCCACCCAGGTGCCCCTCTTCTTCTCTCTTTTAAATAGAAAGACAAACTTTTTTAACAAGAGCATTAGGTACAAATTCAAGCATCCCAGATATATGCATCTTAATATTTTTGGACTAGTTTAAATAAATAAATTTTGTTGTAACTGGAGTAAATTATTTTTCAATTGGCATAAATTTTAATTTTCATATTGGTGATTTTGATGGCTTTGTATCATTAGATTTCTTCAATTTGCTAATAAGTTTGTTGTGGTTTTTCTTGTCATGTTGTGTTTTTTTTTCTACTTGACTTCCCTCATGCTTCCTTTTTCTCCATGACCTTCTTTATTTGCCTGGCGGTTTTGTGTTGCCTTGTGGTTTGGTCCCCAGGCCTCTCACTTCTAGTGTAAAATCACTTCTAGATAAAAAGGCATTTTGAGGATCTTATCTCCTATAAATATTGGGGACATTGCAGATGTTTCCAAGCCTTCCAAGTCAAGAGAAGGTTCTAAAGCAGAGGAAGTAGGAGGACAAAGGTACCAGTCTCATAGGCAGGATACAGTCATGCATTTCTAAGTTGCTTTTAGCAGTGGGCCGAGGTACTAATTTCACTGTATCCTTGTCAGCATTTAAAAACTGTGTGTAATTTCAAGATAAATATGTACAAAAGCATTTCTTTGAAAGTTGTTTTAATTTAAGAATAAATCGGGTGTGAGAAGTTAAAGGAAATCTTAAAGTACTAGATGGTTGAACAGGACCTGGAGAAAACTGATATTCTACAACCATTTCTTTTTCTCTCCCAAAGAAAGTACAAATATCAGACACTAAAATGTGTTGCATTTCTTCTAGAGATTCTGGAGGGATCTTAAACACTATAGGCTTACCAAAGTCTACATATAGAAGTTCTTGACTTTGCCTTCTAAACTGTGGGAGTCTGAGGTAGGAGGTCTCTGACCCCTGAAACTTAAGTCTTCTTTGTTTCTATGATATGTGTTCTGGAGTTATTTGGAGCTCTGAGTCAGGAAAGTAGTTTCATGTTATGATACCAAGAATATATGGCAATGTATACAACTCCTGAGTCTCTTAGAGGGAAGTAATAGATATTTTTATTCCCCAGTTATAAAACATCCCAGCTGTTTGGTCATTGAATGTGATTGGGTTTTCAAAAGCCATTATGTCTCAACAGTAGAATATATCCTGGTTGTTACTTCTGAATAATGACTGAGCTGGTGGTTTTGAGAAGCTATAAACCACATTCGCTTTACCTGCCCAAGAACTAAGAACTTGCCAAACTAAAATATATAGGGGTGTTTGGGGGTGTGTGTGTGTGTGTGTGTGTGTGTGTGTGTGTTTTACAGTGTGGTATTTGGCTGAAAGACAGGGCTAGTAGAGAAAAAGAGTGGAAATTTTAAAGACTTTCAAGATCTAGTGGCAAAGGCATGTGACTCAGAATTCTGCATTTCATTGCCCTAGTGGGATAAATCATTTTTAAGAGAATTCTTTGTGTTTTTGATCAATCAGTTTCATTTCTACTCCCTGTCCACTGCCATTCTCTTCACCATCTGACACTTATCTCTTTGATTCAGTTTCCCTCTTTAGGTATAACTAGAAAAATGATGTTCCTATTGCTTTGGTTACAACCATGGCTAATGGAATGCTTTCAGTAAATTCTGTTTCCCTGCATCTTCTTTTATGTTGTATCCCAAGGTCTGTTTGCATCTGCTTCTTCTTGTTTGACAAGCCAGAGTGCCTTCTCCCAGTATCTTGTCACCTGGTATCTGTTAGGCTCCAGAACCAATGTGTTTTTCTTTTAAAAATATTACAGATGTACTTGGGGGAATGTAAAGAAGGGCCTGAGGGTTTCAGAAAGAGCGATGACATAAACAAACACTGTCAAATGAAACTGCACAGGACCATTTGCATCAGAATTTGAACTCCCAAACTTTACTGGATTTCTTTTGCTCATCTTGGGTCCCAGACTGTTCCATGGATTCCCTGTCTTCTTGAATTTTTCCTGTGGCGTGAAGTCACCTGTAGTGTGACATCCTGGTATCCTGCCCTGGATTCTAATGGGCACACTTGACTTCCCACCCAGCCTTCTAGGTGCCTTTATCTTTGTCTCATTGAGTCTGGACTTCATAATACGGACAGCTTAGCCCTGTCTAGCCTACACTGGGCAATTCCCCTTGGTTCTCAGTTCTTTGTTTACCTTTGATTTTGCCATTTAGAGGAGGTATGGGGAAGTTGTGTGCCGGATCTCTTTTCTTTTCTTTGGGAAGCATCTCTTTCAGAATTAATCTGTGTTCTGATTTCATAACCAAACAAACACTTCCATGCATACTCTGTTTCACATCCATATCATTCATTGACTCACAATTTCTATACTTTATCTGCTGGCATAAAATAATTTTAGCTAATTATTTGTGTTATATTGGTCTTTATAATCACTGATAGCTTCTTAGCCAGCAAATATTCATTATAATCGTGTGTGTATGTGTGTTTATCAATTATAGTTTTTATTTTCAAGTATCACTAACTAACTTTTACTTCTGAATTTGTAAAGTGCTTGTCTTCTGACTTTGTCTATGGACTAAGGTGTTCCATCTAAGATAGAAAAAAATCTCAGTTTCCTCCAGAATACCAGTACTTCTATGTCACTGTTTCTGGCAAACCATCTCTGGAAGGTAGATCGAGGAAAGTTCCCCATCTTATCTGAGTGTTTCCCATTAAGAGCTGGGCATTATAAATACAGGAAACTTATAAAGGAATATAAATTTCCTTTGAAATTTAAGATGGTCACCTGTTTGGAACTGGGATAATGCCAGATGTTATGTCTTAGAGAGGTGCCAAAGCATACGCTAGGACCACAAGCCTACTCCAAGTGATGGTGTAAGGAAGAAGAGGAGTCAAGGTAAAGACTTAGAAAACTTTGTCTTTCAAAGTATTGCTTGGGAACATCCTTGCTCATTTCACTTGGATAGGCCACCTGTTGCACACCCTGATAGCACCAGATACCCATCAACCATTGCTGTCACCTCACAGTGAATAGTAGGTATAATTAGTAGGATTGGTTATGTGATATCTAGCTTATTCTCCAGACAGAAAACTCTAGTAGGGAAGATACTAGTTCTTTTCCTCATCATTGTATCCCTAGAACCAAGCATAGTAATTGGGAACATATTAGGAACATGGTGCATATTTACTGACTGATTGAATAATTGAAGGGAAGAAGGAAAAAAGAATATTTCCTTCTTGGAGTACATGCATCTAATTCTCCATTCCTCTGTCTAATGAGGAGGGATTTATGCAAAATGTTCTTGGTCTCTTACTCTGGGGCTTAACCCTCCCTAATGAAGTCAAGTGAATTTCTTTGTTAAGAGGCGACAGTGATTGGCAAATGGAATCAACTAAGCAAATAGAATCCACTCTTCTCGAGCAGTGTGATGGCTGTGATCCCCATCACACATGTTTGCTCTGTAGACTCCATATTTCCTTCCAGTGCACAAGTCTAAGATCTAACTTGGGCACAGGGAGTATGAGGAAGTTCTTTGTTATGGTATTCTAAGTCATACCATCCAAAATTACTTTTATCAGGAGTTAAGATGACATTTTTATCCTCATCTACCTGGCTCCTTTTTATCTCTCTCTTAATTGATTTCAAACTCAGGCAAGAAACAGAAGTCTCATTTCTTTGGCTACCTAAAACCCCTGTAGTTCTTATGCATAGAGAGAATCCAGGAAAAAATCAACATAGATACATCCTGGGTTGAAAAGTTTTAGCTCCAAGGGGGGAAATGAAATTCAAGACTGGAAACAGAATAAAGCTTTGAAAACAAAGGATTTTCCTTGGACCCGGAGACTCAGTTAGCCTCCTGAAATTGTGTATAACATGTTTTGTGTACAGGATCCAGAGGTTTCATCAGATTCTCAAAAAAGCTGCTGAACCTCTATTTTAAGGGGCCTTAGGTAGACCTTATCTCCTGACAACCAGAAATTTGGCCTCATCTTCCCACCCTTCCTGCTGCCTGAAGCATCTTGCTGGTCCCCTCACCATACATTCAGAGCTCAGTTTGAGCCCCAACCCAACTCCCCCGCAACCCCCCCAAGCCTTCCCTGCCCTTCCCTCCCAGCAGGCAGGGATCCCTCCCACCTCTGGCTCTGGTCCCCTCGCTATCTGCTTCTCTTGTTCTCTCAACTGAAGCATGAGCTCCTGAGAGCAGGGTCAGGCTGTTCAATAGTTGTTCTGTGTCACCCAAACTGCCTGGCATACCATAGTCATTTCTGAATTCCACTCTCTTGCCTGCCCTAATATGATCCCTGGGAGGGATTCTTTAAATGTATCTTTCAGAAGAAGGAAACTCTCAGAGAAACTGTCTCCCCTCCAGGCAAAAGCCAGGAAACAGCAGAGCTAGGATTCAAACTGGGGTCTCTGGGTCCTAGTTCAGGGATGCTTTCTCTCCCCAGTGCAGCTGCCCATGGCAGAAATTGCCCCTAACTTCCTACCCTAGAGCTCTTCTCTCCAGTAGATATGTTTTTGTTGGGAAACACTCCTGCATGACCTTGATTTTGAGCTCTCTGGATCACAGAGTTAAGAGAGGGGTATGTGAAAAAAGAGCACTTGACTTTCTTGCATAGGACACTGAAGAGAATTTGCAATTGAGTTGCCCACCCCCCACCCCAAAGAAAAGGATGACTACATTTTGCAGAAGGTAGGGAAGAATTACACACAAACATGACCAGTGAAACATTCCCTAAGGAGGGCTGGACAGAGGATTTTGAACAGGAAGGTTTCATTTTTCCGTCTGTGTGTGATCTCCTGTCCTTGGTTCAGCTGGTTAAGAAAAGTCACTACACACAACAATCTCAGGGGTCAGGGTAAGGTAGTGATCTGTATTTTAGGTCGGTGGAACAGAGGGAAGGGACTCACTGGAGGAGAGCAGGGGATGATATACCAGAAGGCAGTGGGGGGGGGGGGGGAAGGTGCACAGGGACAAGGAAATTAGAATAGGAGGGGCATGAAAAGGTTACCCCCAGAAATTTGCAAGTGTCTTGGGGAGAACTTTGAACCACCTCCAGGTGAGGGCCAGAGATTACATCTAATTTTATTTAGATCTTCCAAGTCAAGGTGACCTCGACAGACATTCAGATGCCAACAGCTCTCTCTACATTTTCAGAAGGAGCCTCCGTAGGTGGATGACCAAGGAAGCACGATGTTCTATGGCAAAAGAAAAAGAAAAAGGAGTCTTTCCATTTCCCAAAGTCCTTCCACATTTTGGAGGAGAGAGGGTGTTTGCTGAAAGCTTTCCCGATGATGACAGTTGCATGAGCTGCCAAAGAGCAAACTTGATGGCATTTAAAATGCATGGGATTGTCCCCAGAGCAGACATATGGATGTTCTGATGCCTCTTAGCAAACTCTGGGGATCAGTCTCCCTCAAAGAACCATTCCCAGGTCTGAGATAGGTGACAATGCGCATGTTGTAATCTCGAGAACAAAAGCCTATCAAGTTCCAAGGTGGTTGTTCATCTGCCGGACAGGAACGGAAAGTGGGTGGGAAGTGAGGAAGTGAGGGTTTCTGGCTGCTGATGACCCGCGCAGGCTGAGGAGGGACTGCAGGCGACTCCTCAACTTTCTGAGCCCCCCGCCCCAGACTCCCTGAACTTGGCTCCTGCAGCTGCTGACAAGGACCCAGGGAAGCAAAGAAGGGCAGGCGGCTCCCACGGCTCCTCCAAGGCCAGGCACCGTGTCTCCGGGCTTTTCACACGCCATCTCCCGGAATCCTCCTCCACACCCGCCGGCAAGGGCGCTCTCATCCGTCCAGCTGTCCGCAGGAGGAAACGGAGACTCCGAGGCTGAGATGACTCGCGCTCCGTCTGAGGAGGGAGCTCAGGAAAAGAAAAGGAAAGGAGCATAGGATTTGGGAGGAAGTACTGAATGATGGCTACGAACAAGGGCCTTCTGCTCAGACCAATCCGAGTCGGAAGCCTGGCTGGGCAACTTCCGGGCTGTGTGAACTTGGGCAAGTCGCTCAGCTGCTCCGAGGCTCAGTTTCTCCACGTGCCACGGGAAGACAATCCCGCGGCCTCTTCCAGGCCGCCTGCGCGGCAGGACATCCAGAAACGTTACCCAACCTTCTCCCTGCTCTTATTAAATGACGGTGGTTTCTCTCTCTGCTCCCGAATCAGGGAAACGCGTCCTCTGCGCCCCTACAGGGTACGACGGTCTTTAAGGTAGTTCGTTTTGAAGCGTCTCAAGGTTTGCGCAGGACGTGGCTCTGGAAGATGTTCCGTTGCCCGCCGGGGAGACGGTGGTTAATGGCTAACGGCCTGACCGCAGTCCTGCTAGCTCCGGTTCAGTCTCTGTGTTTACCGTCCCGGGGCGAGGCGCTGTAGCACAACCGAGACCGCCTGGAGTTTGCAAAAGGAACACGAGCGGCCGCTGTGGCCGGGATCTGTGGCTGTGTAACCAAACACCTCAAACTCCAAACAAAAATTATGGCTTAGGATTTTGTGGCTCCTCGGCTGGTGTCTCCCGGGCTCGCTCCTGTGGCTGAAGAACGGAATGGAATGACTGGCTAGTTCAAGGTGACCTGACTCAGATATCGGGGGGTTGGCGCTGCTTATCAGCCCGAGCAGCTCGATCTTCCCCTGCTCCGCCGTTCCTCCTCGGGAGGATTAATCCTCTTCCTCACAGCACGGCCGCCTCAAGGAAGAGAGCTCCAAGAGCACAAGCGCCGGTGTGTCAGCGTCTATCGAGTTCCTGCTTGAGTCATGATTGTTCGCAGCCCATTGGCCAAAGTGAGTCACGTGGCCAAGTTCCGAGTCCCGTGGGAGGTGACGTAGACTTTATCCCCGGATGGGCGATGTGGTGAAGAATTCTGGGTATTTTGAATCCATCACGATTACAAGTATGAAATGTAAAGTAAGTAAGTAAGTAAGTAAGTAAGTAAATAAATAAAGTGAAGGCGTCTGGGAGATATAAGAAGAACAAAAAAGACTCCAACCCGTCGGGTAAATATTTCTGGTCTTGCCTCTGAGAGAGTTCAAGCCCTGCCCTATCCCATTTCCTTTCCACCAGCCCCTGGGCCTGCAAACTTGGTAGGAGCCTTGTCGGTCTCCTTCCTTTGCGTCCCCTGGCAGGTTGCGAAAGCTCCATCTTACATCTTACGTCCTCTCCTTTGGGAACTGCTGTACTCCTTTATTTCTTAAACTTTGTTCAGGGGACTTGACTTGTATGGCCTCCCCACCCCCTGCCCCAAGGCCCCTCCAGCCCAGTAACCGGACTCTGCTTCCAGGACTGAGGGCTGTGATGTAACTGACTCATCTGTTACTACTACGATACTTTTTGCTAATTGACATTGCAATGTAATTATTACTTTTTGTTAATCCGATTAACATTTTGGAGACTACTTTTTTTTTTTAAGATTTTATTTATTTACTTGACGGAGAGAGAGATCACAAATAGGCAGAGAGGCAGGCAGAGAGAGAGAGGAAGAAGCAGGCTCCCTGTTGAGCTGAGAGCCCCAGGCGGGGCTCGATCCGAGGACCCTGGGATCATAACCTGAGCCACCCAGGTGCCCCAGGAGACTACTTTTTAAACTTATTTTAATTAATACAGAAATACAAGTGTTTCTTATAGAAATAGCTTATTATTATACTTACTGTTGCCTCACATGCCTTTTTAATTAAAATTATAAACATCTTTCCAAATCTCTTTCTGTATAGGTGTTTACATAAACATTAATATAATCAACACACATTATATAAACAAGAATTTTGAATTTTTAAGATCTAACTAATATTACATTTGTGCAGCAGTGCTAAAATGTATTTAATCAATCTCCTGACAATGAACATTTAGGTTGTTGTTATTTATTTTACTAGAATAAACCATGTTGCAATGAATATCCTTTATGTATAACTTAACAAATTTATTATGATTACTTCCTTAGTACATACTCCTGAAAATGGGATCACTGGGCCAAAAGATAAATACAATTTATACAACTGACTTTGCCAGCTTGCCCATTAAATAATTTTACAGATTCATATTCTCAAGAATTATGTGTAAGAACAAGAACACCCCCTGTCCTCCCAGCTTTCTTGTGATTATGTCTAAAAGCCCAAGTTTTGTTTTGTTTTGTTTTTCTAAGACAACAATCTAAACAACAACAAGCTAAAACAACAACAAGCTAAAAATTTAATATTTTAGCCCAGGGAAAGGGAAAAACCCTAAACAACTTAATTTTCCAACAGCCTGAGAGCAGCTGTGCTGAGAACATCCCAGTCCAAGGCTCCCTGGAGACTGAGAGGAGGGAGAAGTCAGAAGAGCAACTGAAGGAAAAGTCCAGTCCCCTGCGCTTAGCGGAACAACAGGCTGTTACCTTCCGATCAGACCTCACACAGAAGCCCCCAGGACCAGGTCAGGGCACATCCGAGGGCCAGACTCTGCTGACACCTACCTCCAGCAGAGGGACCCCACTTCAGAGACTGGGATATTTTTCAAACCAAATTCAAATTCCTCACTGTCCTGGGATGAACATAAGGTACCAAAATAGCTCCATCTCCTGTGGGAAACTATCATTTCCATTCAGACCTGATCACTGTTTCAAGCTTTGGGATTGCTACAGCTTGGCAAGGAAAAAGTCTTAATTTATCCTTTAACAAGCTGAGCAGAAGTATTCCAGAAACCCACCATGGTTATAACTTTTCCTGCCACACAAAATCCCAAACTCCATCTCCTTTTCTCCTTGTTTTCCCCCCAAACCTCCCTCTCCTTACACTTAGAACTTCCTTCTACTTACACGCAGGACTCTGTGACAGAAAACAGTTAAGTATTTTGACATTTGGGGCTCCTTCCAAATAGTACTAGAAAAGGGATTTTTATCTCTTTGTTATGCTGTAAGCATCATGATTAATGTCTGAAGTAAGTCTGGGGATTTTTTTGTGAAGGTCTTCATAGGGCTTTGCTTGGGATCTTAACTCCAGGGGAGTCCATGTGCTGGGGCTAGGGCTGGATACTGTAGAAATTTAACTATTTTGCTTCCATTTTGCTTATAAAATATTGTAAGTGTATATTATCTCTTCTAGACCAGGGGCAACTGCTGAGGAAGCAGTGTGTCAGCTCAAGTCTTACCCTCTGGCAACCTTTTGGTAAGGTGAGGACCTTCTAGAAGTCTGAGTATCAAAGTAAATCTTCGTTGTAGTAGCATCTTATTTCTTCATACTTGAATGCAAAAATTTGATGGCTTTTCATTTATATTATTTATTCATGTCAGAACAAGAGGTGCCCTTAGAAATCAATCTTCTAATTCAAAACCCTCATTTGGAAAAAACTGCAGCCCAGAGAGAGGACATGAGGTGCCCAAGATCATATATATCTTGTCATTACCAACCAAGCTCTGGACCGAAGTGTGGCCTTATGATGTATGGTGAGAGATATTTCCTTTGTCTCCTTCTTAGAGCTTTTCAGTGGACACATTTTCGCCTATTTCTAAGTGGTCTTTAGGTACCTGGAGCAATGCTGGGCATTTTACAGTTTATCGCACCAATCATCCTCGTAATTCTATCAGTACCATCATCCTTATTTTACAAGGAAGGTTTTGGAGATGTTTTATAAGTTGCCTGATATGATGTATTCATTTTTTATGGCTTCCATAAAAAATTACCCCAAATTTAGTGTTGTAACACAAATTTGCCATCTTATTGTTTGATAGCTCATAAGTTTGAAGTGGATCTCATTAGGACAAAACAGGATGCCGAGAGCATCATTTTCCTTCCGGAAGGTTCTATGTGAAAATCTGTTTTCTTGCTTTCTCTGGTTGCTAGAGGCTTCCTGGTTCATGGGCAACTTCTTCAATCTTCACAGCCAGCAACAATGGGCCTGACCTTTACATTGTATCTCTCTGATCCTGTGTCTTCCATCTTGTCTCTCTCTGACTACAGCCAGGAAAGGTTCTCTGCTTTTAAGGACTTCTGTGATTATTAGCTCAGGCTCACTCAGATAATCTACAATCTTTCCATACTCAGGGTTTATAATCTAGTTGCAAATCCATTTTTTCCACATAGGGTAACATATTCATAGGTTAGAGCATGGGCATGCTGGGGGAGGTCATTATTCTGCCTACCCTCATCTACCCTCTGGTCCTCAAAGACAACTGACCTACTGCAAGATTCATTCTTCCTATGTCAAGGTCTCCAAAGTCTCAACCTCTTATGTGAAAGAAGCTAGCACGTGGCAGGGTAGGTCTCTGGCTCCAAAGCCCACTTTATGCTTGGCCAATGGCCCATGCTGCCATTTTACTAAAACATGGAGATGTACTTCTTTTACTGATTTGCATGAGCTCCCAAATCACAGAGAGTTAAACCATCCGCTCTGTGAAGACAGGAGACTATCTAGTGTGTTCATCATTCCATCCCAGCACCTACAACACAGCAAGCACTAGAATTTTGCAGAGAGCACATGTATGTTGAAGAAAGCAAATATTTAAGTAAACCAATGGCATAAACACTGTATGAAGACATATAGTTGTTACTTATTTTCCTTGTTGCAAAAAACCTGTATTCTTAGTGTTTTTCAGGGCCATTTGAAAATAGATTACAAACCTTACCAGAGCCAAGGTTGCTCTTCCAGGTAAACTTATCATCCTGCCTATGCTCCATCTGGGTTTTAATTACTAGTAAATGTCTTTTCAGGCATTGTGGTTCCTACTAAAATTAGATCGCAGCCCATGGATTCTGTTTTAGATTTAAATACAGCCACTGAGGGGTGCCTGGGTGGCTCAGTGGGTTAAAGCCTCTGCTTTCGGTTCAGGTCATGATCCCAGGGTCCTGGGATCGAGCCCCGCATTGGGCTGTCTGCTCCGCGGAGAGCCTGCTTCCTCCTCTCTCTCTCTCTCTGCCTGCCTCTCTGCCTACTTGTGATCTCTGTCTGTCAAATAAATAAATAAAATCTTTAAAAAAAATACTTATTAAATACAGCCACTGAAATTAGAGATTGCCAAATATTTGTTATTCTCAGTATACTTGGGTGTATTCTGGGTGTAAACATCCTGATTGTTTTTGTAGGTAGAATGCTGTCCTGTAGTTTTTCCTAACATCCCCTCTGTGATGATTTCTCTGGTGGAACACAGGAGAAAACAGTATCATTTTCCTTAAAAAATGCATTA
Organism: Mustela nivalis; assembly: GCF_964662115.1. NCBI lineage: Eukaryota > Metazoa > Chordata > Mammalia > Carnivora > Mustelidae > Mustela > Mustela nivalis. Next base: position 12,744,722 of record NC_139027.1, read on the forward strand.
AAAAATAATTTAGCTTAGGGGTGCTTGGATGGCTCAGTCGGTTACACATCCAACTCTTGATTTCGGCTCAGATCATGCCCTTGGGGGCATGAAATTGAGCCCCACATCAGGCTCCAAACAGTTCAAACCTGCTTAGGATTCCCTACTTCCCTTTGTCCCCTCCCCCACCTCATGCTCCCACTCTCTGTAAAACAAAATAAATAAATTGAAGAAAATTAGTTTAGATTAGTACTAGCTAGGATTGAGAGTGGGAATAAGGATTAACTGTAAATGAACACAAAAGATTTTATAGTAGTGATAGAAATGTTCTAAAACTGGGTTTTGATGACAGTTGCACTACTGAGTAATCTCTTTGAAGATTATTAAATTGCACACTTAAAATAAGTGAGTTTTTTGGTATATAAATTATACCCCAATAAAGTTGTTAACAAAGCAATTTGCCTATCATCCACTCAAAAGCATTGTCCATGTTTTGTGTTAAATATGATTTTTTTTTTTTTTACCAAAACAGTCTCTAAATACAGTTTTCATGATAATAAAACCCAAGCTTCTTCAACTGTATCTTGGCCCTATTAGTAAGAAATGCTGAGCATGGTCACACTTAGCTGCTCCAGAAGTAAACATGTCATGCTTGTTTGCCTTTTTCTTCCCAGACAATTTAAGAGCAAATAGACATTCATTCTTAATCTTCACGAGATTTTGATATTTGGTTTATCTTAAATTTATCGGAGTAATTGCTTTGATATGATTCAGAACCATAGATTTTTTTTTTTTAAATACCCTAGGATTCATTTCAAAGGAATAATTCAACCCAGTCCATCAGTGTGCTTCTATAGAGACAGTTCAGTTTTTAAGACAACTGGAGCCCAACATGCTTTTATATATACTGGAGTCAGTTAGACAAAAACAGAAAACCCAATACTTATCAGCTTTTCAGCATTTGTAGACCTGAATGTCGGCCACTTAAATGCATTTATGGGCCAATATACATGGTATCTAATATAGAAACATGTATGCTATTGCAAAAAAAAAAAAAAATCTTTAAGGAATTACTAGGTTTAGGGGCACCTGGGGGGCTTAGTCAATCAGGAGCAACTGACTCTTGATTTCAGCTCAGGTCATGATCGCGGTGTCTTGAGCTGGAGCCCTCCCTCAGGCTCTGTATTGAGCATGGAGGCTGCTTAAGATTCTCTCCCTCCCTCTCTCTTTACATCTACCCTCCTCCCCCATCCTGCTCACTCACGTGCTCTCTCTTCTTTCTGAAATTGTACAACTAACTCAGGAGCTTGAAGGATGATTCTGTGTTCCTTAGACAGAGACTTGGACTGGCCCTTTCCTCATCAGAGAGAACATATGGTACAACGTTAGAGTCTCTAGGCTTGGTTCCTAGGGGGACCTTCTGCTTCATTTCTTGCTCTCTGCTTTCTAGTCCAGTTCTTCTTTCCCATGAGGATCGCTGACATACCTGGTAGAGGTAGTAAAAGTGCAGATTCCAAACCTATGGAAGCAGAATCTCCAAGGTAGGATTCCAGGACTCAGCATCTTCAACAAGAGCGACAGGTCATCATTATAATGCACGGTAATATCTAAAATATTTGATCTGAGAATCTTGCTAATATTTGAAGATTCAGTATGGACTCCTCAGATTTATTAACATTCCAAGAAAAAGTGTTTATCAAGCTTTAATGTGCACATGGATCACCTAGGGATCTTGTTAAGATGCCGACTCTGATTTTAGAGGTCTGGAGAGGAGCCTGCTTTTCTGCATTCTAACGAGACCCAGGGATGCTCATGTTGCCGGTCCATGGGCCAGACTTGGATGAAGGGAGCTTCAAAGCATATTCAGGCCCTGCTAGAGGATCAGAATGCCTCCCAGAGGACAGAGCACAGCAGCTGCCCCAGAGACCATTCTGCATGAATACCCTTCCATTTTGGAGTGGGAGCAAACGTGTTTCCGGGAATCTGGGCTCAGTGTAGGGACATGATGCCTTTCTCGGGCTGCATAGAATAGAACCAAGGAAGGGATGAATGTCCCTGCGGAGAGGGCATGAGAGGCATAACCTGGGAGCAGAGCCATTTGGGAGGCCTACCTCATCACAAAATGTAAGGGCCAGAGAAACAAAGCATGTAAACATTGGAAATAGACTCTGAAGATGGAGAACAAAGTCAACATGTCCGGACATTTGGGCAGGACATTCCTGTAGGATTTTGTAGTTACAAATCCTTCCTGGGGAGGAAGCCACTATGAACTCAGCACCCTTTGTTCAATCCTGAATGTATAATGTTTATACTTTTATGGAGCCATAAGTTATTTCTTAAATGATCTAATTATTTGAAGGAGTAGTTCCCAAACCAAAATATGCCCCAGAATCAGCCAGGGAGCCTGTTAGAACTAGGGCCTGGAGCCCAGGGTCTGAGAGTTTGACTCCAGTGTGTCTGGAGAATCTGTATTTTAACAAGCACACAAGGTGTTCATGCTGCAAGTGCCCCAAGGCTCACACTTTGAGAAAAAAGGACGGCAATGACAAAATCACCCTTGTGACCATTTGGCCTTTCTCTGGTTGAAATTCAGAGCATTATTTGTCCTCCAGGAAAACTGAAATGTAGTATTGTATATCTGGAATAATACATAGTAGCAATGAAATGAAATAAATAGTATTGATTATATCATTACTCTGCAGTGTGATGTTGCTCAGTTTTCCTCTCATACCTTAGCTTTTTCTGCAAGAAGTCCCTTCCTCCGGCCACACAATAATAACTACTGGTTGTGCGCGTGTGTGAGAAAGGGGGGAGGGGAGAGAGTTTATAATTCTATAGTTAGAAAGTTCTTTTTTTATTATTTTATTTTATTATTTCATTGTATTTTATTTCATTTTACTTTTTTGAGAGCAAGACAGAGAGAGCCAGAGAGAGTGCACAAGTAGGGGAGCAGAGGGGCAGAGGGAGACGGGGAGAGAGAGAAGCATAAGCAGGCTCCATGGCCAGCATTGAGCCCAATGTGGTCAACCATGAGGTCATGACCTGACCTGAAATCAAGAATCAGACGCTCAACTGCCTGATCCACCCAGGTACCCCAGCAAGTTCTTTTTTTTTTTTTTTTATACCAATTGTCTCATTCACTCTTGAGAACAATCTAGTATGATAGCTATTGTTATTTGGCCCCTTTTTACAGATAAAGAATCAGAGTCAGAGAGACTAAGGAATTTCTATAAAATCACATTATAGAGAGTCCCTGACCCCAGATCCTACATTCTGACCATGACACTGGATGCCTGTTGATATTGGCTGGAAGGGTCAGGGAGCCACAGCATTTTCCTTTTCTCATAGCATGTGTGAATGTGAGTTTTGTGTCTTCACACCTGGTTTTTCTGTGCAAAAGACGTTATTTAGAAGCAATTCTGGTTTCAGATAGTAATACTCAGTTTTTTGTAGTTACAAATCCAAAAATCTAGTTCTCTTTTTAGCCTTTTAAGTTTACTTACAAATATTATTATATGTTTTATATATTTAGCACATTTAATAATCAGTTTGAGTTTTAACAACCTAATTAAATTACCTTTGCATTTCAAACTATATTTATGTGTTTAATAATCTGGTTTCATTTAGAAATACATCAGTTATCTGAAATAGAAATAAAACCATCCCAAGTACTTAAATAGCTTAAAAATCTAATAAATTAAACTTATGTTTATGGTGAATTTGAACTCTCTTAAATATTCTAACATTGGAATATAAACTTGGAAATTGTTCAGTTTTAGAGAAAATAGGCCAATTAAAAAAGTCATTCTTAAATATATAAATGTTAAATATGTCATTTTCTTGTATATTTACATATTAGTTCTAAGTTGTCTTGGTTTAAAGATGCTTACATGCTAATTAAACAATTACATCATCCTAAGCTACTTTGGGACATACCTCTCCTGGCAATAAGTTTGTACAACAAAAGATTTTGGCCCTAAAACTGATCAGATTTTTTGTTAACAACAATGTCCAGGCCTGGGCTCTATTTATATCTGTAACAAGTCCTCTGTAATTTAAAAGAGCTGGTCACAGAGATTTCATTTCTTAAAAAGTATAATTGACTTAATTCTTCTAGCCATTCAAGTAAATCTTCCTCTCCATGAAGGTGAGATTTTTGCAATTTTAGCCCTTAAGACATTTAAGCATCTCCTATTCTAATTAAAAAGATTTTCAAGCTTGATCCATTTTAATTATTTTTATTTTTTCTCCTTGATTTTCAGGGTCAAAACTTTCTGGACGATCTGAGGGGTTTGAAGACATTAAAATTATTTTTGATTGAATTTTAAGTTATCTTTCTTAACTTTGACTAGCAACTCCAGATTTTAAGATCATTGCCTAGCATGTTGGATACTGACCAGTTAAGTGAGAGGAACCATTCAGGTGGACATATGAATATCCACCTTTATTACTGGAGAAGCTGAACTGAAGAACCCAGCCTGAGTTGGCAACCATCCTCCCTCCCAAATGCCTTCCCCACCCACTTCCCATCCAAGACCACATGGGACCACATGGGTCTGCCCTAACTATGACATCAGTTAGGGTTTCATATTCTCAAGATGCAGGGAAGAGAGAAAGACCACAAATGGAGGGGTAGCGCTTTTAAATATTAACCACATGTGACCCAGGCCAGTCACATGGCATCCTCCAAAGATGTACATGCTCCTCCAGAAAGGCCAAGAATTTTACTCTCGATAAGAATTCCATTGATTGGGGCACCTGGGTGGCTCAGTGGGTTAAGCCTCTACCTTTGGCTCAGGTCATGATGTCAGGGTCCTGCTTCCCCCTCTCTCTCTGTCTGCCTCTCTGCCTACTTGTGATTTCTCTCTCTGTCAAATAAATAAATAAAATCTTTGAGAAAAAAAAAAAAAGAAAGAATTCCATTGATAGAAACACAGTGAAAGGGCATTGGGAGTCCCTCTAAAATTCTGAGTCTTACATAGGAAAAATATTTTTTAAACTGCTTTGAAAACAAAATGGTTCTATTTAATTATAGATTACATTGATTACTGTGTCTAAGGGGATATAAATGCTGGAACTGTCAGAATTATTCAGGATGAGGGCCATCTGGGTAGCTGTCGGTTAAGCATCTAACTCTTGATTTCTGCTCAGGTCGTGATCTTAGGATTTTGAGAATGAGCCCTGTTTTGGGCTCTGTGCTGAGCATGGAGCCTGCTTAACATTCTCTCCCTTCTTCTTCTCCTGCCCTGACCCACCCACCCCCAAAAGAAAAAAATAATTATTCAGGGTGAAATCTTCACTCACAAGGAATATTTACTGTTCCTTATGCCTTGAGCAACAATTTTAATATATTGTGTTGGACAAAATAGGGTAAGAAAGAGAGAAAATGTTGAATGGATGGGGAAGCCTGTATCGACCAAGGAAGAATTCACTGAAAGTTTCAGCAAGCAGACATTTCTTTGGGCAATTAGAATTGCAATCCAGGAAATACAGATTGAGGTAGAAAGCTGACTCTGTTCCAAGGAAGACAATGATAGGGCAAAGTTAGAAGGGCCAAACGTCATGAGTGTCATTCTCACTTAGGTCCTCTAAGTAAAACAGATTGAAACTAGGTTAGCTGGGATTGGTTGAGAAATATGCAAATCATGGATTTAAAATTTGTCAAATCCAGTGGCTCCTTTCTTTGAAGCAAAGAATGCAAAGAATTTAGGAATCTTGGTGAGGAAGGAGTTAAGTCTAGGCTGAGGGCTTGTAGTTGGCAAAAAAGTTCATAGTTCCTCTGACAAGGACTTGTATGAATTCCTCCTCCCTGGCAGCCTCCTGAACCTCTTGCAGAAAAGACTCTAGCTAGACTTGTTTGCTTCATTTTGAAATCTCCTCTTACAACTATTTAATGCAATAATAACAAATAGGAGGTATTTGGATTATCCACAACCTTTCTGCTCCAAAAGTGTGGCTAACTGAGAGTCAACTGTGGAAATTTTTATCCAGTTTGGCTTTTTAATCGCCAGGACTACCATAAATCAGTGGGAAGCCCAGCTCATGCTCCTCCTCTGACTCACCATTAACTGTATAGGCTTGATGGGCCTTTAGGGAATTGATTGAGTGTGGTTTTCTTTAAGATTCCACATCTCAAGTCCTTTGTAAATGGTCTGCATTTTAACTCTGTGACAAGTCTATAGGGACCCCTGGCTTGTCCTTATCTCCTTGAAGGGAAAGATGGGAAGCTGTCCTCCAACTCTATCTTGTCACACACCTGACTGTACCCCTAATAAGGGGCTGGAGAAAGGATAGGATAAGAATAGCACTATCTCCCTGTAATCTCTGGTCCAAGTCACCAGCCTCTTTTCCCCAGACAATTATAATAGCCTCCTGGTACATCTCCCTTTTCCCACTCAAGTTTCTTATAGTCAATTTCCCACTCAGAACCCAGAATAATTATTTTAGAATATAAATTGGAATATGTCACTTACCTCCCAAATCCCTCCAAATCTTTCCCCAGATTTCAAAATCCTTATTCAATTCACTTCATAAACCCAATGTGATCTGGTTCCTGGGCAGCTCGCCACTGTCATCACCCACTCTTCTCTTTACTTACTTTATCCAGCCACGCCCACCTCATTGACTGTTTGTAGAGCATGATGAACTTTCTTTGTATTGGCTGTTCTCTCTTGTCCCAGAGCTCAATTCATCATGGCACCTCAGTCCCTTCATCAAAAAGACCCACTCTTATTGGATGCATTGTTTCCCTGCCACAAATTCATGTGTTGAAGTCCTAACCCAGGACCTCTGAATGTGGCTATACTTGAGAAGGAGTCTTTCAAGAGGTGATTAAGTTACAATGAGGCTGTTAGATTGGGTCTTCATTTGACTGGAACAATTCCCTTATAAAAAGAGGAAATTGTGGATGAAGAGACACCAGGGATGTGCACACACAGAGAGAAGACCATGGGAGGACACAGTGAGAAAGTAGCCATCTACAAGCCAAGGAAAGACATCAGGGAAGAAATAATCTCTGCAGCCCCTTGACCTTGGGCTTCCAGTCTCCAGAACTGTGAGAAACAAATTTCTTTTGTTCAAGCCTCTCAGTGTGTGTTGATTTGTTACCCAGCCTGAGCAGACTAATATATCCACCCTGGCCATTCAGTCAATAAGAGCCTGCCTCCATTCTCTTGACCTAAATTTAGTTTCCTTCATAGTCCTTCTTTTGTGATATTGGAGCACATACTTATGTTCCTTTTTATTTTTGTTCTGTCCCCTGACTTCAATGTAAACTTCACAAAGGCAGAGACTTTAGCATACTCATTGCCCAGGACAGTGCCTGGCCCAGAACAGATACTCAATAAATAGTTATTAATAAATAAATGGGTGGGATGGGTTGCTAAGATTTCTTATCCCCCTGGTCTTTTGCTGCCTATCTCTATTCCATCTCTGTGATGTCTTCCTTGACTCCTAGAGAACTTCCTGATTTTCTGGACACCTCCTGTCCCTGGTCTTCCACTGAGAATGTTGATGTTGGACCCATCCTTCTGTTACCTGATGGCTCATTGCCTATTGGGTGATGCTGCTGGGTCTTGTGTTTACTCTTTTCCTCCAGCAAAGGTAGGTTTGCCTGGAAAGGAGTTTTGCACTTGGTTTTAAGTGCTACGTGTCTCTATACTTACGGCTAAAGTGTATATCTCCAGCCATTCTCCTGGCACTTGGATTGCACAGTCTGCCCATTCCTTATCCTGCTGAGAGAGACTGAGACGAGGTTTCTCAGACAAATGCAGCTAATGTTTGTCCAGCCCATCAGACACTCGGCACAAAAGAAAGCGCTAATCAATAACTTTGACTCGCTCTGCTGCAAACTTTCAATTTTGATGCTCTAAAGACTGTGTTCATTCTAATGGCTAAGTGGTGATGCTACACTCAGAATTGGGTCCATCTACATGGCTTGCCAGATTAAGAAGATATGGATGACTGGGTTATTTTCTGTAATGGAAGCATGGGCGGGGGCCAAGAATTTGTGCAAAGTCTCCAAACCAGCATTCAAAGCCTTCCCCAAATTGATTCTATGCCTCATCTCTCGTTGTTCAATGTGAAGCTCTGTTCTACTCCCAATAGAATGTTTACAGCTTCCTGGGTAGGCCTTTGACATTCCCATCTCTGGCAGATGCCTTTTCATCTCTGGTTCCTTTCTCCCTGGTTATGAGATAAGCAGTTGAGTAAGAACAAATATTACCTTTGGTTTCATGATAGACTGAACTCTCCCATCCCTCATTTTTATCTATAAGATGCTACCCATCCTTCAAGGTCATCCTCCATTAATAAGTAAATGAGTAGTCAGCATGTGCCAGGTTTTTAATATTAATATTTAATATCAATAGTATGTGCCTTAGTTTTTTACATTGGAAACCTATTTGATTCTTACAATGATGTTATGATACAGGTACATATATTATCTACAGATTATGGATGAGGGAATAGAAACAGAGATCTCATTTCCACTTCTGCAAGAGATCTCTCCTGATCTTGCCTATATGCTCTAAATGCTTCTTCACTGAACTTCAGAAGCACACATTTCTTTGTTGCTAGCTTATTTGTTCCTGTAGGGTAATTCTATGTATACTTTTCTGATTCATGCTGGCTTATGAACCACTTAAAAACATATACTATCTCTTAATAATCCATTTATTCATCATAATACTTCTTGCTAGACACAAGTGTTTAAGAATTGATTCTGGAATTGGTTTGGATTGACTGTGGGGACCTGGAAGCCCTCAGTTTGCTGTTCAGTGTGCCCACAGGACCCAGACCTTGATGCACAGGTGGGGCTCCAATCTAATTCCATAGCCAATTTCATAGCCAAGTTCTTTGGCTATGGTTTAGGGGTGTGGTGTATGCCTTGGCCCAGCAACAGGGCTCTTTCTGAAGAACAGACACAAACAGCTGCTCAGATGTCATTGTCCCTCTTTGGTGATGGAGGACGTTTTGGATAGTTTCAGGAATGCAGTAGAGATTGAACCCATTTGGGAAGACTGGGCTCTTCCCATCTGCTGGGCTCTGGGCTAGAGATGTTAAATACATCTATCTATTACTTTATTTTGTCCTTCCATCTAAGTTAGCAGGGAATAACCAGAGCTCTATCCTTTAACAGGTCTAGCCCTCCTCTCTAGGAAGCTGCTTCTTTTGGCTCTTGCCCTGCTCTCTTCCATGGCCCATAAGTATGCCATTCACAGGGCATGAAGCACAGATAGCCCTGTGTGACATTTCACTTTCTGTGGATTTTCACATTTCTTCTCTTGGATATGATGGAAAACTCCTAGAGACCAGAGATGGAGCTTATACTTCCTTTGAGTCCCATGGTTAGGTATAGAGCTTGGACACAAAGGTAACTTTGTGATAGACCCACCAATCGACCACCACATGCTTGTGGGCATTGTGCAGATCAGACAGGTACCATGGGATCAGATGATTGAATAGATCATGAAATAAGCCAGGTGTACCACAAGCATAGCTATGATACATGAAGAGAATTGCAAGGAAATTTTTGGAGAGTCTGATATCCTACCTTAAAGGATATTTATAATCAAATATCCTTTAAGATTTTTAATTTAAAAAGATTAAATTAAGGATTCTGGCATCAGTTATACAGTGAGCCTGTAGAAATGTTAATACACCTGCTTATGTTGCCCAATGAATGAATTGCAGAATCAAAGTTTGAACTCAGATTTTTTTTTTAAATTTTTATTTATTTATTTGACAGAGATCACAAGAAAGCAGAGAGGCAGGCAGAGAGAGAGGGAGGGAAGCAGTCTCCCCGCTGAGCAGAGAGCCCGATGCCGGGCTCTATCCCAGGACCCTGGGACCATGACCTGAGCCGGAGGCAGAGGCTTTAACCCACTGAGCCACCCAGGTGCCCCTGAACTCAGATTTTTTAATACAAACTCTGCTCTTCACACTTGTGACACTTACACTTCATTCTTGAAGGGCTGTGGAATTGAAACCAGCCCTAAGCTTACTGACAGGGGTACACGGTTGAGCTCTATCTTCTCTCCAGAAAACATCTGAACCAGCTTCCCATTTTCTTTAGTCCTTGGCTTTTTCAATGCACAAAGCCATTTAAAATTAATTAAATTGATTCTTATCTTCAAGCTGGTCCTGGATAATGCATTTGTAGTTGCCAAAGGAGCTTCCCCAAAGGCATGTTAATGATATATTGGTTTTTCATTGTCATTTTTTTTTTTTTTTTTGGTTCCATATCCCAGGCCTTCCATTTCCAAGAACAATAATCGTGGCTGTTATTATCATCACATAGAAGGAAACAAAATGTTCCAACCTCCCAGAGAGATGGAATCCCCATTAGGCTCTGGTGACAATGATACGGGCTTTTCCCTTTGTCTGACAACATCTCTGAGACAATGGCAGGACCTTGGTTTCTGAACACGCTGAATTCAAAGTCAGAATTATGACTGTTGAGACATTACCTTCCACAGTGATCGATGGGAACCTCAGTTACTGCAAGTAGGCAAAATGAAAAAGAAATGACAAATCCCGAAAAGCTCGTGAACACAATGTTATTTTGTGCCAAAGTTCCTTCTTATCATGGTGCAAAACAATAAAAGCTATTGTGTGCCTTAATTTGAAAGACCTCTTGATTATAAACATCCTCGGGGGTATGATGGAATTGTTTTGGTGTTCCTTGTGTCACCTGGTGTAATTCTTCCATCTGCAAAATGAGACCGGAGCCTTTAGGATCCAGGAATACAAGATGTGATATAAAAGTGAATTAAAGTGTCAAAACACTGTGACTTGAGGACCATTCTCTCCAAATTCCAAATACCAGCAAGTCTAACTTTGAAAGCCTTCCTCTGAGACATGCTGGAAGCACACACAGCACCTGGAGATGATAATACATCAACATAGTGGAGAAGTTAGGCTGGGTTGACATGTCTATCAAGACAGCAGAGATACAAAGAACACAACCTCATTGTCCAGGCCAGTTAGCAACTATTTCTTCTTCACCATGGAGTTGAACCCATTAAATGAAGCTGCTCCAGAATCCCAGTCCCATGGGTTTCCTAGTTTGGCTAACCACTCTGGGAACCTCTTGAACCCAGCAGTGAGGCAGAGAGAAGCAGAATTGGCTTAATGGATTCCTGCCTGAACCCAGGGGAAGCAATTCTGCAAGGGCTGGTGGCAGAGTCTGGGTGGGAGAAGGCCAGCCCACCCTCCTGCCAACACCTCTCCTCAGTCAGCGGCTCATGCGCTGTAGACAAGTTCCTGCCTATTAGGGTCTGGCCATGAGGTATCCAGTGCAGTCTGGGTGTGGGCAATGTGGTATTATTAATTCTGGTTCAACCATGACCCAGACTTGGGTCTGTGAGACTTCTCCGATCCCAACATGAATTTTCTGGGATGTTGGACTAGGAAATCCCCAAGGCCCTTTCTGTCACTAAAATGTGATAGTCTGACAAAATGCTCTTTTGTGAAGGTGTGAACTGTTCTTCAGTTTCATTATAGAGTCCCCCATAGTGAATGCCACTCATGGTCCATCTGGACATAAAATACATCATAGAAAATCCACAAGGTTTCCATCCCTCTTCCTCCCTCCTGAGCTCCCTCCCCCCTTTCTTGTTCTCTGTTTTATAGAAAACACTTTGATGCTCTGTTAGCTAATATGAACTATAAAGTGTAGCTTTCTCAAACCCTATTTTTCTTTCTTCTCACTCTCAACGTGTTTCCTTTTATTTCAAAAGGGAAATTGGAGCAGCTGTTAGAGGGAAATCCTACAACTTCTTTCCTCCAATCTGAAAACACATCTGCGTTTGTCCCATCCTTCCTCCTGCGTCCCTGTTGTCATAGAAGTGTCCCTCTTCCTCCTCCGCTGTTCTACAGCCCTTGCTGGCAATGTGCCCTTACATCATTTTTTCTCTCAGGTATATTTTGGGCCTTTCCTTTTTGAATTGACCTTCCCATCAAAATTTCAATGCGCTCAAGCTTTTCCCATTTTAACACAAAACAATAGTCCTTAAAAACAACCAACCAGGGGCACCTGGTTGGCTCAGTTGGTTAAGCATCTGCCTTTGGCTCAGGCCATGATCCCAGGGTCCCGAGATGGAGCCCGACGTTGGGCTCCCTGCTCATCAAGAAGTCTGCTTCTCCTTCTCCCAATGCCTCTCTTCCCGCTTTGAGTTTTTTTTCCTCTCTCTCTCAAATAAATAAAATCTTTAAAAAAAGAAACAAAACAACCAACCATATCTATGAGTTCACTTTGCCAGCCCATTATCACACAATCCCTTTCTATCCACGGACACCTTCTCTAAAGAATTACCTCTCCTCATTGCTCTGCCCGCCCCTGCCATGTTCTCCCTCACTTCTCCTGTAACCCTCATCCTACGCCAGTCTCCTTCCACTGCTGCCATTAACCCAAACCTTCTTTTACTAAATGACTACAGACAAGTATGTCATTAAGAAGACAGCTGCCGTGGGCAGTGACTTGCACTAAATCCACACACTGACTGGGATTCTTAGGTATGTATCTCTACTTTCCTGTCTAGCAGGTGGTCCTATTCCTACTTCAGGCCTTGCTCCCAAAGCTCTAGGTTCTGTCACCTCCTTGGGGACTTCTTTCAATGATTCTCCTCTCTCTTGGATTATTCTCATTCCATACCGTCAAGCATTAAAAATGAGCCCTCTTTAACCTTCAAAACTTTAGCCTCTTTAACTGTGTTCACCAGCTTTACTGCTCTAAAGATTTCTATATGCTCCCTCTTTCCATATTTTCCTTCCTAGTTGTGATACTGTGATTTATAAGAAGAAATAAGTATTGGTCTTGGACCCAGTTCCTGGCACAGAGCTCCTCAAACCCTTGGATTTTTCTAAGTGATGAGAGCTATAAGGGTGTCTTTGTCATGTTAATGAGGTGATTTTTGGACCGCGCCTAAGGATGGAGGCCAGCTTCCAGTGGAGCAAAGGAGGGAAGTCATATGTGACTTCCTGTCCTCTAAGAATGTCACTGTTCACCTCTGGCTTCTTGCTGCTGGAGTCCCTTCACCTCTTCAGTGAAGATGGCTCCTCCGCAGCCCTTTCTTTCCCATGTGGCCCATATTTAGTCCACGGGACACATTTATATCTCCTCAAAAAGCAGACCATTCCCAACACAGTTGTGCTGTCCTGGATCCAACACCCAACCTAGACAGAACTCTGATGGTTTTATCTTCTAAATACATCTCAGCTCCACTTTTCTTTCTTTCTCCCAGTCACACTCTAAGACACCACAGTCTCACCTGGGACAGTGTCTTTCTAAGTCACCTCACATCTACCCTTCCCTATGCCACCCTCCTCCTGACCCCCTCCCCCCAGACCCAATCTGCTCTCCATCCTGTAGCCCTAGTTCCAGGGTATCAGAGAAAGTGAGCTGGACAGCTTGAGTGGTTGGATTGGTGAAAAGAAGCAGAGACACACTGAGTGGGTGGGGCCTTTGAGGCAAATACTGCCGGTACCCCCTTCCCAGAAGTCACATGTTTCTCTCTCTTGGTGCCTGTTTGGCAAAAGGGGTTTTAATTAGTGTAGAGGGGAAGGTAGGATCTCAGTAAACCCAGGCAGTGATCCTGTTCCAGAATGAGAGGTGAGCCAACATACATACCCAGAAAATGCTAGAGGTACTGGGGAACTGTTGAGTGTTGGGGCTGAAAGGCATCCAGCAGCTTGCCTGGTTCAAACAAAGGAAAAGTGGATCACATGATTCTGGTTAGCACAAAACCATGGTTTCATCTATTCATTTTGGTAAGTTTCTTATGTGTGGCTCTGCCTGTACGTGGGTGTATGTGTCCTGGTTTTCAGAAGCTGTGCCTGAACCAAATGGCAGAGTGGAAGCCTTCATGTCTAGGTGTGCATTCGACTCACCTACACAACTTTCTAAGACAGGTCCCAAATCTACCACCAGAAGCTCTCATTTTGAGAATCCAGAGTGGGTTGAAGTATCTGATTTTTTAAAAAAAAAATTATTGTTATTTTATATTGTAAAATACACATAACTTAAAATTTTCCAACTTAACTATTTTTAAGTGTGCAGTTCAGTGGCATTAAGCATACTCACACCATTGTGCAAACACCACTACCATCCAACTCCAGAACTCTTGTCACCTTGAATAACTGAAAATTAGTGCCCATTACACACTAACTCCCTCTTCTCCCCTCCTCCGGACTCTGGTGGCCACCATCTTACTTTCTGTCTCTAGGTATTTGGCTACTCTAGGTAGCTGGCTACTCTAGGTAGCTCACATAAGTGGATCTTAAGTTATTTGTTCTTTGTGATTGGCTTATTTCACTCCACAGAGTCGCAAAGCCTCGTCCGTGCTGTACCATGTGTCAGCATTTTCCTCCCTTTTAATGCTGAATAATATTCCATTGCATGTCTATACTGCAATTTGCTTATCCATTCGCCTGATGATGGGTTCTTGGGTTACTTCTGCTTTTTTTGTTATTGTGAACAACGCTGCTATGAACATGGGGGTATAAATCTGTTTGAGACTCTGCTTTCTATTATTTTTGGAATCTGCATTGTTTACCAGCTTCCCAGGTGCTTCTGGTACAGATGGTCCTCTGCCCACACTTTGAGAATATAGATGTGGTGGAAAGCACGAGAAAGCTGTGGATGCAGATTCTGGCCCACACACCTATTGCTGTGTGTCCCCCAGCAGTGACCTATCCAGGCATTCCTTAAAAGGTCCTTTTGGAGTTAGGACATTTAATGTTATGTCTCAAAGTGAAAATGCCAGAACCTAAATTATAATCCAGAGGCTAAGCTCTTGAAGGTAATATTTATCAGAGTTGTAAAAAGTACGTTGTTCACAGAATCAGGGTTATCTCCCCCACTAGACAAGGGAAAATCTATTCTTTCACCCACCAAAGACACTCTTAGCCTGTGCCAGACATAGGTAGGCAATGTCATGTATGTCTTTTATTCATCCTCATCATAACTCTGTAGGTAGGACATTTATTATTAATTCTCCCATTTTCCAGTGGGGAAGTTGAAGCTTAGAGAATGTGTATCACTGGTATAATGTCCGTGACTAGGATTTTGATAGGTTTCTGCCCCATATAGAGGTCTTTCATTCATTTTGAGTTTATCTCTGTGTATGGTGTAAGAGCATGGTCGAGTTTCATTCTTCTACATGCAGCTGTCTAATTTTCCCAGCACGATTTATTGAAGAGACTGTCTTTTTACCACTGGATATTTTTTCCTGCTTTGTTGAAGATTATTTGACCATAGTGTTGAGGGTCCATATCTGGGCTCTCTACTCTTCCACTGGTCTATGTGTCTGGTTTTGCACCAGTACCATGCTGTCTTGGTGATCACAGCTTTGTAGTAAAGCTTGAAATCAGGCAACGTGATGTCCCCAGTTTTATTTTTCTTTTTCAACATTTCCTTAGCAATCCAGGGTCTCTTCAGGTTCCATACAAATTTTAGAATTGTTTGTTCCAGCTCTTTGCAAAATGCTCGTGGAATTTTGATTGGAATGGCATTGAAAGTATAGATTGCTCTAGGCAGTACAGACATTTCAACAATGTTTATTCTTCTGATCTATGATCAAGGAATGCTCTCCCATCTTTTTTTGTCTTCAGTTTCTTTCCTGAGCATTCTGTAGGTCCTCGAGTTCAGATCTTTAACTCTTTGGTTAGGTTTAGTCCCAGGTATCTTATGGCTCTTGGTGCTATAGCGAATGGAATCATTTCTCTAATTTTCCTTTCTATATTTTCATTGTAAGTGTATAAGATAGCAACTGATTTCTGCATGTTGATTTTGTATCCTGCCACATTACTGAATTGCTGTATGAGTTCTAGTAGTTTGGGGGTGGAGTCTTTTGGGTTTCCCATATAAAGTATCATGTCATCTGCAAAGAGAGAGAGTTTAACTTCTTCATTGCCAATTTGAATACATTTTACTTCTTTTTATTGTCTGATTGCTGTTGCTAGGACTTCTAGTACTATGTTGAACAAGAGTGGCAAGAGTGGGTATCCTTGTCATGTTCCTGATCTCAAAGGGAAGGCTGTCAGCTTTCCCCATTGAGGATGATATTTGTTGTTGGTTTTTCCATAGAAATATTTTATGAAGATGAGGAATGTTCCTTCTGTCCCTATATCTTGAATAGTTTTAATCAGGAACAGATGTGGCATCTTGTCAAATGCTTTTTCTGCATCAATAGAGAGGGTCAAGGGGTTCTTCTCTCTTCTCTTATTGATTTGTTCTATCATATTGATTGATTTGTGAATGTTGAACCACCCTTGCATCCCAGGGAAAAATCCCACCTGGTCATGGTGGAAAATCTTTTTAATGTACTGGAACATTTTAATGTATTGGAACCATATTTGTTAGGGTCTTGTTGAGAATCTTGGCATCCATATTCATCAGGAATATTGGTCTGAAATTTTCCTTGTTTGTGGGGTCTTTGCCTGGGGATCAAGGCAATGCTGGCTGCACAGCAAAGGAAACAGTCAACAAAACAAAGAGGCAACACATGGAATGGGAGAACATACTCACAAATGACACTACAGAAAAAGGGCTGATATTCAAGATCTGTAAAGAACTCCTCAAACTCAACATGCACAAAACAGATAATCATGTCAAAAAATGGGCAGAAGACATGAACAGACACTTCTCCAAAGAAGACATACAAATGGCTAATAGGAACATGAAAAATTGTTCATCATTATTAGATTCAAGTCAAAACCACATTGAGATACCACATTACACCAGTTAGAATGGCTGAAATTAACAAGACAGTAAACAACATGTGTTAGGATGTGGAGAAAGGGGAACCCTCTCACACTGTTGGTGGCAATGCAAGTTGGTGCAGCCACTTTGGAAAACAGTGTGGAGATTCCTTAAGAAATTAAAAATAGAGCTTCCCTATGACCCTGCAATTGCACTGCTTGGTATTTACCCCAAAGATACAGATGTAATAAAAAGAAGAGCCATATGTATGCCAATGTTCATAGCAGCAATGGCCATAGTAGCCAAATTGTGGGAAGAGCCGAGATGCACTTCAACAGACAAATGGATAAAGAAGATATGGTCTGTATATACAATGGAATATTACACCTCAGAAAGAATGAATACCCAGCTCTTGCATCAACATGGATCAGACTGAAGGAGATTATGCTGAGAGAGTAAATTATCATATGGTTTCACTTACTTGTGGAGCATAGGGAATAACATGGAGGACATTGGGAGATGGAGAGGAGGAGGGAGTTGGGGAAAATTGGATGGGGAGACAAACGATGAGAGACTGTGGACTCTGAGAAACAAACTGAGGGTTTTGGAGGGGAGGGGTTGAGGGGTTGGGTGAGCCTGGTGGTGGGTATTACGGAGAGCACATATTGCATGGAGCACTGGGTGTTATGCATAAACAATGAATTTTGGAGCACTGAAAAAAAAATAAATTAAAAAAAAGAAATTAAATGATGCTTTTAAAAAATGAAGACTATGCCAGGATTCAGCCTATTCACCAGATTTAGAGATTTAGTTGTTGTAGAAGCTCACTGCTGTAAATCAAATACCACTCAGAGCTCTAAAGTTGAGGACCTTTCTTCCTGAGGCTTCGCTTCCCCTACAGGTTGCTCTGACTCTTGTGACCCTTTCAGGTGGTTTCTAGAAGACTAAGATACCAATGTAGACATGACAGTTCCTCCTGGCTCCTGCCAGCTTATCTGAGGTAAGCCAGAACTCTCAGAAGACTGCACTGAACCCGGCGATAGTCCTTAGGGAGACCCACACAAATGGCAAGGTACAAAAAACAATAGGAATCCCATAATATGGGATTTTTAACCTGACTGTAACTGGCTGACTGTTGAAGCCCCCTGCACTTGCTTATCCTCTCTCCTCTCCCCAACCGCTTAGGCCAGTTTCCAGCTCTTGATCAGAAGTTGGCTTTACTCGTAGACCCCAAGAAACCAGGAGACACAGACGTCTCTGATATCTAGGTGTCTTCACCATTAGGGCCGAGAGAATGTTCTAGTATTTGTGAACTTTCCCTCAACTCTTGTCAGACATTGCAACTGTCTTAGTGAGCAACTCCTCCTTTCATGTGAGACCCCAAACCCATCCATCTAGCTTGTTGCCTGGTCGCTGATACGGAGGAAAAACATCTCAACCCTGTAATGAGCACAGAGTCTCAACTTCTAGCATCACTGCCCCGGGAATTGTGGCCACAAGTGACACCACACCAGCACAATTTTGTCAGCTCAGACTAAAAACGGATTGGGCTTCCTTTACCTGCACGTATGCTTTGTCACCTCGAGAACACTAGGTGGCTAACGTGGTAAAAGAATTCTAGTGTGTGACCTATTTAGATCTGTTTAAATTGGCCCTTGCATGAAGTTTGGTTACAATGATTCTTTCATTTTTAGCAGGAATGAGAGAGGAATGCCTTCTTGCAGATGAAGGTCACACTTTCTTGCCTTAATCAGCAAGTAGGGCAGATGCAAGAACAATTAGTCGGTTCCTCAGGCAGGAGACTTTCGGCATCTGAGAATCAGATTTTCAACACATAGCCAGTTCTCAGTTGGTCCCTGTGCCTGGCCTGAGCCAGTGCGGAGGCTTTGATCTTGATGAATTCCCTTCCCATGAGGGTGCTTGTAGTTAATGCTGAACAGAAGAGTGGGGGCTGGAAAATGAACCAAGTGCAGAGTCAGTCTGGATTTTATTTCTGGATTTCTCTCCAGGTAACCTTGGGAAAAATATTCACCTCTTTGAGCCCCAGTTCTGCCATCTGTTTTTGTCTTTAATGATAGAAAAAAAAAGTCTACTAAATCTCACTGCTTTGTACAAATACTTCCTACAAAATATTTTAAACTAGTTCACACTAAAGTGTTGATGACTCATCAATACATAGTTCTTCCTGTTTTTAAAGGAATCTGAAGTATCCTGATCTTTCAGTTTCTGGAATTGGGTGCCAGCCAGGCTTAGCTCTTTATAGACTTAATCTTATTGAAGACTCAGAATAACCCCTAAAGCAGTGGTTATCAGTCTTTATATGCATCAGAATCATCTGGAGAACTTGTAAATACAGAGAGTTGGGCTCCACCTCCAAAGGTTCTGATTCAGTAGGTGTGGAGTGGGACTTAAGAATTTGCATTTTTTTTTTTTTAAGATTTTTTTTATTTATTTATTTGACAGAGAGAGATCACAGTAGACAGAGAGGCAGGCAGAGAGAGAGAGAAAGGGAAGCAGGCTCCCTGCTGAGCAGAGAGCCCGATGCGGGACTCGATCCCAGGACCCTGAGATCATGACCTGAGCCGAAGGCAGCGGCTTAACCCACTGAGCCACCCAGGCGCCCCAAGAATTTGCATTTAGAACAAGGTCCCAGATGATGCTGATGGTGTCGTTGAGGACCACACTTTGAGAACCATTGCTGTGAAATATGTATGCTATTATCTCCATCTTGCAGATTAGGTCACTAGAACAGAGAAGAATTAAGAGCTTTGTTGGAAGTTCCCAAGTGGCAGACAGAGATTTGCAGCCAGGTTTGGCAGGACCCCAGTGAACTTGACCAGAGAACTCCGTGTTCACCAAAGAGGGGACTGAAAAAGAAAAGTAGGGCCACGAGATGAAACAAATCTTGACCTTTCATAATTTTGCTGGATTCTACCAAATCCCTAATCTTCCAGGATTCATTCCCCCATGCCCCATGATCATCACGAAGCCCTTGGCTTCATTTGAGTCTTTCCAACAAAGAAAAGACATTAGGGTTTGCAGGATAAGCGTTGCTCCAAAAATAAATTTTCTAGTGCCCTGAACTGAGAACTCCTGACCTTGGGTAATGATTTAAATTCTTGCCCAGCCATTTATGACCTGTGTGACCCAGGACAAGTTACCCAGCTGCATTGTTCTTCAGTTGTTCCATCCTTAACATGAGCACCTGTGCCATAGGTTGTTATGGGGATTAAATGAGACTAAAGACATAAAGAGAAAAAGTCAGCACATAATAAATCACACCATGATTATGGCCATGGTCACCGTCATGGGTCAGCCCAATTCCTTGTGAGGAAACAGTCTGTAGGGTTGATTTGGAGAGCTGGCTGAACCCAGACTCACCTCATTGGGGAGAAGGGATGACTAAGAATTGCTAGAGGGAGACAAGTGGCCTGAGTGACTGGTATAGGGAAGGTGGGGCCACCAAAAATCTAGCTAAATGCTGTGTCTGAACTGAGAGGAGTTGGATGTTGGAAACTAGACATTTGGACATGGATTGTAAACTGAGGCCAGAACATTTGTTGCTGAATTAGGCTTCTGTTGTCCTTAGAGGGTAAAAGAACAGAGGGAAATGCTACCACTGGCTTTGAAGAACCCACTGTGGAAATACTTCAGAACATAGCAGAGGTAGGGGTTAAATACAGTAGCTCTGCTCCCCACTTGCCAATGGGCAAGCGGGTGCAGCTCCAGGTTTTTCATTTTTTCAATCTCTTGCATGTGTAATGTAAATCGATTGGTCCAGGGGAAGGGTCATGCTTTGGGACAGATAAGAGGTTCAATCCCTGCTCTGTCATTTACTAGCTGTGTACTTTGAATGAGTCACTTAGCCTCTTTGAGCTTCATCCTCTTTGTTGGTTACAT
This sequence comes from Mustela nivalis, assembly GCF_964662115.1. Lineage (NCBI taxonomy): Eukaryota > Metazoa > Chordata > Mammalia > Carnivora > Mustelidae > Mustela > Mustela nivalis. The sequence continues at coordinate 12,765,303 of NC_139027.1, forward strand.
AGGTAGAGTGGAATCCATACCAGGAGGTTGGTGTAAGGACAAAATGAAGTTGTATGTGGCTTTGAAGTTGTATGTGCCAAGAATCTGGTACAATCCCTGGCATATGGTAGGCCTCCATAAACGGTCTTTTTGGCTCCCCCTTCACATGATTCTCACACAGCTCTGTGAAGAAGGTTAAGGCAAATGACATTATCTCCATTTTTGAGAGAAAGAAATGAAGGCCTAGAAATGTTAATGATTTGCATAAAGTCCCATAGCTAAAAGATGGTATTTCTCAAATTCTAGCTCTGTGGTGGGCCTTATGCCAGGATAATAAAATGGGTTTCACTTCATAGGCCAAAGCCAATTTGTTGGTCCTTTTGCCTAAAGTGAAGGAAGGCTACTTGAGATTTGAAGAAAGAATCAGGATGGCTTAGCCATGTGTGTCAGGGGCCTGCTAAAGGGGGTGGTGACCCTTGGACAGTGCATTTGTCACGTTGCTCCTGGATGAATACTTTCCCAGTAATTTTGGGGGTTGGCAGAACAACTCTCTAAAGACCTTCAGAGTCAAATCACTGTTATCTTACATAGCAAAAGGGATTTTACAGATAAAATTAAGGTTTCCAAGCCTTAAAACAGGGAGATTATTCTGGATTCCCCAGATAGGCATGAGCTCTTAAAAGCAGATAGTTTTCTCTGGCTGGAGTCAGAGAGATGTGGCATAAGGAGGAGTTGGAGAAATTAGAAGCAAAGGAGGGATCTGACTTGCCCTTGCTGGCTTTGAAGATGGAAGGTGCCAGCAACATTTTTCTGTGAGAGCCAGAAAGCAATTATTTTTGGCTTTGCAGGACACAGAGTATCTGTCACGACTGCTTTGCCGTTGTAGAGGAAAGTAGAAGTGGACAATATGCAAAGAATGGGTGTGTCTGTGTTCCAATAACACTTGATTTACAAAAGCAGATGGTAGGCCAGATTCGGCCACAGGCTACCATTTGCTGCGCTTGGTCCTTGCCAACAATGCTGGTCAGGGAATTTGTAGGATACTCCTGGATTGGAATTTGTCTGATGTTCTTCCCACAACCATATGGAAGTTATGAGTTTGGTGGGAAGAAGATCACAGAGGTCAAGTGCCACTTACCTCCGTTCATATCCAGGGTACATACATTCGGCCAACATGACTTGCTGACCTTGACCACCTCGCTGAAGTACCATTACCAGGTTTTTTTCCTAAAAACTTACTCTTTTTGCTTCCTTTTTCATACCATACACTTTGGAGGAAGCCATTATGTGCATCCCACACATAAAAAATGGGGAGTTATGAAAAACCATCTCTGATGGTTTTTTATTCTTCTATGTAGGAGGTTTGTCTCTTTTTCCCATTTATTAATTCATTTAGTCATTTACTTATATCACTATGGACTTATGGGTATTTACTTTATACTCAGGATTAGAATCCAATGCCATGTAATTTATTTTTTTGTCCAAATTGTTCCAACTTTTGGACCAGCTTTTCAATTTTGTCAGTCTGGTGGGTTTGGAACAGTGTCTCATTGTAGTATTAATTGACTTTTACATGATTAATTAAGAGCTTGAGGATCTTTTCATAATTTTATGGGTTTTGTGTGTGTGTTTCTTCTATCATGAAATTCTTACTATATCCTTTGTTCAACTTTTTTTTCATTTTAAAAATTAATTTGTGGGAGTTCTATAACTTGGATATTAACCTTTGCAAGTTATATCTTATATTTGAGTCTTATCTTTTCACTCTTTTTATAGACTCTTTTTCTGAATAACATTCATATTTTTAAGCTTAAAATTAATCAGTCTTTTTCTTTGTATTTTATGCATTCTTGTTTTAAAAATCCTTTCCTACCACAAGATCATAATAGGATTCTCAGACATTGTCTTCTGAATCTTTTATGGCTTTATCTTTACAATTAAGTGTTTAGTTAACTTGGAATAGATTCTGGGTATAGTGTGAGGTAGGGGTCCAGCTTCAATTATTGTCCCATATGGATAACTAAATACTCCAGGATCCGCTAAGGAACGATGACATTTGTGCACTCATCTGCAGTTTTAACTTTGTCATAAATTTGCGACCATTTTTTCCTATGTCTGTGCCAGTACCAGTTTTCCCATGATTTCTACAGCCTTTTTCTTCTCTACCTCTTCCTCCTCCCCTTTTTTCACCTCCTTTCTTCTTCTTACCAAATCTTGATATCTGGTAGGGCAAATAATTCACTTGACCCCTTTTAAGGACTGTCTGAATATTGTCCTTTGTTCTTCCATATTCATCATAGAATCACTTTTTCACTTCTCACACACAACTACATATGACTTTTAATTGCAATTGCATTGAATCTTTGCAGATACATGGAGAGAATTGTTGAGTTTACAATATTGAGGTGTTTTTTTTTGTTTTTCGCCCAAGGACCATTGTGTATCTCTTAATTTTCTTTATTGTTCTTCAACAGTCTTTCAATAAAATTTTATGTTATACATAAGGATACCGCATATCTTTGTGAGATTTATTTCTAAATATTCTCAGGGTTTTCATTGTTATTGTTGCTATTATAAAGATACGCTTCTTGGAGCCCTTGGGTGACTCAGTCAGTTAAAATGACTGCTTTTGTCTCAGGTCATGATCTCAGGGCCCTGGGATCAAGCCTCACCTTAGGCTCTCTGCTCAGTGCAGAGTCTGCTTCTCCCTCTCCCTCTGCCTGCCTCTCCCCCTGCTTGTGCTCTCTGTCAAATAAATAAATAAAATCTTAAAAAAATAAGATATGCTTCTTAAAAATTAACATTTTCCAATTTTTATTTTTGGTATATAGATAGAGAATTAATTTTTAATATGAATTTTGTATCTAGCAAATTTGCTAACAGCTCCAAATTATTCTTTTTATTTTTTTAAGAGGGGAAGAGAAGGTGGGGGAGGGGCAGAAGGAGAGAGAGAATCTTAAGCAGGTTCCATACCCAGTGTGGAGATCATGACCTGAGCTGAAATCAAGAGCCGATCATTCAACCAAATGAGCCACCCAGGTGCTCCTGCATCTCCAAATAATTCTAATAATAAATCTGTGGATCACTGTGCGTTTTCAACATAAAGAATCATGTTACCTACAAATAAAATATTTTATCTTTTTTCTGCCCAGTTTTTATGCCTCTTTATCTTTGTTTCTTATCTGTTTTTAGAGTACCAATTAGGACCTCTATGTTGAATAGAAGGGTTCACAGAGTTTTTTTCCTCATCTTACTGTTTTTACCTCCAGAGAGTTTTACTTTTATCGGAGGTCTGAGGGGAAAGAGTTCTTTCCCTTGAAACTCTTGATGATAAAATGACTCCCTCTTACCATCTCAGGAAATGTGCTAACAGTGGGTTTTTGAGGTAACCAGCAGATCACACCAGAAGCTATTGCTTCTGGAGTCACTGTAGATCTATTTCGTCAAACTGAAATATAGATTTAAGTTGAAGATTTGGAAAATGACTTTTAAAAAAAATATTTTATTTATTTATTTTAGAGAGAATGTAAGCATGTGTACACAAAAGCGGGGGAGGGGCGGTGGGAGGGAGAGAGACTCTCAAGCCGACCCCGTGCTGAGCATGGAGCCAATGCAGGGCTTGATCTCATGACTGAGATCACGACCTGAGCTGAAACCAGGACTCAGACACTTCACTGACTCAGCCGCCCTGGCCCCGATGGAGAATGATTTTCTTTAAACACTATAAAAATATAGAAATTAGTCATTCTACCATATACATTCAGAGAGTAAAAACCCCACTTGTGAGATGCGGAGGTGCCTGATCTAACCTAGAAATAATTTTCTGGCCACGCTATGTTCTCCATAGAACTCACAGGTACTAGAGGCGAACACTAAAGAAGGATGGGCGCAGGGTTGCTCCTCACAGCTCGACACACGTTGGGCCCTCCTGTGGTGAGGCCTGGCCCATCCCCATGAGGCCTCTGCCATCTGACTATTGTTTGCTTGTTCCTGAATCACACAGCAGTGCTGCTCAATTTGGCCTGGGATGCCATCAACTTAACTCCTAAGTCAGTTATAGTAAGTTCTCATTGTTTTGGCATTTTTTACTTTATTTACCAAAAAAAATCATTCCATAATGGAGCAGACATTTTTTTAAAGTGGTCGTTTATTGCAGAGTGTCCCTGATGTTCATCCCACTGTTCTGGAGGAAGATGCGAGGAGGAAGGATCGCTCCCGCACTTTTTTACTATTCTTTCTGACTGCGGCACTGACTGAAGAATTTCCTCTTGGACTTGAAAGCTCAGCAGCAACAGCATGTTCAGACATGTTCTCTGCCATACCCCTTTCAGGTCAGATTCAACTGTTCCTTTCCTTATGCTCTTCTAGGCCTCATAACGGTATTTGCTATTATTTCATTCTGCTTTGTTTTATAGATGGTTGTCTGCATATCTGTCTTCACTCCACATTAGACTGAGAGCCCCCAAGGGTGATGCTCATGTGTTGTTTTTGCCTGTCAAAGAGCCAGCATAACTGCCCCCACCCCAACCCCCCTACCCCCGCCTGCTGGAACACCACGATTCTGTCTCTTTTGCATCTCTCTGTGTACAACACATAGAAGGCTCTGAGAACATCTTTCCATTATAAATGTGCAGGTTCTCTCTATGCATTCGCTCATCCCACAATCCATTTTGGGGACTGACTCTGTGTCAGGACTGCGGTAGGATCGGGGGAGTGAGTGACCAAACCCCATTATGTTTCTGTCTTCATGGAGATTATACTCTCAGAGATAGGAGGGAATGAATTATAAAGTCTGTATATGAAGAAACACAAGACTCCATGAGTTGCTAAGGTACCTCTCCACCTTTATCATCTCGAGACAGCTTCTCCTTGGCTTGGCAAGATAAGTCATCCAAGAACAGTCAGTGTGGCTTCAAAAGCATCAGATAGAAAAGACCGCACAGAGAGTGCTTCTGGAATAGGCAACCACAGCACCGTTCACTTTGTCTTGTGGGCCCAGGCATGACGTCAGAAATCCTGCCCAGTAGTCTTGTCATGTTGACAATGCTGCTTGGAGAGGGCCTCATCATTTGTCTCAGCCCTGCCGTGGGAACTTAGAGATTGTGCTGCAGAAGAAGATCATTTAGAAACCAAGATGCGGGAAGGGATGGTAACAATTGCTTCCTCCTGAAAACCAGCGTCTCTCTTTTGGATTCAATCTTGTCTCTGCCAAGTTTAGAGTCCGAGATGCCTAGAATGGGGCTCTTACTTCACAATGTTTCAAAATGATGGCCTAAATTTGTCCAAGCAATAGCTTCTGTAATTTAGAGCAGTGGTTTTCAGCTTCACTTTTTCTTAAGGAGCAGAACACTTTATTGGATAAAAATCTTAAAGGGGGTAAAAAAAAAAGGAGAAGCTAAAGTGTTAAATCAGATTACTTTATTCATTCAAAAGATATTGCTTGAGCCCTACCGGATGCCAGACACTGTACTATGCACTTTTTTATTCCCAATAGTAGTGGACAAAATACACATAGTTCTGCTTTTCAAAGGGTTTACATCCAAATGTGAGGAGCAGGAAACAATGATAGCAACAGAAGGTATGTGTCATGGAGGACATCATTTGGGAAATAGAGTTAGGGAGTGCCAAGTTTGATGCCATATGTAGAGTCGTCAGGGAAGACCTCTTTGATAAATCAGCATTGAAGAAATCTGGAGCTTGTGAGGGAGGGAGACTTTGGGATCTCAGGGGGAAGAGTGTTTCAAGTAAGGAAGCAAGTGCAAAGGTCCAGAGGTAGGTATGTGTGTGTAGAACTCAAGGGCTAGCAGGAGGCTAATGGGGCCTTCAGACAGAAGGAGCAAGGGGAAAATGAGTCTAGAGAAATAGTGAATATGTGAAGGATGGGAAGATGATGATTAAAAGCTCCCCGCCCCCGATTTTGAGTGAGATGTAAACTTGCAAAAGAATTTTGAGCAGGAAAAAAAAGAAAAAAAATAAATCTGAGTAGGCAAGTGGCATAATTTGGCGTTCATTTTAAACTGTGTCTGAAGCAGCAGCACTACCATGTCTTTGTAGTGGTTGGAGAGGAGGCAGAGTATATGGGGTGAGTGCAGGTGCCTAGAAGTAGTATCTCCATCAGAAGAACCAGGCCACTTCTGTGTCATCTCCCCACCCACAACCTAATCACACCCCACACAAGGGAAATTTAGAGACAGCACCTTTCTCTTCCACCCCCTTCCAGATTCTTCCTTCCAAGACCCTAATCAGGCTCCAGGTCCCTTAGAAAGCCTTTCAGGAATTTGTTTTCTTTTGTTCAGCGTGCAGTTGCATGGTACCACATGACTGATTTACTGATTGTCTCCTGGATTTTTGATGGCCGCAGACACAGGGCAAGCTCCCGGAGGCCAGGGATCACCATCTAGAACCACCCAGTATACCATCAGCACATGATTCGTTGGCCTCATCTCTTTCCCCCACTGGCTGGCTGATGCCCAGATTCTGCACCGAGAGCCTTATGCACAGTGTGGTTCATCTTCTGTTGGGGCAGGAGGTGGTGATTGAAACCACACTCTGGTTTCAGCAGGAGTCTGCCTGCTTGCCACTCTTTGCTCCAGTGCTTCTAGCCCATGATCCCCTGGTCGAGCATCTGCTAACACTCTGTAGCATTTTCTCACCTCTAAACTGGAAGGCAGTACTCACCTTACAGGGTGGTCGTGGGATTAAATTGGACAACACATGTAACATGTTGGAAGAGTGTCTGGAATAAAGTAAACACTCAACATACATCTGTACTCTGATTCTCTGCTCCCTTTTTCTGTGATTCCTAATCCACTGCCCTCAGCAGGTCATGGCTTGTAAGGTTGCCCATCTGCTGGGGTCAAGTTCTTTGTTGCTCTTCTGTATACCCTTAACACCAATTCAGGCTGCTCATGGCTCAGTCGTGCCCCTGGCCTCATTGTTGGGATTTGTGTATTTCCTTGGATGTCCTGGGCAATAGCTATGATGATGATAACAGCCATCTACAATTTATAAAGTGCTTTCATAGCTTTTTTCCCTTGATCCTCTGTCAGCACCAGGGCTGCCATGTACGGTTGTAGAAGTTGCGTATCATGCTACTCCCTTGGGCCTTGTTCACATCCTAGTCTATGTGAATGGCACCCCCTAGAGCTCGGCTCTGCCCTGCTTTCCACTTTGTCGTGGTGGCGAACCTGTTTGCAGCAGCCCTGTAAGGTCAGTGATACTATTCTCCTTTTACAAATAAGGAAATTGGGGGCTTAGAGAGATTATTTTTTAAAGTCTAAACTACAGAGGGAGAGGTTTCCCAACAAGTCTGTGACAGCTTCTCATAGGCTGCAAATTTTGTCAGTTGCCAGGAAATTACCCAGGAGAGAAGCAAAGGATCAATTTCAAACTGTTTGCCTTTATTGCATCTTCTCCACCCCCACACCAAGAAATGGAAAATCCAATAACTAATAAAGAGCACGGTGAAGTCCCTTCCCTTCGTTGAAAGGATTTAATCATTAGAGTGAACTCCACAAATATTTGTGCAGTGGATGAGGGAGTGAGTCAGCGAATGTGGTGCTTCCTTGTGCCAAAGCTCCTTGGAGCTTCCTACAGGATCTCTAGGGGGCAGGCCCGCTGCGACTTGGGTGAATCTGTCTGTTGAGAGGAATGCCCCAAAGTGCTCAGTGATCCCAGCACAAGGGCTAAGTCAGGCTCCAGGGAAATGAATGCATCCACAGATGGTAACCACAGTGCATGCAGCTGGCTGTGGCCCCAGGCTCAGTCCCTTTTTGCCAGGACTCACTGGGACATCAACTGAGACTCAAACAATCTACCAGTTAGCCATTTTCCAAAGGAAGGGCTGTCAATGTGCATGGAAGCTATTTTCAGTACCCACAGCTTTAAATGATCCTCCCTTCCCATGCAGTTTGCCTGGGAGTGGGATCCACCAGGGTCTTGGCAGTTGGAACTGTCCATCATCTTTTTCTGGTATGTGGCCTGCAGCACCATTTCCCCTTCCCACCACCCCTCCAACCACTAGAGTGTCTGCCCTTGAACTCCACTGAGATCAAGCCTCCTCTCTGACCTTTGGTGATGTTAATTACTTAGGGGTGGGGTGGGGAATGCAAATTTCTTAACAGGCCTGGAACCTCTCAATCCATTGTAATCTGGCCTCACCCATAATCTAGCCCCTCCCCACTGTCCCACAGATCCTGGTAGTTCCAGACTCGGGTGACTCTCAGCCTGCCCACCTCCCCGCTGCTCCCACTGTCTGCTCCGTACACAGGTGGCCCAGGCTTCTCTGCCTCTTCTCTGCTCCTACAATGGCCCTTCCACTTGTAGTTGGTTTGGCCAGCACCTTTTTATGCAGATTTCACTCCAGTTTAGAAAACAACTCCTTAAATATTTCATTCTGCTGTGTATTCCAGACAGTCAACTTCGATTACTTCTATTACGTTGTAATGCCAAGTGCGTTGTACGCCCACCTTAAAAGACCACCAGAGACGCAAGTCAAAGCCAAACTTTAGCAAGGGTCATTTATTACGAGTTCGAACCCGGACCTCCGCGCACTTGTTGTTGGTGATGCTGAGAGGTCCCAAGCAGAGTAAATGCAGGTTTTTTTTTTTTTTTTTTAAGATTTTTATTTATTTATTTGACACAGAGAGATCACAAGTAGGCAGAGAGGCAGGCAGAGAGAGAGGGGAGGAAGCAGGCTCCCTGCTGAGCAGAGAGCCCGATGCGGGACTCGATCCCAGGACCCTGAGATCATGACCTGAGCCGAAGGCAGCGGCTTAACCCACTGAGCCACCCAGGCGCCCAATGCAGGGTTTTTATAAGCAGGTACAAACAAGTTAAAAAAAATCATACCTGGTGTTGGTTGATTGGTGTTGGGAGCCCGCCCGCACATCAGCACATCAAGCAAGCATTCCAACAGAAGCGAAAGTAGCTAGTTAGCCCGCGCCTTGAGCAAGCACTTTTACAGAAGCAGAAGTAGCTGGTTGATAACACTTTCGGACGTAAACAAGTTTCGGGTGGGGTGAGGTTTGTCTAGGCCTTTCAATGTAGGGTTGAAATGTAGGGTTGGGTCCTGCGTTTGGGATCTTCCTTCTCCAGTAGACTGCAGGCTTCCAGAGGGCAAGAGCTATTATTGATACATCTCTGATTCCCTGTGGGGCTCAGGACTTGGCCAAATTCAACTGAATTTCTAAACCATCTCCACGTAGTACTTCCCCCGAAGAGTAGTGAGATCGACTGCCTGCTTTACAAGCTCACTGTTGCCAGGAGACACTGAGGCAGTCATTTTCACGTTGCTCTTTGGAAATGAAGCCCAAGGCAGGTGGATGCTGGAGAAGTGCTCTGGCAATTAAACTGGCAGGTGACCAAAACCCAGCAAAGGTGGGGAGGAGGTCTCATCAGATCTTGTCAATGTCTCTGTCCCAGGAGAATGCCTGAGCAGAGATGATACTGGGAAGCCCATAAATTCAGAATGTGATCCCCGATGCAGGACAAAACGGGGAAGGAATCATATATCCTCCTACCTCCTGGGATGGAGAAATGCTGCAGGTTGAGTAGGATTCCTGTGACAGGGATAAGGGATTCTGCCTGCTCAGGCAGGTACCAGGTGGGCCACACACTCCCCCTTCATTTCGGTGATCATTTTAACTTTGGAGATTTTTCCATTCAAAAAGACCGGACAAGGACTGATTCTGACTGCCTCCTGCCCTTGAGGTTTCCTGCTCTGGGCCATCCTTCCTCCCTTCAGAGCTCAGGGGTCCTCATTCTCCCTCAATTCCAGGCAAATGCTCTCAGGCCCCTTCATTACAAACAGGGATTAAATGGGGCACCAGAGTGGCTCAGTCAATTAAGCGTCTGCCTTCAGCTTGGGTCATGGTCCCAGGGTCCTGGGTTAGAGTCAGATTACAGTTAGGTTATGGTTAGAATTACCTTGCCCTTACTACTCTATGTGCATGCTCTTTCTCTCAAATAAATAAAATCTTAAAAACAAACAAACAAACAAACAGGGATTAAACAAAACAGCCCTCCCATAGGTGTTTGCATTCTGACTGAAGTCTTAAGCTACACAGATAGCATGTAGATGGTTGAATTCTAGGCATTAGGCATCAGAAAAGGGAAAACAAGGACAGGGCAGCCTGGCTTCTCTGGTGTCCTTGAAATCACACCTGGGAATGTCCTCTTCTTTTATCCCCATGCATGCAGGTGTGTATCACAGTTTGCACCACATTGGGAACCTTCAGTTAAATGTTAGTTGAACTTGACTTTGTAGTTGTGTGAAAATTAACCTGATCAGTAAGCCTCTATGAAGCATTGACTGTTACTGTAATATTATTAAGTACAAAGAAGCCATAGGAAAGCATGCTCTGTGGCCTGCCAGGAAGACCCCTGACAAGTCAAGACAGACAAAGAGGAAGCAGTAATGGCATAACAGTAATAGTAATAATAGTGATAGTAACAATGGTATGGTAGCAGTAGTCGTGGTCAGAGGGACTTCCATGCTTTGAACAGCTACCATGTGCCAGGAATTTGACATACTTTTCACATTTATTTCTCTCAATGCTGTGAGATTATTATGGTGTCCATTTCACAACAGAAGGAAATGAAACTCTGAGAATTTCAATATCTTGTTCAAAGACACACAGATAGTAAATGATGGAGCTGAGATTTTATTTGATGAAGCTGGTATTCTTTCTATGACAACATGATTCTGCATGAAGCAGGCCACGGCTAAGATGTGGAGAGACAGATTCTGTGCACATGTGTTTAAGGGATTTGGAGGAAAAGATCTTGCTACAGAGTAGGGTTGGCCCAAGTGGTCTTTGAGGAAGGGTTGGCTGTATACAAGGGATTTTTCTTCTGAATATATACATGTATATATTTATAGTTCAGTTTATCTTTAGATTTATCCTTCCAATGATGAATGTCAGGAAACTGTGTTCAGAAGTCACTTGAAATAATACACGAAGAGCTCTTTTGGAAGAACTTAGAGACTGAAACAAACACAGAATTAACACTCTGTTTGGTCTCGGTTACTGTTACTAGATGGAAGGACAGAGAAATAGATCAAAAGCAGATGAGATATCTAGACCACCTACATTATTATGTCTATGGGTTGAACTTGCTGTTGGCATTGCTTTTAAACATTTGTAAAGCTTTTAAATTCAAATCACTCAAGATCTTGCTCATTGTGATTAGTTTTTCCAGTTACACTGTTCCTGTTTGGTCACAGCCCAGCTTGTGGTCTCTGGAAGTGAGAAGTTCCTTCTGACTGCAATCAGTCCTGCATTTTGCTTCATTCCTGAGATCCTGGGCAGCCTGCATATCCCCAGAGTTGGAGAGAAGGTGGTTGACTATGAAGTCCACTGGTTGATTCATTGAACAGATGGATAAGGAGTCCCTACTTGGTTCTTGGCCCTGTTCTAAGCTCTATAGATCAAGGGACAATGAAGGCTCTGAGGGAGCTCCTGTTCCAATGGGCTGAGCTGGGTAATAAACACAGAGCCATATGAATATGCTTGTTGATTTAAAATAAAGGTGAGCACCGTGAAAACAGTCAAAATAGTCGAAATATGAGGCAATGTCAGAGAATAATTTAAGTTGAACATCGATGAAGGCCTCTTTAGGGAGCTGACATCTATCTGTACAATAAGAAGACACAGAAAGAAATCAAAGGGGGGCAGTGAAAGCATGGTTAAGTGCAAAGGCTCTGGGGTAGAAAAGAGCTGGTGGTTTGGAGAAAGTGAAAAGCTGCCACATAGAGCTAAGAAGTAGTCAGGGGCTAGATCCGGTTGAACCTTGCCAGATAGGGGAAGGAGGGTCTGTGTGTTATTCTTTTTTTTTTTTTTTAAATTTTTAAGATTCTATTTACTTATTTGTCAGAGAGACATAGAGAGCACCCACACAAATTGGGGAGGGGGAAGGGTAGAGAAAATGAGAAGCAGATGCCCAGTGGAGCCCGGAGCACCATGGTCTCAGGCCCTGGGATCATGACCTGAGCTGAAGGCAGACACCTAACTGACAGAGCCACCCAGGTGCCCAATGGATTGCATAATTCTGAATGCAGTGGGAAACCACTAGAGATCTGAGCAGAGGAATGACATGATGATGATTATTATTACTTTTTTTTCATTTCATTTCATTTTATTTCTTTTCCGTGTCCAGAATTCATTGTTTATGCACCACACCCAGGGCTCCATGCAATACGTGCCCTCCATAATACCCACCACCAGGCTTACCCAAACCCGCATCCCCCCGCCCTCCCAAACCCTCAGTTTGTTTCTCAGAGTCCACAGTCTCTCATGGTTTGTCTCCCCCTCCAATATGGTTTGCCTCCCTTTCTGTTTTTATCTCATTGTATTCTTTCTTCCCTTCCCCTATGCTTTTAACTCTAGGAAACAGAGGGCTGCGAGAGGGGAGGTGGGCAGGGGGATGCGGCCCCTGGGTGACGGGCATGAGGGAGGGAGCTTGATGAATGAGCACTGGGTGTTCTATGTAACTGAGGAATCACGAAATTCTACCCCTCAAACTACTAACACACTAAATTCTATTTAAATAAAAAAATTAAAAAAAGATCACTCTTGCCAGCTAAATGTCAACTCCCATCTGATTCTGATTTCAGTATCACTTACTGAACAGGCATGGTGTGCCAGTCACATACTAGCCATACAAACGCATCTGTATGCATATACATACATACATGTATGCAATTTCTATCTCTGTATGTTTGTATATATGAAATCTATGTATGTATATATGTGTACGTGTGTGTGTGTGTGTGTGTAATTACCTCTCTAATCTCTAGGCTCTAACCCACTCCTGGAGGTACAGATCATTGCTCTCATTTTGAAATGGAGAAGCTGGGACCCACACTGTGACTCATGCCAAGTCACAGGGTTGTACAGTACAGTTTAGAGCTGGAGATTGAACCAGGACGGGATCAAAGTTCTCTACTCTTTCCCCTCTGCTACATTATCACACCCATTAGATAATGGAATTTTAGACATTTTGATTCATAAAATTATCCCAAGAGTAAAACGCCCAGGACACTTCCGCACTAGCTCTCATGTATGCTGGTGGCTTTCTGGCCAGAGCGGGCCTGGCTTGGGCAGTGCTGCTCCCACAGTCCTGCGGCGGGTCCTGCCTTCTCTGCGGATTCTGCGGATGGAAGCACTCACTGAGGAAGCTGCTCCCAGCCCCTGCGGGCTTTTGCGGGCACAGCTGGTCTCCTGCACGGTGGGCCTCCCGCCACGGCATCCCTGTTGCACGAGACGCTGCAAGAGCCCCCCTGACACCCAAACTTGAATGCCCCTGAGGATGGAAAAGTCAGAATTCCGTGGGTGAACTTCCGTGGAGTCAGGAATTCAGTTGTCTCACTTCTTCCTCCTGGAGACAGTAGTCAGGGCTATAGTAGTTTCTGGAAGTTGAGCGATCGGCTCGAGGGGGCTGTGACCTGCTTCGTAACGCAGCTTTTGCGTTTGCTCCCCTTCCTTCGTGGCCCCGTGCCTTTTCTGACTCTTGCCGTCCTACCGGCCTGAGCTCCCCAGTAAACTGCAGGTGCAGGGACTCTGCTCCACAACTGGCCCTTTCCTTTCATTGTTCTCCTCCTGTTCTGTTCTCCCCGGAAGGCCGGTTGTTGAAGACGGGGTTTGTGCCTCGCCAGGTCCAACCAAAGCCTTCCCCCAATGTTTTCTCTGAAACTTAAACTCTGATCTCAGAACGGGCACTTGGGGTTTCATAGAACTATTCACTGGGGAAATTGGGAAGCCCTGGAGGAAAAAAGACATAATGTCCTAACTTCTGTTAACCACACAGCAGAACTTTTAAAAGAATTCAATATAAGGCACCAATTTTAGCCTTGTGGAGACAAAGGAGGAAACTAATATTAATGATCTGTTATGTTCAAGAATTCCTTCATACCTTTATTCACCAAGGGTTCATCTGTTGCCTTCCATATGCTGGTTACTGCCCTTGGTGAGTCCGGGGGCTCCCGGCTGAATGAGAAAGCTCTTGCCTTCATAGAACTTTCCATCTCAGAAGTATCAGGCTCTGTGCTGGGCAGTTGTCCTGGAGTTCACAACCATGCTCTGTAACTTGCTAAGTGTGTGCATATCCATCACTTCCCTGGATCCTGGAAACTGACTTTGGTTGGAGGAGGGTGTCCATTCTATGGGTAAGAAAACTGAGGCTTAGTGAGTTTAAATGGCTTTCCAGAGACAGTGTACTGGGTTAGGTATTGACTTGGGTCTCCTGGCCTTGATCCCACAACTCTTCCTAACCTGCACAGCTGACCCTGACTATACACAATTGCTAGGCTATTCCCCCCAACCCCCACTTCAGACTCTGTCCTCTGGTCATTCATGGGTCTCTGTGCAGTCCTGACCCTGCGTGGGGGCACATGGGAGTTTAGAAGGAGGTGCAGCTTCTGTAAGGAGTGGACGGCTTTTAGTGGAAGGTGTTTCATGGGGTACCCCCTTATCCTGGTCACATGGTCCCGGTAAAAAGAAAATAGACCTTGTAGACCTTGTGCCACAATGCCTGAAATATACACCCAAACATTCCAACACCTGAAAAAAAATGCCTTTGCAAACTTGGAATTGGGCATTAGGCATCCAGTCCCCAAACTAAAGGAAGTGTTAACTCTTGGTTTCCTCTGGTGAAGGGTACAGGAATTAGAGACCTTTAATCAACATTCCAGAAAGCTATGTGGGTTCATCTCATTCTAGACAGGAGCAGAAGCTTCCGAGATGTCCCCAAAGCCATGCAAACAACTTCCCTCTTCACTCAATGACTTTGCCTCATCTTGAAAAATTATTCCCAGGATTAAAAAAATATATATATGTAAGCAAGATTTTCACAAGCTAACCAAATAATATTTTTGCAAATGAGTAAAACAGAAATTTAACTTCAGATAGGAAAGCCACAGAGTTAACCAGAAACAGAATTCTGCGGTACTAGGATATTAGTATTATATATATATAAAAAATTAGATGTTGAATTAACTTCTGCAAAGTTTACTCAGGGAGAAAACTCATTTATTTATCAAAAGCAAGAGAATTGTTGTTCCTTTCCATTTATGAAATCAGGGCTCCCTTATTAAGCCAGAGTACTCTTCCAGGACAATAATGAAGAATAATGCAGCTTTTTATTGCCTCTGGGGTATGTCTGTGCACAGATGGCCTTGAAAATAAAACTGGATTTTGGAGTGAATTCAGTCTGCTTTCTTTTTTATTCCCCCCCAACCTGACTCCCATGAATGGAAGTAACAACCTGTTCCTTAGCTCCTCGGTGGCCCCTCAAGATAAATGGGACAGAAAAACCTTCAAGCACCCATTCTTTACACTTATACTGACAGCCTATAAATACATGTTTGTGCAACCCCCACCCCCACCTAGTAATGTGTTGTGACAATCTCCAGAAATAAATTCTAGACTGCATGGATTTTAACTTCCCTGCTGTTGAATCTTCATGAGATATGGCCCTTGGCTCAGCAAATCCTAAAAGATCTATCCAGCCCGAATGTCAGAAACTTTGCTTCTTCTGGGGCTTCTTCTTCTAGAGCAATGCCAAGCCCACAGAATTCACTGTCCTCCAACTTCCCTCTCCTTCTTCAGACAGGGTGGTCCCGGTGGCTTTGAACAATGTTATTGGAGGGGTGCCTGGGTGGCTCAGTGGGGTAAGATTCTGCCTTCAGCTCAGGTCATGATCCCAGGGTCCTGGGATTGAGCCCCACATTGGGCTCTCTGCTCAGCCAGGGAGCCTGCTTCCTCCTCTCTCTCTGCCTACTTGTGATCTTTGTCTGTCAAATAAATACATCTTAAAAAAAGAAAGAAAGAAAGAAAAAGAATGTTATTGGAAAGCCTCCACGTTTTCAGCTACCTTTTTTTAACCTCTGGGGTCTTCCATCCTGGAAGGATCCAGAATGTTAATGGCAACGGTGGTGTTAAATTCCCTCAACCATGTTCTGGGGAAAACTGGTGAAAAGTTTTATGTATGTTATGTCCAAGTTCAGAAATCTGAAGCGGCTTTTGTTCAAAATATGAAAATCTAGGTTTTCTAATTTGGCAGCAAAATCTCCTTCTACTTGGAGTCATCTATTCATCAAATACTCATCGAGGTTTACTAACTAAGCACTGTGCTACGGGTCAGGAGCATCTCTGGCCTCACAGGCCTGACATCTCTGGCAGACAATCACAGAACACAGTATTTACTTGCGACAGTGCTGAGTGTCAAGATGAGAAGAGCAGGAGGCCAAGGGAGCCTCTAACTGAGGACCCAGACTCACGTGGGAGAGCAGGAGGCCAAGGGAGCCTCTAACTGAGGGCCCAGACTCACGTGGGAGAGCAGGAGGCCAAGGGAGCCTCTAACTGAGGGCCCAGACTCACGTGAGGAGCCTGGAGAACCAGAAACCACTGGGGCTGGAGACAAAGAGCGAGGGGGTCCGAGCCCCCAGGAGGTTGGAGACACGGGCAATATTGGGTTATGCTGGGCCTTGAAGAAAATTCTTTGAGAAGAATGTGGGTTGTTATCATAAGAGAACTTAGAAGGCACTGTGGGATTTTAAACAGAGGGATACTATGATTAATTTTGACTCTAAAACTGTCCCTCTGACTGCCGTTTAGAAGTGGTTTGGACACGGACTCTGGGAGCCCAAGAAACCCGGGGAGAATCTGTTGCAGCATCCCTGAGTGGAACGGGGAGGGGAGATTTTGGAAAGAGGCGAGAATGTTGGAGAAAGTGAGAAGTGAATGAGGCTGTACAGTGATCACATTAACTGTGCTTGTATCTTCCAGTCAAATCCTCTGCTCTCACCTCTCCTTCATTTGTTTATTTAAATGCTATCATTTGTCCTCAGGGGCCTTTATTAAGAAAGATGACTTCCTCTTTGTCACAGGCATAGCACCATTTTTAGGCATAAGATTTGGTTTCATTGCTTAAAGCCACTGGCCCTTAATCTCTCTCTGGGAGAGGAAGGAAAATATCCTTTTCTTGTTTTGTTTTGTTTTAGCATCTCCAAGTCCCATCAGAAACTGACCTGTTCAGTGAAGAGGATTCTGGCCTTGTGGCATGGACTGAATTGTGCCCCTACAAATTCATGTATGGAATCCCTAACCCCCCAATGTGATTTTGTTTGGAGATGGAGCTTGTAAGGAGGTAATTAAGGTTGCTTGAGGTCATAAAATTGGAATCTTAATCAGGGCTGATGGCCTTATAAGAGGAGGAAGAGACATCAGAATGCACTCTCTCTTTCTCTCTCTCTGCAAGCCTGCACAGAGAAGAGGACATGTGAGGACAAAATGAGAAGTCAGGAAGAGAAGCTTCACTAAACATTGAATTTTCTGGTACCTTAATCTTGAACTTCCATCCTGCAGAATTGTGATAAAATAAATCTCTA
Source organism: Mustela nivalis (assembly GCF_964662115.1). NCBI lineage: Eukaryota > Metazoa > Chordata > Mammalia > Carnivora > Mustelidae > Mustela > Mustela nivalis. The sequence goes on from NC_139027.1 coordinate 12,782,671, forward strand.
CTGGGGCACCTGGATGATACAGTCAGTTAAGCATCTGACTCTTGATTTCGGCTCAGGTCTTGATCTCAGGATCGTAAGATCAAGTCCTACATCAGGCTCCATGCTCAGCAAAGAGTCTGCTTGTCTGTCTCCCTCCCACTATGTCCCTTCCCCACTCAAATAAATGAATAAAAAAATAAAATCTTTAAAAAAATAATTCTCTCTTGTTTAAGACACCCAGTCTTTGGTCTTTTCTTAGGATAGCCCAAGCTGACTTATACATGTAGGTAAAGAAGAGTATGTCTCTTAGCTAAGAGAATCATATTTGATTCTTTCACTGCTTTTTAGCTGCCCAAACCAGCTCTTTGGAAGCTGACCCAAACTATTTTGAAAAAAAAAAAAAAAAATCTATATAAGAAAATGCCAGTAATTTGGATCCCACTTATTCAGAATTGGGGCCAATTCACATGGGGCTAGTTTAATATGGCACTTGAGAAAGGGTTTGGCAGTTTTGGAGAATGCTCTGCAAATTAATACAGTACACAGGATCAGATGGGTCAAGGAGACACTGGCAAACTCCCTTAGTTTGGCTTTTTTACTGATTATGTGCCCATTAATGTAAATTTAACAGGGTAAGGTCTCAATTTTCTCAAGTACATAAAATTTTGACTGGTAGTATTGACCTCACTGAGATCTGCAAGGATTGAATGAGATGGTGTATGAACAAAATTTCCACTAATTCTGTTGTCATAAGCACCCAAAAGGTGATAGTTGCTATTATTTGGAAATATTCATACTTGCTGAAGCAATCAAAAGGGCAAATGCAGGGTGACTGGGTGGCTCAGGGGGTTGAGCCTCTGTCTTCAGCTCATGTCATGATCTCAGGGTCCTGGTATCAATCTCCACATTGGGCTTTCTGCTCAGTAGGGAACATACTTCCTCTCTCGCTGCCTGCCTCTCTGCCTACTTGTGATCTCTGTCTTTCAAATAAATAAATAAGATCTTAAAAAAAAAAAAGACAAATGCAACTTATTTTCTATTCCTAAGGTTGCCATATAAAAGACCCAAGATACTGAGACCAAACATACAAGGACTCATTAATCTAACTTACTCATAGAGAGACTTGGGAAGTCATGACAAGCTAGGAAAGATTCTAGAATTCAGACTTCAGGCCTGCCAGCCTTGCCCCAGTCCACGTGCATCAGTGATGCTCACCAATGTGACTTTTAGTCTTCCAACATAAGGATTTGTTTTGTGTTTAAAATCATTGCTTTTCTTTTCCCTGGACTAGGGCACCTACCCCTAATAGGTGGGGAGGAAATGATGCAGACTTTGGAACCAAGAGTGCTGGATTGCAATCTGATTCTGCTGTTCACTGGTCTACCAGAGAGTAGGCTATAGGTAATACATTCTGAATGATGAATAAATGGATGAATGGATGAAGAAAAGGACTGTCATAAAGATTAAATGGGATAAAAAAATTAAAACATCTTCAGAAACTGCTTGACACATGCTAAATGCACAGAATTGTTCCTGTTTCCCCTCTCTTTTAGTTCAATCAGCCTTCCATGGGCACCAAAAATGTGCAGACAGCATGCAAGGTGCTGGATTTCCATGATGACAGTGGGACACCAGGACAATGGACTGACATGATTTCCCCCCCAGACAGTGAAGGAAGAGGAAGTAAATGATATTAATCTGTTCAATAATTGTCCTTTGCCTTTATCTTTTGAATCAGATACATGGATTACAGGTTTTTTTAAAAAGATTTTATTTATTTATTTGACAGACAGAGATTACAAATAGGCAGAGAGGCAGTCAGAGAGAGAGGAGGAAGCAGGCTCCTTGCTGAGCAGAGAGCTCGATGTGGGGCTCAATCTCAAGACCCTGGGATCATGACCTGAGCTGAAGGCAGAGGCTTTAACCCACTGAGCCACCCAGGTGCTCCAGATTACTGTTATTTTTGATAAAACCCAAGCAACTTTTGTGTATCTCTGTGTTCAGGATTACATTTCACTCTTGACACAATATGGTTTCCTAGTTCTATTAAAATAAAACTGAAGGCTTCTCTTCAGCATTGTCTAGATCTTTAAAATACCATTTATAGATATTCTCTTTTCCTTTCAAAATACGTGACTTGTTCTATTACACGTGGGATTGTCAGTCCTGCAGAATCTGTGAATATTTCAGAAGGAAATGTTTTCACTAATTTCACATTTATTTCTATTGATTTTTTTTTTAAAGAGTGGCATTGCCAGAACAACTCAAAATTCAATTTTGTACAACCTGGAAGGGCATTGTACATGACATGGTAATTGAATGCAAATTACTTTATCAAACATTTATTGAGCACGTGCTACATGCCAGGCCCTATATTAAGGGCAGTGGAATATCCAAAGATAAGCAAGAAATTGCCCTCTTACTGGACAACAAAGGCCCATTAACACATAATGACGAACTCACAAATGTCTACTTTTCAAGATAGCATAAGAGAGCAAATTCTCATGATGTAGTGGGAACATGATGCAGAGGTTAGGAAATGTACTTTCTGTGCACCTTCACAAAGCAGAACTAGGAAAATGTCACCAAGGTGAGTATTTCTAGGAAAAAATAATTTAACTACAGGGATAGCTTTTTAATGGATAGAATGAATGATGAATTTATCTTATCAACTACCACTCACCCCAAAGTTTTATCTACCGGGTAGGTGTTCTGGGTTGCCTGTGACAGAAAATCTCAAAGTAACTTAAGCAAAGGAGAGAATTTGTGACTAATGCAGGTGAAAAGCCCAGTGGTGGCTCTGGATCAAGCTATGCTCTCAGAGGTGCATTTTCTCCATGTCTGGCTCTGGCTCCTGTCATGTACCCATTCTCAGGAAGGCTCCCCTTCTATGAGCAGAAATTGGAGGCAGGACTTCCAGGCCTGTCATCTCCCTAACTCTAGGGATGGTTCAGCGTGTTTTCTGCAGAACCTGCAGCAAAGTTTCAGTGATGTCTTGTGGTTGATTCAGTGTTTGAACCATCTCTAAACCAATCACTATGGCCAGGGGAATGCAGGATGGTGATTGACTCTGGTCATTGACGAGCCACGGCTAGAGCTGAGAGTAAGATCAACTCCAACCATACTGCATGGGTCAGGAGTTGGCCAGATTCTGGTGCACTTTACCAAAAGAAGGGCAAAGGAATTCAGATGGCAAAAAGTATATTTTATCTAACTAGACCGACCAGTTAATGAAGAATGTATTAGAAATGGTGATTGGAACAAAAAAGGATAATTTTTCCAAATTGTTTTTAAATTAAAATGTGACTGGTGTACTGTGCTGGGGTTCTCCATCTTTAGTTTTCAAAAATAAAGCACCTTCTCCATATCCCAATGTGTTAGACATACACTGAAGCCTCATGTGGCCCAGAACTGTTTAGATATTTGTAATGACATCGTCTCCACTCTCAACATCTTGCTGTCCTCTGAAATAGACAGGACACACAGTCAGAAATGTCCAGGGATCTGGCTTTTTTCTTTTAAAAAAGTGTTTCTGGGCAATCTGTCATATAGTTAATAACTGGGAAAGAGACTCCATAAATCAATAAAGTTGATACCAGATTGCATTAGTTGCCCGTGATACCTGAGCTCTTCAACATATCAAGACAATGTCTACCTCAAATGCAGCTGCCAAAGTGATACTCTTAAAATAGGGATGTGATCAGGGATTTGCTCATGTGGTCAATTCCAAATTCCTAAGCATGGTTCTCAGTGGTGGCCTCATTCTGTACCACTTCTGGTTCAAACACTTGGAATTTCAAATCCAACATACTCCTTGGGCCTCATGTAAGCTTTCTAAGTTATTGCACATGGTGTCTCCTCTGTTGTATTTCCTATGTACCTCAAGTAGCAGGTTTGATGTCACCTCCTCTCTGAAGTGTTCTTCTTTGATCTTTCAGAGGATTGTATAAATCTCCTGTCTTTGCCAAGCACTCATTACATGACATTGTAGTGGGCTTTTTTTGCCCATCTCCCACACCTTGGAACTGTGAGCATCTTGGGAGGAAGTTTGGAATCTGCTGATTCCTGAGAGGTGGCATCTGGTATCTCACAGAGCCCTCCATGAATAAGGCTTTTATTTCCTGTAACATCCCAGACTCATTGCTGGACAACATTCATGTTAGAAAGTTCTCTATACAAGACCTGAGAACTGTTTCCTTTCTGTGACTTTTACTCATTGATTCCAAGGGTCCTCTGGAGTCACGAGAGGAAGTCAACTCTCTCTGGGCTCCTGACCACCCTTCCCTTATTGCCGGGACAGCTGTCACAGGTACTCCGAGCCTCTTCTTTGGATTAACAGACTAAATTCCTTCAACCATCTCTCTCTGGTCTCAGAGGCTGAACCCTCACTATTGAGATCATCCTGCTTGAGATATGCCCTAGTGTGTTTCTGTTAAGTTCCCTAAAAAATGGGAATGGGGTGGGTATCAGGAGCAGACAGATCCAGGAAACCATGACTTCCCTTGAGTAGGGCATTGCTTTTCTTCTCTTGCTGACTCAACACTTTTAGTTTTCTTTTCTTTTCTTTTTTTTTTTTTTTTTTCCCAGATTTAGAATCCTGCTGTCTCAGGCTGTGCTTGTGGTCAGTCAATATTTGAAATATTTCACAATTTAAAATAAAAGTACCTTTAAAGACCCTCTGTCAATATAAGTCACACCTTCTTGCATTTAGGCAATTCATTGTTTAATCCTCAATAGCAGTGTCTACATTTACCCATATTGTTCTCAATCCTGAAGTCCCGTAAGCCTCCCATGCAGCCCTTCATAGAGTAGCGACCTCCAGTAATGGTCATGAGCTGAGCTATTCAACCAGGATCACCCTGATGCACCCATTTAACCTTTCACTCCCTGGCCTTTCCTACTTGGCTAGCTGATGACTGGCTTGGAAGCCCACACTATCATAACTATCAACTTCCAAAGCGATCACTGCCCTAGGAACCCCCTTGGTTCCCTCCTTGTAGGAGGCACGTTACGAATTCTGTATGTGGTTGGTGCTCAGTATATGCTAAGTGAAGACTGGGTTTAATATGATGACTCTATCAGGAAAAAAAGGAAGTGAATAACACCTAGTAGAGAAATGAGGTTCCACCAATTAAATGCCAAAACATCAGAGAGTGAGACTATTTCTAGTTCAAAGAACTTGAGGAAAGAAGCTTTAGAGGGAAGATGTGCTGCTTAGTTAAGGAAGGAGAACTTGATTTCAAATGTAAAATTGCCAAAATAAGCTGGGTAAGAAAGGATCATGTTCAGAATTTTAAAAAGGGAAGTACTACTTCTCTTTGATTTGGTCAGACTCTCTGATGGAGACACCAAGCCCAGCAAAGAGACTGTAATATTACAAGACCTATCACTTTGGGTTGGAAAGTCCTGGAGAGAGGTCAGCTCTTCCTCACTCCACACTCCAGACCTCTCAAGGCAACCTTAGGCAGAGCAGGTGTCCTCACCCTGCCATCAGATGACTTTGTCTATCTTAAATACTCCACAGTAAATGCAACCACGTAGTTGACATTACAGACTGAATGCTTGAGTCCCCCCAGAATTCATATGTTGAAATCCCAGCCCCCAATATGATGTGTGAAAAGGTGTGGCCTTTGGGAGGTAATGAGGTCATGAGTGTGGAGCCCATGTGCCTGGAACGGATTAGTGCCATTATAAAAGATACTTCAGAGAATGTCTCTGCTCTCCACCCTGTGAGGATCCAAGGAGAAGATGGCCTCCTGCAAACCAGAGGAAGGGGTTCTCCCAGAACCCATCCATGGTAGCACCTTTATCTTGAACTGCCAGTCTCCAGAGCTGTGAGAAATATGTTTTTATTGTTTATAAGCTCCCAGTCTATGATGTAATTTGTTATGGTAGCCAGAACGGACTCAGATGGTTGTACCGAACATAAAGCTGATCGTCAGGCCTTGTGGGTTTGAGTAGCCCTCCGTACTGTCCTCAGCCTTGCTGTTCGTGGAGAATATTGAGGATTCTTGTCCCCTTCTAAACTCTCACTTGTATCATTTTAACCATTAGAAGGCTACCCCAGCCAAAGCTAGAATTTGTAAAGAGTGTTTCTTTACAATTTCTTACAATTTGTAAAGATGTTTCTATCTCCTTCTGTCCTTTCTTTTCCCACAAGGATTTGCTGAGTGCTCACAAGCACCCCCAAACTGTACTTCACTCTGAGACAATCAAGATGAGTTAAATAGAATCTCGGAATCATTTTAATGTATAGTAAACACAGCTGCAAGAGTACATAGCAGGTACCAAATTGAGAGCATCCGTTGGGTCAAGGATGGTGGGAGAGGCACAGTTGGAGGCAGGAATCATGTGAGGAGAGTCTTAACTGGTGGCCACGAACATGATTAAGGGATATGGGCGGCCATCTAACTGTGCTCCAAATGCTGGCTCCACCTTACTTCTGGGATATGCTGTCACTAAGCACAGTATTTCTCAAAAGCATCTCACTCCCGGGCATTGGAACTAATACACGGCTCTTGAATATAATGTGTCTCAAAGAATTATCTCATATCTTGTCAGCAACAAAAAAGTAATAATTCTGTGCTTTAAAGAATGAATTGGAGGTGATACAGTGACAGAAAGATTTAAAAAACTCCACCCAAATGGATAAAAACTGCACACAAAAAAGAGTATATTTAGGTAGCAAAATCATTCAGGAGCAATTTGTCAAATATTAAATGACGCCGAGAAAAGAACACACTTGCTGTATTCTTTGAAGTTTGAAGATGTAGCTTCATAAGCTTTATGGAGCTTAAACAATTTGAATAAAAATGAAATATCTCCAGGCTAGAAATGATGGAGCTCCGGTGTGCTTCTATTTCCTTGGGACTGCAAGACAGATGGAGAAGGAGGAGATTCGGAAGGCAGAGTTTTTTGGTTTATATTTCCTGCTGGGTCAGATATGGAGAGGAAAACCAAGGGAAGAGAACGTGAAGCACTTTTGCTTGAGGAAAAAAGAAGTAAAACTTGAAATGTGTGACAAGACATTTTCTCCTGGACATTAGCAGCTATATTCTTGCTAATGTCTCTCTTTCTCTCTCTCCTTTTTTTTTTTTTTTTTTCTTAATCTTTTCCCTTAAATTGAGCAAGTCACTTCCTCAAGGGCAGGATTTAAGTTATACAGCTTTTTAAAAGAAATCTTAACTTAGCTTGTCTGATACAGCGTAAAGGGGTAGTTCTGCTAGGACTCAGTGAGAATGCTTGAGGATTTTGGCAATACCAGGTTACCTTCTGGAAAGATTGGGCACGAGTCTCAGTGTCATTATTTTTGACAACTTGTGGGCCTCAAAGACTCAAGGTCATTTGTCAAATAGTCTCATATATCTTAGTGCAAGACCTAATCAGAAAACTCTAGTTATTTGGAAATGGTTTTTAAAAATGTATCATTTTTAATATAATACTACTAATAAAATTTTCTTTAGGTCTTTCTCTGAATATGTTTTAGTTTACCACTTCATACAATAAAAAACAATTTTTTAATTTTTTTTTAAAGATTTCACTTATTTATTTGAGAAAGAGAGAACATGAGCAAGGGAAGAAGCAGAGGCAGAGGGAGAAGCAGACTCCTCACTGAGCAGGAACCTGAGATGGGGCTTGATCCCCAAATCCTGGGATCGTGACCTGAGCCAAAGGCTGACACTTAACCAACTGAGCAACCTAAGAGCCCCCCAAAAAGCTTTAATAACAAATCTAAGTGCTCTCAGAAGAAGCCTAACTACTTTTAGTGGGAAAATAAACAAAATGAGTTGGGCTTCAAATTAAAAGGTCAAAAGGAACAGATTTGGTAAAAATATTTATCCATATTTACTGAGTCATTGTTTCCATTTGGATAAATACATTGAGAATTGCTTAAAATAGTTTCGGGAATGTCACTAGTTCTTGATATCTTACCAACATTTGATTTACTAGAGTCATGCCCCCAACTCACTTCCAAGAGGCTTGCAGCAGCTTGAGGCCTGGACACACTCTAAGAAGCCTGCCACCCCAGCGCGGGCCTGGGCTCTGTCCTCACCACTGTTGGAAATCAGACCCACAGCCAAGTGGAATTAGGAGCAGGATCGCCTTGAGAAGGTCCCAGAAACCCAGTTTCTAATCCCAGTTCTTGAATACTCTGTCTACAACACTGTGTGGGTTGCTGCTCCTATCTTTAATCGCTAGTCTTGTTTTTGGTTTTTTTAAATTTTATCTTAGCATTTTTTTGCCATTTAAAAAAAATTCAAGTATAATTAACATCCAGTGTCATGTTAGTTTCAGGTGTATAATATAGTGATTCAATAATTCTAGACATTATTTACAGCTTATCACAATAAATGCATTCTTCATTCCCTTGGCCTCTCTCACCCACCCTGCACCCACTTACCTTCTGGTGACCATCTGTTTGTTCTCTGTATTTAAGTCTGTTTATTTGTTTTTCTCTTTTAATTTTGTTCATTTGTTTGGTTTCTTAAATTGCGCATGTGAGTGAAATCATATGGTATTTTTCTTTCCCTGACAGACTTATTTCACTTAGCATGATACCATCTAGCTCCATCCATGCTGCTGCCAATGGCAAGAGTTTAATCTTTTTCATGGCTGTGTCATATTCCCTTGCGTCTATATACCACATCCTCTTTATCCATTCGTCTGTCGATGGACACCATGAGCTGCTTCCATCATTCAGCTCTTGTAAACAATGCTGCAATAAATGTCGGGATACAGATATCTTTTTGAATTAGTGCTTTTTATATTCTTTAGGTATATACCTAGCAATGATATCACTGGATTATATGGTTAACTCCATTTTTAGGTTTTTTTTGAGCAAATTTCATATTCTTTCACATTGAAAACATACTGACAGGGTGTTTGAAATTTGCAGGTCTAAGTGACCTTCCTTGGTACCTGCACTAGATTGGGACACAGAATCCTAGGCTCGAAATCATTTTCCCTGAGAACTGTAAAGGCATTACCCTCCTGTATTCTGGCCATCAGTATATCTGCTAAGATAGGACATTTAGTGAGTGTCATTCTCACTGGTGATTTATTTTTTTCCAGAAGAATTTATGAGCTTATGCTTACCATGAGTGTTTCAAAATTTAACAAAGATGTTTTAGGTGTAGACCTTTTAAAAATACAACCTGCTTCGCCTTTGTGGTACTCTTAATCTGAAGACCTGTGTCTCTCATCCCCCACCCCACCCCCTTTATAATATTGATAATTTTCTCTTTTTCTGTGTTCCTTCTTTTTCACTCCTACTGGTCAAATGTGGGTGGTTTGTATTAAGTCAGTTTAGTGTGGCCAGAACTTCTGAATCCCTTTCCCTGTAGGGTCTAGTTTAGATATGCTGAAGTGGGAGTTTCTGTGAGACCTGGGGGCCAGTGTGAAGTCACAGACTTTGTTCTCTGAAAGCTGCCATGCTTTGATATGGTAACATGTTGCAGAAGGTCAGGGGTTCCATTTTGCACCTGTTGACTGTTGACCCGGTAGACGAATAGCAGCCCCAAGACCTCCACCAGACACGTGGTAACAGACCCACGGAGATGGAAGCTGTGCAGGTGGAAGTTGGCCACAGAACCATCCAGGAGCCTTCCATTCTCAGTCCCATTGGGCAGCCGAGCCTGGCTGACTTCTCAGGTTGACTTATAGGTGACTGCTCTCACCTTCCATACCCTAATTTCCCCAGCTCCTCACACAACTGGGTGAGCTTTATTTTTTTTTTTTTTAAAGATTTTATTTATTTATTTGACAGAGAGAGAGTAGAGGGAGAGAGAGAGAGAGAGAGAGCATGAATAGCAGTGAGGGGCAAGGGAGAAGGGGGAGAAACAGACTCCTGCTGAGCAGAAAGTCTGATTCGGGGTTCCACCCCCAGGACCTGGAGATCATGATCTGAGCTGAAGGCGAAAGTTTAACCCACTATCCCACTGAAGTGCCCCGAGATTTAAAATCTACAACAGATTTCTTATCATGCCTGGTACCTCTGCTTCCCTGATTAAACCCTGTCTGATTATAACCTCCTAAACTGAGATTTAGATCTCTTAGTTTTTTCTTGTTCTTAATTTTTTTTTCTTTTTGCTCTATTTCCTGGGAGATTACCTTGACTTTACATTTAATATTCAAGAGTTCCTTCTTGCTCTCTGTTTAAATTTTATATCATCTTGTAATACCTTGCTGAATTTCTCCAAAAATATTATCTAAAGCAGTTTTTTTAATATCTTAAATTATCTTTATTTTTATGGAATTAGTTATTTTCCCCCATTTATCTCAATCTTATTTTTTTTCATGTTGGTAAGTTTCTTCTAATGACTAGAGATTTTAAGTGGTGACAACTATAAATGGAGAATGGACATTTTTTTTAGGCAGCTGGTTTTCACCATTTTATTGGCAGATTTGTGTTCTCTTCAGATCTCTTTGTTCTTACAGGAGTATCCATGTTCTCTTACTCCGGGGGTACGTAGAAGGTGGAGAGATAAATGCTTGTGTTCAAGTGCCTCCTTGACTGAAATTGTCCCTCAGTCCTTTATCCATGCCTCTGATCCTGTTTTCTTTCCATTTCCCCATCAGTCCTATAGTTGAATGTGTCTCGCATACTGCTTCCAGTACACATGCTTCCAGTCTTCTTCCCTCCCCACTAAAGTTTCTTAAAAGAGTAATTCTCCTTCTGTGTTGTTGCAATTCTCAAAAGCATTCTATGGCTTCCAGTTGCCTTTAAAGTTAACACCAAACTTCTTACCCTGATTATGGTAATTTTCACCTAAACATTTCCTCATGCCTTGATTTCCCTCCATTTGAAATATTCTCCTTCAAATCTCTACCTATCAAAACCTGACCCTCTCTGAGCATCTGTTCAGTATCACTTTCCTATAATTTTCTTTTTTTCCCCATAATTTTCTGACAAATCTCTCCACTTTAATTCATGATCACACTTTATTTAGAGCATCTATTTTACTGCAGAAAATCATCCTGTCTGATATTACAACTATATACCATTTTTCTTGCCATATTAGAATGAAATTTCCTTTTAGATGGGACCTTATTTTAATGTCTATTTTCTTTCCAGAGCCCCAAACATGGAACACAGCAAGTATTCACTGAAAATGCATTTACTTAATAAATTAGTACATGGATAGATCTCTGCATTTTTAAGCATCTTTGCATTTCATTTTCCTGAAAAATGACCATAATAGTTGCTTTGTGTTAGTGGTGCCTGCTTTTTCAAAGGAAAGGAAGCTATCGGTCCATGAATAGATTTGTGTAAGGATTTCCTCTTATTTTACAGAATTATGGGTTTGGATTCTAGAAAGCTGTCCTGTTTATCATCCTGTCTTTGTGTAAGTTATTGCTTCCATACATATACAAGTTGTATTGGAATGACTGGATTAATTCACAGTTCCCTGACAAGGAGTTTCATTCTGGGTATATCCTGCATCTTTCACGATTTGCCATAAATGTGTGAACTTTCATTTTAATTCCAAAGGAGAAAGCTGTTGGTTCTGTGGAAAAAAGGTCTGAAGCCTTGAGCACTCTATGACTTGTTTGTGCTTTAAAGTATATTTGCCAAAAAGTGTAGTCATATAAAAAGTGAGCAATACTCACTCTATTCTTTTTTTTTTTCTTAAAGGTTTTATTAATTTATTTGAGAGAAAGAGAGAGTGAGAGAGAGTATGAGAGGGGAGAAGGTCAGAGGGAGAAGCAGACTCCCCATGGAGCTGGGAGCCCAATGCAAGACTCAATCCCGGGACTCCAAGATCTTGACCTGATCTGAAGGCAGTTGTTTAACCAAATGAACCACCCAGGCACCCTAGTACTCACTCTATTCTTTTTGTTTTATGATTTTATTTATTTATTTGACAGACAGAGATCACAAGTAGGCAGAGAGGCCAGCAGAAAGAGGAAAGAAAGCAGGTTACCCACTGAGCAGAGAGCCCGATGTGGGGCTCGATCCCTGGGATCATGACCTGAGCCAAAGGCAGAGGCTTTAATCCACTGAGCCACCCAGGCACCGCTCTATTCTTAACTTTAGTGTCAAACGAGGATTCTTGCAATCAAGACAATAAAATTAAATAAACCTTCTTCTTGGCAAATTTGCAAATATGTCATTCTTCTGAATTACTATAATAATAAACCATTACTGATGTTTGGTTTAAATTTTTTGTTATGAATCATCACATATTGATTCATTCACTCCCCTTTTATTATTCATTCGTTTATGCAACAGCATTCATAAACCGTGCCTGTCATGTGTGTTAGTGCAAGGACTAAGACACAGACCTTGACCTTAAGAAGCACACAGCCTCACAGGGAGGACATACCATTATAGGAACACAGTAAGTGCCATGTTAGGGGGAAACCCAAGGGAGGAGGAAGAAGATTCAGCTCAGCCCATGAGAGTCAGGGACAACTTCCTACAGTAGTAACACTTGCTATGGTTTATTATGAAAATTGGAATTTCAATCGAAACTCTAGCAGTTGTCCTCAGAAGATAGCCATGTTCTTGCCTACTGTGAGTGTTCGTGAATAATTCTGTGATCCAGATTCCTGCATGGAGAAAGGTTTAGCTTTCGTGTTTTGAGAGGATGATGTCTTGGATACCGACCGTGTAGCCTCATCTCTTCTAGGGAATTCTTCAGATGAGTACTTCTCAAAATGGCTGTGTATTAACATCATCTAGGTGGGGGTTAAAATGGCCAGGCTCCACCCCTGGAAAGGCTGACTATTAATTGCTCTGTGGCAGGGGTGGCATTGTTTAGAAGCTATCCACATAATTCTGATGGGCAGTGACAGCACCAAACCACTGCCATGGACAGAATTTTAGAATCGATCTGCTGAAAAGACTCTTAGTGACCACCCCGCCCAACTTGTGTTTCATAAATAGGAAACTGACATTAGGTTGTGGCTTGTTTTTCTTGGAAAGCACTTGTTATGGGTTGAATTGTGCTCTCTCTAAGTTCATATGTTGAAATCCTAACCCCAGGAACTTTGGAATGTGAACCTCCTTGAAAATAAGGCCATTACAGCACAATTCATGGAGATGAGGTCACAGTGGAGTAGGGTGGACCCCTAATCCAATATAACTGCGGTCCTTTTAAAAAGGGGAAACTGGAACAGATAAGAATGCTGTGTGTGGACTGGAGTGATGCTGGCATGACCACCAGAAGCTGGGAGAGGGGCCTGGGACAGACCGTCCCCCAGTGTTTCAGAGGTGACTCTGCCCCACCGCCATCTTGATATTGAACTTCTAGTCCCAGAACTATGACAGAACACATTCCTATTATTCAAGCCACTCAGTTTGTGGTACTTGTTGCATCAACTGTAGCTAGTGAATACGGTACTCTAAAAGTGAATTTTTTAAAAAGATTTATTTATTTATTTATCTGACAGAGAGTGTGAGAGAGCACTAGCAGGGGAGACAATGGGGAGAGAGAGAGGGAGAAGCAGACTCCACACCTGAGCAGGGAGCCAGATGTAGGGCTCCATCCCAGGACTATGGGATCATGGCCTGAGCCGAAGGCAGATGCCTAACCATCTGAACCCCCCAGGTGCCTCAAAAATTGAATTTTTGAATTAGCCCTAGTCTGGCAAACTCAGCCATTCTCCTTCCTAGTGTGGTGAGGACGTTGTCCTCTCCCACTTCTCCTGAGCCAGCAAAGGCAGGTTGTTGGTTTCTGCTTTTCTGAGTGAGGAGGGGGCAAGCGTCTGTGGCCTGGGCAGTTGGAGTGACTCGACCATCTCCGAGGCCTTCTTGTGACACAGTCTGCCTCATCACAGGTGCAGGCAGGGACAGAGGACAGCACTCGGAGCCCACAGGGTGTTTCACAGTGCATTCTACTATCATTTGCAAAGCAGCTCTCAGAAACGGTCTCACTTGTCTTGAGAGTGAAATTTGTGTAGAATCCATGCGTCTTTACACCAGTGTGCATGTGTGCATGTGTGTCTGTGGGCACAGGAAGACCCAGCAGCCATCTCTCTTGAGTTTTGTCTCTGAGATGAGGGCTGCTCTGGTGTGTGTGTGGGGGGGTCTGATATGCCAGGGCTAAAGCTGTGCCCAACCTGCTGAGGTCTCTTCTCTCCATTTCTCAGCCATCTGGTTCTTTATTCTCAATATTCCAACCTTCAGTGTTCCTTCTTTTCATTTTCCTATGGCCCCAAATACTTCTAGAGCTTCTGGGCTTCGGAGGAAGATACTGCCTAATCATGTTCCTCTTTCATCATCTAGGTGGGTGGGATGTGTACAGCAAAGGCTCTCTTGGTGGTCTTGAAATGGCTTTGTTTTGTTCTCTTTTGTTTTTTCTTTCCCTTTCTTTCTCTGTCTCTGCATGCTTGTACCATAATAGACTCATAACAATGGAGCTCTTAGTAGGGGGGATGGAGATCATCCTGACCAAAGTCAGAGCTGGAAACTCAGGCCTTTGAAGAAGGAGACAATGTGGTTATCTAACCATCACATTTATTGGGCTGTAGGAACTGGAACTAGTCTTATGAGGTTTGGGTCCTCATAACACGAGGCCCATGTTACTGTGCTGACAGGATTGAAGACTGTGGGAAATACACGTAAAGCTCTCATTCTGTTTCTGGCATCCACAAAACACTCAGCATGTGGCTGAGTTTCTTGCATTGTGAGGACAGATGAGGACTCCATCCAGGAAGCTGGAAAGCCAGGAGCAGATACAGTTTATACAACTTAACAATAAAAACCATTTGTTTCTCACAATAGTCTCTGTTGAAGTATGTGCTTATGAGCTTCGGAAATTATGAAGAGCCTGAGCTGTGTGAGGAGAAAAGGGAAAAAAAAAAGAATAACAAATTCAAAATTCAGCAAGTCTCTAGCCAGCCAATCTATCCATTCATGTTGGTTGGTTTTTGTTTAGCATTTGTTTATCTCCTAAAGACGGAAGTGGGGGTACTTTATTGCTCTCCCTCAAGTATTTCTGGAAGTAGCAGGTTTGAGGCAGGAGGAGAGGAAAGGAAAAGAGAACAGGTAAAAGTGAACTTGACGTCTTCCTTTGTTCTGGGCAACAAAGACGCCATGGCAGGGCCAGGATGGGACCAACTGGGTCATGGCAGAGGCCAGACTGGCAAAGGGGCCCCCAGTGATGCTTGGAAGGAGGCACATAGAAGGGGGAATCTCAATCTGTGCAGGAGTTACTGTGGGAGAAAGTTCAATTTTGTGGGATACTAGCAAAATCCTTGAGCAACTCCTTTTTTATACAGATGGAATCAGAGACCAGAGTGGAAACTGAGGGATGGGTTGTTTACTGCTCCACAAGCTCCATGATAGGCCCTGATCATACACTATTGCACCTAATTCTCTCAGCAAGATTTCCTTATCCCCCGCTTTACAAGGCAGGAACCAGGAGTGAGATCACAGAAGGGAACTGGCAGACTTGCCATGGGGAACTGAGGGTTTTCACAGCACCTCCCTTCTTGCCTAAGCCCTGCCCAGATGTGCAGGCATATTTTTCTGAAGCCATGAGGGTTAATTTTCCTCTCTGGGTTGGTGGAATTAAAAGTAACAATATCCACTTAAGTGGGTAGGAGAAGAATCAATGAAACAAGATGGGATTGGGAGGGAGACAAACCATAAGTGACTCTTAATCTCACAAAACAAACTGAGGGTTGCTGGGGGGAGGGGGTTTGGGAGAAGGGGGTGGGATTATGGACATTGGGGAGGGTATGTGCTTTGGTGAGTGCTGTGAAGTGTGTAAACCTGGTGATTCACATACCTGTACCCCTGGGGATAAAAATACATGTTTATAAAAAATAAAAAAATTTAATTAAAAAAAAGTAACAATATCTATCACTTGCCACCTAAAAGGAGGGAGATTTCTCATTTTCATAAAAAAAGACACTTGATACTGAATGTGGTACGTTGACTAATGGTCCCCTAGCCATCCAAGTCCTACCCTTGCAATTATGAATGTTACTCTTACAGCAAAAGGAACTTGGTGGCTGTGACTAAGTTAAGGACATGAAGTGAGGTGGTTGTCTTGGGTCATCTGGATCTGCCTAACATGTTACCACAGTGAAGGACCATATGTACCCCAATGTTCATAGCAGCAATGACCACAATCGCCAAACTGTGGAAAGAGCCAAGTTGCCTTCAACAGACGAATGGATAAAGAAGATATGGTCTATACATACAATGGAATATTATGCAGCCATCAGAAAGGATGAATACCCAACTTTTGCATTAACGTGGACAGGACTGGAGGAGATTATGCTGAGTGAAATAAGTCAACCACAGTGTCCTTAAAAGGGAAGCCAAGAGAAATTTTTTCAGAAGAACAAAAGTTCAAGTGAGGACTGACACAGGAGGCTATGTACTGGCTTTGTAGATGGAGGTAGAAGCTGCAGGCCAACTTCTATAAAGAAGGTGGTTCTAGACACTGGAAAGAACAGAGACAAATTATCTCTGGGAGTTTCCAGAGGGAGCATGGCCCTGCAGGTACCTAGAGTTTGGCCCGAAGAAGCTGATTTCATTTCTGATTGCCACAATGGTAGAGTATCAACATGGAGTTGTTTCCAACTGCCAAGTCTGTGGTAATCTCTTTCAGCAACCATTGGAAATGAAGCCACCAGAGGACCCCTCTTCACAGTGGCAAAGATGGAGTCTTGGAATATGGTGGCCTTGTGTGGCTGTGGTCTCACGGGGCATGCCCACTTCCTGTCATAAGAAGGGTCATTAATTTCAGTATGTGGTGCCTGGGCCACTTACAGAGTATCTACAGAAGTGCGGGCTGTCATTCAGGGCTCTCTGACTATGTTCTTCATGTTAATCTGGGTGTGGGTGCAGATGTCTTCTGATTGCTAGCCAGCTGTGTGAGGGTGGCAGCATCCTCTGATGTCTGGGTTTGTGTGGCAGAGTCTGCCGTTTGCCAAAACTGGTTGACATCCCAAGAAAACGAAGAGGAGACGAGTTAAGATTAAAAGCTTGACCCGATGGGAGAGGAGCGTTGGGGACAATTTCTCCCTGTCCCTTGATTGGCATGGTGGAAACAGCTCATTATATCCTGGCCTATTAGGATGAAACTAATAGGGTAAAGGAAAGGAATGAGATGGATTCTGAGTGACCATGTGTGTGCACAAGTGTTTGAGGTGAGCAAAATGTACCCCAGAAGTCTGTGTGATGGCAGAGATAGGATATGAACCCCAAGTTCCCTGATTACAATGTTTTTGCCTCCTCTGTCATTCCACATGGCCTCATACACAAGGAGATGTGCACTGAGTTAGAGCTGGAGCCTGTTTCCCGTAAGTGACCTTAGGATTCTTTCCACCTGTCCCTACAGATTGATTTTTTTTTCCTTCCTTCCTTCCTTCCTTCCTTCCTTCCTTCCTTCCTTCCTTCCTTCCTTCCTTCCTTCCTCTCTTTCTCTCTCTCTCTCTCTTTCTTTCTTTCTTTTTCTTTTTTCTATCAAGAAACAATATAACCATAATGACCTGCTTATCTGGACCTAATGTATTATTTTATTCAATCTAACAGAGATGTCCATTTATCGTTTCCACCCGGACAAGAATTAACTGTATTAAAGGGGGAAAAAATGGAAAATTTGTTCAGAGGATGTTGAGTTTTTAAGAATCCCGAGGGAGAAAATGATAATCTAATTCAGAGTGCTCCTTGGTGCCTGATACCCATCTTCTCATTAATCCTTACACAGTTTTGAAGTTAGGTTTTATTATCTTTGGTTTGCCAGGGAGGAAAACTGAGGTTTGGAGGGATTAGGTAATTGTCCAAAGCTGCTCAGTTAGGCGAGTGGTTTTCAGGCTTGAGCGTGTGCCCGAGTCCCCCAGAGGGCTCTCTCAGACATGGACTGATGATTCTCTTCTGCTCGGTTTCTCATTCTGTGTGTCTGGGCTGGGGTCCAAGAACCTGCATGTCCATCTGCATATCCCTGAAATGCGGGGCTTCTCATCTGGGGACTGCGCCTTCTGAACTTCTGAGCTTGAGTGTTTTCAAAAGGATATGGACCGGGTGCCTGGGTGGTGCAGTCGGTTAGGCGTCTGCCTTCGGCTCAGGTCATGATCCTGGAGTCCCTGGTTTGAACCCTGAGTTGGGCTTCCTGCTTGGTGGAGAGCTTGATTCTTCCTCTGCTCCTCAGCCTGCTCCTGCTCTCTCGCCCTCTCTCAAAGAAATAAAATAAAATCTTGAGGGTACCTGGGTGGCTCAGTCGTTAAGCCTCTGCCTTCTGCTCAGGTGATGATCCCAGGGTCCTGGGATCGCGCCCCACATTGGGCTCCCTGCTCGGAGGGAAGCCCCCTTCTCCCTCTCCCACTCCCCCTTCTTGTGTTCCTGCTCTCATTCGCTCTCTCTCTCTCTCTGTCAAATAAATAAAATCTTTAAAAAAGGAAAAAAAAAAAAAAGATATGGACCAGAGCAGTTTGAATCCAAATCGTGCTGTCTCAAATTTCCCTTGCTGGAGCTGACTTCAGGCTTTCTAGTGAGCAGAAACAAGGGGTCCTTGTCCCTCCCTGATGGGCTTGCCCAGAAGCTGCCCTACCTGCTGGGAGTGACCCCGCCTGCTGCGACTTCCCACCCGCTCCCATGGGTGAGAGAAAAAACGTCGGTGGGTGGCTAAGAGCAGGGGCCGCAGGGCCCTCTGAGCCCCAGCTGAAAAGTAGAGCAACTGCCAAGGGTTGGAGCTCCTCTTCTCCTTAACTCCTCCTTTATTATTAGAAATGAAACAGGTGTCAGTTTTTTTTTTTTAAATCTTGAAATCTGTATTTTTATACATTGGTGCTGTTATTATGCTTAACATGATAATATTAAATTACAAAATAATATGAAATTGTGGGAGACAGCAACATTATTTCTGCGGACCGTCGGTTATAAATGGTTTAAAAGTTACGATTTCTTCTAGATGAATTTCAAACGTGGTTAATTTTAAGGTTGCCATATTCTGAAGATCCCGCATTTGTATGTGATTTCAGCTCTTTTTCTTTAATTCATTTTAACTTTATTATCGACATGATGCACGCTCATTGACAAAAGTTGGGGAAAAGGCTGTGAATGAAAACAATCATTCGTAATTTCAAGAGCAAGACAACTGCTACTGACATAGAAAAATCTGATTTCCTTCACTCGTTTTCTCTTGTGACTTTTTCTTTAGAAATGTATTTAACCCACCTCTCACAGATAGTAGAATTTCAACCTGTAATTATGTAAGAATTATTATTCAGATATTTTATATTCTTGGTTTTATACCAAGTTTTGGAAATCTGGCGTGTGTTTGCCCCTACAGCCCATGTTGATTTGTGCAAGCCTGACTTTAAGCACTTAGAATCACAGGAGATGCTGGTGACCCTACGGGTCAGCAGGGCGGAGGGACTCTGCGGACATGTGATGGGACATGTAAGAGGGTGAGGGAAGCTGAGGGTCTGCGATCAGAGATGGGGTAGTTCAGAATCTGAGGTCAAACACCTGGCCACTGACAGGTGAGATGGGGTTCTCTAAAGTGACCCGGTCGGACCTGCAAGAAGGCATTTAGGCCTAAGTAGGCCAAGACAGGATGCCAGTCCTGTCTATTGGGCAGTTCATCGGCTTGAATGGCGTTCCCTCGGAACACAGCCGCTGCTGGGAAGGGAGGGAAGGAAGCTTGGGCCTTGGCACTCAGCGGGGCGCTCAGCCCGCTGCCTGGGGAGGAGGCCCTGGTGACACGGAGGCAGGTGTGGGAGCCCTTGGACAGAGTCTGCGTGGAGGAAGGATTTCTGCCGGCGTCAGCCCCAAGACCGAATGGAGCCCAGGGTCTGCCTTACAAAGTCTGTTGGGACGCAGCCGCTCCCATTTCTTGATGTCTTTTCTTTCATAACTTCTGCTACAGTGGCAGAGATGAGTGGTTGGGACTGAGGCTGCATGTCTTAAAAAGCTTAAAATATTGACTATCTGGCCCTTTACAGAAAATTTACAGATGCTTGATTTATGCCTTGGTCTAAATGAGCCTCAGGGGAGGACGGGTTTCTCTACAGTGAAGTGGAAAGGAAGTTCTCTGAGAATATGGAAACCACGGCCTGGCCCTTGGGGTTTTGCCCAGAGTCTGAATCTGTTTCAGCTCAACCCCAAGGAGGCTGTTGCGTCCGTAAAACTGCAATCCCTTGGGGCTTCTGGGTGGCTCAGTGGGTTAAAACCTCGGCCTTCGGGTGGGGTCATGATCCAGGGTCCTGGGATCAAGCCCCGCATCCAGCTGTCTGCTCAGCAGGGAGCCTGCTTCCTCCTCTCTTTCTGCCTGTCTCTCTGCCTACTTGTGATCTCTGTCTATCAAATAAATAAATAAAAATCTTTAAATTAAAAAAAAAATTAAAAAACAAACAACAACAACCCTGCGATCCCTGAGCAATCTTATGACCAATACTAACTTCCAAGTTGGTGTCTTTTCCACTGGGCATTCTTTAGCCCCCTGTAGCCGCTGGCGCCTGCTGGCATCACTAATGTGCTTTATGAATGGAAACCTGATTTTCTTTTCTTTTTTTTTTTTCTATTTTTTACAAACTGACACTATAACTCCCCAAACCTCTGGCAGATTGAATTTGTGTGTGTTTCTTGCTTATCTAGAAACGAGAAAATTCTCACTCATCTTCTCTTACTGATTTACCCACAATTAGAATCTATCATGGAAAAAGAAAATTTTTTTTCTCTCTGATAATAACATCTGATGAATTGCAGGAAAAATCTCATTTGTCAGCAGATACATAATCCCACTACTTCTCCTTAATGTAATTCTCCTTTGAGTAGGAAATGGGGCAGCATATTGGAAAGGGCAGTGGACTGGGAAGCATTAGACCCAGGATTTATTTTTAACTTTACTTCTATTTTGGTGCCTCTAGATTTCAGTCTTATCATCTATAATAATAATGGCAATAAAGTGCTGCCATTTATTGAGTAATAATTATAACTGTCTTTTCCCTGAGAGGCAGTAGAGTGTAGAGACTCTGAGCATTGACTCTGGAGACAGTCTACCTGCGTTTGAATCCTGGCACCCCATTCACTAGCTTGTGACCTTGGGCGAGTCACTGAAACTCTCTGGGCCTCAGTCTCCTTAGTTAAAAAAAATAAAAAATAAATTAAAAAAAAAAAAAAAAAAGAGCATCACTACTTTATTAATTGAGTTAATATTTATGATACATTTGGGACACTGCCTGGCCCATAAAGAGGTGCTATTTTAAAGTGTGTTAAAAAATAAATAAAATACAAGCTCCTTTACGTCTGCTATAATTACTAGAGTAGTAATTATACTGTACTATATAATTACTAACAACACATTAGGCTCATCCTTTCTGTGTACTCTCATTTAATGCTAATTTCAATGCTATAAGGAAATTACTGCTATCCCAAATTTTGGGCTTGAAGAAACAAGATTCAGAGCTTAACTAAGTTGTTCAGCATCACACAGCTAGTAAAGAAAGGAGCCGGAATTATTCCAAGTCTTCTTATGTGAACGTCTTCGCCAGATCTCAGGTCCTGGATTCAGTCGGCTATTGCCAGATGTAAATTATCCAAGATGGGGATTTAATGTGAGCCCATCTCTTGGCTCTGTCCCTGACTTGCATGGCACTTTGGACAAATGACCCTGCCTTCCACTCTTTAAGCATCTCATGTAGGATAGTGATGACGTGAACCCACCATGCAAAGAGTAGGTGAACATCTGTCGGTTTTAGCCTGTGCTGCATTTGTTTTCCAAGTTCTGAGAATAGCAGCTTCACTTTCCTTTGGGAAATCGCTCCCTCCCTGATTCTAATTCTCATGCTTTGGGTGCCTGGGCACCTGGCTCTGGTTTGGGGCATGTGACATTCCCATGACTGATTGGAGTACAATATCCCTCCAGTCAGAGGGATCACTGCAGAGTGAGCACATGCAAATATTTTTGCAAGACCCTGCCTATATAAACAATTTGATTAAAAGTCTACTAAGCATGGGCTCTTGTTAGATATAGTGATTTATTGATGACAATTTAGAATAATGGTAGAGAAAGGGTGTAGCTTATATTTGTTATTATCCAATCAGGTCCCGTGAAGATTATTCAGTCCAGGCACCATACAGTTCTAGTCTCCAGAACCAACTCTGCACGTTCTTCTTCAAGGAGAATACCATTCCAGGCTAACTTTGTATCATCTCCTGATGAGGAAAAGAGAGCAATGTCGTTGTTCCTCACAGTATCATTGCTCTTCATAATCTGTTTGTATTGGAACAACAGAGAACGACTTATCTCTGTAGTTTATTCCCCCCACCCCCGCTGTTTACTAAC